>NC_140509.1:2895879-3495879 GCF_964339955.1 Pipistrellus hanaki | reverse complement strand
AAGATTGTTAGCATATATTCCCATCAAGTCTACCACAAGACAGCCAGTTTTCCTTGTGCTATAATCTGGCAATAAATAATTTGTACTAAAAAATAAAATTCTCTAAAACTAATGTAAAGAATAGGTGTTGGGCCCTGACTGGTTTGATTCAGTGGATAGAGTGTTGGCCTGCAGAATGAAGGGTCCCAGGTTCGATTCCTGTCATGGGCATGTGCCTTGATTATGGGCAAATCCCCAGTAGGGGATGTGCAGGAGGCAGCTGATCGATGTTTCTCTCTCATCAATGTTTCTAACTCTCTATCCCTCTCCCTTCCTTCCTGTAAAAAAATCAATAAGATATATATACTTTTTTTAAAAAAAAGAATAGGTGTCGGTCATCTACTGATGGGCACGTGGGCTGTTTCCAGAACTTGGCTATTGTAACTTGTGCTGCTATGAACACAGGGGTGCCTATATTCTTTCTGACTGGTGCTTCATGTTTCTTAGGACATATTCCTAGGGGTACATTTACACAATGGAATACTATGCAGCAGTAAAAAAGTAGGATCTCTTACCCTTTGATACAGCATGGAGGGACCTGGAGAGTATGTTAAGTGAAATAAGCCAATCTAAGAAAGAGAAGTATCATGTGATCTCACTTATATGTAGAATCTAATGAACAAAAACTGATGAACAAAATAGATTCCAAGACATAGAAGCATAGAACAGACTGTCAGATCTCAAAGGGAACTGGGGGGTTGGGGGAGATATTAACCAAAGAACTTGTATACATATATGGACACAGACAATAGGGTGGTAAAGGCCGGGGGGGGGAGGGGGGGGTGCAGCAAATGCAGTCTAGAAGAGTCAATGGGGGAGGGAAGGGGACATTTGTAATACTTTCAACAATAAAGATTAATAAAATATGTACATTAGCTATGGATGTAAAAAAAAGAATAGGTGTCAGGACAAGACACAATTTTGATAATTGACCAACAACACACATTTCAAATTGATCTAAAGGAGAAAGGGGTGGGGACTGACTTGTGAAAAACAATGAAAGCAGGAAATTACAATGGAAAGGTAGGAAATTAGTAAAGCAGATATTGCTTATCAAGGATTCAGTCCCACACACTAACTAAATGAGCCCCTAACGATCACCTTCCCTGGGAGGAGGATTGGAGCGTGGCCAGCAGCACTCCTGGGACTGAAATTCCTGGGGGTTCCACATCCTCTGCTGGTCCTGCAGAACATTTACTACAGAGGTCTCGTTAGAGCTGGGTCCTCCTTGAGTTAGAAAATTCCCACTAATCTTTCTTTTGTGTTTTATTTTTAGCACTATCTCCTGTGGGTAAGTTCCTTTTCTATTCTTGTGATATTTGACATTGTTTATAGTTATTTTCTGGCCTGGCTGTTTTTACTCCCAAAACACATACTTGTGCCTCTAAGGCCATGTGAAATGTCCCCATTCTCCAAAATGAAGCAATACTTGAAATAACTATTTCTGGAGAGAGTGCTATAGAGGAGATGAAGATCATACAAAAGAGTGGCATCCTCTCTGGCCACCCTCCTGGCTCTGGAAGGGCCTCCTCACTGACTCGCAGCAAAACACAGATGGGCTCTGAACTCCAGTAGTTCCTCGCCAATAAGTTAAAACTCATTTTCAGTTGTACGTAAAGGCCTAACTGTATCATGTTAATAGAAAAAATAGTTCAGGACAAAATCTTATGTATTTTCTATTGCCCCTAAGTAACTTTACTTTGAGGGATAATAGGCATTGAACACCTACTACATACTGTGCACTGTGCTGGGCATTTTCAAACCCCGTAAGTGTCTCTTATTCTCACCACAGCCCTGCTTGGTAGCTATTATTACCCCCCACTTTACAGATCAGGAAACTGGCTCGGACATTTAGCCGAGGTTAACGAATTGGTAAAAAGCAGGATGCAAACACAGGGCTTCCTGCCCCAAAGTGAACATACCTTCCACCGCTACATGTTGCTTCTTATACGGAACCACAAATGCCTCTGTTGGGATTACTCCTGAAACCTTATCTATAAAGCAAATATTTGTAAATACAAATATGCATCTACTAGAGAAGCTATAAATTAAATGCACACAGAAGGCTAAAAATAAAAGACATCCATGTAAATTGATGCTTGGCTTTTAACTGTTTTCTAAATTCAAATTTCTCTATGTCAGGATTATTTCATGTAAGCTCAGAGCTCTTCAAGGAAATCAATCATATAAACAAAAGAGAAAAGTAATTTTTAAAACTCTGTAAACATATCGTATGAACCAAGACTGAAATGTACTGAGATACACTCAGGCATCTCAAACATTCTAACCACTGACAGACACAAACATGTTCCTTATTTAAACCTCGCTCTTCTTCCTCAGTTCCCCCTGGAACGAGGGTTGGCTTGTGGTTGGGGAGAGGCCGTGAAGTTGGGAGAGATGGGCATTCAGAGCCTTCATTAGTGCCTGCTCCCCAATGCCCTCCCCACAGGGGAAGGTGGTAGGACTGAATTTCCCTTAAAAAGGAAGGGGCGATGAGAAAGGCTCACAGGCCAAGTCCTTCCCAGCAATAAATTAGTTCTTAGTAAATGTTTTTTAATTTCCAGAAATACACTCAGTTTAACTTTTCCATTTCTTTACTTTAAAAGATATATTGTTATTGACAGTGTTTCAAACATGTTCTTCCCAGTTAATATTTTTAATAAAAGAGCATTAAGGTTTAATTCCTTAATTCGAAGACAGATTTGAGACAAGTCAGCCCATCAGACTTCATCAACTCTCGAGTGGAGTGCCTTATTTTCTCTCGTCTATATTCAGCTAATAAGCATGTGACCTTTTGAAATGTTGGCTTACGGCCTGAGAACTATTGTAGTATGACTCATCTCTCAGACCTTCGACAGTCCCGATCTGATTGCTCTCCCTGGCAAAAAACAAATAATATTAGTTTCCTAGTGAAGCCCCTGGTCTATTTTCTACCTTATTTAAGAATCATACAATTAGAATTATTAAATGCGATATTATTTCTTGATATCTTTCAGCTTTAACTTATCCAATTACAATAATATTTTTTTCAATTTAAACTTTTTAATCAGCCTGAATACATTACAATGATTGTCAATATCTTGATTAAATTCTTCAATTTTATTAGAATTTTGTTGTATAAGCTACCACCTGCTATGAAGACAGTTAGCCAGGATTTTCAAAGATTTGCATTATGGAGCTTATGAGGACCAAGGGGAAGGAAAGGTTGATGCACCGTCTAGAAATCTGGAAGAAGGGAGAGAGGAATTCGGGATTTGGTGGAATGATGATTTGTGCCTTCCTTCTGTAATACGAAGATGAAATAAAATGAACCTCACTTTATGGGATAGCTAGATTCCTAAAAAATAAACCCCCAGCAAATCTAATTTCTGTTCATTTAGTTTGAGATCAAAAACATGCAGCAAAAATATTAAAACACTCAAGGATATGCAGTGACTGGAGGTATTTTGTAATGGGAAAAATAATAAACATTTTCTAAATTCTACAAAATTGTAGCTTAAATAGACACTGATTTGTTTCATTAAATCCTAGAATACTTAGTTTTGATTGACAGAATCTATATTATTTAGAAGATTAAAATTTAGGTTAAAAATGGATAATGCTGTTGTATAAATGACAGTAAACAAGAAACAAATTACCACGAAGAGATGGTAAAACTAAAAATTATTCATAAACTAAGAAAAGTCAGTTTGTTTCCAAGTACCTTCCACCAAATTCATAAAGTTAGAAGCTTTGGTGGAAAAATACCCTCTCTTCACTCCGCACCACACCCCAAACACAATGCGTCCACTGGTTATACTGACAGATCGAAAGATATCCTGGGCTGCTTTTCTCAGTACAGAAGGACTAGGGAGATAGTACCACTGACTTCCATTGGAAAATTAGAAATGAGTGTGTCTAAAATAAAATATCTAGTTTCCATATCTTAATGAACAAGAACTAGTAAGGAAAATACACACACAAAAAAAAAAAGTTCAGAAAGCATTAATGCAGAGTTTCAAATATAATTTAATTTTTATTTTGATGGCAAAAGTTTAAAATGTCAAACAGAAAACACTGGACTGCGACATCCGTTTTGATTCATAGTTACCTCCTTATCTAATACAGGTGTGTCTCACTTTTTACTTCTAATAAAATACAGTTCTATATATGTCAATTTTTCAAACAACAAACACTAAAAGTACCAAAAAGCTTTTAACATTTAAAAAGACAAATAATTAGTTATTATGAAGAAGTCTTCCTGTAATGTAATATAGCTTTCCTCTAAATTATTTGGTGGAAACTAAGGTGACTCGTCTTCATGGTTCAGAGAAGGTTTTTGCCTGTACTGTCTCATTTGGTTGTAGTAACAGCCAATACTTATTGGCTACTTACTATGTGCCATGCGCTGTACTGAGTGCTTTACTTAGATGATATTACTGAATCCTCACAACACTTTTGTGAAGTAGTTACTACTAATGATCCCATTTTACAGATAAGAAAGTAAAGTTTGCAAAGGTCGCCCAGCTAGTTAGGTATGGAGTAAAGACTTGAACTAGTCTAACTCTAAAAGCCATCCTCCTTAACTATCTGTCTAGAAAACTTAACTCTACAAAGTGGGCAGAGCAATCTACAATAGCTAGGATTTGGAAACAGCCTAGGTGCCCGTCAGCAGATGATTGGATCCAAAAACTGTGGTACATCTACACAATGGAATACTATGCTGCCATAAAAAAAAGAAGGAATTCTTATCATTTGCAGCAACCTGGATGGAACTGGAGAACATCATGCTGAGTGAAATAAGCCAGACAATGAAAGAGAAACACCACATGACCTCACTCATTTATGGATAATAAAGAACATTATAAACTGGTGAACCAAAAGATAGATATAGAAGCAGTAAAGCAACAAGCAGACTGTCAAATTACAGCAGGGAAGGTAGGGAGATCTGGGGGAGATAATAGATCAACCAAAGGACTTGTATGCATGCATATAAGTACAACCAATGGACACAAAACTCTGGGGTTGGGGGGAGGGCATGTATAGAAGTGAGGGGGGGCAATGGTAAGATATGTACACAGATAATAATTTAATAAAAATTAAAAAATTAAAAATAAAATCATGTACCAGGAAAAAAAAAAAAAAGATTTGAACTAGTCTAACTCTAAAGACCATCCTCCTTAACTATCCGTCTAAAAAACTGAGCTCTACAAAGTGGGCAGAGCAAATAAACTAAATATGAGGTGTGAGTCTGTGGGGGTTAACTGACTTACCTAAATAAACCCTGCTGGCAGGAATATTAAACCAAGGTGTTCTGACTCAGATTTTAAATTCAATATTCTTTCTACTATATTAATATTACATGCCAACTTTTTTCTAAGCAAGACACACCTCTGCTCCATAGCATGAATCCACACAATTCTCCTTGGTAGCACAGATTTTGTTTTTCTTAATTCAGACAATCAAATTGTTAAAAAATGATAATAATAAAATTTTAAAAGCTAGTAATAAATTCAATCATTTTAGGTAGCACATAAATAAGATATTGGCCGAGACAGGTTTGGCTCAATAGATAGAGTGTAGGCTTGGGGACTGAAGGGTCCCGGGTTTGATTCCGGTCAAGGGCATGTACCTTGGTTGCGGGTGTGCAAGAGGCAGCTGATCGATGACTCTCTCTCATCGATGTTTCTAACTCTCTATCTCTCTCCCTTCCTCTCTGTAAAAAAATCAGTAAAATATATTTTTTTTAAAAAGACATAGTAGAGCTGATTTGCCTACACATAATAAAAGGGACCTTTTATTTTTGCAAAGTGAGTAGCCAATATTGCAAGAAACAGTCTAGTAGTTAGTAGCGATTAAAAACTAAACTTTGGAGTCTAATTACTCAGTTCAAATCCCAGCTCTACCATCTGCTAATTTTGTCACCATATTCACATTTATTTAAACTTTCTGTGCCTCAGTTTCTTTATCTGTAAAATGGGGGTGATAATAGTACTTACCCTAAATGGTCATTGTGAGGATTAAGTAAATTAATGTGTCAGAAGTGCTCAAACAGTGAGTGCCTGGTATGTGGTGAGCACTTAATTAATATCAACTAGTACTATTATTACTTTTGCACAATGAGATGAGCTTTTATTTAATATAGAAAGTGTATTTTTAATTTCCATTTTCTATTTTAAGGAACAATATTGCTTCTTTCCACAATTGTTTCTTTAGAAATAATTAATATAATTAAATTATATTTCTTTTCAGAATACATCCTTCTTTAGCTATTATTCAGCATTATTCATTTGCTAGAACATACATGAACAAATGTGAGCTCACGTACACTATATTTTACTTTATCTTTCATTAACCTTCCAATTTATCAAAAGAGTCTGGAATGTTATCAGCACTTAATATCATTTCATGTGTAGCGTCCCACCATTTTATATTTTCAGGAAAAACTCAAGTTATCTCCAGTCTGTCACTTTTAAGATACACACAAAAAGAAAAAAAGAAAATAAACAATATCGGGGGGCGGGAGGGAGTAGGAGTAGAGAGAAAGTACTTACCTGAATTGTGCACTTTTGTTGTGTGCTCAGTTATACTTCCAGGTTACATGGATGCAAAACAATCAGATCCCAAAGCCTCGATTCTAAAAAGTGGAGGCACTACGAAGTCTAAGAGTAGCGAAGAAGAACACAAGGAAGCACTAAAGAAGGAAATCTCTTTCCTAGATACTGATGAGTCCTTGGTGCACAAAACAGAGTCAGAGAGAAAGGCAAAAGACACTGATATGAACACAGGGAAGATAGACATGGAGGCCGAGGTAAAGGAGAGTGTCATGGGAATGCCAAAAAGAGAGGAAGCCCAGGTAAAGGAGAGCGAGGTGGAAACACCACAAGGACAAGCATCTCAAGTGGAGGAGAGTGAGGCCAAAACACCAAAAGCACCACCAGCGAAAGTAAAGAAGGGTGAGGCCAAAACACCGAAAGGACCAAAAGAGAAAGCAAAGAGTGCGGGTGGGACGCCACCAGGGCAAAAACCTCACGAAGAAACTGAGGCTTCTGCAGCTAAAGGAAACCAGGTCAAAGAAAAGGAAGATGAAGCAAAGACCAAAGATACCAAAAAAACTGATGCCCAAAACAAGAAAAGTGGTGAAGGGAAGGACCAAGTTAAAGGAAAGGAAGAACCTCCAGTCAAGGGTAAAAAAGCAAAAGCAAAAAAGGACGCAGGCAACTAAACGAAGGAAGTACCATGAGAGGAGGGAGAGTGAAGATAAGTGGAAGGAAAGCCCGGAAGACAACCGATCACTATGGATCCTATCGCCCAGATCCAAGTCCTACCCAGCCATTGCTTAAATGGATTACAGTTATAGAATGCTTACGATCTATGTATCTGCAGAGTTTTACTCTTTAAAAGTTTCACCATTTTTAGACCTCTCAGCCACAAACCTGTTTCCAACCTTTTTATAAGTTGATACTTATATTACTTAGTCAAGGAAGCCTGGATACTTTCTGAAATAAAACGTTTTTATTAAATACATGTACAGTATTTTTTGACAAATATTATATTTGTGATAGCCTAACTAACCAACCAAAAATTTTCATGGTGGGCCTAATGTTTGCAAGGCACTGTTCTAGCAACAAGGGGGGAAATGTCAGAGTCCCAGCAATTAAATTGCTTGTAACATATATAGTGACATAATATGACAATTTTTTTAAAAATAGACTGAAGTGTCAGAATGTAGCTTAGATGGACAATATAATAAAAGTTACCAACTTCTTGGTATAAGAAGTTAAAGAGATTATCTTTATGGGGAAGGGAATGATGGTATATGACATATCTCAAAAGATGAGCAAGATGTTGCTATGCTGATGATGTAAATAGAGCAAAAAACAAGGCAAAGGGATTAAAGACTGCGGTGCCATGCTCCAGGAGAGAAGGCAACGGAATGGTTGCAGAGGTTTATGGGAAGTATTCTGGGGTATGGTTTTGAAAAGGAGGGTTAAAAGAAGATTCTGAAAGGATTTGCAACACAGGCTTGGAATTTGTATTATACTCATCAGGCGAATGGAAGCTTTCTGAGGTATATGTGAAGGAGAGTCAAGTGAATAAGGTTGCATTACTAACATGTTAATTTTGTGATTGTGAAAAATAGAGTGAAAGGGAAAAACAACATAGGCAGTAAATCTAGTGAAGAGGTGCTTGGAATAGTAAGTGGTGGAAAGAGAATAAACAGAAGGATGAGATGTGAAATATTTTTTCAATGAAGAATCACTACTTATGAGGACTGACTACATATGAGTAAGGGGGAAAAAGTATGGCTCCATAGCTTTTGAAACTGGCTGACAGAAAATCAATAACAAACTAGGAGCTAGTTTGTAGGGCAGGGAGGGAACAACAAATTGAGTTTGAAGGAGCAAGCAATAATATTTATCTTTCAAGAGAGAACTGGAGTCAGTCCAACGGAGGTAACAATTGAAGGCCTAAGAGTAGGAGCTCCCCAAAGGGGCAAGGACAGAGCTAGCAGAGTAGAGCTAGTGCAGGTGCAAGAACTATACCTGTGACATGTGGCAGGCTGGAGAAGAATGCTGACTCAGACAGGAAGATATAGGAAAACCTGCACAATGAATGAGTTGCAAAAAGATAGGATGTTTATAGGATAGCCGAGACTTCAGGGAGAATAAGGCCTGAAAGACACCATTGCAGGGGCAATGTAGATAGCTGACAAACTTGTAAACAGCACTTTCCAAAAACAGGTATCGATGAGGTTTTCAGGAATTTTATTCTTATACTATTCACTCTGTGCTGGTTAGTCCTTACTCTGAATGTTATATTCATTTTTGTTGTCACGGGATATGGATAAACGAAAGTACCTTCAGATGAGATTATGATGGTAAGGGGACCCAAATCATTTCAAGAGAGTAGGAAGTTCCACAGTTTCACCTGGGGGAGAAAAACATACAAGGAGACAATAAGAATCATTTTCAAATATATGAATGTCCGTCATGGATTAGAATATTTTGTATGGCTCCAAGGAAATAGCACCAATGAATGAAAGGTTCAAGGTAACAGCTTTCTGTCTCAACATAAGGGAAGTGTTTAAGACTGGAAGAGATTAAGACTGTGTGATCACACCAGCCGATGTGGCTCTGTGTTTGAGTGTAACCTATGAACCAAGAGGTCCCAGGTTCAATTCACAGTTATCGCACATGCCCGGATTGCAAACTCGATCCGTAGTAGGGGGCGTGCAGGAGGCAGCTGGTTGATGTGTCTCATCAAGGTTTCTATCTCCCTCTCCCTCTTGCTCCTCCCCGCTCCCTAAATCAATAAGAGACTGCATGATCTCTGGTGGATGTGTTATGGAAGAGATTCTTAGGAATCTGCTGAGTGGTTGGAATAGATTATTTTATGAGTCTATAATTTAGACTATAAAATTATTTTGGACTCACCAGATGTCTTCCAAGGAACCTTTTCAAACTAACCTGATATGCTAGAATTCTTTAGAGAGGTTTAGCAAGAGAGCCCAAACTTTAGTCCCTGCCCAATGTATAAAATGTTTCATAAATGGCTTATTCTCAGTAACTACCAGCTGAAGAGAGCAGCTCCACAGCTTCTAGCACAATTCCAACCACTATGTGGATCCCTCCCACGTGCCCTCAGCCCAGCCACAGGGGAAGCCTAAGTTCATTTTAGAGATCACAAGTGAACCACATAGCTTTAGCAAGACTGCACTGCACATGAGGGGGCAGGATGAAAATATGGAACATGGCATTTTTATATTGTAAATTACTTCCACAACTCTGGAACATTCACATTTAGAGATTTTACCATCCTTAGTTGACTTACCTTTCCTATATATGATGCTATTATCAGGGGGAAATGTGAAAAGAAGGCTTTTCATATAGTTAAAAATATTCAGGTTTTCATGACCCGTAAGTCATTTTTCCATAGCTCTCTTTGGTTCACCTGCCAACTGGCTAGTAGGTTTCAGAAGGCTGTGAGAAATTCAGCTTCTCTCAGATTTCTGTTAAGAAGCAGGTACCCTGTCAGAAGCAACTACCAAAAAACAATTGTCCAGCTCAGGTGACTCCATATCTGAATGCATATCCCATTGAACCAAGGATTCAAAAGGGATGAACCCATAGACACCTCTCTGTAGCATCTCCTTAATGTCTAACTTGCAGTGAAAACATCTCCATTCCCATTAGGTCATTGAAGGCTGGTTAAGTCGTGGAATAGGAACTCCAATTGTGAGAACTGTGTGAACTGTTCAATGGCCACCAAAACCAAAGATTCAAGAATGAAAATTTAAAAGGCCTCCAGAAAAGTGAAAGAATAAGGGTGAACTAACTATCAAAAGTACACCATGTTTAGCAAAATGATGCAAATATTAATAAAATTATTAAGTATATGTGCTTTCAACACAGTTTAAATATAAAGGTAGAAATGTAGAACTTAACAGAAAGCTAATGGCAAAAAAATTTAATGTACAGATAAACTAATACAAATGTCAAACACCCTGTTCACAAAACAAACAGAAACTTACATCAAGTTTCTGTTTGGTTGCTAAGAAAGTAGACCTTAAAAAATCTCATTAGAAAGGAAAAAAGAAAATGTGTAACTAGGGGAGGTGATGAATGCTAACTAAACTTATGACAATCATTTCACCATACACATATATAGGGTGTCCCATATGTGTATATGTCAGTTATATCAATAAGCCTGGAGAAGGGGAAAATCAAGTCTTACACTTTAAATATATACAGTTTTTTGTCAATTATATACTAGCAAAGATGGAAAGAAAAAAAGAATGAGTGGAAGCCTCGCCATTAGTTACTTTATGTTTAGGAGGACAGCATTAGGAAATAAAAGCTGGAAAGTGAGTTAAAAGATGAATAAGAGCCGAAACCGGTTTGGCTCAGTGGTAGAGCGTCGGTCTGAGGACTGAAGGGTCCCAGGTTCGATTCCAGTCAAGGGCATGTACATTGGTTGCGGGCACATCCCCGGTAGGGGGTGTGCAGGAGGCAACTGGTCGATGTTTCTCTCTCATCGACGTTTCTAGCTCTCTAGCTCTCTCCCTTCCTCTCTGTAAAAAAATCAATAAAATATATTAAAAAAAAAAAAGATGAATAAGAAATGCAAAGATATTTAGAAATCAGCAATCCTATCTAATAAAAGAGTAATATGCAAATTAACCATCACTCCAACACACAAGGTGGCCTCCCCACTGTGGTCAAAGATGGTCGCCTCCATATGGACACAAGATGGCCGCCACAAGATGTCCGGCAGGGGAGAGCAGTTGGGAGTAACCAGGCCTGCAGAGGAGAGCAGTTGGGTGCAACTAAGCCTGCAGGGGAGGGCAGTTAGGGGTGACTGGATGAGCTGGGGAGGGCAGTTGGGGGCTACCAGGCCAGCAGGGGAGGGCAATTATGGGTGACCAGGCTGGCAGGCAGAAGTGGTTGGGACAATCAGGAAGGCAGGCAGGTAAGTAGTTGGGAGCCTGCAGTCCTGGATTGTTAGAGGGATGTCTGACTGCCCGTTTAAGCCCGTTCCCAAGGGATCAGGTCTAAACAGGCAGTTGAGCATCCCTCAAGGGGTCCCACATTGGATAGGGTGCAGGCTGAGCTGAGGGACACCCCCCAGCCCATGCACAAATTTCGTGCACCGGGCCTCTAGTTTGTATATAAAATGGAAAATCCTTGTTCTTATACTGAGAAATGATAAGAAAGGACCCTTGCTTCTGGGTCTCCCCAACCAGTTTTTTCCTAACGTAAAAAGGGAGAAATTTGGCCCAGCAAGATAGACAGGAACAAGAATACTCTCCCAGGAATGCAAATGAGCAGAAAAGAATAGCCTTTCCCAAGGGGCTTTCCAGTTTTCACATGCTGCGCCCCCTCAGAGAACCAGGGGATCCTGGTGGTTTCCCCAGGCTTCAGGAGGAAAGAAGTCCTCACCTCCAGTACCAATACCTCAAGTCTACCAAAGCCTTCTGTTTCTCCCTAAAGATCTCTCTAGAACCACCAGCTGCAGAGGAAAGGACGGGAATCATGAACCACTTGCTGCATGTCACCGTCCTTCATATTCAAATACAATAAACATTTGCTAAAAGTGCTGGAGAGCAACAGGACAGAGCCCACTAGCCACAACCCAGCACATCTAGTCCCTTTGTCCTCTGGATATCTGGCCTAGGGAACAACAGCCCACACCCAGACTTCCAAGCAATTGAAAGTGGCTACCCTCTTCATTCTACATTTCATTTTTCTAGCTGGGCAAACAGGTTATTGGCAATCTTAAATTTCCCCAAGAGCTCCTGCTCCGCAGATAAGAGCTCCTATGCCTCCCTTCTGTTAGGTAAGAAGCAGGCTCAACAAGTAGGGAGGAACAGACTTCCTTTAGGATAAAGTAGTGCTTTGAATGATAGACAATCAAGGGAGTGAGACAAAGGGACCAGAGGCTCTCTGGCAGACTGAGGACCCACATAAAATACCCATAAGCAAGTGACATGATGTGATATTGTGGAAAGAATTGGATTTAAAATTGAGGTACATTCTTGTCTGATTTTTTACTCTTCTTCGATTAATTATTTAGGAATGTCAGTTAAACTCTCAGCCTTAATTCTCTACTCTTTAAAATCTCTAAGATTTAAAACAAAGGTGTCACAAGTGCAAAATAAAAATGATGTATCATAGGATCATACCCTTGAATCCTATATAATTTCATTAACCAATGCCACCCCAATAAATTTAATTTAAAAAATAAAGACATCTGTAATAGTGTCAACAATTAATTTAATTTTTTAAAAGGTGGCTTGTATTAGAAAATAATCAATGCTTATACTCTATAACTCTGCTTGTTTATACTTTATTATTTTTCTCAGAAAAGAGGATTTTTAAAAAATAATAGAATTCCCTTTGTAAATAGAAGATGTCATTATGTGTGCATGAAACAAAGGGTAGAAGGTTTGGTCTTTAATATACAAGAAGAGAGTGAAATTGCTAACCGATCAGAGGGTATTGTGGCAACCTGGAGCCAACATGCTGAGTGGTCACAGAGGAAGAGTGGGGGCAGAGCCCATGCAAGGAAAGGTTTCTCTACTCTCATTCACAAAGGAAGCTCTTTCTCGGTGATAAGCAGGTCTGACATGAGCAAGTAAATAGTAAAAAACTAGAAAGGTAAAACAAGCCAGCTGCCTCCAAAGAGCATAAGCAACCTGGAGACACAAAGGAGATTATTCCTCACTATTACTACAGAGACAAAGCATGAGAGTGAACACAGTTTACAATGCAGCATTAAAACTTCTTGATTTGGTTCTCTACTGGAGTGTAATAGCCCCATCTTACACAAGTTTACAGTGGTGAACCAGTAAGCAGACACTTAGAAAATGTACAGTGCCATCAGCATCCTGCTATGGAAAAAAAAAAAGTAGAAGATATATACATCGTCACATGCAATATTATATAATAAAAGCCTAAGCAACCATTATGGTAGAACAACCAGAATGACCAGTTGCATGACATGCACTGACCACCAGGAGGCAGACACTCAACGCAGGAGCTGCCCCCTGGTGGTCAGTGCGCTCCCACAGGCGGGGCACTACTCAGCCAGAAGCCGGGCTCATGGCTGGTGAGCACAGCGGCCCTGTGGGAGCCTCTCCCATCTCCATGGCAGCATTGAGGAGCAGCGAACCGAGTGAGTGGTAAGGAGCAGCAAGCAGGCAGGTGGTAAGGAGCGAGGGGTCCTGGACTGCAAGAGGGTGCAGGCCAGGCTAAGGGAACCTCACCCCCCCCAGTGCACAAACTTCATGCACCAAGCCCCTAGTATCATTAAAATATGTAAAACTTAAGTAAATTCTAGCTTTTTTATATGAGTGCAGGAAAGAGGGAAACTCATAAAAGCTAAAAGAAAATTCATTGAAGGAGTTAAAAATAATAGAACTAAGAAAGTCTGTGGTTACTCAGATAAAGGATCAACAGATTAATTCTTTAAATGTTCTTGCAAAAGGAGGCATGCTTACTGTACACAGAGCTAAACAGAAATATGGGAAGGCTGACTCTTGCTTGAAGTGGGGTAGCTCTAAATTCTTTTGATGACGAGGTCCTGATTGGTTGGGACATGCAGGGCTTGTCTGTGAGCATACATTGGGAAAGGAGAGTTCGCCTTTATTGAGAAACGTAGCAATCCTCGGTCTCTCACATTAATGTCAAAGGACCATGAGCACACTCACTGAAGTCAAAGGTCCAATACAGGAGGCTTGAGGGCTGTTAAAAATGCTCTTGATGGATGTGTAGTTCCAGGTGCTGGTACAGTGGAAGTGGCAATGGCAGAAGCCCTGATCAAACATTAGCCCATTGTAAAGAGCAGGGCCCGCCCTCGCCAGTTTGGGTCCTGAGTTTGATTCCGGTCAAGGAAACATACCTGGGCTGCAGGCTCGTGTTAGAGACAACCAATCTATGTGTCTCTCTCACATTGATGTTTCTCTCTGTCTCTCCCCTCTTTCATTGTCTCTAAAAATCAATGGAAAAATATTATTGGGTAAGGATTAACAAAAAAAAATCATAAATAGATAGATGATAAATAGATGGTAGATGATAGATAGATAGATAGATGATAGATTAGATAGATAGATAGATGAGAGAGAGATAGATGATAGATGATAGAGATAGATAGATAAATAGATAGATAGATAGATGATAGATTAGATAGATAGATAGATGATAGATAGATGATAGAGATAGATAGATAGATAGATAGATAGATAGATAGATGGATAGATGGATAGATAGATAGATGATAGATAGATAGATAGATAGACAGATATGGATGGATAGATAGATAGATAGATAGATAGATAGATAGATAGATAGATAGATGATAGATAGATAGTTAGATAGATTAGAATCTTTAGGGGTGTCGAACTCAATCAGAGAAGGGGCCAAAATCTAAAATCCAGCCTAAATCGCGGGCCGAATGGTTTACTGAACAGTCATAAACCGACAATGTCATAAACTGACAGCGGAGTGCAGTGATGACAGCGCAGTGCGGGCCACATTGCAAGGCCTGGTGGGCTGGATTTGGCCCGCGGGCCTTGTGTTTGACACATGTGGATTAGATAGATAGCCCAACTTGGAGTTCAAGTATTACCTGGTTCTCATTTGCTCATTATTCCCAAGGTTCTAGCTCAGAATTCTGGTTTTGACCTCCAGAGAACACTAGTTAAAGTTCAAGCAGAAATTCAGAATCAGGTCAATTTGGGGGGGTGGACTTGAACACGGGGGGAGGGAGGAAAGAAGGGGCAGTGGTAGCAGCAGAGGTAGGCATCGGGGTAATATTCTGTAAAGAAACCACTTCTTCAGGCCTGCACTGCGATTGCACCAGCACAATGGCCGATGAGATCCTGAGAGCTGCAGTGTCTTCTCTAAAAGGCTGAATGAAGCTTCCCCGTGTCGCCTGGATAATGAAGACGCAGAGTGAGCCTCAGAATACAGCTGTGGAATTTTTGTCCTAGCTCCAAATGACTTTCAGAGGAATTTCCGTTTCCCATATGAAGAGAGGCAGGGACACTGGCATCTATTCAAATTCTGAAGCTGAAGTTATAATTACAGTATTTCTCACTGCACTCAGTGTACTCATTAAAACCAGCTCTTTTCACCCAGTGCACAGGACGTTTTGCTTTAGCTTCAGATATAAAATACATGTAAGAAAAGCATGCTATCCACCTTATTAAATATTTCTTAAAAGCATAAAACATATACAGTGCCTTGATAAACTAGCATGTTTTTTCATTTTTGCAGTTTTCATAAAACTATATGTGTGAATTTTCCTAATTAGAAATTAGCAATAATTTTGATAGACTAGGAAAGTTTAATTTTGCATTTTCTACAGAGAAAGGATTTGGGAAACAGGGATTATTTTAAAGTATAATTTTCCAACATATATTCAACAAATATAATGGGTATCTACTATATACTAGGTGTACTGGTTAATAATGTGGATTTTTGTAATCAAAGAAAACACGATTTTGTAATCAAAGAAAAACATTTCAAGAGAAACATCAGAAGTGCTTTATTCAAAGTAATGTCCATCACTAGCTATATTTCAGATAATTTGTGGATACTGTCCCAATAGAATTTTTCTTGTTTTGAAGCAAACCATTCAGAGACCAAATTTTCCACTTCTTTGTACATTTTGAAGTGCTGCTCAGAAAGTGCATGTTCCATAGATGGGAACAAGTGGTCATCTGAAGGAGCAAGGTCTGGTGAATATGGCGGGTTGGTTGATACTTCCCAGGCAAGATCCTTTAAAGTGTCCTTAACTGGTTTTGAAGTGTGTGATGGTGCATTATCATGAAGCAAAATTACTTTGCCGCGTCTTCTAGCACATTCTGGTCATTTCACAATCAAAGAGTGCTTCAAATTGATTACTTGTTGTCGGTAGTGATCAGTATTAACAGTTTCACCTGGTTTTAGAAATTCATTATACACCACACCTTTCTTATCCCACCAAATGCAAAGCACTGTCTTCTTTCTGAAGCAATTTGGCCTTTCAGTCGATGCTGATGGTGGACCTAGATCAATCCATGTTTTGTGCGTTTGGGATTCTCAAAGTAAATCCACTTTTCATCGCCAGTCACAATTTGATGCAAAAAAGACTTTCTTTTGTGTCATTGAAGCAACATTTTACTGATGATTCTTCTTTTGGCACGAAATTTGACATTTTTAAGCATAAAAATATGATGTTAACACCTCCAGCAAATTTTACATATGAAGTTTTGAAGCTTGCTGTCAATACAACAAAATAGCATACATATCAAATCGCATATATATCAATATATGTGTAACTCCATCTCTTGAAAAAAAAACCGCATTATTAACTGGTACACCTAGTACAAGATACACTGACACTAAGTTCTTAACATTGTCCTGCTTTTAAGAAGTAATTTGAAGAAAATTATGCACACAACTACAAATTTAACTACAAATTAATCAAGTAATAATCTAATTTATATTTCTTTATTAAATCAAATAACCTATGGAGAACAATTGGATTACATTATAGTATTAAACAGACTATTCATTGTGTCTATTAAAAAGAAATATACTCTCCCTTTTCTTTACAAAACACATATAGCATTCAACCATCACACAATTCAAAGAAATAAATTCTCTACAAATTAAGAATCCAAATTATTTATCACTGTAATAATGATGCAAGATATAATACCAATAGCTCCATGGTAACAATTTGAAATGGGTTCAAGTCTGAAGGAAACCACCAAATACCCCAAATTAATGGTTTTATATCCAAAATTAAGATTCTCATAAATATATATATGAGCCCATTACCTGATTGGGAATCAAACCCTGATCTCCTGGTTCATAGGTTGATGCTCAACCACTGAACAACACTGGCTGGGCAATATTCTCATAAATATTAACTATGGTCTTTAGTTAGTCCACCATGCTTGAGTCAATATACTAGGACTAGAGGCCCGGTGCATGAAATTTGTGCACAGGACAGGGGATCCCTCAGCCTGGACTGCACCCTCTCCAATCCGGAACCTCTTGGGGGATGTCTGAGGCAGCTGGCTCCTAACCACTCGCCTGCCTGCCTGCCTGCCTGATCACCCTTAACCCCTCTGCCTGCCTGATCGCCCCTAACCACCTCTGCCTACGTGCCTGATCACCCCTAACTGCTCCCCTTCTGGCCTGATCATTCCTAACCGCCTCTGTCTTGCCCCACAGCCAGGACCCAGGATTCCCTCCTTTGGCGGGTCACAGGCACCCAGGACCTGGGATGGCCACAGCCACAGGGGACATGGGCAGGCAGCTTCTCCCAGAGGACCGCAGCCACAGGCGCCCAGGACTATGGGGTGGGCGGCTTGTCCCTCTCCTGGGCTGCAGGTGCAGGCACAGACGCTGGTGCCCAGGACCACAGGACATGTGGCTAGTCTTTCTCCCAGGCCACAGCCTGGCTGGTCCCCATTCCTCTCTCTTGAGCTCATTTGTGCCTGGCTGGTCCCCATTCCTCTCTCCCCAGTGTTGAGTGTCTGACCCATTTTGGTGTGGCAGCATGAGGGCATGATGATTATTTGCATATTAGCTCTTTAATGTATAGGATTATGTTGTGTTACTGACAATCCCACATCAAATGTCCTACGTAAATGAGTGGGAACTGTTCCATAACCAGTAAAATCTGTTAGTTTTTCTTTTTTGATATTATAACAAAAAATAACAGCAAGAGAAGTTGCCCTTGCCTGCCCGGTGTGGTTCAGTGGTTGAGTGTGGACCCATGCACCAGGAGGTCACAGTTTGATCTCCGGTCAGGGTTGTGGGCTCAATCCCCAGGAGGGAGCATGCAGGAGGCAACAGAATCAATGATTCTCTTATCATTTATGTTTATCTCTCCCTCCCTCCCTCTCTTTCTGTCTCTAAAATCAATAAAAAATATTTTTATAAACATATTTTAAAAGAAAAAAAAATGAAGCTGCCCTAAATCTTTTCTGAAATGGGAATAGTATACCTGCTTACATATACACAAGCATCCTGCTTATGCGCACATATAGTATATATACAGGATGGGGCAAAAGTAGGCACACAGTTGTGAATATGCAAAACAAAGTTAATAAAGCTATTTAATAATCATAACCTGCATGTCTTTTTCCATACGAACAACTTTTCCATATAAACCTACTTTTGCCCCACCCTTTATATAACATCATACATGGTTTTAAGTCACAGGAATAAAACCTCTTATGATTACTTATACTGCCTTTTCAGCAACAAATGTTCTGTCTTTGTAGGGTGAGGACAGAGGTGATGCATGAAGGTAGTGAGAGTATAAGTAACAAAATAAGATAAAACAGAAGAAAATGGAAATGGAAATACAAGATAGTGTATGAACATCTCAGGGGCTAGATTCAAATCCTAGTTTGCTATTAAAGAGAATTATGGGCTTGAATAAATCATAGACAAGAAGAAATCATAATTTCTTACTCAAGGCAAACCTCAGTCGTTCTTTATTTTGGTAGGCATTAGGGAAAGGGGGGAATCTGTGCAAAAAACTATTAGAAAATCTTTACCTATTATATTTAGTTTCTTTGTCCGTGATAGGAACAGAAGTTAGTATTAATCATTAGATATTATCAAAATTTTGTTGTTCCTATATCTAATTCCCAGTTTTCTCTTGCCCAATAGTTAGCATATCACTTGCTTACTAACAATTGGAGAAGCATATAAGTCCAGTAATTAATATAATCTATTTTTCTACCATCCATATTTGGTTGAGGTGTTCTGATGTGGGCTGCCTAACAAATAGGGGAAAGGTTAAATATGATTAGGATGTGAATACAGCAATATTTGTATGTCCTAATGCCTTACACCAATACATTAGCACTGTTCTTAAATCACAACAGGAACCCACAAACTGACTAAATCCACTTGAGCTGACTTTTCCCATGCAATACTATCTGTTCACTGTCTGAAAATATAAAGAGAAACCTTGCTCTTAATTAAAAACATCAACAAAGAAAACCACTTGGTACTTTTGTGGCAGAACTTTCTAAACAAAAATAGAGGTTACTTTTCTATTTCTTTGCAACTTTATAGAAATCTCAAAAGCCCTTGAAGTAAAAAGAGGGAAAGAGAAAAGAATGGATACACAGATTTCCCAAATATATGATGTTTCCAGTAGGGAGGCTAAGACCAGCAGGTGGAGATGACCCGGGGTTTCTAACAGTCTGGCTTTAAACTAGAGCCCCTCAAATGGAGCGTCAGAGAAACTGTGGTATTGGCTCCTTCTCTTAGGTTTGCGTTCTGTGAAAGACTGGGAACCTTCAGCAAATACTCGAACTGGTCCTTAACTCTGCTGGACTTTAGTTTCTTAATTATCTCTGTTTACTAATGTTATCAGTCCTGCAAGTCATGTGCCAAAATAATATTAAAGGAAAACCGTCTTCTTCCTTAAGCAAAGGATACTTACAGACTTACTTGTGTTTTTATTTCAGAAAAGGCACCGGAACCCAGCAGTAAGTTCCTGTTTGTTTGTTTCTTATTTGTGATCGATTTAGTATTCAATCCTGCAAGTCATACGCCAAAACAATATTAAAGGCAAAGAGTCTTCCTCCCTTAAGCAAATGATACTTATATACTTACTAGTATTTGTGCTTATATTTCAGAAAAAGAACCAGAACCCAGGAGTAAGTTCCTGTTTATTTGTTTCTTTCTATCTTATTTTTGTTTGATTTAGTATTCAGTCCTGCAAGTCATATGCCAAAATAATATTAAAGGCAAATAGTCTTCCTCCCTTAAGCAAATGATACTTATATACTTACTAGTATTTGTGCTTATATTTCAGAAAAAGAACCAGAACCCAGGAGTAAGTTTCTGTTTGTTTATTTGTTTGCTTGTTTGTTTGTTTGTGATTGGTTTGGTATTAATGGTGTGAAAAATGTTTTACTCCTCTGACTGTTAGCACTTTCATGTCCATCATGCTTAAATATGAACCCCAAAATGAGTTCAGGGTGGGTGGGAGAGGTTAGTTCTAGTTTAACAAGGCAATTATTTCCACTCCCTGCTAAAATTCCATTGCAATAAAAATACAGAAATAGAAAGGGGAGAAAAACATACACACAAAGGGGAAAGAAATGAGGGAGGGAAATGAGAGGAATTTGTAAGTGCTGAGAAAATTTTGAAAGCAGATAAGTAACTGAATTAGGAGACACGAGAAACCTGAGTGTGAGCAGTAGAAAAAGGCAAGGAGAATGTTAACTGAAAATGTATAACTCTGGGAAAGCTCAAGAATTAAAGACAAAAGTGCAATTGGAAGATGGCCAATCAGAAGTCTTCATCAGAACCCTGGGTACTTCACTTCATCCCTGACCGCCAGGCAAGAAGCCTAATGATTTAATGGAGGTTAAAACTTCTGGACACAAACTACAGTTGAGAGCAGAGGGAGTTGTACTGAAACTCAGCAATTAAATAAAAGGATCTATAATAAGCACAAAAGATTCCAGAATCTTTCTACATAGCTCTTGGTACAATGGCAAGCAGACATATACTTGCACACTAGGGAAGAAATGTTATTGGGGGGAGATGGGGAGGACCTCCCCAAAGAAAAAGCGTGCATATTTAAAATATTTTAAATGGAGACCCAAACCAAATAAGCAAAACAAAACAAAAAACCTTACCCACCAATTCACCTTACAATAATGCCACCAATAATATCCATCCTCCCAATGTGTACTTCCAATGAGCGTTTTTATTCTACATTATTAACTTCAAATGGCAAGTCACTGGTTTCTGCATTTGAGGAAATACCCCATAAAAGACTAATAAAAGGAAGGTGGACAGAACTCTGAAGGCTTAGGAAAAGGCAAGGATCAGGAAAAAACTTTTTAATTTATAATAAATATCCGAAGTGAGCCGCACAGCCAGGATATCATGGGCACACGCGTGCACCCACGTGCGCACACTCAGGGGTTCCAGGCGGCGGCAGTGGTGGCCACATCCCCAGCAGCAGCTTCAGGCAAAGTGACAGGAGAAGACGGGTTCTCTGTAATCTGGAATCCTGAAATGTGATCTTCCTTAAAAAGGATATGCCTCAGAGGGAGCCCGAACTAAAGATCATTGAAAAGGCACCCTGTGTATACCTGCTTACACCTGGAGATATCCTGCGGTTGGAGAGCAACACTGACATTTGGCTCTTGGAGAGGATGGCGCTGGGAGCTTGACTGAGCAGACATCACTTGCCAGAGCTGTCTGGAGAAAAAGAACTACATAACCAGATATCCTGAAAAGAGATATCATGGGAAGACAAAGAAATAGCCCGCACATGAAGAAAAAGCAGGCATCACCAGAAAAGGAAGTAAACGAGTTAGAGGCAAGCAACCTACCAGAACAAGAATTCAGATTAATGATCATAAGATGGCTAAAAAGAATGGAAGACAAATTTTACAATATGAGTAAGAACCAAGAGGAAATGAAGAAGAACCAAGAAGAAATGAAGATGAACCAAGAAGAAATGAAAAATGACATCGCTACTATGAAGAACTCAATAGAAAGCATCAAGAGTAGACTAGAAGAAGCAGAGGACCGCATCAGTGACCTAGAAGACAAGATGGAAAAAAATACCCAATTAGAGCAGCTTCTAGATAAAAATAAAAAAAATAAAAAAAATAAAAAGCAGGAGGAGAGCCTATGGGAGCTTCGGGACAATACAAAACAAAACAATATTCAAATAATAGGGGTTCCAGAAGGAAAGGAAACTGAGGAAGACATGAAAACGTATTTCAAGAAATAATGACAGAAAACTTTCCTGAGATAGAGAAGAAAAAACCCACACAAATCCAAGATGCTCGCAGAGTCCCAAGCAAAATGAACCCCAAAAGACCGATGCCAAGGCACATTATAATTAAATTGGCAAACACCAATGACAAAGTAAGAATCTTAAAAGCAGACAGAGACAGAAAGTTACATATAAAGGAACCCCCATCAGACTAGCAACTGATTTCTCAACAGAAACTCATCAGGCCAGAAGGGACTGGGATGAAATATACAAAGTCATGCAAAGGAAGGGTCTGAATCCAAGAATACTGTACCCAGCAAGACTATCAATCAAAATTGAAGGTGAAATCAGGAGCTTCACAGACAAAAAAAGACTAAGGGAAATTATCTACACCAAAGCAGCAATGCAAGAAATGCTAAAGGGTCTACTGTAAAAATAAAGAAATAGGAAGCAAAGAAGGAACACAGGGGTATAGAATAAAAATGGTGTCAAACAAGTACCTATCAATAACAACTTTAAATGTAAATAGATTAAATGCTCCAATCAAAAGACATAGGATAACAGATTGAATAAAAAAAACAAGACCCATTGCTGTCTACAAGAAACCCACTTCAGGGAAAAAAAGACGCACATAGACTGAGGGTGAAGAGATGGGAAAGGTTTTCCAGGTCAATGGAAATGAAAAAAAAAAAAAAAAAAAAAAAGCTGGGGTAGCAATACTTATATCTGACAAATTAGATCTCAAAGTGAAGGACATAACAAGAGATAATGAAGGCTACTTCATAATACTAAAGGAAGCAATCCAACAAGAAGAAATAACCCTGGTAAACATATATGCATCCAATACAGGAGCACCCAAATACATTAAAAAAAAAACAACCCTGCTGGCGGACATTAAGGGAGAGATTAATAGCAATACAATCATAGTAGGAAATTTTAATACCCCACTATCACCATTGGACAAATCCTCTAAATAAAAAATCAGCAAAGAAATATCAATCCTAAATGACTTTCTAGACCAGATGGAATTAATTGACATCTTCAGAACATTTCACCCCAAAGCCACAGAATATACATTTTCAAGTTCACATGGGTCATTTTCAAAGATAGACCACATGTTGGGGCATAGGCAAAGTCTCTTCAAATTCAAGAAGATAGAAATCATAGCAAGCATCTTCTCAGATCATCGTGGCATAAAATTGGAAATCAACTACAATGAAAATAATACAAAGAAATCAAACACATGGAGACTAAATAGCATGCTATTGAACAAGGACTGGGTTACCAGAGAAATCAAGGAAGAAATTAAAAACATCATGACAACAAATTACAATGAAACCACAACAATCCAAAAATCTATGGGACACAGCAAAAGCAGTTTTGAGAGGGAAGTTCTTATCTCTAAAGCCTATTGGGAAAAAAAAAAAAAAAAAAAAAAAAAAACAAGAAAAAATAATAACAAATTATCTAACTCTACAACTCAAAGAGTTAGAAAAAGAGCAACAGAAAAGCCCAGTGTAAGCAGAAGGAAGGAAATAACAAAAATCAGAGCGGAGATAAACGACATAGAGACCAAAGAAACAATACAAAAGATCAACAAAACCAATAGCTGGTTCTTTGAAAGGATAAACAAGATTGATGAACCTCTAGTCAGGCTAACCAATAAACAAGAAGAGAGGACCCAAATAAACAAAATCAGAAATGAAAGAGATGAAATGACAACAGACCCCACCGAAATACAAAGGATTGTTACAAAATATTATGAACAATTTTATTCCAACAAACTAGGCAACCTGGAGGAAATGGACATATTCCTAGAAAAATGTAACCTTTCAAAATTCAATCAGGAAGAATCTAAAAATCTCAATTGACCAGTGACTTTGGAAGAAATTGAAGTAGTCATCAAAAAGCTTCCAGCAAATAAAAGCCCAGGGCCAGATGGCTTCACAGAAGAGTTTTACCAAACATTCAAGGAAGAACTAAAACCTATCCTCCTCAGACTATTCCAAAATATTCAAGAGGAAGGAACACTTCCAAACTCCTTCTATGAAGCCAGTATCACCCTAATACCAAATCCAGATAAAGACAACACAATGAAAAAGAATTACAGGCCAATATCTCTCATGAGCATAGATGCCAAAATCCTCAACAAAATTCTAACAAATCAGTTCCAGCAGAACATCAGAAAGATCATGCACCATGACCAAGTAGGATTTATTCCGGGAATGTAAGGCTGGTACAATATCCACAAATCAATAAACGTGATACATCACATAAACAAATTGAGAGATAAAAATCATATCAATGAACGCAGAAAAAGCATTTGATAAAATCTAACACCCTTTCCTGAAAAAATTCTCAACAAGGTGGGAATAGAAGGATCATACCTCAACATAATAAAAGCTATATATGATAAACCCACAGCAAACATCATTCTCAATGGGAAAAAACTAAAACCATTCCCTCTAAGAACAGGAACAAGACCGGGATGCCCACTCTCACCATTCCTGTTTGACATAGTACTGGAAGTACTAGCCATTGCAATGAGACAAGAAGAGGAAATAAAAGGCATCCAAATTGGAAAAGAAGAAATAAAGTTATCCTTATTTGCAGATGACATGATATTGTACATAAAAAACCCATAAGACTCCATCAAAAAAACTAATTGACTTAATAAATGAATTTGGCAATGTAGTAGGATACAAAATTAATGCCAAGAAATCTATGGCATTTCTATACACCAACAATGAACTTACAGAAACAGAAACTAAAAAAAGCAATCCCATTTATCATCATACCAAAAAAAATTAAGATACCTAGGAATAAACTTAACTAAGGAAGTAAAGGACCTATATATGGAAAACTACATGACACTGAAAAAAGAGATAGAGGAAGATGTAAACAGATGGAAGAACATACCATGTTCATGGATTGGTAGAATCAACATCATCAAAATGTCCATACTACCCAAAGCAATTTATAAGTTCAATGCACTCCCCATTAAAATACCAATGGCATACTTTACAGACCTAGAAAGAACTCTCCAAAAATTCTTCTGGAACAAAAAAAGACCCTGAATAGCCACAGCAATCCTGAGAAAGAAGAATAAAGTAGGAGGGATCTCAATACCAGATTTTGAGCTGTATTACAAAGCCACTGTTCTCAAAACAGCCTGGTACTGGCACAAGGACAGACATATAGATCAATAGAATAGAATAGAGAATCCGGATATTGACCCAAACCTCTATTCTCAATTAATATTTGACAAAGAAGGTATGAACATACAATGGAGTCAAGACAGTCTCTTCAATAAATGGTCTTGGGAAAATTGGACAGACACTTACAAAAAAAATGAAACTAGATCACCAACTTACACCATACACAAAAATAAACTCAAAATGGATATAGGACTTAAACATAAGACAGGAAACCATAAAAATACTAGAGGCATACACAGGCAGCAAAATCTCAGACATATGCCAAAAGAACTTCTTCACTGATACTGCCCCTAGAGCAATGGAAGCTAAAGAGAAAATAAACATCAGAAAGGGACTACATCAAAATAAAAAGCTTTTTTACAGCAAAAGAAACCACCAACAAAACAAGAAAGCCCACTGCATGGGAGAACATATTTGCAAATGTTATCACTGATAAAGGCTTAATCTCCAACATCTACAGACAGCTTATACAACTTAATAAAAGGAAAATAAATGATCCAATATATAAATGGGCAATGGACCTAAATAAAATATTTTCAAAAGAAGACAGAAGGAAGGCCAAGAAGCACATGAAAACATGCTCAAAGTCACTAATTGTCCGAGAGGTGCAAATCAAAACAACAATGCGGTACCATCTCACACCTGTCAGAATGGCTAATATCAACAAATCAACAAAGGACAAGTATTGACGTGGTTGTGGAGAAAAAGGAACCCTCATGCACTGCTGGTGGGAATGCAGACTGGTGCAACCACTGTGGAGAACAGTATGGAGCTTCCTCAAAAAACTGAAAATGGAACTCCCATTTGACCCAGTAATCCCACTCTTAGGAATATATCCCAAGAAACTAGAAACACCAATCAGAAAGGAAATATGCACCCCTATGTTCATAGCAGCACAATTTACAATAGCTAGGATTTGGAAACAGCCTAGATGCCCATCAGCAGATGATTGGATCAAAAAACTGTGGTACATCTACACAATGGAATACTATGCTGCCATAAAAAAGAAGGAATTCTTATCATTTGCAGCAACCTAGATGGAATTGGAAAACATTATGCTGAGTGAAATAAGCCAGTCAATGAAAGAGAAACACCACATGACCTCACTCATTTATGGATAATAAAGAACATTATAAACTGATGAACAAAAAGATAGATACAGAGACAGTAAAGCAACAAACAGACTGTCAAATTACAGCGGGGAGGATAGGGAGATATGGGGGAGATAAGAGATCAACAGAAGGACTTGTATGCATGCATATAAGCAAAACCAATAAATGAAAAACTCTGGTGGGCAAGGGGGGGACATGTATGTGAGGGGGGGGGCAATGGAAAGATATGTACACATATAATACCTTAATTAAAAATAAATAAATAAAGTTTAAAAAAAGAATAGAAAAGAAAAATAAATAAATATCCACAGATAAGAGAAGAAAGGAGATAAACATCCATAAGATAAGAAGGATCTGAAAACACTTCAGAGGGAGGGAAATGCCCGCGAAGAGGCAGGCCTGTGGCGCCCCTCCTCCCAGGGCCAGGCTGGGAATGAAACTCAGATGGAGAGCATTCTCCTGGAATTACCGGCTGAGGTTCGGCTGCAGAGGAGCCAAGCCCAGGAGGGACAGAGAGCAGCTGGAGACCGGCGGTAAGGACGAGGTCACAAGAGGAGCTGACCCAGCTCCCGGGGCGGCAGGCTGGCGGGGGCGGAGACAGGAGGGAGCGCTGGGCTACAGGAGGGTCTGTCACTCGGGGGATAGAGGCCCAGGCCCAGGATGGGCTGACAGCCTGGAGCACCAGAGCCAAGACCCACAGCCCACATAACATCGGGTTATCCTAGATGACCTGAGTGGACCAATTCGGTTACTTGGAAGGCCCCAGAGCGGAGGCTTCCCTCACAAAGAAGCAGTCCTCTGTGCAGTCCCGGACGTGGGGGTGATTCCGTCTGCTAACGCAGTGACTAAGAGAGGATAAGAAAGGCAGCCGGGAAAATGTTCAAAGGAAACCTCCAAAAGTCAAGAATCAGTAAGAAAAAAAAAAGAATCAGTAAGAAATATAATAATATAATTTTAACAGGAAAGCTGGCATGATCCCACAATGAACATTATTTATATGTCCTGGCATTGTTAACAGTGTATTGATTTATCATAAAAATGTGAGCTGGGTTGCTGGAAAATACGAAGACAGAAAGTAAATTAAGGAAAGGTGTGAAAGGTAAATCCTTATGGCTCACATAAAAAGCCAATGTACATTATCCAAATTTGGGCAATCATGAAATATCATACAGATATTTATAAGTAAATATTAGTTCTAAAACCACCTTCAAAGAGTGTAAATAGCCCTAGCTGGTTTGGCTCAGTGCATAGAGCGTGGGTCTGGGACAGAAGGGTCCCAGGTTCAATTCCGCAATCCCCAGTAGGGAGCATGCAGGAGGCAGCCAATCAATGATTCTCTCTCATCATTGATGTTTCTCTCTCTCTTTCCTTCTCCCTTCCTCTCTAAAATCAATAAAAATATAATTTAAAAAAAAATAAACAGGAGGTGTCAAGAGATGGATCAGAAAACTGGTGATTTTATTTACATTAAATAAATTTAAAATAAGTACATGTACTTGTTATAAAAAATTAAACCTAAGTAATTTATGTAAACTTTGTATTATATAAATTTATTTTAGAGAAATGTTAAAGAAAGTTAATCTTTTGATAAATAATCAATGCTTTTTTTTTCCTATTTCAGCTGTGCCTTCAAAACCTGACAGTAAGTTTCTCTTTTGAATCTCAAATATTCCATGCTTTCATAACCACCTAAAACAGTAGTCAGAAAACTCATCAGTCAGCAGAGCCAAATATCAACAGTACAAGGATTGAAATTTCTTTTGAGAGCCAAATTTTTTAAATTTAAATTATATAGGTAGGTACATTGTTATTAACTTAATTAAGGTACTCCTAAGCTGGCCTCTGCTAAAAACTCGAGCCGCAGTTTGCCAACCACTGACCTAGAGGGAATTCTTGCATACTTTGGTCATCATCATTTCTGATATCATTTCTAATTTTTTAAATCAGTTGAGAGAATTGGAGAGATAATGATAATGTTTTTAAGTTCCTTACATGTTTGTTTTTATTTCCGCAGGGACGACATCAGGAAAGAGAAGTAGGTTCCTTTTCTATCTTATTGTTGCTGGTAGACCTTGGTGTTTGAGGAACTGAAAAAGATTCTGCTCCTATAGTGGTTGTGATAATAGTTTAAATCCCATCATTAGAAGAGTTTTGCTGGGTGCTGAGGTGAAAATGAACACTTCACTTTCCTCCATGCACTCTTAGAAACACCAACTTGAAAAAAAAGATTTTTTTTTTTTTTTAGGGCAAAACTATATGGCTAAGAAATAATAGAAATAAGAAGATAAATTTTTGAAACAAAACGATTAAAGCTGAAAAGCATATGGATGAGTAACAATTTACCTAATCAATGAATCCTAAGCAAATTCAGGAGGCTAATCCTAAACACCAGAGCCAGAGGTCTCAGGATTCCCAGGGGCCAGGTAACCATTAGTCAAGGTGTAAAGGTGGAAATGAGTAGCTAACAGTTAGTTCAAAAAAGCTGCAAAGTCATCTCTTCCACGCCCCTGTCAAACTCCTGCTTTGGTCCCACACTGCGAGAGAGTAGAAGGGAAACGGCTTATGCTCAAGAGAGGTTGGATCAAAGGAACCCTGGATACAGGTGAAATCAGGGTCACATCTGCAACGAAGCAAAGCAATGTAAATCCTACATTTTTCCATGGGCTCGTAAACTTCATGAAGTATAAGACTTATGTTTAGATAAATAAACAACCTCAGAGGGAAGGACTGCTGATTCTTACATCAGAGGTCATCCAGAGAAATCTGACTGGTCCAGATGGCAATTATACCATTGCACACAAGATCTGGTATTTCAAGTTTCACTTTTTAAGATAATGGACTTCCTCCAAGGATCACAAGACAGGCTCTGAGCCCAAAAAAAAACAAAAATAAAAAAATAAATCATCATGCAATCAATAAATAACTGAGGAAACAGAAAATGTAAACTTTAAAAATGTACTTAAATTTTATCAGAGATAAGATGTTGTACTTATAAATCAAGAGTATGTTGACATTTGGAAGGTACATTCAAGGAAAAAAGAGAGATAGGATAAATATGTAGAAGTGACATACCAATAATCTTTAAAATGGTTGGAAGATGATGTAAACTTTTAGAGAGTGAAAATGAAACAAGGTGGAAAATGGTAGGTAATAAAACGAAGGAACAGCTCCAAAAGATCTGTTCCACTTTAGTTGAAGAGGACATAAGGCTTTTTTAATGTGCTGGGAAGGGGAAGGAGAGACGGGGGGGGGGGAGACGGCTGAGACAGTGTCCCAGGTTTCAGCATAATGAGTATCAAAACGGAGTCTACCAAGTACACAGCACAATGAAAGGAAAAGACACCATGTGATCTCACTCATTTGTGGATTCTAATGAACAACACAAACTGATGAACAGAGACAGAGAAGCATCTATCAGATGCCCAAACCTCAGAGGGAAGGTAGGGGAGGGTGGGGGTAAGGGAGAGAGATCAACCAAAGGACTTGTATGCATGCATATAAGCCTAACCAATGGACACAGACACCAGGGGGGCGAAGGCATGAATGGGGGGGGGGGGGGCAATGGGAGGATAAGGACACATATGCAATATCTTAATGAAAAAATGAAAAAAAGAAAAGACATGCATCAAGGCATAGCATCACATGTATTCAGAACACAATATCTAACAAAAGTTTAGCAACAGGAGATAAGAAATCCTAACAGCATCAGATTTATCAAAAGCAACAGAGGAAATGAGGTTTATCAAATTTATCAAAAGGTTTATCAAGTTTATCAAATTTATCAGCATCAGATTTATCAAAAGCAACAGAGGGAAAAAAAACTACTCTAAAATTCTGATTGAAAATTTCCAATGGAGAAATCTGTACCTCCTAAAATCCTATCTAGCAAAGTTAGGGTCTGGTGACAGTTTTTTCCTAAAACAAGGTTTTCATTTCTCATGCACTCTTCTTTCAAAAGTAACTGGAGAATATGCCCCATAAAACAAAGATGTGAACCAAGGAAGCGGAACTCAAGAAATCCCACAAACATGTCATTTTAGTGCAAAGCTCAAATCATGACTTCCCAATCTGCCGGTGATAAAATCCCAAAGTGACTACTGTTCGGAAGATCAGCTAGCCAGCTAAAACACAGAGAGTTCCATGAAAGAAGTCATGAAAATACATGTATGGGGGGCAGGGGGTCCCTGAGGGGTCTTGGACTGTGAAAGGGAGCAGGCCAGGCTAAGGGACACCCCCCCACCCCAGTACACGTATTTTCATGCACCGGGCTGCTAGTCTTTACATAATTGTAAAAGGCGAAAGATTTGTACGATCTGAAGAGAAACCAGAATATAGTCTTTACATAATTGTGACAAGTGTAGTCAGAGTATAGCTAAGATTTTTCTTTTAAATCTTTTTATTTAGAAGTTATGAATATCTTCATTTTTCATTTTATTAATTTTCTTTACCATCATCACTAATGCACCTCCTCAATTGACACCTCAAGGGTATAATCTTTTGATCTGTGGAAACATATCTAGGCATCAATATCATTTTGGGTTTTTTTCCTTTTCAGAGATAGGATTTTAGTTTTTTTACTTGGAATTTATCTTATTTCTTGAGATAAGCCTGTACTGTAATGATACAAACTTCCCTGTTATTACTGCTTTCACTCCATCCCAGAAGTTTTGATATGTCATATTTTCATTCTCATTTGTCTCTATATATCTTTTGATCTCACCTTTTATTTCTTCTTTGACCCAGTCATTTTTTATTGGTATGTTATTTAATCTCCACAGATTTGTGGGTTTCTTTTCTTCCTTTTCACAGTTGATTTCTAAGTTCAGGGCATTATGGTGAGAGAATATGCCTGGTATAATTTCAATCTTCTTGAATTTATTGAAGCTAGTTTTGTGACCCAACATGTGGCCCATCCTTTAAAATATTCCGTGTGCATCGAGGAAGAATGCATAATCTGATCTTCTGGGATGAAAGTTTCTGTAGTTATCAATTATGTCCATTTGTACCATTAAAGGTCCACTGTGTTATTTAAGGCCAATTATTTCTTTATTGATTTTCTTTTTGGTTGATCTGTGTAGAACTGCCAATGGAATATTAAGGTCCCAACTATGATTGGGTTTTTATCTGTTTCTCCCTTTAGTTCTGTGCATAGTTGTTTTATATATTTTGGTGCTCCCTGTTTGGTGCTCTTTATATATATATATATTCTTCATATATATATGATGTTTGAGTCAGTAGATAGAGCATCAGCCTGTGGACTGAAAGGTCCCAGGTTCAGCCGAGACTGGTTTGGTTCAATGGATAGAGCGTCGGCTTGGGGACTGAAGGGTCCCGGGTTCGATTCCGGTCAAGGGCATGTACCTTGGTTGCGGGCATATCCCCAGTAGGAGGTGTGCAAGAGGCAGCTGATTGATGACTCTCTCTCTCATCGATGTTTCTAACTCTCTGTCTCTCTCCCTTCCTCTCTGTACAAAATCAAAAAAATATATTTTTTTTTTAAAGTTGCTACCTTTAAAAAAAAAAAAAAAAAAAAAGGTCCCGGGTTCAATTCTGGTCAAGGTCATGTACTTTGGTTGCAACACATCCCCAGTAGGAGGTGTGCAGGAGGCAGCTGATCGATGTTTTTCTCTCATCGACGTTTCTAGCTCTCTATCTCTCTCCTTTCCTCTCTGTAAAAAAAAAAAAAAAAAAAAAAAAAAAAAAAAAAAAAAAAAAAAATTAATAAAATATATTAATAAAAAAAGAAGTGTTATGTTTTCTTGATGTAGTATCCCCTTTATCATTATAAAGTGTCCCGTCTTTGTCTCTTATTATTTTTGTTATCTTGAAATCTATTTTGCCAGATATAAGTATGCTTTTTTGTTGATGGTATTTGCTTGAACAATAATTTTCCACCCTTTCACTTTGCAGTTTAGATGTATTTTTGAAGTCAGCATACGGTTGGGTTGTTGTTGTTGTTGTTGTTGTTGTTCTGCTGCTCTGTGTGTCTTTATTCATGAATTCAGTCCATTTATATTTGGGATAATTTTTATATGTGAGGATTCCCCGCAGCCATTTTATCCTTTATTTTCTGGTAGCTTCGGGCCTCCATTGATTCCAGTAGGTGGCACTTGTATCACAGGATTTTTCCCTCTGTCAAACCCCAAAGCCGACCTCTGCCGGGACATACAGCTGCACTGCTTTGGGGTGGGGTTTGTTTTGCCCTCCCAACAATCGTGGCCCCAGACCTCCACGGGGGTCTCCTGCACCCTAGCAGGATCAGTCACAGAGGGAAACAGCAATTCAGCTGCAATTGCTCTTTGTCTGCAAATAATATGCTCCTGGACCCAACAGAAGGGTGACAGGAGGTGAGTTTGGAGAGTCCGAGGGGTGGCAGGCCTCCTTGGCTCCATCTCTTTGTCTGAAGCACACCCGCCGGCGTGGACAGCCCCGGCAGACCGCCGCACTGCGCCGGGCCAGGCCTCTTCCTGGCTCTGCCGCCGTCCCGCCCCCGCTGGTGCTGGTGCCGGTCCTCACCTGAGGGCAGCGCTGCCCCGGCCTCCTCCCCTGGGCCGAGCGGCTGTGAGCGCGGGGCTGCAGGGCGTCCGCCTCCTCCCTCCTCACCTCCCTGTTATAATAGTTCCCACTTAGCCACCTTAGATGCTTCCATGTGTGGCTATCGCAGGCATGCTGCTAGATGGGCCCGGGAATCTGTTGTGAAGTTATAGTTGATCAAATTGTAAAAGTTTCAGGGGGAGAAACCAACGTGCCTCTCACACCACCATTCCTCTGGCATCCTGAGCAGCAAACTCTGTGTTGCAAAATTTGCTTATAGTTTTATAAGGGTCGGGGGAACCTTGTATGTGATGAGTTGCTTTTTCTTGCTGCTTTCAAAATCTCTTTGCATTTGACTTTTCACAGTGTGAATCTAATGTGTCTCAGCATTCCTTTTTAGGTTCAAACTGTCTGAGGTACTTAGGGCCTCGTAAACCTGCGTGTCCATTTCGCTCCCCATTTTTAGGCAATTTCCTTCAGCCATTATTGGACAAATTGACTGTCCATAACTCTGTCTGTCATCTCCTTCGGAGAGAGCCATAATATCCAATGGTTTTCCTGATGGTGTCTGATCAAGTCTGCTGTAAAGCTCCATAATTCTTTGATTTAGTCATATTTTTCAATCTAGAGTTTCTATTTTGTTTTTTATGGTTTCTATTTCCTTGTTGGAATTCTCATTTTGTTCATATAATGTTTCCCTAATTTTGTTGTTTTTGTTTTGTTTTGTTTTGTTTGTTTGTAATATATTTATTGATTTTTTTTTTTTTTTTTACAGAGAGGAAGGGAGAGAGATAGAGAGCCAGAAACACTAATGAGAGAGAAACATTGACCAGCCGCCTCCTGCACACCCCCCACCGGGGATGTGCCCGGAACCAATGTACATGTCCTTGATCAGAATCGAACCCAGGACCTTTCAGTCCACAGACCGACGCTCTACCACTGAGCCAAACCGGCTTCGGCTGTTTTTTATTGTAGTTCCCTGAACTTCTTTAAGATTATTCTGCCCATCTCCAGCCAGCATGGCTCAGTAGTTGAGCGTCAGCCTATGAATCAGAAGGTCACAGTTCAATTCCTGGTCAGAGCACAGGCCTGGATTGCAGGCTCGATCCCCAATGTGGGGCAGGCAGGAGGCAGCTGATCAATGCTCCTCTCTCATCACTGAAGTTTCTCCCTCTCCCTTACTCTCTGAAATCAATTTTAAAAGCTCTGAAGTTGAGTGGGGGAATGTACTGGCTGGACTCTGTAGCTGGATAGGCTGGGTGGCCGGGCTCTGCTTTCAAACAGGGCTGCTTGGTAGACTCCCTGGTCAGGAGGGGCTGGCAGCTGTGTCCTGTGGCTCCGTGGGGCCACTAGCAGGACGCTGTAATTGCCTGTGGTTGGGCATGGTTGTAAGGTGTGTGCCGTGGTGGTGCCTGTCACTGGTTGAAATCTCCTTCTGGGCAGGGCTGTGGTTGTGATCTAATATTGCTCCTGCCTGGGTTATTATTCCCCCCTTTGCCCTTTGCCTTCGGCCATCACCACTCTGTTGTCTATGTCTATTAGATTGTGCATAATGTCCTTTGCCTACATTTTTATGTTTCAATCAGGAATTTTTTTTTCTTTTATTCCCTTAATAGCTGCCCAATTCTATCTACCTCCCATTTCTATAACTACAGTTTGGTGTGTGCTAGTCTATTTCTCTCTTTCTTAGTCTCCCGCACTCTTTTCTGAGGTGTCCACTTCGGGGCTGGGTGCCCGCTGGGGCCACTCGAAGACACTAGAGACTCCGGAGGCTCCCGCACATTGCCCTCTCGCAGGCACCCTCCCAGCATGGAGCTTCCAACTCAGCAGCTCGTTCATTTCAGTTCCCCCGGACACGGGCCTCGGTGATGGAAAATTATCATGAAAGTCGCTATCTTACCACCTTGGCCAAATGCTACGGACTAAACCAAGTCAGAGTGTCTGTCCTCACTCAAGGGAAGTGCATTACACACAAGGGCAGGTCATTAGGGTTATCTTAAAACATGTCTATCACAGTAGATAAAAGAGGAACAGGAGAAGCTAATCCTGAGAGTAAACCGTCAGTGTATGTATATAAAACTGAAATACAGGAAATTGCATTTTGAGAATGTTATTTTGAAATACCATAATGAATTCCAGAAAGGAAAAAGACTACATGTAAGTTTCAATGATTGTCTTTCTGGAGATAAAATTTTATTGTAAATATATTTGGTAGGAAACTAATAATTTTTGCTATCGACCTATACCATGAGTCAATTTTTTTAAATTAGAAAATATGTTACTTTAATAAAACAAATGAACTTTAATAATACATCTAAGTATTTCCATTTTACGTTTGACTAAATCAAAAAGACAATAAGAGAAAACTAGTGTCCTTTTCATAAGCAAATAATTTTGTGTTTGTTTTGTTTCTGTTTTAGGTCGGCTTTCAGAATCCTTCAGTAAGTTCATTTTGAATTTTTCAAATCTGCTCATTCTGCTTATTGGAAGTAGGAATTTTTAGTTATTGAAGTTGCAACTTAAAACACTTCTTAATCACTCTAACCTAGACTTGAGAGAGAAATATTCTTCACACTTATGTTTTTATTTATAGTTTTTGTAAGTACCCACCCTTTCTGTTTCTAATCTTGAGGTAACTTTTTATGGAAATTGGGAGGCATTTGAGATTTCTGAATATGACACTTCTAGCTGTATAATCATCAATGAAGATGGTGTCAGAACAATATTAAGGTAACCGAATAAGAGCACAAAAACTCACTAAAATGACTGAGAAAGAACAGCAAAAGACAAAAGTCTATAAAAAAAAAAAAAAAAAAAAAAAAAAAAAAAACACCGAGAAAGAAGAAAAAGAATTACCTCATCAGAAAATAAAATTTTTCACATGAATGCTGGGATATTCTGACTCAACTGTGAACATTATCCACATAGTCATTATATTTTTAACACAATATTGTTATCAATTTACCAGTTTTACCAATATGCTGACTTAATCATTGATTTATAGTGATTTACCCCCCCCCCCCCAAAAAAAAATGTACTTTAGTTTGTTAAAGGACAGGTCTGAAGGCGACTTGGGGAAGGACAGAAAAGAGGCCAAGCCTACGCCATGTTAGGAAGTCTACGTACGTTACCCATTTGCTCTGGATTTTTTTGTATCAGGGTAATGTTGGCCTCGTAAAATGAGTTAAGCAGTATCTCCTCCAGTTCCATTTTTTGGAAGAGTCTGAGAAGAATCGGTATTAACTCTTAGAATGTTTGGTAGAATGTAGTAGTAAGGCCATCTGCTTCTGGCCATTTACTTTGGGGAGGTTTTTCACAACTGTTTCAATTTTGTTACTGTCAATGGGCCTATTTAGATTTTTCAGGGCTTCATAATTCAGTCTGGAAAGGTTATATAAGGCCAAGTATTTGTCCATTTCTACTAGGTTATCAAATTTGGTGGCATATAGCCTTTCACAATGTTCTTGTCATATGTTCCTTTTAATGTTGTGTCTGTTGTACTTCCTCTTATCTCATTTGTGATGTTGTTTGTCTTCTCTCTTTTCCTCAGTGTGACTAGCCAGAAGTTTGTCTATTTTGCTTAGCTTTTCAAAAACCTGCTCTTTGTTATATTAAATTTTTTGTTTTTTTCTCTTTTCTATTTCATTTCATTCTGCTCTAATTTTTATTATTTCCTTCCTTCTACTGATTTGGAGCTTTGTCTGTTCTTTATTTCTATTTAGTTACTGTAGAATGCTCTGAATATGTATGAAAGACCAACATTATCAAACTTAAAATATTTAAACCACAAATCTCCTCTCTCTCCTGCCAGGTTATTGACACATTTAGAAAGTAAAACCAATTCTGATGGACATAGAGAGGGTAATGCCCAGAAAATTAAAAAAAAAAAAAAAATAGTTCCTAAACAACGAAAGTTAGCATTCCACACATTTCTGTATCCTGTGACAGAAATAAGAATGGAGAGATTGGGAGAGAGAGAGAGGGGAGAACGGAAGCAATTATGATGGCCAAAACAGTGAGAAGTCGGGGTGTATTAAATGTTTTTAGTTTGGTTTAAGTTTCCTTTTGTATTATTTTTTAAATCTTTATTATTGAAAGTATTACAGGTGTCCCCTTTGTTCCCCATTGACCCTTCTAGCCCACCCCCACTCTCCTCCCAGCCCCAGGCCTTCACCACACTATTGTCTGTGGCCCTGGGTTATGCAAATATGCATACAAGTTCTTTGGTTGATCTCTTCCCAGCCACCCCCACCTTCCCTCTGACATTCCAGTCTGTCCCAGGCTTCTGTGTCTCTGGATCTATGCACCCCTGTGTTCCTAGCAGCACAATGTACAATAGCTGAGATCTGGGAACAGCCCACGTGCCCATCAGTGGAGTGGATAAAAAGCTGTGGTGCATTTACACCATGGAACACTCTGCAGCAGTAAAAAAAAAAAAGGATCTCTTACCCTGTGAGACAGCATGGAGGGGCGTGGAGAGCATCGTGCTGAGTGAAATAAGCCGGTCAGAGAAGGACCATATCACATGACCTCACTCATGGGTGGAATCTAATGAACAAAATAAACTGATGAGCTGTAAGGTTTTTTAACTTTGAATTCAGAGACGAGGTGAAAAACTGAAAGAAGCTATAGGCAGGCCGGCACCCCTCAAGGTCTACCAAACTGTATCTTCATAGAAACCAAAGAACTGGAGTTACTCCTACATTAACTCCGAGATGCTGCGTTCAGTACGTGTTACTACAACTGAGCAACAGGGGCGGTGAGGCACTCCCTTACAGAGAACAGCGTTCAGATTCTAAAGTTACGTAAGACTTGGGTACTGATTCCGAAAACCTAACCTTATTTATTTATTTATTTGGCTTGCTTTTAGGCATATCTTCATCATCTCTTGGTAAGTCTTTTTATTCTTAAATATGGGTTTCTCAGTGCCTTCTGAACAATTATTTGCATTTTCTATTGTCACTTCTGGATAGATTCAAATTCAGACTCAGTTGTTTCCACTCTTTTTAAATTTATTTTTTCAAGGACAATTTACATTCAATATTCTGTATTATTATAGTTTCAGGCGTTCAGCCAAGTAGCTAGAAAAACATGTGCTTTGCAGGGGGGTCCCCCTCTACTTCAAGTACCTACCTGGCCCCACACATGTGTATCATGATGCTATTGACTGGATTCCCTGCGCTGTGACCTACATCTCGTAACCACCAATTCATGCTGCTCAGTCCCATCACCTTCTCACCCACCCAGCCCTCGAAACCCCTGCGCTCTGTTCGCCTCTTTTAATTTTACGTACAGAGCGTCTCATTAGCTTATTTTGAAATGCTTAGCCATTAAAGAGTGTATTAAAAAGGAATAAAGAGTAAATTGGGAAGAATTAAAACAAAAATTCAAGACCATAGTTAATTCAAGCAAGAACTTAGGGACTACGTCAGAAGTACGTCGGCCTGAGAGAACCTCCGAATCTCTCCCCTTGAAGTTACCAGATGGCTACAGTTCAACAAAGGATGTCCTGCTCAGCACGGTAGCCTGAGTCATCCCGAGGCCTCCGAAGGTGGGCATATCCGAGTGAACAGGAGATCAAGGAGGGGAGTGACAGAGAGAAGGTGCACCCAGCCCTGTCCTCACCACGGAGGGCCCCTCCGGATGCAGTAGTAGAGACGGGCTGAAAGCAGCCCCATGGGGCAGAACAGGCTAGAGGGGCAAAGACAGCTGTTCAGCCCAGGTGACTGGAACACATTGAACTGGCCTGAGGTCGGGGGCAGACAGAAAGGGCGCAAACACTGCAGCCTCCAAAGCCCACCCTGAGCAAAACATCCCGGAGAACCGAAGTCCATTGCCCAGTGGCCCACCAGGCAGCAAATCCTCTAGGCAGGTTGCAAAAGGGCTAAACGGAAAACCTTTCCAGCCTACGTGGTCTGTATTCGTTGTGGCTAACCCCAGGAGGAGTGCAGAACCACTAATGCGCTTTCTCCTCCTCTCCTACATGCACCCCACCCTCCATGCCCACCCATCTGGCAGGGCTTGGAAAAGACAGCGGGGTGGATTCAAACCAGTCCTGTGTGCGCTGACCACCAGGGGGCAGCATGGACTATGGTGGGCATAGGTGACACAGCCCTGGCAGTGAGCGGCAATGGAGGCACTGCTGACTCCAATGGGCCCTGATGAGAGTGGATCACAGTGAGATGGTGAAGCGGGTGAGCAGGTGGTGCCAGACCAAGGTGGGTGTGACTAGCGGCAGTGGTGGGGGATGGGGCTGCTGCCCAGCTTCCAGGTACTGAGGGAGCTGGGTGGGGGCATGGTGACTAAGCGGAGGGGGGCATGCAGGGGCCTGGAGGCCCAGGTGCTTCCCAGGGCCCAGAGGTCAGCTGGGACCTGCCCTTCCACACCAGGTGCTTGCACTTTGATAGCTGGCCAGGCCTAGGGACCACACCCGTGCATGAATTTCATGCACCAGGCCTCTAGGGTTATAATATTGTACACTTGAAATTATATAATCTTATTAACCAGCTAGAGCCCCAATGCACGAAATTGGTGCATGGGTAGGGTCCCTTGCCTGGCTGGCAATCAGGGCTGATCTGTGGGCTATGGGCGGGGTGAATGGGACTCCATCTCACACCCACCTTGGCTGTCCTGGCAACGCCCATCATCAGCCCTACCCCCTGCTATCACCGCCAGTTGAGGCCTGTGGGCTGGGGGCAGCTTCTGGGTTGAGCATCTGCCCCCCTGGTGGTCAGTGCGCATCATAGCTACAGGTCATTCCGGCATTCGGTCAATTTGCATGTTAGGGTTTTATATAGATAGACTAGAGGCCTGATGCAAGAGTAGGTCTTCCTTCCCCCAGCTGCTGGTACCGGCTTCCCTCTGGAACCCGGGACCCAGGCTTCCCTCCAGCACCCGGGACCTGGGCTTCCCTAGCAGCCCGAGCTTTGTCAGAAAGGACATCTGGACAAATTAGCATATTGCACTTTTATTATTATAGATGTTATCTCAATGAATTTTTAAAAAATAACATTTTAAAGGAGAGAACTTCAGAGCTGCAATGGGAAAGCAAGATGCAGTGAGGGAGGGCACACAACGAGAGGTAGCTTATGCTTATGCTTATATGCATGCATGTTAGTCCTTTGGTTGATCTCTCTCCCTTACCCCCACCCTCCCCTACCTTCCCTCTGAGGTTTGGGCATCTGATTGATGCTTCTCTGTCTCTGGATCTGTTTTTGTTCATCAGTTTGTGTTGTTCATTAGAATCCACAAATGAGTGAGATCGTGTGATATTTATCTTTCTCTGACTGACTTACTTCACTCAGCATAATGCTCTCCAGCTCCATCCATGCTGTTACAAATGATAGGAATTCCTTCCTTTTTACCGCAGCTCAGTATTCCATTGTGTAGATGTACCAAAGTTTTTTAATCCACTCACTTGCTGATGGGCACTTAGGCTGATTCCAAATCTTAGCTATCGTAAATTGTGCTGCTATGAACATAGAGGTGCACATATCCTTTCTGATTGGTGTTTGTAGTTTTTGGGGGTATATTCCTAGAAGTGGGATTAGTGGGTCATTTGGGAGTTCCATTTTCAGTTTTTTGAGGAAACTCCATACTGTTTTCCATAATGGCTGCCCCAGACTGCATTCCCACCAGCAGTGTACGAGGGTTCCTCTATCTCTGAATCCTGGACAGCACTTGTCACTTGTTGATTTGTTGGTGATAGCCATTCTGACAGATGTGAGATGGTACCTCATTGTCATTTTAATTTGCATCTCTCAGATGATTAGTGACTTTGAGCATGTTTTCATATGTCTCTTGACCTTCCTTATGTCTTCTTTCAAAAAGTATCTATTTAGGTCTGTTGCCCATTTTTTGATTGGGTTGTTTGTCTTCTTTTAAGTTGTATGAGTTCCCTGTAGATATTGGAGATGAAACCCTTATCAGAGATAACATTGGCAAATATGTTCTCCCATGCAGTGGGTTTTCTTGTTTTGCTGATGGTTTCTTTTGCTGTGCAGAAGCTTTTTATTTTGATGTAGTCCCATTTGTTTATTTTCTCTTTAGTTTCCATTGCCCTTGGAGTTGTGTCGGTAAAGAAATATCTGAGATTTTGCTGTCTGCGGATTCCTCTAATATTTTTATGGATTCCCATCTTATGTTAAAGTCCTTTATCCATTTTGAGTTCATTTTTGTGTATGGTGTAAGTTGGTGCTCTAGTTTATTTATTTATTTTTATTTTTTGCATGTATCTGACCAAATTTCCCAGCACCTTTTATTGAAGAGACTGTCTTGACTCCATTGTTCTTGCCTCCTTTGTCAAATATTAATTGAGCATAGTGGTTTGGGTCGATTTCTGTGTTCTCTGTTCAATTCCATTGCTCTATATGTCTGTTCTTGTGCCAGTACCAGGCAGTTTTGAGAACAGCGGCTTTGTAATACATCTTGATATCTGGTATTGAGATCCCAGCTACTTTGTCTTCTTTCTCAGGATCACTGCAGCTATTCAGGGTCTTTTTTTATCCCAGATAAATTTTTGGCAAGTTTTTTTTAGTTCTGTGAAATATGCTGTTGGTATTTTAATAGGGATTGCATTGAATCTATAGAATGCTTTAGGTTGTATGGATATTTTAATGATGTTGATTCTACCAATCCATGAACACGGTATGTTCTTTCAATAAATAAAAAAATAAAATTTCACTCTCTTCTCCTTTTTTTTTCACCTTCATCCAAATCCCATTTCTTTCACAAGTATATGCAACTACTCTTACTAATGTTTGTCCTGAAATATTCTTTATCACTAAATAACCTATAGCATTTATTTTTATGTGTTTAATTTCATCAACTATATCTCATTCTTTCCTTTTTGCACTTAATATCTCTAAAGATCTATCCATGTTGCTATATGTACATCCCATATGTTGCTTCCAGCTCTGTAGAGTATAATGGAGAATGCATTTCTCACATTTCCATTCTCCTGGTAGTAAACACACTAATGTCACAGATACATTGTAATTGAACATTCCCATATGTGTCCTTATCGACCCAAGTTAAAATTCCTTGAAAAAGAAAATTACTTTCTAAAATAATTCCCTGCGATATATGTTCAAGCAAGTGTATGTCTAGCTCATACAATATATGCTAGATGATTTCCACAACTGCTGTACAATTTACAATCTCACCTCAACACATGGCTGTCAGCCCACATTCCTACCAACAACTTGTATCGTGCCGTTCGGATGTAAGAAGGGGATATCAATGTTGCTTTACATTCCTCTTCTCTGGTCCCAACAGGTTAACATACTTGTTAACCATTCAGTTTTCCTGTTGGTGAGCTTGAATCCATCAATTTCTACCCTTCTAATGGATTTATTGTCTTTTGCTTATTGACTTTCAGATACTACTCACACATCTCAATTGTTTTCCAGCCTTTAGATATTGCAAATAAATTCTCACAGTTTGTCATTACCTCTAAAATCTGTCTATTGTGCGCTTCATTGAGCAGAAACCCTAAAATTTTATTTATTCACACCTATCAATTTCTCACATTGTAGTTTGGCTTACGGAGGTTAGAGTTCTGACCCAAGCTTTCTCCCATTGCTCTTATATTGCTTTTACCTTGCACTTTTTTTCTTTAATGTACCTAGCAGTCCCCTCCCTTCCCACTTACCATACTCTGTCCTCTACCTGTCCTCCGCTTTCCAATACAATCAGGCTGCCCTCCAAGTTATGTCAGCTTCTTAGAGAGACTGAGAGAAAGGGGAGTAAGAGCGGCACCTCCTCCTTTGAATTCCTAAAGCACCTTGTTCACACTTCTCTCAGAGTGACTACTGCACTGATGCAGTCATTTGGTAATGTGGCTGATGCCTTTTGTAGACTATTGAATTCTTCAGTCAGCTCAGCGTTCCATCTTGAATTATACTACCAACACCTCGTATGGTGACTAGAACATATAGATGCTCAATGAGCATCTGTGGAAAGTAGATCATTCTCCTCTCTCATTTCTGGGAGGGGGGGGGGAGATTGGAAAAAGGTTGAATTACGTGAAGAGTCTACCGTATAACAAACCTGGATTCCAGTTTCAGGTCTACCATTTAAAGAAAATGACAGCATGAATCACAGAAACAAAGTCAAAGAGCTCAGATGCATACTGAGATGATGGAGCCAAAAGATGGATAAGTACTTTTTTAAAGCAAGACTAGGTCCTAAGATGCTGGCGCTGCCAATTCTTAGCTGTGTGGCCTTGAGTAATCTCTGTGCTCAGAACCTAAGGATGGGGTTGTGAGGATTCAATAATATGAATCAGCCTTTTCGGCGGGCACCGGTGGGGATGCAGCACTTTGGCCGCCTCTGGAGAAGGGAGAGGCGGCCTCCAGGCGCCCGATGCCGGGAAGAAGGGGCGGGGCGTGCTCGGACCCCGCCTCGGCGGTAAAGCGGAAGCCCTGCCCAGCGGAGCCGGGGACCCCGCGGAGGCCGCGCTGCCCTGGCAGCGGGAGCATCCTCACCCCCTAACGATGCCATCCCTTCCTGGTCGGAATGCCAGGGCGGGGTCTGCACGGGCATCTTCAGGAGCCGGTCACGCGGCCCTGTCACCACACGCTCTGTGATGCGCGCTTCCAGTCCTCTGTGAAGAAGGCGAGCCTGCGCTGCCCCTTCTGTCGTCGCCGTGTCTTCGTGGACCCGGCATCACACGCGAAGAAATTCTCTCATCAATAAGGAACTGTAGGAGATCACTCAGAAACACTGCCCAAAGGAATGCAAACTGAGAGTCTCTGGGCCAGAATTAGAAGAGACCGTGGTGACTGTCAGCCAGTTCACCTGGTAAGTAAACCTGGAGAACCGAGAAGAGACTATGAAGAGGAGATAAGCCAGGTGGAGGCAGAGCGACGGGCCAGCGAGGAAGAAGAGAACGAAGCCAGTGGAGAGTACATACAGAGATTATTGGCAGAGGAGGAGGAGGAAGAAAGAGACAGGCAGAAAAAAGGAAAAGAGAAATGGAAGAACAGCTGAAAAGTGATGGAGAACTGGCAAGAAAGCTAAGCATTAATGTTAAAACTTCTGTGAGGAAAAAGTCTTTGCTTCTCCCAAGAATTCCAGAAAATCTGATCCAGTCACAAGCAAGTTGCAAAAGAAAGGTAAAAATAAACAAACAAATGCTGGAGATAGTCACAAGTATGTGTCATCTAAATCTAAGTTTGGGTCAGCATCTCAGTCTGAAGCTGTACAAGAAGGCAAAAGGAACTCCGCGACTAAAGGAACTGACGGTAGCAATGTGAAAAGCCCCATGTGGCAAGACCAACACTTTCTCCACAAATATGCCTTAAAGCTCAAGAACAAAGTGCAAAGTCTTCATCAGAGTCACCTGTGCCTCAGTTATGAGCCAGTGATACAGATGGTGCCTTGGAGGAGAAATCAAAATGAGCCAAACAATCATGATAAAGAATTAAGTGCCATAAATCGTGAGACCTGACGCCAGAGCCCCCTGCCCTAGAGAAGCTGCAGTTAAGCCTTGCGGCAAAACAGAGAGTGGATGTGCTCTATCATATATGTCACAGATGATTGGAAATAACACAGTTGAGACAGAAAATGAGGAGTCTTGCCTACTGATCGGTGAAGAAGGTATTTGCAAAAGAAAAAATCAGGAGTCCTCTTCTGAAGCAGTCAGGGATCCATGCTTTTCTACAAAAAGAAGGAAAATGTCCTCCGAATCTTCCTCAGACCAAGAGGAAACGGAAACCAGCTTTACTCAAAAACTGTTAGGTTTGGAACAGCTGCTTTTTGAGAGACGTAAGCAAGAAGAACAGGACAGGTGGTTAGCACCACAGATTCAAAAGGAGGGGGACAGAGAACAAATGAAGCCGAACAGACAGAAAGGATCCCCAGATGGATATTTACATCTACGCCCTCACCCCCAGACAAATTGCTAAATGGGCAAAGGAAGAAATCCAAAAATAGGACTGTAAAAAGACAAGCTGATATAGAGCATTCAAACCCTCAAAGAGGCCCAAAACTGAAAATTGCCAACCTTCTTTTAAGACCCAGTTGAGACATTCAGTTAATGTTAATGGAAGAAAGATGCCAAATTCTGCTAGAGATAGTTGTAATGTATCTAAAAGTGTTGATTCCCTACAGCCTAGTAAGTCACAGAAGAGTATTTTTCAGATGTTTCAGAGATGCACAAAGTAATGTGTGGGTAAAGGAAGAGTGTTTTAGAAACTGGTAAAGCTGGATTTGATGCTTCATCTGCTTGCAGGCACACTCATTGCCTCTAAGTGAAGGACTGTGAGATCACAAGAGAGGGATATACAAATGACTTCTGCCAAAGTCAGTGATAACCCAGAGTCTCAGTTCTTTATGAATAACTGTGATAGGTAAGTTTGACAATCCTTTAGGTAATGGCATAAAAATGCCTGGGCCAGCTCCCAAGGAACCTTCAGGTGCCATTCTCTTTCCTCAGAAATGCATGTTTTATGTGTGGCCTTTGCTCACCTTTTTGTTCTGACTAGTGATCAAAGCAAGATTATACTATACCAAATTGTTAAGGAATTGGGTTTAAAATCTAAATTTATTGCTGTTTTGCCATGTATTTATAGATCACGTGAAATCTTCCACAACACTAAAGTTATCTAATCTTTATAATTAAGCATTATAACATTTTCTTTTATTTAAAATGGATTAAAAGCATGTGATAACAGAAAAGTCAGAGTTTTCTGGAAAACTTGGATTATCAAATGTGCCCTTAATCAGGAATTGAATCCAAGAGCCTTCGGGGCCCAGGCTGACTCTCTAACCACTGGGAACACCAGTCAGGGCGGAAACTCATCTCTTGATGCAAAAGGAGTTAGTTGGTGTGAGACTGAACAGAGTGAACTGATCGTTTGGATGATCAGAAACTGGGTCCAGGATGGAGTAGCAGAGCATTCTTCCTTATTCTTTCTTTGCTAAATGACACAGAAAACATTTACCTGAAATTCTGGAAATTCACATTTCTGCTACTCTAGGGGGGAAATGGAAATTTACTGTAGGAGAGTTAAATTATAATGTACTATGTTGTAGAACCTGAGACATAAATAACCATGTGTTTATTTCCTTATTTGCATTGATAGTGATTTTTATTTGTGTTTATGGACAGAAATAGTGTGGTACTTGGGTTGGCCCTCTCAAAGTTAGATCAGAGGCTGTGATTCCATTTTGTGGAAGTTAACTTAAAGAATGTTAACCCATATTTCATTAATATGAACAACTTTGAGCAGTGGACAAGTTTTAATAGCATTTCTGATGATACTTAGTTATTCATCCTTTTAAGGTAAAAATAAAATGTCTTACAGCAAAAGTCTAGCTTTAATTTGTTAATATTTTTATACATTTTTGAAAAAATTTTCCTCCAGACATTGTACTGAAATTCTGTTAATCTTGATGCCATCTATTCCAATATTATTATAATTAATTAGGGGTAGAATTATGTTGCTGATTTAAAATTTACTTTTGTCCTTTCTAAGAAAATAAAAGTGATTGCTTTCTGAGTAATGATTGTGCTGAAATGAAATGTCGTCAGAAACTAATAAAATTTGTCAAAAATATAAAATAATAATATGAATCACACAAAGCTCTTAGACTAGTGCTTGCACATGGTAATTTATCAATCTAAATGATCTGATATTAGTTAGTGGTATAATTAAGCCTAAACAAAGTTCCTGTAAGTATTTTCACAAACCGCATCATACTCACTTGCATATGTTTTCTTTCAGAAATGCATTCAACAACCAGAGGTAAGCTTTGCATAAGTTAACTAATGCCCTTTACTTCTTAATTTCTGCAAACTCTCTTAAGTTAAACTTTTCAAGTGTAAGATCTCTTAATTTATTGAGTTGCTGAAAATGTTTTAGATATTTAACTGCTCTTATTTACAGAAAGAATATATTGAGAATATACTTATTCTTAAGTAATTCCACAGATGACCAAAGACCAGAACAAGAAGTAGACAATTTTATTTTTAACACTTTATTGTTGAAAGCATTACGTATGTAAGTTCCCCTGCCACCTACAAAAAATACATTGAGAATTACATCAATTCTTTTTTCAATATGTTAGAATATTTTTACTAAGAAGTACTTAAAGAAACAGGGTGGAGTCAAGATCCAGACACAGGTAAAAGGAAATAAATTTCTTTGAAAGGAAACTATTCCCAGTCAGCGTGGATCTATGAACCAGGAGGTCACAGTTTGATTCTGTCAGGGCGCATGCCCAGGTAGCAGGCTTGATCCTCGGTGTGGGGCGTGCAGGAGGCAGTCGATCAATGATTGTCATCATTGATGTTTCTACCTCTTTCCCTCTCCCTTCCTCTCTGAAATAAATAAAATACATATATTTTAAAAATTAAAATCATTTTTAAAAAGGAAGCTATGAGAAGAAAAAATATATCTTGTGCACAGTTGTTGAAAAATTGAACAATAAATTATGAAGGCAACAAGCAATGGCATTAAGATATATAAAGAAAAAGTCCTAAAACCAACTATAGATCACTAGACAACCAAAAAGAAAAAGAATTTAGAGCAAGCATACAATCTCTGTCCTATTTGAAACTCTTATATAAATCAAAAATTATTTCAAAATAATCAATTTAGGAAAACACACAGTGAGAAAGAAACAAAGCATTGGGAAACGTCTATTGTTTGGAGTGATATGAAAAATTCAAATACTTATGCATTTCTGGTAAGAGTCTTAATTGTGGCAAATGGGTCACAGCTGACTGTTTAAAAATGTGTGTGTGTGTGTGTGTGTTTAACAAATTATATTAATATAAGTAAGGTATAATACACACTTTATAAAAATAATAAAATACACACTATTTTTATTGTAAAGAGGTCCAATAAATCGATTAAAATCTCTTTAACCTCATTAGTAATCAATAAAATGACAATTAAAATTATGCCTTAACTGGTTTGGTTCAGCAGTTAGAGCATCAGGTTTCAGAATAGAAGGTCCCAGGTTCAATTCCAATCAAGCGCACATGTCCAGGTTGCAGACTCAATCCCCAGTGGGGGGCATGCAGGAGGCAGCTGATCAATGATTATCTTTCATCATTTCTATCTCTCTCTCCTTCTCCCTTCCTCTCTGAAATCAGTAAAAATATATATTTTTTAAATTATAATAGCACTGGCCATTGGCTCAGTTGGCTGGAGCATTGTCCCATGCGCCAAAAGGTTTAGGGTTCAATTCTCAGTCAGCACACATACCTAGGCTGAGGATTCCATCCCTGGTCAGGGGTGCATACAGGAGACAACTGATTGATGTTTCTCTCTCACATCAATGTATCTCTCTCTCTCTCTCTCTCTCTCTCTCTCTCTCTCTCTCTCTCTCTCTCTCTCTCTCTCTCTCTCTCTCTCTCTCTCTCCCCCCTTCCTCTCCCTAAAATCACTAAACATACCTTCAGGTGAGGATTAAAACTAAATTTTAAAAATAAAAATTAAAGTAAATTGCCAGTATATACTCACCAGATTGACAAAAAAAAAATTTTAATATGGCAAAACTGCTGGCAAGGAACCCTCACTGCTAATGGTTAAAGTAATTGGTGTAACTGTTTTGAGAACAGTTTGTAACCATCTAGTAGAATATGCACATATTTTACAACCCAGCAACTCCACTTAGAAAATGCTGTAGAGCACATGTGTCAAACACAAGGCCCGCGGGCCAAATCCAGCCCGCCAGGCCTTGCAATGTGGCCCGCACCGCGCTGTCATCACTGCACTCCGATGTCAGTTTATGACATTGTCAGTTTATGACTGTTCAGTAAACCATTCGGCCCGCGATTTAGGCTGGATTTTAGATTTTGGCCCCTTCTCTGATTGAGTTCGACACCCCTACTGTAGAGAAATGTATCTACTGACCGACGCTCTATCTACTGAGCCAAACTGGTTTCGGCACCAATGTTAATTTTTAACAAAACAAATAGATAGAATAACATTGTCCTGGTGATAGTTACTAAAAACTTTTATATTAATAGTAAACAAGACTTCCCATCCTGAAAAGTTTATTCAAAGTTGGAATTTAGCATGGATATTCTAGAGATATTTAAAACATCTACATTTTAGAAACCTATTAGAAATAGAAAGGATGAAGATGGGATGAAGCAGAATTCAAGAAAACAAATGGAATAAATATAAAGGAAGGGAATTTTATACACTGATCATTCTACCTGCCCTAGAAAGGTTTCCCTATAAATAGATAGAGAACAAATTGAAAGACAGAATAAGTTCAATTTATCAAACGGTCCAATCTTGGTCAGCTAGAGGAGCTGCCATAACAAAATACCATAGACTAGGTGATTAAACAATAAGGACTTATTTTCTTGCAGTTCTAGGGACTGGGAATTTGAGATCAGGGTGCCAGCACAGTGGAGTTCTGGTGAGGACTCTCCTCCGGGCTTGCAGACAGTTGCCTTCTCATTGGTAGGAAGAACAGAGACACAAAAAGGGCTGGAGGATCTTTGCAGCTGTTGAGAATCTGGAGGACTAACTCAGCTGCAAAGACCTTCCGTGGGTCTCAACCACATGTGGGCTATCCAGCCCAGAACACTGGTGCCATCTGGAGCCTGAACAACATGTAGAGCCTGAATAACATCAGGCTGTGAAAATCAGCAGGATTCTGTCCACAGGACAAACTGAGTCTGCCTTCTTAAAGGGCCAACACATAAAATCTGGTTCACAGGCCCGCACCCTGGGTGCTAGCAAGGGACAGCAGCTCAGAGCAGACAGGAGTCATACAGGAAGAAATGGGGTTGTGGGGCTTTGAAAAGAAGGTTATAGGGACATCTGCCAGGGTCCCTGTGCTGAATCTCTCTCCCACACTGCCCACAGACAACCTTTCCTAAGTCAGCACTCTCCACAATGCCACATCAGCCTGGGAAAAAGCATTAGCTCTACCCTATGCATTCCCTGTGGCCCCACCCCGATGTGCCCTGCTGAGGAGTCAGCTGGCTGTTGCCATCGTGGGCCCATGGTACAGACTATCTTGGAAGGCTCTCAAGGAGGGCCACCTGTGTGCACAGCTCTCCCTCCAAATGGCCAAATCTTAATCTGTTTTAGCCTGACTAACTCTACTGGTTTCACCCTGATGACTGCCTGAAAACCTGCCCCCACACACACATACACACACACACACACACACACACCCACACATACACACACACCAAGGTCTGCAAGCCCCAGGTGGGTGGTGGGTGACCTTCACCCTGAGACTCTTACTGAGTGGCCTCAGACTGAGTTTGAATGTCTTTCAAGATGAACTACTCACCTCTACGTGGTGACTCACTAAGAACTCACCTCATACAACTCATGTGCCACTAGAGGTTCTTTTAGTGACTGGGCCTCACAGGCATCTTTCAGGCAGAGGAGGGTCTCAGGGTCACTTGTACCCCAGGCTCAGTAATGGTGGAAGCTGACCTTGGGGTGCAGCTTGCCCCCCCACCCCATGCTCACACAGGCTCAGAAGAGTCAGCCAAACACTGTGGATCACTTTGTAGCTACTAACAAGTAGCCCAGGGCTCGTCACAGGCAGCATCTGACATTGAACTGCACTGGAGTCCTATCCCAAGAGGCCCCAGAACAAACTCACTCAGTGGCAGGCTTCAGACCACATCAAAGCACAGCCCAAAGGGTGTGCTCCACAAGCAGTACACCAAAAGGGTGGATTTGGCAATTCCACGTCATGGAAGTCAGGCCCACATGGCGGCTCATACACTGTGGTCAGGTCAGTCCTCATAGTCATCCAGCCTGAGGATGAGACAAGAGCAATAAAAACTCAACTGTAAAGAGAGAGCTCCCATACACCACACAAGGACATTCCTGGAGAACCCAAGACAGGTGATTAGGAAACTATGCCACTGAGCTCCGTGGGACACCTACTACATGAGGCCACCTTACCAGGATTGGAGGACAAGCATATTCACCTAATACACAGAAACAAACAGAGGACAAGCCAAAATGAGGAGACAGAGAAGCATGCCTGCAATGAAAAAATAAAATAACAGGATAAATATCCAGAAGAAGAAAAAAAACTAAATGAAATGGCAAGCAATCTACCAGATACTGTGGTTATAAAGATGCTCAAGGAACTTAGGGGGAGAATGGATGAACTCAGTGAGAACTTAAACAAAGATATAGGAAACATAAAAATGAAAGTAGAAAACATAAGAAAAGAATCAGTCACATATGAAGAATAAATATCCTATCTAATAAAAGAGTAATATGCAAATTAACCATCACTCCATAACAAAAATGGCGGCCCTCATAGCCACAAGATGGTGGCACCCAGTCCTCTCAGCCTCGCTGCTGGAGTGTCTGGGCCTGTCCACCCGAGGGGGTGGATCCAGCCTTCCTGCTCCCCCGGTGCTGCAGTGTCTGGACCCCTCAGCCCCTCACAGACCAAGAGGCGGGCAGACAGAGCCTGGACATGCTTGAGGTAACCAAGCGGCGAGGCTGGATCCTCCATAGGAGGGGGCAGATACAGCCTTCCGGCTCCACTGGTCCTGCATCTGTTGGGTTGGGGCCTTCAGACCCATGCCTGGGTTCACAGGGACCAGGTGGCAAAGCTGGATCTGCCCCCAGACACAGCAGACAGAGCCTGGAAAGCAGGGCGTGGGGGCTTTCTTAGCGCATTGGCAGCAGGGAAGCCCCAGGCCCAGCAGACAGAGCCCAGACAGCAGGGCTTGGGGCTTCCTTAGTAAGGTGGTGGTGGGAACACCCTCAGGCCCCACAGACAGAACCAGGACAACAGGGCATAGGGGCTTCCTTAGTGTGTCAGTGTCGGCAAAGCCCCCAGGCCTGGCTGGCAAAGCACACTGCAGGGCATGGGGGCTTCCTTCCCATGGCGCATGGCAAGGCGGGCAGAGAGCAGAGAGCAGGGCATGGGGGCTTCATCTCCATGGCTGCAGCAAAACCTCCAGGCCCCGCAGAGAACAGAGAACCACAGGGAGTGAGCCTAAGCCACAGTAGGACATCCCCTGAGAGGTCCTGAATTGTAGAGGGTGCAGGTTGAGCTGAGGGACCCCTGTGCACAAAATTCATGCACCGAGCCTCTAGTCTGAAATAATATACTGGAAGGAATTCAAAGAAGATTAGATGAATTAGATGATCAAGTCAGTTATTTGGAAGTCAAGGTAGCAGAAAACACCCAATCAGGCCAGAAAAAGAAAAAAAAATTTTAATAAGAATAGTTTAAGGGATTTATGGGACAATATAAAGCATAACAACATCTGTGTCACAGAAGTACCAGAAGCAGAAGAGAGAGATGAAGAGAATGAGAACCTATTGGAAGAAATGATGACCCAAAAATTCCCTAACCTGGTGAAGGAAAAAGACTCACAAGACCAGGAAGTGCAGAGAGTCCCAAACAAGATGAACTCAAAGAGGCCAACACCAAGACACATCATAATTAAAATGACAAAGGTTAAAGAGAAAGATAGAATCTGAAAAGCAGCTAGAGAAAGACTATTACCTGAAAGAGTGCTTCCACACGACTATCAGCTGATTTCTCAACAGAAACATTTCAGGCCAGAAAGGACTGGCATGAAATATTCAAAGTAACAAAAAGCAAGGACCTACAACCAAGACTACTCTACACACAAGGCTATCTTTTAAAATTGAAGGAGAGAATTCCAAAATGGTGGAAGCTACACTGACATTATCCCAGGACCAAACTGGAAATAAAACTAAAATACAGAAACCCCACACCTCCTCCTGAAAAATCAACTGAAGACTACCTGCAGAGAGCCCTGATAGCCAAGGATGGAAAGTGGAGAACGCATAGAGCCTGGTAGGAAGTGTGGAGGCACAAAAGGACTGGCCAGGCTCAACAGAGAGAAGCTGAAGTTCTGGCCGGACATATCAGCTATGAGGGTTCCCACTGGAACTCTGAGCGGGGCTCCACAGCCCTGAGCACTAGAACTGAGAAAGGTGCCCACAGAACATCTGGCTGCGAAGAGCAGCAGGGTTACTATCTTCCAGGGAGAGATGGCTGGAAATGCAAGCCCCCTCTTAAAGGGCCAATGCACAAAATTGTGTGTGCAGCCACTCACCTGGCAGATGGAGAGCTATGTGAGAAGAGGCCAGGTTTGAGGCTTTGAGGATAGAACTTACAGGGCAACCACCCCAATTTCCTGTGCTGAGTCATCCCCTCATACTTCAGAGGACATCTTTCTTCAGTGAATCTTTGCTACACAGGCATTTCTGCATGGGGGAAAGGCAGTTGCAACACCCTATTAGAAAGCATCTCACCCATTCTGTGGTAGATAGCCTGGGGCTGGTCAAGGCTGACAACAATCAGACTACAGGCAGAGGCAGATCTCTGGGGGCTTTGAGTCTTTACCTGATTTTTGTCTTGGTCCAAGGCTAGAAAAAGCAGACCCTAGTGCACATCAAAGGCACCCAGCCCCAGCAGAGAGAGCCACAAGCTGTAGATTGCTAATAGTTCCAAACAAGGTACTTAGAGTAAGTTAAAATAACATCTGACATTGTCTTGCACTAGAGTTTGGAACTTGAAGCACATCTACTAATACACAGATACAAACACAAGCAAGCAGCCAAAACAGGGAGACAAAAGAACAAGTCCAAAATGAAAGAACAAGAGAGTTTTCCAGAAGGGATAGATGAAATGGAGATAAGAAATTTATCTGAACTCTATAATTCAGAGTAATGATGGAAAAGATTCTCAACAACAGAAGAAAAGATACACGAGGTCCTCGGGTTATGTCAGAGATACGCTCCTACAGCATGATGTAGCGTGATTTTTCCCATAAGTCAGAAGCCACATATATAAGCTCCTATGTCACTCACATAGAGCACATACACAGCAGGAATGCAGTGAAACAGTAAAAAAAAAAAATAAAAGAAAGATGAAAATCCCTGATCTTTACTTGTGGTAAATACAGTAAATTAAAAAATTAAAAAAATTAAAAAACATAAAGCACACATATGTACATACATTGAAATGATGGAACTTTTTTTTATAAATGGGAGATGGCAACGTAACCACAAAATGACATATATATAGTCCAATATAACCTGAGGACTGCCTGTATAGAAGAATGACAGCACTGATAATACGGTGGAAGAAATACACAGCAGATTAGAGGAAGCTGAGAATCAGATCAGTGAATTAGAAGACAGTATCAGAAAAAAATCAATCAGAGAATCAAAAAGAAGAAAACAATTCAAAAGCAGAAGGACAGCTTAAGGGAGCGGTACAGAAACTGAGAAACATAACAATATTCACATCACTGGTATGCCAGAAGGGGAAGAAAGTGAGCAAGGGACAGAGAACATGTTTGAAGAAATAATGGCAGAAGACTTCCCTGGCCTGTTAAAGGAAAGGGAGGCACAGAGAGTCCCAAGCAAAAAGAACTCAAAGAGGCCCACACCCAGACATATCATAATTAAAATGCAAAAAAATTAAAAACAGAGTCAAAAAGGTGCAAGAGAAAAGTAAACTGACACCCACAAAGAAGTTCCCAAAAGGCTGTCAGCTGATTTTTCACCAGAAACTCTATAGGTCAGAAGAGAATGGCATGAAGTATTCAAGGTAATGAAAAGCATAGATCTGAAACCAAGACTATTATATCCAGCAAGGCTATCATTCAAAATAAATGGTGAAATAAAGAGCTTTCTAGGGGGGAAAAAAAAGGCTAAAGGAGTTTATCACCAGAAACTAGCACCCAAGAACTGATAAAGGGACTGCTGTAATGAGAATAAAGGGAGAGAAAAATATAGGCATAAAAAATTCTAATGGCAATAATTAAGTACCTAAAAATAATAAACTTAAATGTAAATTGATTAAATGCTCCAATCAAAAGACTTAGGGTAGCTGAATGGATACAAAAACATGACCCATATATATGCTATCTACAAGAGACCCATCTCAAAACAAAAGAGTAACACAGGATGAGAGTGAATAGATAGAGAATAATTTTCCATGCAAATGAAAATGGAAAAAAAAAAAAAAAAAAAAGCTGGGGTAACAATACTGGTATATGACAAAATAGACTTCCAAGTGAAAGCCATCAGAAGGGACAATAAAGGTCTATATAATACTAAAAGGATGGATCCAACAAGGAGATATGGCCCTGGTAATTATATATGCACCTAATACAGGAGCACATAAATATTAAAAAAAAAAAAAAAAAAAAAAAAAAAACTCGTAGAGGACTTTAAGGGAGAGATCGACAACAATACAGTCATAGTAGGAGACTTCCCTGGATAGATCTTCCAGACAAAAAATTTATAAGGAAACAGTTACTCTAAATGACACACTGGATCAGATGGATTTAACTGACATTTATAGAACATTTCATCCCAAATGGAGTAATATAAAGAACTTCCCAGATAAGCCGAAACCGGTTTGGCTCAGTGGATAGAGCATCGGTCTGTGGACTGAAGGGTCCCAGGTTCGATTCCAGTCAAGGGCATGTACCTTGGTTGCGGGCACATCCCCAATAGGGGGTGTGCAGGAGGCAGCTGGTCGATGATTCTGTCTCATCGATGTTTCTAGCTATCTATTCCTCTCCCTTCCTCTCTGTGAAAAATCAATAAAATATATTAAATTAAAAAAAAGAACTTCCCAGATAAGACAAAGCTAAACGAGTTCATTACCACCAAATCAGTAGTTTTACTAGAAATGTTAAAGAGACTTATTTAAGAAGGAGGAGAAGGACAGGAGAAATAGAAAGACAAAAAAGAGAGAAACTTACTCAGAGGAAAAAAAAACAATAATACATACTTATCAATAATCACTTTAAATGCATATGGAATAAATGCTCCAATCAAAAGACATAGGGTAGCTTCATGGATAAGGAAACAAGATCCAAATACACTGAGTGGCCAGGTTATTATGATCTCTGAACGCATAATAATCTGGCCACTCAGTGTGTATCCTATATAATAAAAGGCTAATATGCAAGTTGTCCCCTCGACCAGTTCGACCAGCAGGCAAGCCGGCCAACAGCCCATGTCCCCTCCCCCTGGACAGGCTGGCCAGAACCACCACCACCCCTTGCACAACTTCATGCACTGGGCCTCTAATAAATAAATAAATAAATATATATATATATATTGATATATATATTGATATATTGATATATATATATATACACACTGTGTTTCCCCGAAAATAAGACATCCTCCGAAAATAAGACCTAGAGCACACATGTCAAACACAAGGCCCTCGGGCCAAATTCGGCCCGCCAGGCCTTGCAATGTGGCCCGCACCGCGCTGTCATCACTGCACTCCCCTGCGTTCCATCACAATGACGCGCGGTGACATAGGAGGCTTGTGATCTCGCCGGCCGTCTTGCCGGCCACCGTACTTGCTATCTATTACGCATGCGCATAGATAACAAGTCACAAGAGATTCAGGAGGCGTGACCTATAGTCCGGCATCCGATGTGGTTGTGCGGGTGGCAGAGCAGAGGAGAGAGTGAGTGTGCGGGCATAAAAAATACACAGCAGAAGCTGCCAGTTCCTGGCATAAAGTGCAGGCATAAAAATCGCAACAGAATCTGCTATCTGTACCCAGCCAGGCATTTATTGACTGACTTTTTTTTTCTCCACTCCATCTGCCAAATCAAGCTATCCCTGTGCAGTTTTCAACTTTTTCCTTCTAACGCAGATTTCCAATAAACTACATCTTTTACTGCCAATATTGATCCCAAAATGTCCAGGAAAAGAAAAGTTGACGGTGAAGGCAGACAATTTAATGACAAATGGGAAAATGAATACATGTTTGTGCTTAAAGAGGGCAAACCAGTGTGTATATTGTGTTATGAGACAGTGTCGGTGATGAAAGAGTACAATATATGTCATCATTTTGACACCAAACATAATGTTAAGTATGGCAAATATACTTTGGAGGAAAAGCATAAAATTGTTAAAGAACTAAAAGGCAAACTACAATCACAGCAGCAAATGTTTACAAAGGCTACAGCAAAAAATGATGCTGCAGTGAAAGCAAGCTTTATAGTGGCTGAAGAAATTGCCCGTACTTCAAGGTGTTTTTCAGAGGGTGCCTTTTTGAAGCAATGCATGCTAAAAGTGTGTGAGCAAGTATGCCCAGACCAGATACAGAGTTTTCAAAATGTCAGTTTGTCAAGAAACACCATTGCAGATAGAGTTCAAGAACTCTCAGGAAATCTATCATCACAGCTGGCCGAACAGGCATGCAGTTATCTCGCTTTTTCACTTGCTATCGATGAAAGCACAGACAACACTGATACAGCGCAGCTGTCCATCTTTATACGTGCTACGAAGACCGACCTCTCTGTCACTGAGGAACTTTTGGATGTAGCTGCCATGCATGGGACGACGACTGGTAGAGATATATTTGAGTCTGTGGAGAAATCTATAAATAATTTTAAATTACCCTGGGAAAAGTTGGTGGGGCTAACTACCGATGGCGCACCTTCAATGTGCGGAGAAAATAAAGGCTTGGTTGGACTAATGAAGGAAAGAATGCAAAAAAGTTACTGCCACACACCCTTGATTACTTATCATTGCATTATCCACCAAGAGGCTATGTGTGGAAAAGTTCTGGACATGAATGACATAATGACCACAGTCATTAAAACTATTAACTTTATACGGGCACGTGGCCTGAATCATCGCCAGTTCCAGCATTTTTTACAGGAGGTGGGTGCAGAGCATGGAGACATGCCATACCACACAGAAGTAAGATGGCTGAGCAAGAGCGCAGTCCTCAAAAGATTTTTTGAGCTCAGAGAACAAATTGCTCTTTTCATGGAAAGTAAAGGAAAGCCCTTGCCTGAACTGTCGGATCCCGCCTGGCTATGTGATTTTGCTATGATGTGTGACATATGCGAGCATCTCGCCCAACTGAATCTGAAGCTGCAGGGACGCAAACAAGTCATCACGAAGATGTCTGACATGATCACAGCATTCCAGCGTAAACTTCAACTATGGAAGTCCCAACTGGAACAGGACAATCTTGCCCACTTTCCCGTTTGTTTGAGTATCTCAACCACTATTTCTGGTACTTTTCCTTGCAGTCGGCTGGCTACCAAAGTTAGCCATTTACTAAGTGAATTTGAGCGGCGCTTCTCTGACTTTAGAACACAGCACTCAGGCTTTGACATCTTTGCCAATCCTTTTACAGTTGATGTCAACAATGTGCCCCATCACCTTCAGATAGAGATAATCGAGCTTCAGTCTGACAGTGGCCTGAAATCAAGGTTTCAGGATGTTGAAATTGAGGACTTCTACCCTCTACTGCCCCCTGACTCAATGCCAGAGTTCCGACTTCATGCTGCCCGTATTCTATCCATGTTCGGGAGCACCTATCTTTGTGAACAGATGTTTTCAATAATGAATCTGAACAAAAACAAGCACAGATCACGCATTACCGATGACAACCTCCATGCTGTTTTGCGGGTTGCTACAGCCCAAGAAATAAAACCGAATATTGACTCATTGATCCGGGGAAAACGGTGTCAGACATCTAGCCAGAAAACAAAACAATGAGCATTTTAGGTACATTCCAATATTACTGTTTTGCTTGATACCAATATTACTGTATTGCTTGATAGCATGTGAGTTGGTTAACAGCACTGTTAAGGAAAAGATTGTTCCACTCATTTTAAATTCACATTTCTGGTTAACATTGTCAATTTATGACTGTTCAGTAAACCATTCGGCCCGCGATTTAGGCTGGATTTTAGATTTTGGCCCCTTCTCTGATTGAGTTCGACACCCCTAACCTAGAGCATGGAAAGATAAGACATCCCCTGAAAATAAGACCTAGCGCAACTTTGGGAGAAAAAAATTAATATAAGACACTGTCTTGTTTTTGGGGAAACTGTATCTATCTATCTATCTATCTATCTATATATATATATATATAGAGAGAGAGAGAGAGAGAGAGAGAGAGAGAGAGAGAGAGTAGGCCAGATTATTATGTATTCAGAGATCATAATAATCTGGCCACTCAGTGTATATGCTGTCTACAAGAGACCATGTCAGAGCAAAAAACACACAGAGACTGAAACTAAAGCGGGGGAGCGGGGGGAATATTTCATGCAAGTGGAAATGAAAAAAAAAAGTAATACTTATATCAGACAAAATAGACTTTAAAGCAAAGACTTAAAAAGATACAAAAGCATCACATAATGATAAAGGATAGATCCAACAAAAGGATATATCCTTTGTAAACATTTATGAACCCAACATAAGAGCATAAAGCAAATACTGATGAATATAAAATTATCAACAGCAATATAGTCATAGGAGGGAATTTTAATGCTCCAGTGGATATATCTTCCAGGCAGAAAATCAACAGGAAAGGAAACATTCTTAAATAATACACTAGACAAGATGGATTTAATTTACATTTTCAGAGCATTTCACCCCAAAGCAGCAGAATATACATTCTTTAAAAGTGCACATGGAACATTTTCCAAGATAGACCACATGCTAGGCCACAAAATATGTCTCAATAAATGTAGAAAGATTAAATCATATCAAGCATCATGCCAACCACAATGGTATGAAACTGGAATTCAATTACAATAATAAAAACTGAAAAACACATAAATGCATGGAGGCTAAATAACATGTTATTAACAGTAGGTGAATTAACAATGAGACCAAGGGGGGAAATCAAAAGATGCCTTGAAACAAATGAAAATCAGAACACAACGATCCAAAATCTATACTACATACCAAAAGCAGTCCTAGCAGGAAAAATGCATAGCATTACAGTCCTACTTCAGGAAACAGGAAAAATCGCAAATAAACAGTCTAACCTTACACCTAAAGAAACTAGAGAAAACAAAAAGAGCAAAGCCCAAAGTGAGTAGGAGGAAGGAAATTCTATCTATATAAAGGGCTAATGGCTAATATGCTAAGTGTCCTTTCCACCTTCTGGCCAGTCGCTACGACATGCACTGACCCCCAGGGAGCAGACATTCAATCCTGGATCTGCTGTGACATGCACGGAGAAATGGCACTGCAGACCTGGTGCCCAAAAAGCAACACTTTCCCTGCCATCACCCGGAGTGACAGCCCACCAAACTGCAGCCAACGCTGCCGAGAACCCAGGGCCAGTCCCAAAACCGTCGTGGGCGCTGGGTAATGACATCATGTAGCAATGCCCGGCTTTCTCTCCCTAGCGACTACTAGCCTTTTTGCAGTTTCTTCAGCCCAGGAACACTCAGTTGGAAACATTTCACTTTTTAACCAAATGTCTGTGAAGCGTTTTCCCGTGCCTCATCTCATTGAATCCTCACAGAAGTCCTGGAGGGCAGACAGGAGACTCGGTGGAATCCTATTTTTTTTTTTTTTTTCATTAGCCAGAAAATGGAGATTTAAAAGTGCACATGGAACTTTTGAGCAGCCTTGGCATATCATTAGCATATTATGCTTTGATTGATTGAACGGCCGACCAGTTGGCCAAACACGTAGCACATTAGGCTTTTATTATATAGGATGAATCTTTATTTTTTGCTCTAGACCATATTCTATTTCTTACTTTCTTGTTTAAGAATATCTTTTTATGACTCGCCTATATTTTGAATGTGTGTTACCGTACCCATCCACTTTTCTCCTTGGTTACCTCCTTCTCCCAATCACCACAAACACTGTACTAAACACTGTACTAGTTTGTCTCTCCTCTCTTCCATCTCATTTATAATTTTACTTTTCACTTTTAACACTATATTCACAAAAGTCAGGCTCTTTTCACTGAACTGTGCAGTCCCCTGTGAAGACACGTGGGCAGTGTGTCCCAGGTGCTCATTTGCACCGGAAACACTCTATTAGCTTCCCATCCATGCAACTGCAGTTTATGACCAACTCTGCTCCTAACCAGTTAAATCTGTCAAAGACGGGCAGTGTTGTTCTCACTATCCTTCCAGCCCAGCATTTCATGTATTATAACAAACATTTGTTACACTGATCTCATCTTTTGTATATGTTCTTTATTGCTTTCAGAGAGGAGAGAGAAAAACATCAATGATGAGAGAGAATCATTAATTGGCTGCCTCCAGCACACCCCACAGGGGATCAAGCCCGAGATCTGGGCATGAGCCCTGACTGGGAATCAAACGTTCAACAACTAAGCCACGCCAGCTGGACTTACCTTTTTTATACATCTAGGGGGAAATAGACTGATTTTTTTTAAAACCAACAACAACACAATGTCCAAAAAAAATTTTTGTTCCACTCCCAAATCTCCACTTATAAACTCTGGGACTGTGACCAAATTAAAACTTTCCTTTGTCTCAGAGAAAAGTTTACAATATGAATAAATAAATAAATAAATAAATAAATAAATAAATATGCAAGCAGCCATTGAAGTTAAGTTTATAGAAGGAACTTAGATAAATACTGGGAACATGTCAAATAGCCAACACTTGTTCTGTGACACTTGAGGTTAAGATGGCCTCCAGGGCGTGTCTGCCTGGTTCACTGCACACTGCCTTTATCTGCTGTGCGAAACCCGGGGCCACTCCGAGGGACTGAGTTCAGTTTAAGCTGCGTCTTCTCTCAGAGACTAGCTCCTTGCCTTATGGACCCGGGTAATAAAGGTTCCAGACCACAGGATTACATCAGTGGAAGGACCAGATGTGGTTGGAACAACGTCTGCCCCATAATCGTTATGATTACCAAATGCTGGGTGAGTGTTGGATGTTCGGGAATTGTAAGCGCGTTAGAGCCCAGCAAAGACAATGTTGAGATCTTTAGTCTCCCTGCCACTAATTTCCCTGTATTTTATTTTAGGAAAAGTAAAATCTACAGGTAAGTTTATTTTTCTATTCTTTAATTCAAGGAGGACATCTGAGCTAAAGATATAAATTGGGAATCTGTCAACATGCAAATGGCATTTAAAGCCTTGAGACCAAGTGAGAACATGTAGGAGATTAGCATGGCTGGAGAAGAGGACTGGCCCTGAGTCCTCAAAAAGAACTCAAAGAACAAACAGCAAAGGAAACCAGAAGAGGCCGGCGAGGGCGGAGGGTGGGGTCCCGGAGCCAAGGGAGGGGATGCTGGGGGAGAGGGCGCTGTAGGTAAGAAGGGAGTGATGCTGGGGCGCTGGACCCCCTCTTCACAGGGACACCCTCTCTCCCGTCCTCACAATTCTGTGAGTTAGTGGGGAATTTTCAAAATCGCTGGCAAATAAAAAATAAATAATACAGACAAACATTGAAACCTGTTATCTATGGACACTTTGGGGATCTTAGAAAATTACATATTGAAATAATTCATAGAATGGTTATTTTAGTCTTAATATCTTGCCAGTCAAGTCACAGTTTGTTTCTTTATTTTAGGGCCTGCCGCAAAACCTGCCAGTGAGTTCAATTTGGTTCTCAATTTGAGTGGCTTATAAATGCCTAAGGAGATGGAGAATTCAGCTTTGAAAATCTTAATATTCTCACTTCTCATCCATATTTACCCTCCTACTAGTAAGAACTGTTTGAAAGCTATTGACAAGAAAGTTGCAGGGGCGGATTAGGTAAAAGAATGAGTATCATACAACAAATAACACGTGTTTTTTAGGGGGGAAAAGATTGGAGTTAATCTAGAGAAAAAAATCTAAATTGAAAGATAAGAGGAAGGTAAAGGACAAGAATCAAAAAAATTAAATGCTGCATTAGCTTGTATTTTCCTGCATGCCTTTGAAAGGTGAGCATGACGGATGGATGGTGAGTGTGGGAGGGCTAAGTAGGCACCTCAGACACTGGACAAAGAAAAGTGGAATCTACTTAAAAGAAGGCGCTGGGGGATGGGTGGTCAAAGGGAAGGGCCGCACACACCCAGCCAGGGGACATGGGGCGATGCTGGCAGCGCCCAGGAGCTGGAGTGTCATCCTCATAGCAGTCGCCGGCGGGAAACGCCGGGTGTGGGGCTGAGCTGGGCCTGGGCGCGGATGGGATGCAGGTGTGCACGCAGGAGCCTTCAGGACAGTTTCTGGTCCTTGTGTGTCTGCCTCCTGGTGTCCGGGGAGTTTTTCCTGGTCTTTGTTCTCCTGTGGTGGGAAGCAAATGTCCAGTAAGGCCTAACACTCTCAATCTCCCCTGTGCCCGGGATGAGAGATAAAAGTGTCTAAATCAATTTACCAGCTTCCAGAATGTTACTCCAAACAGAAAAGTGAATCCGGTTTCATTCATTGATTTGTGAGTGAGCGTTGTAAAAGGTCCGCCAATAACTTCCCAGTCAGCATCTAAAATCCGTGGGCCTCCACCTTCCCAGGAACACATTGCCAAGGCTACCACTATTGTTCACCCAGAAAATGGCGCAGACCCCTAAAATATTAAAGGGAAGAGGGTGCAATGCAGATCCTCTTGGCAAGACTCAAGTCCAGAAGGACAATGGAGTGTGATTAAGGTGTTCCTGATCCAGAAAATGATTTCTTTTTGGCAGTAACAACAGTATGCATAGAAATATCCTTGGTCATTTGTCAAGTTGAGTGTCTTTTGATTTCTTAAAGAATACAGAGATTCCTTTGAAATCCTAAAATAGGTCTTTTTACTGATAAATAGGCAAGGTTTAAATAACATGTTTATGGAATTTTTGAGCTCCTTCTATGTTATTGCTGTGATTGCTGATAAATATGGGGAAAAAATGAAATGCCATTGGTTATGACACAGAAAAAGTTCAGAATTAAAATCTCCTGGGATTAGTTATAATGACCTAAGAAAAAGTTTGAATTTTTAGCATAAGTGGTTATACTAATAAGAAGGAAGGTATAAGAATGCAGACAGAATGACAAAGGAAGGGTAAACATTAGTCAGAAGTGGTGGAACTAAGAGAACTCTAACTCCTACTCAGAAATGGGGGGCTCACTCTTTCCCAAATAATGGAGGGCTTGATTTCAATGTATTTATCAGATCCCTAAAGAAGGGCTACCACGTCTCCCATCGAAAGGAATGCATCCTCCAATCTCAGGGACGAACATAGTTCGTTGCTTTTCTATTACATTTGGGAGCAGCTGGGATACCGAAAAGTTACTGTCAAGTCCCAAATTCTGGTTCCTTAGGTTTCCCCAGTGGCTGGGAGGCATTCTTTGTTCTGGTATTTTCATTCCCAGCTATGTTCATATTAATAAAACCCCCTCCTCCATGTTATTAATGGTTTTGAAGACAGTCTAATCATATTATAGATTAGAGAAGAATGTAATCTTGATCAGTAATAACAATGACTCAAAATTTACAAGAATAATGTACAAACACTGAAGAAGTGAATTAAAGAAGAAAGTGAATTAAAGAAGAAAAATTACTAATGCAGAAATTCATTTCAAGTCAGTTTCTCCCACTCCGTGCACTGGGCAAGAAAGGGAAATAAAAGTGGCTGCACCTTCCAACATCTCGTATCCAGCAGAAGGTGGACACTGAACGCATAAGGTTCCTATGGCCCCTGGAACTGAGTCCCGGTAGCTAGCCTTCCTCCCATTTCACTGCCCGGGAGTAACTGTGCTTGACGGTCCTGACCTCACCGCCCAAAAAGGGAGTGTGAGTGGAAACTAGCTTCACTCGCTCTTCTAACTCACCCAAGAGACGGTTCTTAGAATTCCTTCTCTGTGTTAAGTAGCAGGTGTGCAAAGCTAAATTAAACCGGCTTCCTGTCCTCAAGTGACTTACAGTCTAATGGTCTAATGAGGGGAGAAGAGAACTAAATAAATAAATATGATCAAAGCATGTGTAGGTGCCAGGTAGTTCCTATGTGCTATGGACCCAAAGGTAAAGATGTCATTCCAACTTCCAAACATCTTCCACTGAATTTTTCCTGACAGGAAAAATCTATTCATTTTTATTTTATTTTTAATTTATTGTTGACACGATTACATATGTCCCTCAGCACCCCCCCCCCTTTGCCCATCTCCACCCAACTTCCCTCTCCCCTTTTCTCTTCTTCCCCCCCCCCTTCCCCCCGCCCTCACCACACTGTTGTCTGGTCCACGGGCTGTTTTTATATTCTGTGGCTAATCCCTTCCCCTTCTTTCATCCAATCAAGTCCAAGGAGAGATGAAACACAGACTAAAAAAATGTTGGTGCTGGTTTGATTTTCTTATGGATACCACCTGGAACAAAGACAAAGGAAAAAACAAAGTGAGAGAGAAGGAAAAGGGAAGAGGAAAACAGGAAAATAATAAACAACCAATCTTCTAATAGTTTCTAGGGCTGGGAAGAAAAACTGAATCAGTGTGTGTGTGCGTGTGCGTGTGCGTGTGTGTGTGTGTGTGTGTGTAGAAGTAGTTAAATATATTTTGGATAGCTATGCTTAGATCCCTCTAAAATTATTTTCCATCCCAGTATGGCACATTTTATATTCTTAATAAAGGGCTTCCTTGCCTAGGTTTACAATAACAAAACAACTGTAGTTTTGGTGTTCCTTGTATATAATTTCAAAAAATTCCCCAAGGGAAGATTAACTGTTTGCAATGATATGCAAATGAAATAGGCTAATGTTTATTTTTCTGTATTTCAGGTAAACCTATACCACCTACCGGTAAGTTCATCTTATTTGTAACCCTAGTATACTAGACAGAGTGCATAAAATTTTAGTAATAGCTTTTTCATTTTCAAAATACCAAAAGTTAATTTAGAATTATTGATGATTAACTTATAATTGGACACCACTGGTTTGTAGGAAGAATAAACTGAGAAATACATTATTATATCAAGGGAACTGATTTGTCTATTTTTAAAATTTTAAATGTCCATATAAGGACAAATATCAACATTTTAAATGAGATGTGATGGAAGCAGGAAAGGAAATTAGTCATAGAATTAAAGAAGGGAGAAAAAAGAAGGAGCTAAAACAAGATGTATCTATTGATAAATTTAATACAGAGTACACTCAGTGTCATTAATAGATAGAAAATTGAAGAGGAAGTGAATACAAGAATGATTCGTATACCAATCATTCTGCCAGGACTTCCAAAATAAAAGGTACTTGTTGCTGGTTTGAAAGCTAGATAGTAAGACAAAGCAAAGAAGTCTTTTGCATAGGCCTGAGGTGGTAGATCAAGCCCCTCTCCCTTATTTATTTTTATTTGTCAGAAATTCTTGAGACGCTTCCATAGGTACTGTGCTTTGAGCAGTGTCTGGACAGCTGCATGCATGGAGATCTTTTGATAGATAAGTCCAGCTATGCGGTAATCAACTTTGCAAATCTCACTTTTATTATTTTACTTTACATGCTCCCCTCACCTTAGTGAGCCTTCTTTAGACATTACTGACAATTTGCAGGGAAGCTTAGAACCACTTATTATAAGACTAAGTACCACAAAGCAAATAAAATCCCTCTTAAAGCAAAAGATAGAAGGAATATATGTAGAAGACAAGAGGACAGTTTTGAAAGAAAAGGAAAGAGTGATGAGTAAAACTTTACTTTAACATCATACTGCCGTCCCAAAAGGTTTGAATATTTCTTTGCCCGGGATAAGGAGATAAAGTATACAAAGCTAGCCTACCTCAACAGAGGTCCTTCAGACGGAACACTAAAACTTCTGGGATTGAGCAAATATCAAAACAATAATTCATTAAACACAAATGGTCTCAACTGCTGTGAAATTCCCTTGACTTTTTGGAGACAACCCCTGAAAACTGCATGAGTGGCCATTTTGTTCTAAGTCACAACACTAGAGACATTTCTTTATTGGATATATTCTCATATACTGCACATTGCTCATGTCTTTTTTTTTTTTTTTCCTGTTTTAAAGAACCTGCATCAACCATCAGTAAGTTCCTTCTCAAATCCTAAAATCCATAGAATGTAAGTCAGTTTCACTTCTTGTTGCTATTACATTATCAAATGATCTAAAACCTCAGTGCTAGTATAGTACTCTATACTATTGTAGTACTCTGTGTGACATAGATAATTTTTGATATTGAAGAAGAATCAACAGTTAATAGATTATACCCATTATAAAAAAATACTATTATCAAACCAGCCTTTGATACTAAACCCAATGTGACATTCATAAGCAAAGAGATGAGGAAGTTAATAAAAGTATAACACGAAAAAGAGAGATTAGGTGGAATGACTTAGTGGCAGGTCCAGAAGTGGTAAAAGCCTATTGCAGTGGACAAGAACGTAATAGCCTCATGGGCTGCAGGGAGGTTTGCTTTGCTCTTCCACCGGAGTAAGGGAGCGCTACCCCAACCATTCAGGTCTGCTCTTAGAACGCAACAGGGACATCAACCACACCAACTGTGTATTACCGAGTCCTTCAAAGCAAGAGTGGAAATGACAGGACTGATGCCAGGGCAAGCTTGACCAACCAGAAATATGCATCATTTTTATAGGTCACATCTTTCCAGTATAGTTAACTCTACCTACATTCAGACAGTAGACATTTGAAAAAGTATTAAGTCTCAATACTCATTAAATGAATACCAATTTTAACTACCATGATGTATTTCTTAATATGTATTACATGAGCACAAACAAAATCAGTGATGCTCTAGTAAAAAAAAAAGTTGTTCATATGTATTTCTAGATTTAGTTATCTCTAGATTTAAAGTAACAACTCCTCTCCAAATAATTATTCATATGTGTAAACCCATACTTCCAATTTGGGGGTCATTAAGAATATAAAACAAAAGAAAACAGTTTCTAGAAATAGTTTCATGGCTAAATAAATACCATGGCTAAAATCTAGAAGATTCCATATGCCTATTCACAGAAGAACTGGTTGTAAATATGATAATATATGGCATCATAATCAGAACTGACAATTATTTTTTTCTCTGAATCAGGATTTGCTAAACCAATTGGTAAGGTTTTTTTTTTTTTCTTTTTCTCAACAATTATATATTTTAGTTTAAATAATAGTCTCACTAACAACTGTAAGAGGGGAGGGGAATTAGAAGGCTGGGTGAAGATAGTGAAGGATTAAGAAAAAGGGGAAAATAACTCATAGATACAAACAACACTATGGTGATTACCAAAGGGAAGGGGGTTGGGGAGATAGAAGAGGGTAAAGGGTGAATAAATAGTGACAGAGGAGACTTGACTTTGGGTGGTGAACACACAATACAATATACAGATGATGTGTTATAGAATTGTACACCTGAAACATAATTTTATTAACCAACCTCACCCAATAAATTCAATAAAAATTAATAAATACATAAATAATCATATGAAAGTTATGCCTATAGTTTTTTAATTTAGATATAATTGGTATATAGCATTATATATCAGGTGTTTAACATAATAATTCAGTATTTGTGTATACTGCCAAATGATCACCTCAATAAGTCTAGTTAATAACCATCTATCAACCTTAGACACTGCTTTGTACATTACATCCCCATGACTAAGATTCTCTCCAGTCCTGAGACTGAATGTATATCTTACATGTCTCATAAAGGACCAACTTGCTATTAATAAAAGCATCAAACAAACTGATACTGAAGTATTTATGCCTTTGAGATTTATTTTATGATTCCTTAAGGGAAATATGTTGTATGTTTAATAACTAGAAAATAAAAATATTGTTTGTGTTTTTCCTTTAGCAAAAGTCTCAAAAATTCCTCGTAAGTACAGTATTTTATTTATAATTGTTCTGCAAGCCCAGGAAAATTAAGTTCTATGGTTGTTATTTTTCAGTGGTGTGTTATTAATGATTATCTTGAAACTAAACCCAAATGACTTATAGAGAAAATAAACATATAAATACACTATTTTCAATCAAGTCAACAGACTAGCCAGCAACAAAAAAAAAGTGTTCTTACTGTGGGGAAACAAACATTGAGTCTGAGAAAGAAAAATACAAAAATACAAAAAAGAAATATAAGTTTTTTTAATCTTGATGAATCTTCTGAATCATATACATATAATAGAATTCAAAAACTTAGTTGGACATCTGAACAATTAAAGAGAATAAAAGAATGGACTATCCCTACATTTCTTCTAAGATATCAAAATTGATAGAATATAATGTTATAATTAATATTACAAGTAGAATGGAAAGAGAAATCCCTAAAAAGTTAAAGATAAAACCAGGGGAAACAGCAAAATGAAAAAGAATTAAACTGATTATGTTGTATCTTATTTAGAAGAAATAAGTACAATTACCCCTGCCCCAATGCAGAGCCCTGCTCAGCACTGCTGCTCTGAGTGGTGTGGAGCCCATGTATTCTTCTGGATTCTTCCCAACTACATCAGGGCTAGTTCCTTCTCGAACCCTACCACTGCACTTACTGTTGGGAACTTTGGTCCAAGTTCCTTCTTTATTCACTGTTCACTCGTTACACATGTTGGGTCCGAGCCCCTCTGCCTAGGGGCTGGACCTCTTTGGATATTGGATCTTAGCCGGAGAAGCCATGAGAAGTTGCGGACATGTAAGAATGACTTTTTAGCAGAAGCCAGTGGCCATAAGTCATTAGACAAGACAGTCCTTCTTAATAGTGTCCCAATCAGGCAGCTGTACACCGGCTGGTAAATACATATCTTTCCTACAAGGCAGCATTAATCTCCGTACCCACAGCTATTATCTGAGCAGCTGCACGCTGCCTCTGCTGGTAAACTCACTGCCTTCCGTGGTAGCAGCACCTGGGCTCTCCCTTAGAGCTAGTCTCAGCAGTTCAGTCTCCCTGCTCCACAGCTTCTCCTGTCTCCCTGGCCCAGCACACTGGCTGGTCTCTGCAGCCTCAGAGAGTAACTACCTCTAAGCTTCTCCCTCAGCACACTGGAGGGTGAACACGGTAGCTATTGTATATCTGAGCTCTCTATGAGCTCCAGCTCTCAGCTCCATCTCTCCAGCTTCGTCTCAGCTCTCCTCTCTGCTGATCAAATAATATGTATTATACTCCTTAGACAAAGAAGGCCTCGGGCAATGGTGACATCATTATATGGGTTACAGAAGGGCACAGTGTACCGCAAGATCGCTGTGGCTATATAGCTGTGTTTGGTATCTTAGCATAGACACAGAGTGGCCTTGGACAGTCCAGTGTATTGACCACAAGGCCTCTCTGCTTTAATTGGCCTTGACTTATCAGGCTTCTCTGGCATGGTTCCTACACCCAATCATGCTAACAAAAAGAACAGTACCATTAAGAAACAGTACTTTTAGAAAGTAATAGGTCACATGAGCTTACATTTTGTGCTGAGGATGAATACCTAACATTGTCAGATATTCTAGACAACATTTTAGGAAAGCCAACTTCAAAAGTTCCTATTGAAAATCAAGAAGAGCCTTGGCCAGGTAGCTCAGTAGGTTGGAGCATCTTCCCATGCACCAAAAGATTTCAGATTTGAGGAGAAATCAAGATGGTGGCATATGGGTCGGGCCCGGAGTGGCAGCGGCCAGGCCTGGAGCAGCCGGGCCTGGAACAGCTTGCTCCTCACCTGCCCATGCCCCAGAGCCGCTTCTCAGACATGGCTGGAAACTTTTGGGGGAACTTGAGGGTCTGCTGAATCAAGTGATGAAGGCTTAGATCTGGATGTGTTGAGTTGTTCTAGCACTGGGGTGTTGATCTGTGAGTGCCTTGTGTGGGGTCTGGATGAGGTTGGTTGATCTATTTGGAAGTGTCTTTTGTGTGAAGTGTATCCTTGGGCATGTGGAGGTATTATTGATTTGAGAAAATGCTAAGTAATTGATTTGCTACCTGAAAATTTTAAAGTTCTGAAAGTTTAAGGTCTCTTGCCAAAAAGAGGTTTTAAAGCTAACACCTTACTTTTAATGGAGAAAGGGGAGGACAAGCCCTTCCCACCCAGAACAGGTAATCCAATTCCAGTCAGCAGCTATCTTTAAACAATGTGTTCATTTACATTTGAATGGCTATGCCTTTTGATAGCCTAAGGGCAAGTTTACATGTAAACAAGTTTGCTTCTCAGTTCCCAGGGCAGAAAAAACAAGGTTTAAAACTATTAGTATATGTGCTGCTGAAGCGAGCACAAGGTTTAAAATTATTATATTTTAAAATTTATTCTTAAAAATATAAAAGTTTGTTAATTAAAAAAAAAAAAACAAGAAAATAAAAAAACCTGATGAACAATATTAACTGTTGATTATAATAGAATCAGAGATATGGGAGGGGAGTGGACTGACAATTCTGGGGGGGGGGGGAAGGGAAGTGGTGAATGCGGGAAGAGACTGAACATAAACTGTGTGCCTATGGATGAGGACAATGTGGGGTGGGGAAAGGGAAGAGGGTGGGGTGGGAACCTGGTGGAGGAGGGGGGGGGGGGAAATGAGGAACTTTTGTAATAATATGAACAATAAAGATTGATTTAAAAAATGAATTACTAAAGACAAAAAAAAACAGTTCACAAGTTTATAAAAATACACGTGCTTCATAGTCTGACTTCCTCTGCTGCTTGCTTTGCTCTTAGGTGCCACATACATTTTATCTTTTGGACAGTTTAGCCTTGTCTGATTTATAATACTGTAACTATCCACCTGGCATCTCTGAGGTGTATTTCTTATTCTTTAATATCTGAATTTTGCAGAAACTGATCGAGCCAAGGAAGAGGCTGGTGCTGCCTCCACTAAAGAAGGTGAATGCAACTTAAAGAAAAAGGTGTCATGGCTAAAACTTATTTCTGTGCAGGTTTCTAACTTAATGTTTCAGTTAGTGCTTATTAAAGAGCTCTCTATATTGATTTCACTATTTCTTGATGTGGAAACAAACTCACTTTGCACAAGATTTATAGTGTCTATATTAACAAGGTTTTGTCTTCCGTGTTCTGAAGCCAATAGTTTCATTTCTTGGGGCCATCAACTAAAACTAGTAATTGCAGCTCAATTTCAAGTTAGTTTCTGAAAAATTGAAGAAATGTAGCCGTTCAAGTTCAGTGGGATCCCAATCACCTGGAGAGAGCGTTCGACTACAAAATACTGCCTGAAGTGGTTATAGCCCCAACAAATGAAAGTTTGACTTACATGAACAGTAGACATTTTGGGGAAGAATAATATCAGATTTTAAAATGTGTTCCTTGGAATGCTCACTTGGAAACACTTTGATTTAAGAAACATATTGGAAAGTTTGGAATTTAAGTTTTCAAATGTATTTCTTTTGTCAGTGTCCCTTCTCATTTTCCATTAGGTTGTGGCTTCTGTCCCTACTGTGTCATTAATGCTCTTACTAATGTTGATGATGTTATCATTACCAAACCAATAAAACCATTCTAGCTCTTAAAAAAAAAAAAAAAAAAAAAAAAAAAAAAGATGGTGGCATAGATAAACACCTAAACTGCAGCTTCACACAACAATTTCAAAATTACAACTAAAAGACAAGACGGACATTATCCAGAACCACAGGAAAGCTGGCTGGGTGGAAATTCTACAACTAAAATGAAAGATAAAGCACACGGAGAATCAGAGGAGCTGCAAAAGGCTGAGATACAAGACACGTGCACGGGCAGCTGAGTGCCTGGCTGGCTTTTTCTAGTGGGAAAGAGACAAAAGCTCCCAACTGTGCTGAACCCAGTTCCGACTACACTGAACCCCAGTTCCGGGAAAGACCCTGGGGACCCAGGCTCATACAGGGGGAATCTGGACTGTCAGGTGGAAACTCAGGGGAGCCACGAAAGGCAGAGATCTGGAGGCACATTGCACAAGTGTATGAAGAGAGGACTGATTGCTGAGTGTGTCGCTGGCTTTCTCTAGCAGGAGGGAAACGAAAGCTCCTGACTGTGTTGAACTCCAGTTCCTGGCGAGAATCTGGGAATCCAGATTCATTGGGGGAAAAACAGGACTGTCTGACAGTGGCAAAACTGGAGGGTGGCTTACTCTTAGAGGTGCTTGCAGTGATTACTGAGGGACACTGAGACACAGAGGCCTCATAGGGCAGGGCTGACAGAAAGCCAAGACTGTCTGCTCAGCCCTGAGACTCGGCCCCATCCAAGCTGAGCACAGAGGCTTTTGCAATTTTGCAAGCCTAATCGAATAAGGCTGTCTCCAGGACAGAAGTTCTCTTTTCACAGCCAATTGGCCTGAAGGTCAATTCCTCCCAGTGATACCAACAACAATGAAGACTTAACTACAACAAGACTGTGCACACAGTCCACAAAGGAGTGTACCAAGAGTGTCCACCTAAGGTAACTGGGGAGGCTGAGCCACTGGGCCATATAGGACACTTAGCACACAAAGCTACTCTACCAACTCAGAGAAGCAGCGAAAATGCAGAGACAAAGAAACATCACAAATGAAAGAAATTGAGGAAAACAAATGACTGGATATAGAGTTCAAAACTATGGTTATAAGATTTTTCAAGAATTTCCTAGAAAAAGACAATAAATTTAGCAAGACCCTCAAGGATATGAAAAAGGACCAATGAGAAATTAAACATTAACTAACTGAAATAAAAAATATTATACAGAGACCCAACAGCAGACTAGAGGAATGCAAGAATCAAGTCAAAGATTTAAAATTCGAAGAAGCAAAAACCACTCAACCGGAAAAGCAAAAAGAAAAAAGAAAGAAAAATTTGAAGATAGTGTACGAAGCCTCTGGGACAACTTCAAGCGTACCAACATTAGAATTATGGGGGTGCCAGAAGAAGAAAGAGAGCAAGATACTGAAAACCTATTTGAAGAAATAATGACAAAAAACACCTGGTGAAAGAAATAGACTTACAAGTCCAGGAAGCTCACAGACCCCAAACAAAAGGAATCCAAAGAGGACCACACCAAGACACATCATAATTAAAATGCCAAGGACAAAAGACAAAGAGAGAATATTAAAAGCAGCAAGAGAAAAACAGTTAGTTACCTACAAGGGAGCATCCAGATGATTGTCAGCTGATTTCTCAACAGAAACTATGCAGGCCAGATGGGAATGGCAAGAAATATTCAAAGTGATGAGTGGCAAGAACTTACAACCAAGATTACTCTACCCAGCAAAGTTATCATTCAGAATTGAAGGGCAGATAAAGAGCTTCACAGATAAGAAAAAGCTAAAGGAATTCATCACCACCAAACCAGTATTATATGAAATGCTGAAAGGTATTCTTTAAGAAGAGGAAGAAGAAGAAAAAGGTAAAGATAAAAAAATATGAACCACAAATACATGTCTATCAACAAGTAAATTTAAAAATCAAGTGAATTAAAAATCTCATGAACAGAATAAACTGGTGAATATAATATAACCTGGGGCATAGAAAATGAGTGAACTGACAATTTTGGGGGGAAAGAGGTGTGTGGGATGCGGGAAGAGACTGGACAAAAATCATACACCAATGGATGAGGACAATGGGGAGGGGTAACAATAGAGGGTTGGATAGTAACTGGGAGGAGGGAAGCTATGGGGAGGAAAAGAGAAACAATTGTAATAATCTGAACAAAATATTTATTTTAAAAAAGAAAGATAACTTACATTATCTCAACCACCAAGCTTGATTGTCAATGGTTATTGATCTGGAAAACGTAATTGAAATTATTCTTTGTTTTCTTGTTTATGTATTTCCATTTTCTGCTGGAAAGTTATTTGAGTTTGGATTCTGGTGTTCTCCAATCCATTTGGTAAACTTTTCTTACACTTGCCATTTTCACCATGAAGCTCATGTTCTGCGCAATATTTTGTTTCCACTTATTTCAATCTCCTCAAAAGTTACTTTTTTCAAAAATAAAAGTCCCAATAGAAAATAAAAAGTTTTGAGATTGAGAAGAGTGCCTCTTTGGTGGAAAGGGAGATAGAAAAGAAAAAAAAATGATTGAGGAAAATTTGCATTTAATTTCAGTCCAGGGAGCTAAGTTTATTTTTTTTAAATATATTTTATTGGTTTTTCACAGAGAGGAAGGGAGAGAGACAGAGAGTTAGAAACATCGATGAGAGAGAATCATCAACCAGCCGCCTTCTGCACACCCCCAATTGGAGATGTGCCCGCAACCAATGTACATGCCCTTGACCGGAATCAAACCTGGGACCTTTCAGTCCGAAGACCGACGCTCTACCACTGAGCCAAACCTGTTTCAGCAAGGGAGCTAAGTTTAATATCTGAACCCTGGCAGCAGACATGGTGTGCATAGGAAGTGAATGGAAGGGAAGAGATGGGAAGAAAATAACTTTGAGCATTTATAAGTGCCAGGCAAATTAGATGGATGTATTTTTTTAATCCTCAGAATTTCATGATTAATATATTAAGTGGCAGATTTTATAAGTGAGGAAACTGAGACTTACTGAGGTCAAAGAACATGCTTAAACTCCTGCAACTAGGAAACAAAGCCAGAATTAAGCCCAATGTTGGATGATTGCATTTAAGTAAATGTGTACTACTTTAAATTACTTAGTGTTTCAAAATGTATGTCTTTCTTTTTAATCCTCACCCGAGGATATGTTCATTGATCTTAGAGAGAGAGGAGAGAAGAGATGGGGGAGATACAGACAGACAGAGATGAATGTGAGAGAAAAACACGGATCTGTTGCCTCCCATATCCACCCTGACTGGGAATGAAACCATAAAACTTTCAGTGTACTGGACAACGCTCCAATCAACTGAGACACCTGGCCAGGCTCAAAGTGTATGTCTTTAGTTTACATAAGTTGGTTGCATGTTTCTTTTGTTGTTGTTGTTGTTGTTGTTGTTGTTGTTGTTAATCCTCACTTGAAGATATTTTTCCATTGGTGTTTTAGAGAGAGTGGAAGAGAGGAAAAGACAGAGGAAAACATTAATGTGAGAGAAGCACATTGATTGGTTGCTTTCTGCATGCACCCTGACCAGGGCACAGGCTGGGGAGAAGCCTGCAACCAGGATACCTGCCCTTGACCAGAATTGAACCCGGGACCCTTTGGTACCCAGACCACTGAGCAAAACTGGCTATGGTGGTCACATGTTTCTTTGTATAATGACCAGCCATTACATAAGCTCTTTGTTCTTCTCCAATAGTTTTTGTTTTAATATATTTTTATTGATTTCAGAAAGGAAGGAAGAGGGAGAGAGAGATAGAAACATCAAAGAAGAGAATCATTGATTGGCTGCCTCCTGCATGCCCCCCACTGGGGATCAAGCCTGCAACCCAGGCATGTGCCCTTGATTGGAATCAAACCTGGGCCCATCCACAGAGCCCAACTGGCTAGTGCCTCCAATAGGTTTTGTATCTCTCTTGTTTTACCATCAACCCTTCTTTGTTGGCTCAGCTGTATAACAGAATGTCATAGACTGCCTAGCTTAAACAACATTTATTTCTCAGGAAATCTGAGATCATGGTGCCAGCTTGGTCAGGTCCTTGGTGAGGGCCCATCCTGGTTTGTAGGCAACCTTTTTGCTGTGTCCTTCGCTGGAGGAGAGAGAGCAAGCTCTCTGGGGTCTCTTCTTAGTAGGGCACTAAACCTATCATGAGAGCTCTGCCCTCATGACTTCATCTAAACTTAATTATGTCTCCACTCCTAACACCATCACACTAGAGACTTGGACTTCAAGGAACAAATTTGGGGAAACACAAACATTCAGCCCATATCATCTTCTACATTCTAATATTAATTTTATTTTTTACTTTTAGACTTTGAAACTATCTTCTCCAAATCTGTTAAATATCTCTGAACTTTATCATGATGTTCCTGCTGAAACAAGTAATTTAGATGTGCTCAGATACGGCAGTGTTTCACACTCTGGTTTTGCTTTGGAGGGTCAAAGAAGTCCTCTCCCACACACAAGATCTTGAAGATGTCCTGTCATTTTCTCCCATTGCCCTCTCACACTGAGGTCTGTAATTCGTCTGTCCATGCTCTTTCCCACTCTTCCAGGCTCACCCTATAAAGGCAGATCTTCCCTTCACAGCAGACTCTTTTTTGTACAGGAAGAGCTCACACTTCCTAAAGGGTTTGAATTCTTTAGAGTCTGGGAGAGAGAAAGAGAGAGGGTGATACTTCCTCCTCAATATCCTGTAGTCCCCTAGTGAGTTCTTCCCACTTTATGCATTTACTGGTTAACCTCACCAGTTCCTCCACTAGACTTACTCCGTCTTTGAGAAAGGTACCTTGTATGATGTCTAAAATACGATAGACACTTATTGAATAACTAGAGGCCCGTTGCACAATATTCATGCAAGAATAGGCCTTCCTTCCCCTAGCTTCACTCACAGCCGCCCAGCAGCCGCCACAGCCCAGCTCCCACTGGGAGCCAGTAAGTCCCTGCTCCTCGCTCCTGCTGGGATCTGGCAAGTCCCCACTCCCCGGCCGCCCGGGAGCTGGCACATCCCCGCTCCCGGGCCCAGAACCAGCAAGTCCTCGATTCTGTCTGGAGCACCACTCCAGTAGCTTCCTCCACCTTCCCCCTTCCCCTCATAGCAGGCTTCACAAAACTCCACTTCTGCATATGCCTCTATCTTCATTGGGTTAATTTGCATACTCACTCTGATTGGCTGTTGGCGTAGCCGAGTGATGATTAATTTGCATGTTTCTCTTTTATTAGGTAAGATTCTATTGTAACTTAAAAAGAAACTTACAGGCATATGAAAGGTGTAATAGGAAGTTATTTAGCATAGATTCCAATACCAGATCTACCACTTAGTGACACCAAATAATTTAATAATCTTCTCTGCCTCAAAGAATATTAAAGACAGTGAACAGAAAATAAAGAAGAGGAGATCATGTATGAAAAAGATAAGGAATTAATGTTAAAAGTTATTATTCAAATTTGGGTAGTTAGTTCAATGGAGCCAACATGGAATTGTAAAGTTCCAGGATAATCCTTTATAACAAAGAACTAATATGCAAGTGACCATCATGCCCTCATGCCATTACACCCTCATGCCATCACACCATGATGCCCTCACACCATCACAATTCATCACCAGGAGGCTGCATGAGCAGCAGACGCATGTGGGTTGGCAGGGCTGTGTCGAGGCTACATGCAGCACAGAGGTGGGACCCCTAGCCCTGGCCTACCTCTTGGGGGCAATCCATCGAGGAGCCCCGGATGGGTGGGGAGGGGGCCTACCTCTTTGGAGCAATCGATCGCGGGGCTCTCACACTGTGAGAGGGCACAAGCCAGGCTGGGGACCCACCAGTATAGGACCCACCTCTAGTATACAAATAAAAGACCATATAAGTATGTGCTCTGGCACTTTAATATTTAGGTACAAATCCAGGCTCCACCATTTAAGTGATGTCTAATCATGGGCAGTTTACTTAACCTGTCTCTATCCAATTCTCTCATTGATGAAATGAAGATAGCTATAGTAGCCACCTCATAGGACTTTTGTGGGGATTAAAGTAGTTACTTGGAACAATGCCTGGGAAGACGTTAATAAACAATATCACTAGCTGTCGCAATTATTTAGTATTCAAGAAAATGTTATATTCAAGAACTTAATCTTCATTTATTTCTCTTTTATTACAGAAAAAAGTGGGAGATCCAGACGTAAGTTCTTTTTCTGTCTCCGCTCCAAGGTCATTTCATTCTTTAGCTGTGTGTGTGTTTTTGCTGACTCCAGTTGCTTCTATGTTCAACATTGCTAAAATTAATGTTATTATATCTTCTGCTCGCCTTTCCCCTCCCATACTCCAATCTCGCTAATTAGTAGGAAATTTTTATTTTAAACTGAATCAAGAAGTAAAGCAATATGTGATTCCTTAATGGGCCTTAATAACTGCTATGAAAGTTTTGATGCTCTAAGGAGATTAGATATTGAGATAGCTTAAAGAAGCAGACTAGTGCAATCTACCAGTTAAACTGCATGCCCTCATGTGTTTACAGTTTAGGAACTACTGAGAGACCCACCCTTAAGCTCCTTTTTGTTTCTCAATATAAAAGGTTTCGGGAGAAATAAGAGCATGAAGATTTTTTTTATCACTCTGGCAAGTAGCATACCCAAATTTGAAAATGTTTTATTGGTATTTCTCATTGTGATATACACCCCTATTAGGGAGGAATTTTAGAGATTACTGGGAATTTGCTGAAAAGTTTAAATGTACTGAATAACTAAGGGAATGTATTCCTCAAAACAATAAAACCCACTTTCAAATAAAAATAATGTAGACTGGAATCTATAAAGGTGAGTCAACATTTGAGAAAAATGAGGAAGAATGCCTGAGAAACTAGGAAGAGAGAATGAATAGGAGTTGTTTGAAGATAAAAGTAAGTGACTAGGGAAATGAATGGGTTCCCCTCCAAAGAGTTCCGGCCTTAAGCTTCTCTTTTCATAGGGATATTATAAAAGGGCTTGCACAGCAAACAGGTGATGAGGTAAGACCTCTCCACAGTTCCCTCCAATCTTGGCACTGAGTCTGACACATACCCATAAAGAACCATTTGGCAGGAGTTACAGCAGTAAAGTAATCAATGCAGAAGGCGATTGTGCTGTTTGCGTGTCATTTTATAAGTTTCTCATTGGAAGATTAAAAAGATGAAAATGTGTTCTATAATAGTTTGACAAGTAACCGTTTGTTTGTGTTTATATTTCCACAAAAGCTGTACCACCAGTTGGTAAGTATATTATTTTACTTGTAACTCTACTACTCAATGACTATTATAGTGCATTGGACTCCTCCTAACTCTAAAGGTCATCATTGTCACTGAAGCACAACTTAATAATTCTATTTAGTTATTAATCATTGCCTTGAACTTGAACCTCACAGACATAAAAAGAATAAGCAGCGAATTTTGCCATTGTATCAAGTCATCTGACTTCCCAAAACATTAAATAATGTCCTTGGAAGATGAAACGTTCAAAGAATTTAAATGAATTCAACTAAAGGAAATGAGTTGAAGCTAGAAAACAGAGAAATTAAATCAATGGGTGATAATATGAGAAAAATCATAAAGGACATTTGTAAATGTCCTTATACCTAGTTCCTCATAGTAAGTCAGAAGCCCAGGCTGGACCATATGGTAGCTCTATTTTTGAGTGAATAAAAGAATTGACTGTGAAATGAGAGGGAAGTCAGGGGTTGGGTGAAAAAGGTGAAAGGAATAAGAAGTACAGATTGCCAGTTAGGAAAATAATCCTGGGGATGGAAAGTAGGGAATATAGGGGTGCATAGGGTATAGTTAATAATATTGTATTATGTCAATAACTATGCATGGTGTCAGGTAGGTACTAGATTTATCAGGGTTATCACTTCAAAAGGTATATAAACGTCTAATCACTATGTTGTACACCTAAAATTAATATAATATTGTATACCAACAATTTAATATTGTTTATTTAAAAAGTAATTGGTCTTACCTATATTTCAGGATATCAAAATTCATAAGATATCACTAAAAAGATAATATTTTTAAATGGGATAGAAGAAGAGTAGAAAATTAAAGTATATGAAGTAAGAAAAAGAAAACAACAAAGTTAAAATCTGACTTTATTCACCTTATTATGGGTAGAAAAAGCAAATAGGAGTACTACTCTCAACCTAATTTTTACAAACAAAAGGTTATATTAATGAAAAGAAGTAATTAAAAGGATTACATTGGTAAAGGATTACATTCACTTAGATATAGTAATAAGTAAAGAGGAAATCGCTAAAAATTATCTCAACTATGTGACTTTTAGGAAGGCAGACTTAAAAATTTCATAGCATTAACATAAAAAAAATTTGTTAAAGCTTTAAGAATCTATGAGCCCTGGAGTGAGTGATATGCAATTTAAGTTATTATTAATTATTAAGTATGATGTGACTGTGCATGGGCCTCTTTGGCTTCTTCTTGCTTTGGGTTATGTTCCTCCTGTACTTGTGTGACTTTTTCTCCAGCAAGTTAGGGAACTTTTCTGCCATTATTTCTTCAAACATGTTCTCTATCCCTTGCACGTTTTCTTCCCCTCTGGTACCCCTATTATGCGAATATTGTTATCTTTCAGGTTGTCCCACAGCTCCCTTAAGCTGTCCTATTTTTTAAGGTTTTTTTCTTTTTGGTTTTTTGATTGAATGATTTTTTTCTACCCTGTCTTTTAATTCATGATCCAATTCTCAGCTTCCCCTAATCTGCTGTGTGTTCCTTCCAATGTGTTCTTTATTAGTGCTATGTCATTCTTCATTTCTGACTGTTCTTTTTTTCATATTTATTATACCTTTTCTCATGCGGTTGAGCTTCCTTATAATCATTATTCTGAACTTTATATGTGATAAATTTCTCATCTCCATTTCACTTAACTCTTCTTCTGGAGAATTTTGTGTTCTTTCATTTTGGGCTTATTTTCTGATTCGGAAGTTTGGTTGCCTGTTTGGGTTTGTGTCTATGTATTAGGTAGATATGCTACAACTCCCAGTCTGTGGTTCAGCACAATTTCAGGTGCTGTTTGTGACTGGCCCTGAGTATCCTGTTTGGAAATATCAGCAATCCACAGCTTGTGGCTCCCTCAGCTTAGGCTGAGCGCCTTTGGAGAGGACCAAGATGTGCACCAAGGCCTGCTTTTCCAAGCCCCAAGTCCAGAGGAGATCAGGCAGAGACTCAAACCCTCCAGCAATCCACCTCTGCCTACACTCTGATTGCTATTCTCAGAGTCTTAATGTGCCTTAATCTATAGAACACAGCAAGGCATGGACTCCACAGGATGGGCAAGAGGTTTTCCAACAGGGTGGAGCAAAAGCTTCCTGGATGGTAAATGTCTGCCTGAGAAAGATGTCCTCTGCACTATGAGGAAATCAGGAGGCTGCCTTCTGAGCTCACCCCAGAACCCCCAACACTGATTCTCTCCTCTAGTCCCACTCTGCCCTTCTTCTGCTGGAGCCCAAGATGAGTGGCTGCACACAAAATTTTGTGTGTTGGCCCTTTAAGAGGCTAACTGCATTATCCAGCTGTCTCCCTGGCAGAGAGCAACCCTGTTGCTTTTTACTACCAGATATTATATGGGCACCTTTCTCAATGCTGGTGCTCTGACCTGGGGAGCCCAGCTTGGGCTTTAGACCTCAGAGTTCTCAATGGGAACACACACACACACACACACACACACACACACACACACACACAGCTGAGATATCCCTCCGGAACATCAGCTGCTGTCTGTGGGAGCCTGGCCAGTTCTCTCTCACCTCCACACTGCCTACTAGTCTCTGTGTGGTCTTCACTTTCTGTCCTTGGTTATCAGGGTTCTCTCCAGCTTGTCCTATGTTGATTATTCAGAATGTTGTTTTTATTTTAGTTATAATTCCAGTTTAGTCCTTTGAGAGTGTCAGTATAGCTTCCACTTACTCCACCATCGTTTTTCACTCTTTTGACTTCATATTTGTTTTCTTTCTTTGATACTAGCCTGCTTTCTAGGAAATGCAAGTCCAAATTTTGGATGTTTTGGAAAGACTTTAATATTGCTCAATGGGCTCTATTATTAAGATGTCTTCTATGAAGACTAGGCTTGTTTTAAAATGATTTCTATATTATTTATGTGCATTAAAAATAACTTTTACTTTATAAACTAACCTCCTACAGTGCTCTATTTGCAAACAAGATTATTTTCAAAGAATGGTGTAAAATACAGAAGAGGAAATTAATTTTTTTAATATATTTTTATTGATTTCAGAGAGGATGTAAGAGAGAGAGTCAGAAACATTAATGATGAAGGAGAATCATTGGTTGGCTACCTCCTGCACTCCTCACACTGGGGATTGAGCCCACAACCTGGGCATGTGCCCTGACAGGGAATGGAACTGTGACCTCTTTGTTCATAGGTCAATGCTCAACCTCTGAGCCATGATGACTGGGCCAGAAGCTGTTATTTAAAAATTTGATTAATTCTACTTTTTTTCTTTTTACTTCTATATAGAAAAAAAAATACCATAAACAAAGTAGAAAAGCAAATGGAAAATTAGAAGGTGAAATTATAGCAACAAAAATGTTGTATTTCCAATATATATCAATCCCTTTGCAGAGGAGAGAAATAAAGATCCAAAAATATTAGTCAATCAAAGAAAGACAGATAAAGAAGAACTTCTAATCTACCAATTTGCAAAAGATTGGAAAGATTCACAGAATGTGCTTTTAGAATTTGGCCATATTTCTAATTCAGATTGCATTTGGCAATATGTTTCAAAATACAAAATGTGCATATTCTTAGTCTAAGAAATTGTGCTTTCCAAGAAAATAATGGCAGTTTTCAGAGGCATATGTATTAGGTGGTTTATTACAGTGTTATTTATAATAATTAAAATTTGAGAATAATACTAATCAATAGGAAGTTGGTTTAAAAATTATAAGAATATTTAAATGGAATTGTAGACAAACATTTAAATGATCAATTAATGTTATTGGCACAGAAGCATGAAATATTTTAAAATTAAAAGATCAATGTAGTAATTACATTTTACAATAGAATTTCCTCTTGTGCTGCAAATTGTTAACCTGAAATGTATCTGTCATATACTATTTTGTCAGTTTTTAAAAGCCCATTAACGTACTTTATCTCATTTTGTCCTTGCATAACTCTATGAGGTAAACATGGTCAGTATTATTAACTTTCCTATATGTATTAAAAAATTAAGGGTCCTTGGCAAAGGCCATATAATAAGTGATGGAACTCAAATATTTTCACTTCTTATCCAATTTTCTCTCTAACAAACCCTCTGAAAACAAGAAACAAGACTATTTCACAATTCTCACATTCCAAGCTGAAAACCTTGTTGAGGATCTCTATAGAAACCCTCCCCATCTCTCTATCCCCAAACATCATCAATCCAGTTTCACAAATTATTAATTGCTTTATACTGATTACCACAATTTTCAAGCTGGGTGTGTTCCAGCCCTCACACACTCTCTCTCTCTCTCTCTCACACACACACACACACACACACACACACTCACACACACACACACACACACACACACACACACACAAAGTTATCTTTTCTTTGAGAATATATCTCAGATGGGAGAAATGTGGATAAGGGTGCCCAGTACAGATAATGCAACACCCCAACACAAAAGACCCATCTAGACTCCAGCCAAAGGCAAGAGCCAATTAGAGAGTGATTGTCATACACAGCTGTGTAGAACCAGTGAAATAAATCTGAGTCTACAGAGTGCGGTTCTGAGCCTCTTATCAAGGGGTACCACTACGGTGCCCAACATGAGCTCCCATGAGACTTTTCACCACTCCCATACATGCGTAAGTTCTATTTCTCTCCAACTTCAGTAACTCCAGGTGCTATTTGCTCTTGACTAAATAAGGAAGTGGGCTCTAAAACATGATAGAAGCAAACAAATTAAGGATCAATTTGTCTTTTAATAATTTTCTCAGAAAAGGGTTCTTTTCAGTCCATATCTCTGTTAATTTTAATCACACACTCTAGCCATTTCCTGCTGAGCAATGACCAATTCCTATGTATTGTATTTTTCCCTTTTCTAAGTTTAATTTCTGAAAACTCTGTATTTTAAGGACCTTTTATCTAATCCTTTGTGTGTCTACTAGTATAGCTTCACAAATTTTATATTATTATGAAAACAAATTTATTGCCTCAAACAATGCAAAGTAAAGTGTCTGATAAAAGAATTACAACAGAAAAAAATTAAGATATGATTTATGTACTTTCATCAAATGCTTTGTTATATTTACAGATAATTTGAAAGAAGGTTCAAAGACAGGGGCAAAAAATGTCACTATAGAAGAAATGAAAACTACACAGAAACAGGATAATCATTTGGAAATTCAGGCAGTCCCAACACAAAATAGCCAAGATGGTCCTAAATACCCACCCAAGGAAAAATCAAGCAGCCCTAAGGAAACCTTTGAAAAGGAACAAAAACAGAAAACTGAATTGAAAGTTGAAGAGCTTCCTGAGAAAACTCAGATTAAAAAAGAGGAGAGAGAGAGAAAAGACAAAATGAAAGATGTTGAGAATGACATGGACATGGGGAAGGAAACAGATAAGGGCAAATCAAAGAAAAAAGATGGTGAAAATGATGGTGGAAAAGGAAAAGAAAGGGTGAACATGACAAAAGCGGGGGGAGAGGAGAAGGAGGGTAAAGGCAAGAAGGGAGATGAGAACAAGACAGGGAACAAGGACACGAAGGGGGGCGAGGACAAGACAGGGAACAAGGACACGAAGGGGGGCGAGGACAAGACAGGGGGCAAGGGCACGAAGGGGGGTGAGGACAAGACAGGGAACAAGGACACGAAGGGAGATGAGGATAAGACAGGGGACAAGGACACGAAGGGGGGCGAGGACAAGACAGGGAACAAGGACACGAATGGGGGTGAGGACAAGAAGAAGGGCAAGGACACAAAAGCAGACCCTGTGGGGAAAGATGATAAAGTAAAGGTGGGTAAGAGGGACGTAGACCAAAGTGGCGTTCCTGGGAAGAAGAAAAAACATTAGAAAAGGTAACATTAAAGAAAAATAGCAACAGATTTTACAAACAAAACAGAATTGAATAATTTTACTCCAACACATCAACTTCAAAGTCAGCTCCCGGTCTTTGTGTTGTAGTTAAATTGATAGACTCTTTACATTCTCTTTAGTCTCAAAGTTTCCATTTCTTTGCTAGCAATCTGGCAAGATACCCTTCAGAAATGTCATCTTTTTAGACCTCTTAGTCTCAAATTTCAGCTTCTAAATGTATTTTTCAAAATGTACGTTTGTGATGTGTCTTGTCAGGAAATACAATTTTTCTGAAATATGACTCTGGTTATAGCAATGTGGAGTTCTTTTTCTCAAAGAAGTGTGGCATATCCCTGTTTAACCAAACAAGTATTTTCAGTCCCTAAGTACAACATCCAAAGAAGAATGTAAAATATTTTCATCAAGGAGATAAATATAAATGAGAACACTAAAACAGTGTTAAAAATATGAACATCAAAATTTTATAGAGAGCAGTAAATACAATGAGAAAAATTCAAGGATGAAAATTTCTTTGGTTAGGGATAATCCGTGAAGGACTTTTATAGGCAGAATTTGAGCTGGGCATCAGAAAAAGACAGGTAAGGTTTGTACATTGTTTGAGGCCCCTGAGTTTTTAATTCCTCTACTGTACTTTAAACTCCTCGAAGAAAGATCTGTTCCTTACCATCCTCATTGCCTACCACAATATTTACTAAATTTAACTGATTGAGATAGAAAGTGAGGGAAAAGAAAGAAAGAAAGAGAGAGAGAGAGAGAGAGAGAGAGAGAGAGAGAGAGAGAGAAAGAAAGAGAGAAAGAGAGAGAGAAAGAAAGAAGAAATGAAGGAGGGAGGGAGGGAGGGAGGGAAAGGGGAGGAGGGAGGGAAAGGAAAGGAAAGGAAAGGAGAGGAGAGGAGAAGAGAGGAGAGGGGAGGGGAGGAGAGGGGAAGGGAAGGGAGGGGAGAGGGGGAGGGAACGGGGGAGGGAGAGGGGAGGGGGGAGGGGGAGGGAGGGGAGGGGAGGGAGGGGGAGGGGAGAGGAGGGAGGGGGAGGGGGGAGGGGGAGGGGAGGAGAGGGAGGGGGAGAGAGGGGGGAGGGGAGAAGGGAGGGGGAGGGGGAGGGGGAGGGGGAGGGGAGGGGAGAAGGGGGGGAGGGGAGAAGGGAGGGGGAGGGAGGGGGAGGGGAGGGGAGAAGGGGGGGAGGGGGAGGGGGAGGGTTAGGGGAAGGGGAAGGGGAAGGGGAGGTTAGAACCTGGGAAATGTATTCTGAAAGCAGAGTAGAGTAGAGAATTGTGTGCAGCAAAGTTTCTAAAGTGTAGTCTCCAGACAGCCACTAATGTGTGAGGTGATTCCAAGTGATACCCAAGTAAACATTTTACTAGTGACATTTGACATTTACTTTTGTGAATTATGGGAGGGGGGTATATCCAGCTCATCAAGCCCATTTTTTGGAGCTATTCTAGGTTATAATAAGACTAAGTGAAAAGGTGAGCCAATTTAAAGAAAAGCATTAAGTAAAAAACAGTACAGGCTGTATTTTGGAGGTAGTGCTGCCTCCTCACTTCCTCTGCCAGAGCAGAGTTTTGTAAAAGCCTCCTAAAGGATAAGATTAAAGTAGGACCCAGACTCCAATGACCACATAGAACTCTAGGTTTCAAATAAAAATTACTTATCATACCAAGAACCAGGAAGATCTCAAATTGAATTAAATATACAATTGATAGATGCCAACGCCAAGGTGACAAAGGTGTTAAAATTATGTGAAAAGGGTTTTAAAGATACCATGATAAAATGCTTCAATGAAAATTATGGACACACTAGAAACAAATGGGGGGGAAGGGGAGAGAGAAATAGTCTCAACAAGGAAATAAGCAAACAATAAAACATATTTTAAAATGTAAAGTTTAGAATATAAAAATATAATAACTGAATCAAAAGCTCCATGAATGGAGCTTTTCATGGCTTAAAATGGAGGAAACAAAGGAAAGAATCCAAGCTCTTTCTATGAGGCCAACATCACCCTAATCCCAAAACCAGATAAAGACACTACAAAGAGCCCTAGCCGGTTTGGCTCAGTGGATAGAGCATCAGCCTGCAGACTGGAAGGTCCCAAGTTTGATTGTGGTCAAGGGCATGTACCTTGGTTTCGGACACATCCCCAGTGAGAGGTGTGCAAGAGGCAGCTGATCGATGATTCTCTCTCATCGATGTTTCTAACTATCCTCTCTCTTCCTCTCTGTAAAAAAATCAATAAGATATATTTTTTAAAAAGATTACTCCTACTTAGTGGAATAATAAATACTCCTATTTTGTGTGGATAATTTATGTCACGTGCATGCTTTCCTTGTCTGTTTCGAATGCCCATAGCTTATCCAAAAATAATGTAGTATCACAAAGGTACAAGCCAAATGGAAGGGCGTAGAGGTGACATATAAATATGAACATGCAGAGCAGTTACACCCCCACAAGGACTCTAGAATATATTTGTATGACCTTATTGTAGGGGTAATCCGTTTCAATGCATTTGCAAATGCCTCAGCTACCCTTTCCCACACCCTGGGAACAGTGCCCTGGCCCCCTCAAGCCACATTGTGCTTTAGATGTTTAGATGTTTTTAGATGTTTAGATGTTTAGATGTTTTTAGATGTTTTTAGATGTTTAGAAGTTTAGATGTTTAGATGTTTAGATGTTTAGATGTTTAGATGTTTTTAGATGTTTTTAGATGTTTAGATGTTTAGATGTTTAGAAGTCTGCAGGCCAGCGATAATCCACCATGGGAATAAGAAGAAAAGGCCAGCAGGGAAGAGCCCATTCCCCTCTGTGCCCCGCAGCGCCCCCTGCAGCACGCGGCCCACCAAGGCTCACAGCATCGGGCTGGATGTCCAGTCAGGAGACAGAAGACACAACAGTAATTTGAAGAGGGACATTTTTTAAATATGTTTTTATTGGTTTCAGAGAGAGGAAGGGAGAGGGGAAAATAAAAACATCAATGATGAAAGGGAATCATCGATCAGCTGCCTCCTGCACACCCCCTACTGGGGATCGACCCTGAAACCCAGGCATGTGCCCTGACTAAGAATCCAACTATGACCTCCTGGTCATGGGTCAAAACTCAACCACTGGGCCACACCAGTTGGGCTAAACAGGGAAATATTTTTTATTATTATTATTATTATTATTATTATCATTTTCATTATTATTAATTCCTGCTTTTAGAGAGGAAGGAAAAGAGAGAGGGAGGGAGGGAGGAGAGAGAGAGAGAGAGAGAGAGAGAGAGAGAGAGAGAGAGAGAGAAGCATCAATGATAAGAGAGAATCATTGATCGGCTGCCTGCTACACACCCCTCACTAGGGATCGAGCCCACAACCCAGGCATGTGCCCTTGACCAGAATCTCTGAGCCAAACTGGCTAGAGCAGGGAAATCTATAATAATAAAAAGCATAATATGCTAATTAGACTGGACAGCTGAACAACCTTCCAGACATCATTCTGGATGTCCTTCTGGACAAAGCCACTGTGGTGGAGAGCAAGGCAGAAGCGGTTCAGGGCAGGCAGGCAGGCAGGCAGTTAGGAGCCGGTGGTCCTGGATTGTGAAAGGGAGATCCAACTGTCGGTGAGGCTCGATCCCATCCCCCAAGCCCCACCCCCATGCACCAGTGTCATGCACCAGGCCTCTAAGTTTTATATTAAAAAATCATTAACTAGCCAAAGGTATTTTAGTGCTTAACTAGTGAAACAAGTAGAAGAAAGCTCTGAGAGATACAAGAAACAGACCCCAGCTCTGGAGTTAGGACAGAGTACACGGGAAGGAAGGAATTTGAGAGAGGACCCCCCACGAGACATAGTCAGAGCGTATTGGTCAAGGTGGGACGTGGCCCCTGGAAGGAGTACACTGACAAGCCACAGGCCCCAGCTGGTGGCAGGAGCCCTCCCCGGGGTCTGCTTAGCCCCGGGAAGCCATCCTCTGGAAAACAGGCTGCGCAATGCCAGGCACGACGGGGCCCTCTGCGGGCCAGCCACGGTCCACCGCGGGAGCAAGAAGAGAAGGCCAGCAGGGAAGGGCCCGTTCCCCTCTGTGCCCCGCAGCGCCCCCGCAGCACGCGGCCCCCCCAAAGCTCCCAGCATCGGGCTGGGTGGCACCGAAGATGGGGAGGGGGGGGGGGTGTCACAAAATAGGCAAATAGGAGGTGGCTTTGGAACCAAAAGGCAACAAGTTGATAATGGACACAGTCCCCACCTTTGACTACTCAGCTTCCATATGAACCATTTACCGAACTTGAACTTTCATGTAAAAATACAACTCTACCTTTTCACACACAAGACAAAGCTGCCGTTGTTACCGTGAAGAAAGTCTTACCCTTCCCCCAGAAGGAGGAGACAGAAAGCCTCAGTCACTGTACCGATCAGGCTGGATTCACATTGCCAATTCCGAAATCCGCGCCCTGACTGTTCTGTTACCTACAGACTGTACTCAGCATAACCCCCAGCCCTGACACAAAGCCAGGGGTAAGGGAAGAGCGGCAGGAAAATGGCTCAGGCATACAAATCTCACACACACACCCTCACACACACTCACACACACACACCCTCACACACACACACACACACACACACACTCACCACACACCACACACACACTCTCACACATTCACACACACACACACACACACTCACACACACACACTCTCACACACTCACACACACACATTCACACACACACACATTCACACACAGCCCTCACCCCCCCACACACACACACTCTCACACACACACATTCACACACACACACATTCACACACAGCCCTCACCCCCCCACACACACACTCACACACACACACACTCACACACACACACACACACACCCTCACACACACACACACTCACACCCTCACACACACACACACACACTCACACACACAGAACTTATGCAAGGCCGTCACTTCACTCCTTGTTTGTCGGGGTCACAGGTGGGAGCTGATCACCTGACTTCTTCCTTCCACTCCCACCCGCTCCTCCACCCTCAGTGAGAGCCTCAGCAGGTCAGAGTTCCGGTCACAGAGACGTCACTCCCGCAGGCTGGTCCTCCGGGCGGCCTCCCTGTCGGTGCGGTGGTTTCCGTTAACCCTGCCGCTGCCCTGGAAGCCGGGCACATGGCGGGTTCGCCCTCCTCCCCGGGCACATGGCGGGTTCGCCCTCCTCCCCGGGCACATGGCGGGTTCGCCCTCCTCCCCGGGCACATGGCGGGTTCGCCCTCCTCCCCGGGTGTGGCACACGGAGGGGGCGGTGCTTCCTGACTCCTGAGGTCGGCCCGGGTGTGGCCCAGGTAACAGGAACTCACTGCGGTTTGGGAACCGCTGTTCCAGCCTCTTTTCGTGAGAGAGCCAGGCTGGAACCCGCAGAGCCTGGGTCCAGAGTGGCAGGCGCTGCAGAGAGAGGTGCCAACCATGCCAGGCCTCCCGCACCCCGGAGGACACCCCTCCCCCACCACCCGCCACTGAGTGCGGGGTGGCCGCCTACCGAGAGGAGAGCCTGTGACAAGCCCAGCCCTCCACGCAGGAGAAGGAAAAACAGACTCACTTGGGGTTGGGTATGTCTCAGGGGCCTTGGGGCCCAGCCCGGACTCCATGGTGAGGGTATCTGTTCAGCAGCCACCCCCGCCCCAGCCTGTGCTATCGCCGCCACCCAGCCTGCCACTCTGCGGGGCCACCCTCTGTCCCACCGCCACCCAGCCCACCTCTCTGCGGGCCACTCTGTCCCAGGGCCACCCAGCCCGCCTCTCTGCTGGGGCCATTCTGTCCCACCGCCACCCAGCTCGCCTCTCTGCGGGCCACTCTGTCCCAGGGCCACCCAGCCTGCCACTCTGCAGGCCACTCTGTCCCACCGCCACCCAGCCCGCCTCTCTGCTGGGGCCATTCTGTCCCACTGCCACCCAGCCTGCCACTCTGTGGGGCCACCCTCTGTCCCACCACCACCCAGCCCACCTCTCTGCCGGCCACTCTGTCCCACCGCCACCCAGCCCGCCACTCTGCGGGCCACCCAGCCCAACTCTCTGCTGGGGCCACCCTCTGTCCCACCGCCACCCAGCCCGCCACTCTGCGGGCCACTCTGTCCCAGGGCCACCCAGCCCGCCACTCTGCGGGCCACTCTGTCCCAGGGCCACCCAGCTCGCCTCTCTGCGGGCCACTCTGTCCCACCGCCACCCAGCCCGCTACTCTGTCCCACCGCCACCCAGCCCACTACTCTGTGGTCCACTCTGTCCCACCACTACCCAGCCACCCGCCACTCTGCGGGCCACTCTGTCCCACAGCCACCCAGCCCGCCTCTCTGCTGGGGCCATTCTGTCCCACCGCCACCCAGCCCGCCACTCTGCGGGCCACTCTGTCCCAGGGCCACCCAGCCCGCCTCTCTGCTGGGGCCATTCTGTCCTACCGCCACCCAGCTCGCCTCTCTGCGGGCCACTCTGTCCCAGGGCCACCCAGCCTGCCACTCTGCAGGCCACTCTGTCCCACCACTACCCAGCCACCCGCCATTCTGCAGGCCACTCTGTCCCACCGCCACCCAGCCCGCCACCCTGCCCGCCACCCAACCTGCCTCTCTGCGGGCCACCCTGACCCACCCACAGAAGGAATGAGAGCAGGAGTCGTGGGGCGGCAGGAGGAGCACACTCCCAGGCTGGAACTCCTCCTGCCGCCGACCTGCAAGAGAGCAGGTGACATCTTGCCCAGTTGGGGTCAGAGGAGGGGTTTCAGTCACAGGGATTTGCAGAGACCGCACTTCCGGATCAGCACCTGGCTTTCTGAAACATACTGATGCAGGCATACAGGGGAAACTGGTTTTGGAAACATTCAGCTGATGCATTTATTTCGTTTTTATACCTGCAAACATACACACACGCACGTACACAGATGCACACATATGCATGCATACACATAGGCATACACACATGCGCATGGAGCCTCATGCTACCTCCTTCCCATGAAAGCTTGTGGCTCAGGACAGAGAGTCTGGAGGCTGACCTGAGCAGAAAGGCCCGCCTCCGTATCAAAGTTGCTTTCTCAAGTCCCAGCCACACAGCCATCCTGACAGCCGGGGCTCCTTTAAAGAGCTGGGGAGACGAAACGTCCGCTTACAAGTGAAACACGGACTGAGCTGAACCCGAGGTGCCCCTCGGCCACCGAAAGAGAGGAGACAGCCGGCTGGGCGGAACTCGGAGGGTGACTGCAGCCGTGAGTGGAGAGAACTGGGGTACAGATCAGGGAAATCTTGCCCAGTCGGGGTCAGAGGGGGGCTTCTAAGGAAGGAAGAGGGGTTCGAAGCAGGAAAGACATGCATTCAGTGAGAAGACAGGCACTAACAAATTTTCTTCCCCTTCGCATTGGTAGACAGCAGAAATCACCCCTCTATAAAAAATAACCGCTATCTATAATATATAAAGGAGAACCCATGCACATTGGCTCTGGCATCTGCTCCCCCCTACAATGGCCCAGAGAGATTGGGTGCTTCCAGGAGATCCCTGAGGTGGTGGCCCCCAAAGAGGCCATGGCCTAAGCCCCAACATGCACATGGGACCTGGCAAAGGGGAACTTTACAGATACAGTCACAGGTGGAGGTGGGTGGGGTCAGGAGGAGGGAGGAGGGAGGACCAAAAATTCCCTCCAATAGCTGGATGGCACCCGCCCCTCCTAGGTGGGCCCCAACCGAGGACCCTGAGGACAGGTCAGGCTAGCCGCCCAGGGTGAGGGCCTGGCATGACTCCACGGAGAGCACGGGACCCTGCTCCCCACATCACCTCTTCCAACCGCCAGACTCCGCCGGGGAGAAGAGAGGAGGCTCGCTGACATGGCGAAGCCAGTACGTCATGAGACCCGAAAAGTGGGCCTCGGTGGGGCTGCTGCCTCCAGCAGGATGGACGCTGGAGCAAGACTAAAGCGCTCTAGAAGCACGTGAACAGCGCCCTCTCGCACCGCTGGGGGTGCGGGGTGGCCACCCGCACACTCATAGGGCCACTCGGGGAAATTGCACTTCTGTCTGACGATTTGCTTGGAGGAAATCAAATCACATAAAATGGGCTGACCCAGGTGACCTTTGAGGAAAATGAACTTTAATTTACTTCTTCACCAAGATAGGAGTCCATAGCCAATGGTAAGCTTAGAGATCATAACCAAAGGAGATTACCAAAGGAGGGGAGAAAGAGGAATTTGTATTTTATTATTTTAATAAATCTTTATTGTTCAGATTATTGCAATTGTTTCTCCTTCTCCCCCCCCCCATAGCTCCCCTCCACCTGGCCCCCATCCCACCCTCTGCCCTTACCTCTCCCCGCACCCCCACACTGTCCTCATCCATAAATATGATTTTTGTCCAGTCTCTTCCCGTACCCCCCACACAGACACCCCTTTCCCCCTGAGAATTATCAATATCCTCCCATTTTATGCCCCTGATTCTATTATATTCACCAGTTTATTCTGTTCATCAGATTTTTTTACTCACTTGACTTTTAGATTCACTTGTTAATAGATATGTATTTGTTGTTCGTAAGTTTTATCTTTACTTTTTTCTTTCTTTTCCTCTTTTTAAAGAACACCTTTTAGCATTTCATATAATACTGGTTTGGTGGTGATGAACTCCTTTAGCTTTTTCTGATCTGTGAAGCTTTTTATCTGCCCATCCATTCTGAATGATAACTTTGCTGGGTAGAGTAATCTTAGTTGTAGGTTCTTGCTATTCATCACTCTGAATATTTCTTGCCACTCCCTTCTGGCCTGCATAGTTTCTGTTGAGAAATCAGCTGATAGTCTTATGGGTGCTCCCTTATAGGTAACCAACTGCTTTTCTCTTGTTGCTTGTAAGATTATCTCTTTGTCTTTTGCCCTTGGCATTTTAATTATGATGTGTCTTGGTGTGGTCCTCTTTGGATTCCTTTTGTTCAGGGTTCTGTGTGCTTCCTGGACTTATAAGTCTATTTCTTTCACCAGGTGGGGGAAGTTTTCTGACATTATTTCTTCAAATAGGTTTTCAGTGTCTTGCCTCTCTCTTCTTCTGGCACTCCCATAATTCTGATGTTGGTATGCTTGAAATTGTCCCAGAGGCTTCTTACACTCTCTTCAACTTTCTGGATTCTCTTCTCTTCTTGCTTCTCCGGGGGAGTGTCCTTTGCTTCTTTGTATTCCAAATCTTTGAATTGGTTCTTGCATTCTTCTAGTCTGCTGTTGGGTCTCTGTATAATTTTTTTTTTTTCAGTCAGTGTATGTTTAATTTCTAGTTGGTGTTTGTTCATATCCTCGAGGGTCTCATTAAATTTATCAGCCTTTTCTAGGAAATTCTTGAAAAACCTTATAGCCGTGGTTTTGAACTCTGTATCCAGTCTTTTGTTCTCCTCCATTTCTTTCATTTGAGATCTATTTCCTTTTCTCAGCATTTTTGCTGCTTCCCTGAGTTGGTAGGGTAACTTTGTATGCTGGGTATCCTATATGGTTCAATGGGACAGCCTCCCAGTTACCTGAGGTAGACACTCTTGATGCTCCCCTTTGTGGACTGTGTGTACACCCTTGTTGTAGTTAAGTCTTGATTGCTGTTGGTACACTGGGAGGAATTGACCTCCAGGCCAATTGGCTGTGAGAACCCGCTGTGTCTATAACGGAATAATTGCTGTGCTGGAGACACATTTATGGGGCAGGACTTGTTCCAGTAGGGCTTTGGTGCTCACTGAGTCTGCCTCTTGAAAGTGTCCCTTATGAGAGTAGTTGAAATCTGGTGTAATCTCACACAGACCACTAGATACACTAGTTTCTGGATCTTCAATGGGGTGCAATTCAGCTACAGTCTGAGGCCACCAAGCAGGAGCTACAGCAAGAACTGTAGTTTTGTCCTCTTTGCTTGGGATTTGGCGGTTTTGTTGCTGGAGCTGCAGTTTATTTTGTTAAGCTGCCACAGTACAGGCCATTTATATGCAAAAGCAGCTGTGTGGAGCCTGGACGGGTTTGTAGAATGGGTGGGGCGAGGCCTCAGGGCGGGGCCTCAGGGTGGAGCGGGTTTCAGGACATCACTAGGCTGGGGCGTGGCAAACAGCTATGGCTGCCATCAGCTGTCTCTGCCTTTCAGTGTTTCTAAGTCCCCACACTCCAGCACATAAACAATGATTGCTGGGTGCACATCTGCAAAAAAGTCACCCTCACTTTTCGGACCCGATGGCCGACAGTCCAGCTTCTCCCCATAGTCGTCTGGGTCCCTCGCGTGTCCCCAGAAACAGGATTTCAAAGTGATCAGGAGCTTGTTTCCCTTCGGGTTGAAAAAAAGCCGCACGCCCAGTCGCCCGCCACCAGCCTGAGTCACATGCCTCCGTACCGAGGCTCCTCAGCTTTTCAGCGCCTGTGCTCCTTTCTCTTCCAGCCAGCCTTCCCGTGGTTCTGGGTGATAGACGTTTTGTCCTTTAGTTGTAGCTTTGAAATTGTTGTGCGAGGCGGCAGATTAGTTGTTTACCTTTACCGCCATCTTTGTTTTCCCCTGGGAAATATCTATTTGATTTTGAGCCTCTACAATACATTGAGTGCTGTGCACTTTACTGCATTCTTTATTAAATTTCTACAGCAAACCTTTACGTTAGAAATTGTTTTCCCAGCTTTATGAGTAAGATGAGATCAGACATTTGTCCACCTCACACCATGAACCTGTCAATATGGAAATGTTGGTTCTGATGTAATGGGGTTTATCCTTATAAAATAAAAGGGATACAGGTACATATTAAAACACAAGCACTTTAATTCTGCAGGTAAGGGGAAGATGATCACCACTTTACAGAAATAAATCCTGGGGAGAATCAGTAAGACTCTCTGAGGGTTCCTCAGGCATCCGGTCCACATGCCCCGTGACCCCATGGCTCACCCCTTCTCTCTCTCTCTCTCTCTCTCTCTCTCTATCTCTCTCTCTCTCTCTCTCACACACACACACACACACACACACACACACACAATCTGTGTCCTGACCATAGACAGAAACATGTGGAGCTCAGGGAAGGCGCTACCCAGGCTTGGAGGGCACAGATCCTTACCTGCCCCGGGCTGAAGGGTCCTCTGGACCACCCTTCATTGCCCTGGGACCCCCCTCACCACCCCTGCCCTGACCACCAATGGAAGGATGAGACGTTCTCACCACCAGAGGAAACGCAATTGCATGGTTACTTCAAAACGGCCTGAAAATAAAAGTGCCTTTTCTGAAATTTACATTCCATGCACCCAAAGCACTTGCAAACTCCCTAGTCACACCACCATTGCTGTGGCCTGTGGTCCCCCTCCCACCCGCTGAGCCACCCAGTCTCCACCTAGTGAATCTTGGCATTCCACTTCCTTCTCGCCTCCTCCTCTCTCATCAACCCTCTCCCACCCCCAACTTTCCTTCCCTCACTTGCTCCCCACCCTTTCTCTAGAAAACAATTTTAACTCCTATAAGTTTCTCCTTTGGAAATCTTCATACATTTGCCCTAAAAGACTCAACCTTTTCCCGCCGGTCTTCCTCCTTAGCCCCAGCAGTCTCCGTGTCCCTGAGCACCGCAGTCCGGTAGAATGTTCTCTGCGGGTCCAGGAGCCAGCCCGCAGGCAGGAGCCCGGGCGGCCAGCCTCACCCAGAAAGCCAGCTCCCAGAGAGGCCTGGGGGAAGACCCATCAGGCCCTGGCCTGGGACCGCCCCCAGCGCACCGGGGACCGCCCTCCCTCCAGCTGCAGGAGCAGGAGCCGCTCTGACCTCCTCCTGGCCCAGGGCTGGCTGCCAAGGCGCAGGTCACGTTGCCCGCAGGCAGAGCGGCCTCCACGCCGAAGAGCGGAGAACCGGACTGCGCTCCCGCGGCCTCGCCACTGACCTGGGCTGTGGAACCACCCGGTCCTCCTCCGCCCTGTGATGCGCACTCGGGGGCAGAGCCCACCCTGCTGGGGCGGAGGTGGAGGCCCCTCTGAAATGTCCCCCACGGGCCTGCCTCCCAGGCGGCCGCAGTGGGCGTGCCCTGAGCGTCACCGCCTCCCTCCCTTCATGAAGGCTGAGCACCCGCTTCTCTCCCGGAGCTCACCCATGGCCACCAACTCGCAGGCGGGGTAGGTACCTGTCTGCGACGGGCCTGGCGCTCCCCTCCCTGAGGCTTCGTGGCCGGGGCTCCGCAGGGCTGGGCTGGGGACAGGCTGGCTGCGGGCAGTGGGCCGTGCTGGCAGGAACGCTCACTCAGTCACCAAGGCTTTTCTTTGGCGGCCAGCAGGCCCTCTATTTATATGCAAAAGCAGGCCCTCTCCCTGCACCGTCTGTCCCAAACCACTCACCCAGCGGGTCTACTCTGGAAGATGATGTGTGGTTCCTTCTGCCTCCCCCCCCCCCCCCCCCCCCCCCCCGCCCCGCACTCGCCTCCCACCTCCTAACCGTCCATCCGAGCCCCAGCAGGCTCCCCTCATCCGTCCTCTCAGCTGCCAAAGGACCCTCCCCCACTGCCTGTGCGCTTTCCTCAGTAGAGCATCCAGCCCTCCCCCCCCCCAATGACTATCGCCCCTGCCACCCCCACACACACTCCGTCACAAGGACTGTAACTGCTCAAAACACATCACCTGCCTCCTCTAATCCCAGTCCCTCAGCCTCAGTGGGACCGTGACCTTGGCTGGTGACCTCAAGCTCCTGCTCAGGCGCACAGTCCCTGTGGGTGTTCTGAGCTGCCCACCAACCCCGCCTGCACCAGGAGCGTCTTCTCCGGTATCGTCAGCTCCACCCGCCTCCCACCCACTGTCTCACGGACAAGTCGTCGTGGCCTCCTCAGGCGCCCAGAGCCTGCCAGCCACCCCCGGCTCCGGCTCCGGCTTCACGGGGGTGCCCTCTGCTTGGCACCCTCCTGGCCCTCTACCACCTGCTACATCCCTTCCTCCTGGGAACTGTGCTCAGATTGTCGATGAGAGCCCGCTGAGCCCTGTGTGACCGCGAAGACCACCCCGCCCCGCCCCACAGCCTGGCCTGCCTCCCTGTTCTACTCGGCCTTGCATCCTAAGCATGGCCACCGCCGGCCACCTGCAGCCCACTCACCCCTGTCTGCCTGGTGACTGTCTAGAATAGGGGTGTCGAACTCAATCAGAGAAGGGGCCAAAATCTAAAATCCAGCCTAAATCACGGGCCGAATGGTTTACTGAACAGTCATAAACTGACAATGTCATAAACTGACGGCGGAGTGCAGTGATGACAGCGCGGTGCAGGCCACATTGCAAGGCCTGGCGGGCTGGATTTGGCCCGCGGGCCTTGTGTTTGACACATGTGGTCTAGACATGACCGCACAGGCGGGGACCTCTGGCTCCCTGGGGTGGCCCCGGCGCCCAGACAGGCCTGGCGCAGAGTGGGGGTTCTCTCTGTTTTTAGTGAATAAACGAATGAGTGAATGAGCGCCCTTTCCTCTCCACAAAGTGAGGGGCTGGACTGCAGGTCCTGGAGGCCCCTCCCCACCCAGCTCCCCGGAGAGTGCAGAGCCGGCACCCGCCTGCCGCCCTCAGCTGCACACGGGCCTCCTCAGCCGCCGCCTCCTGCAGAAGCAGGTGCAGCCTCCCCGGCCTGGGCGGGCGGGGCGGCAGCCTGCCCTGCCAGGAGCTCCTCTCCCGCGAGGTCTCCCGCGAGTCCGCCCTGCCTCCGGCCTCCGCTCCGCGCTGCCCCTGCGTCCCGGTGGGTGAGCCCGGCTTCGGAGAACTCGGAGCGGAACGTTCTCGGCGCTCCGGCAGCGCCCGTCCCCGCCCAGCACGGCCCCAGGCTCCGAGGGGCCGAGGACCAAGAACCCCTCTGGGACACGGACTCGGACGCAGACACGGACACGGACTCGGACGCGGACACGGACACGGACACGGACACGGACTCGGACGCGGACACGGACACGGACACGGACACGGACTCGGACACAGACACGGACACGGACTTGGACGCGGACACGGACTCGGACGCGGACACGGACACGGACACGGACACGGACTCGGACGCAGACATGGACACGGACTTGGACGCGGACACGGACACGGACACGGACACGGACTCGGAAGAGTGCGGGCGATGGAGACGTGGGCCCTCACTCAGGCAGGACGGCCCGGGCAGGGGCGCAGGGGTAGCCCCTCGGGCAGCGCACCATCTTTGGTCACAAAGTTGTGGTCGGAACGTCACTCCCTTCTCCCCCCCCCCCCTCCTGTCCTCACCCTGCGAGGACTCTCCTCCGCCTGCGGCTGTCACCTCCGGGGGCGTCGCCAGCCGGGCCTGGAGAACAGCTCTGACTCCAGGTGGGCCCGGGAACAGGCACTGCTAGCGAGTCCCCGAAGAGGCTCCGGGACCCCCTGCCCCCCCCTCCGAGAACACGGCTCCCACCTGCCTCTCCCCACCAAGGACAGGACTGGGCACCCGCCAGGTCCGAGCTCTGGATCACTCAGCCGCGCCCAGGGAGCCCTCCCACCAAGGCCCAGGTGCCTGCCTTTCTCCCCCGACGGCTCCTGTGGGACTGAAACTTAAAGCCTGCCCTCACCCCCCCCCCCCCCCCCGGGCCCACAGGAGCCGCTCTGCTGGCTGAGCGGGAGCCTGTGGACAGGCAGGACGGGCTCTGGGCAGCGCCATCCGCTGGACATCCCAGGGCCCCCTCCCCTGTGCGGCGGGGCCTCCGCTGAGGCTCATCTGTCCTCTCCCACCGCCGGTCTGTGACCTCCTGCCTCTGCCCTCCGCCTGCCGTGTCCCTCTCCGCTCCCACTGTCCCAGCGGCCGCGGCTCCATAGGGACCACCGCCCTGTCCCTCCAGCCACTGTGTCCTCGGGACCTGAACCCCGCGACGCCTGCTCCGCAGGCTGTTCCGTCTGCGGGGATCCTCACGGCTCCCAGCTCCTCCTCCAAGCCCTGCGCCCTCCGCCCACACGGAGCACCCCCACCCCCCGCACCCACACCCCTCCACTGCACCCCTACACACACACACCCCACCAGCTCCACTGTGCCCCCTCTCACTCCCCGCACCCACTCCCCTCCACTGCGCCCCCACCCCCCGGCCTGGGCAGTGGCTCCTGCAGGACCTCGCTCTGTGGGGACAGCCATCTGTTTGCTCACAGAACCGCTGGCGCAGCCGCCACCGCCACCGTGTAACTTCTTGGAACGAAGTGGTCCCCAACCGGACGACCGGACGGAGGGAAGGTGCTGAGGGTAGAGGACAGGCGAGCTGGAGGAGGTCCTGGGGCCGGCGGAGCCCCCTCTGCGCTCAGCGTCTGCCCCTGCACTCAGCTGCTCAGAGACCCCTGCCCCGCCTGCTGCGGCCAGCTGGACCCTGCCCCTGAGCGGCTGGGCGGGCGCAGAGGCCTGCTGCCTGCTGCCCTCCTGCCTGCGGCTCTGTGTCCCCCCAGGTTCTCCCGGGCTAGCTGCCCTGCCTCCCCAGTTCTGATCCTTTGGGGCCAGGATTCAGGGCGAGATAAGCTTCCTGGGCCTCCCACGGGGCCTTCTGAGTCCGAGGTCCCTTTCTGCCCTCCTCACCGTGTCACGTGCAGCTGGGAGCGGGGCTTAAGGGCTGAGGGGGGTGGGGGGGCGCCAGGGGTCTCCTTGCAGCTCTGGGCCCCCCTCTTTAGATTCCCGGATTCACGGTTACTTCACCTCTGCACGATGAGAAGGGAGGGGCAGATGGAATTTTGTGGCCCAGTCCCTGGCGGGTAGTAGGTATTCAATAACCATTTTTTCTGTCTTTTTGTAAAATTCCCTCTGCCTCTCGGCCTGGAAAAGTCTCTCTGTTGGGAGGGGATTGGTGGTGAACCCTGAGCAACATTGGTTTGTGCCTTGCCGGCTCTGTCTGGCTCCCTGGGTGTCACAGTGTCCCCGGTGGGTGCGGGCCTGGGGGACCCGCCTGGGGAAGGGCAGGGTGTGCTCAGGGGCGGCCCGGAGGCCGGGGCCTGACTTCAGTGTCTCAGAGGCTGCGGGCAGAGAGCAGAGGCCGGTGACCCGGTCCCGAGCCCTGGCTGCCGGCCATTCAGAGCTCTCAGGGGGCCACCAGCCCCAGCAGCGCTCCAGGAGCCTAAGGGCAGGAGGGGAGGGGGAAAAAAAAAGTTAGGCCTGGCGGGCGGCTCAGCAGTTGAGCGTGAACCTGAACCAGGGGGTCACAGTTTGATTCCTGTCAAGACAGGCCAAGGCGGTAGGCTCCGTCCCAGTGCGGGGCCAGGGAGGAGGGGGGCAGGGGAAGGGGGCTGAGTGCAGGAGGCAGCCAATCAATGATGTTTCTATCATTAATGTTTCTATCTCTCTCTCCCTTCCTCCCTAAAACCAACAAAAATATGTTTTTAAAGTTAGAATTTCTATTATAAAAGCTTGCTCGTGTCTCTTTTGATGTGTTATCGGTGTTGTTTCTATAATCTGTGTAATGTATCCACATAATTGCTAACTGATGTTCAAAGCGTCAGCGGTGCTGAGGGTCTGCAAGGTCGGGTTCTCGCGCCGAGGAAGGAATGCCACGCCAGAGGACGGGAAACTGCAGCGAGAGGCAGCGTTCCTGCAAGAGCCAAGTCAGGGGGGCGGCTTGAGCGAGGGCCCAGGTGGGGGTAGCCCCTGGTTTCCTGTCTCGTTCTTGCCCCTCCCTGGTTGGGTCCTGTGTCCCGCTGACGGGCTCCTCTGGGTCTGTCTGCAGGTGCTGCAGGGGGTTGTAGGATTTGCCCCTTTGGTGGGGCCGTTACCGCACACCCTCCCCCGTCTTTGTCTGACCTGGATTGTTCCCCATCCCGCCCATTCCCTGTGTAGCCAAGCCTGGTCTCTGGTCCCCTCATTCTGCCTCTGATCCACCTAAATGCCCACTCGGACACCAGCGGCCGCTGGAAGGACAGTGAGAGCTCGAGTTTGGAGCCGGCTCTCTCCAGCCCTCGCTGCAGAAACCTTCTCTAAAGCAGCCGGTCTCCCAGGGGCGAAGCAGGAGCACCTGCTGGGAGGCACCCAGAAAAGGGTGTGTGGGAGGGGAGGTCGGGAGCCCAGGGACCGTGGACCAGCACCGCCAGGTCGCACCAGGATGCGTCAGGCTCTGCTGCCCCCGTGTGGCCAGCAGGAGGCAGACAGGACACGGAGGAGGGCGGGGCGGGGCCGCCAAGGGAGCTTGGAAAGCTGGAGGAGCCGGGGAAACCAGGAGGACAGACTGACAAACAGAAGGATGGAAGGACCACTCGCTGGGGGTTCCTGGCAGGTGAAGCCGCGGGCACAGCAAGCTGAGCGGCAGAAGCCAGGCCAGGATGGCTGGAAGGCTGCGGGGCGGGCAGGACAGGAGAGGACACGGGGGACAAATTCATCACGTACTCACTCACTGAGCTTTACTGTTACTCCTTCTATTAACTTTACTTTTATTTTAATAAAACTGTTACTTTTTTTAAATAGCATAACTGAGTTCCCACGGGGAACGCTGGGACAATGTCAGGGCCTCTGAGCAAGTATGGCCCCACGATTGGTCTGCCCCACTTGCTCCCAATCTCACTGCTGCCCCAGGCCTGCCAGGGCGAGGGTCTCTCCTGTCACGGACCACATGCGCGCGCGCACACACACGCACGCACATGCACACACGCACACGCATGCACACATGCACCCTCTCTTTGGACAAGGCCCACGCCAGACCTTGCCTCTGCCGTTCCCCCAAACCCAAAGCCTTTCTCCTCCACCTGCCCCCCTCCACCTCTCAAGGCGCCCCTACTGAGAGGCTGGAGGACACCCCACACACTGCTCATGGCCGCGGGCACCTGGGGATGTCACAGGGTCCAGGGCAGGAGGAACGGGAAACAGGAAAGTTAAAACAGGGCAGGCAGTGTGGGGCATTTACAGCCAGCTTGTAACTAACCAACCATTGTCTTCCCCAGCAAAGGACCCTGGAGAGCAAGTGGTTAAAACCCCATGAGAGGATGGGGAAAGGGGGGGAAGGGGAAAAGAGTGTTTTGACTCCCTAAGCAGAGCCGCCGCTGCGCAGGTTGCCAGGATAAAGCCGCCAGGTGCTCCCCGTGGATCTGGGGAGCCACCGCAGAGGGAAGGGACTGGAGGATTGCTCTGCGCCCCTGCAGTCAGCGGAGGGGCTGAGACCACAGACAGGGCCCCGCCCAACTCGCTCCTCACTTCGGCCGAGCGCGGCCACCCTCTAAGCCAGACGCATGTTTGCTGGCTTTGCTTTTTCGATAACGGAGCGTGCTTCGGTCGCTTTAATAAATTGGCTTTTCGCGGCGCATACAGCACCTCTGGGAAGGGGCGCCGTGAGAGGGGACCGCTAAGCCTCTTGCTCTGAGCAGCCTCCTCACAGGGGCCGCTGACAGCAGGTGAAGACGAGAAACCACAGAACAGCGTGGCAGGAAGGCAGACCCCTCAGTGGCCCGGAGCCACCATGTCCTGAGCGGTGGGGGACGAGAGAAGGGGAGCGGAGGCTGCTCCCGGGAGAGCTGCTGGACAGTGGCCTCGGGTTCCAGCTTGGACTCCCTGGGGAGACGCCAAACCCGCTGGCAAGGAGCCGAGAATGGGAGTGAGAACCCGGCCTCTGCCAACACCTCGGAACTGACAGAGCGGGGCCAGAGTTAAAGACGGGGAGCGGTTAGAGTCTAAGCGAGGAGGGGCGGGAAAGAGCGCCCGGACTCCGCCTGCAGGTTCTGCCAACGGAGAAGAGTCCTGAGTGAGGAGAGCACCCGGAGCTGCCAGCAGGAGGCAGAACGCACCAGGACAGCAGGGGACCTGAGACAGAGGGCGCCCTGTTGGGAGCGGTTACAGGGTTAAGCCTCGGACTGGCCTGCGGGCAAAGTCGCAAACAAGCTCCAGCTTGGAGGGCACAGCCCGCTAAGCATAAAGCTTGACCTTGTGACTGCTCCCTAGCTCTTTCCTGGGTGGCCAGTCGGCTGACGGAGGGGCAGCAAGTTCTGCCACAACAAGTGAAACTTACAAGAACATTGTGAATTACCTTGCTTATCTCTGACTATAAATAAAGCACCAGTCCAGATCTGCTCTGTGGCCTCAGCCAGGCACCAAAGATGCACTGAGACCCAGCTTATTCTCTTGTCTGGCTCTTTCTTCATCCTTCACTGCCGCCCTCAGGCTCGCGGAACCCTTGGCTGTGCTGGGGCGGCACAGAGCCCCCTCCTCAGGGTCAAGAAGGGCCCAGAGGAGCAGCAGGGATCTGAGGCTGGGGAGATGTTATCCTGCATCTGCTAGGGTTCTGGAATCTGGAGAAGGGGCTGGGAGTAAACTAATAAACTAGATATGAAATATAAATTTGGGAGGCATTTTTGGGGGAGCTTAGCTTTAGTAACTCAGTTCCCCAAGTCTCTGGACCCCTAGCTTTTTATTAACACACTAGAGGCCCGATGCACAAAATTTGTGCACTGGGGGGGGGGGGGTGGTATTCCTCAGCCCAATTTGCACCCTCTCCAATCCCCTTGGGAGTGAGCCAGCTCTGCACCCTATCCAATCCGGGACTGCTGGCTCCCAACTGCTCACCTGCCTGCCTGTCTGATTGCCCATAACTGCTTCTGCCTGCCAACCTGATCACCCCCTAACCACTCCCCTGCCAGCCTGACCAACGCCCAACTGCTCCCCTGCCAGCCTGATCGCCCCTAACTGCCCTCCCCTGCTGGGCCCAGTTTCCTGCAACTGCCCTCCCCTGCTGGCCTGGTCGTCCCCAACTGCTCTCCCCTGCTGGCCTGGTCGCCCTCAAATGCCCTTCCCTACTGGCCTGGTTACCCCTAACTGTCCTCTCCTGCTGATTTTGATCGCTCACAAGTGCCCTTCCGTGCTGGCCATCTTGCGGTGGCCATCTTGTGACCACATGGGGGTGGCCATTTTGTGTGAGGTTAATTTGCATATTACTACTTTATTGTATAGGATTTTGCCCTTTAACCAAGCAGATATACATATCAAAGGTAAGGGTGGGTAAACAGTAAGATTATCAGGTTGGGGCAGCAGGCAATAATATAGGCAGATTTTTGCCCTGCTGAAAGAGTCCATTCAGCCTTTTGAGGACTTCCGGCATTAATTATGACCCACTGGACTTAGCCTCCAGCACACACCGCTGAGGAGCTGCCATCGAGAGAAAGCCCATATTACTCCTCAGAAGTCTGTCTCTCAGGAGGACATTTGGGTGAAAAAAAAGTAAGAAAGTTTGGGGTTGGAGGGGACAACAGAGAATCACACATCCAAGGAGAAATGGACCCGGGAGGTTTAGAATGAGAAGTCTACCCACACCCGTCTCTACCGGGAGCAGCTTCCCTGGTTACCCAGCCCTCCCTGCACAAAGATGTGGGCCCGGGGGTGTACACGGGGTGTCAGAGGCACCTGGGCCACAGAGGCTCCAGTGGGACCACTCACAGCCCTTGTCCCCAGGTCTGCAGTCCAGCCCAGCCAAGACCAGTCCCAATGGGATACCTTTGGGATCGAGCCACCAGCACCCATCACTGAACAATTTAAGCAAGATTATAGGCAAAGTTACACCAGGCAAAACCACCATTTGTGGCTTACCCTGCACAGCCAAGGACCTTGAGAGGCCACTTGCAACCAAGAGCTGGTCAGACTCACCCCAGATGGGGGCAGCAGACAACTGACTTCCCCCGTTACAGACCCCAGAACATGCAACTCAACTTAGGTCTCAGGTGAGAGGGCAGGACTGCTGAGGCTGCAGCTGGGACTGAGCAGGACAGTTCCTGGCAGCGCTGCCAATGGGAGTCCAGGCTTCAGCTGGGAACCCCGGGCCAGCAGCAGGCGGGATCCCTGGTGCTCACCCAGAGGAATATGTAACCGGACAACCCATGTCCGGCTGCCTGTCACTACCTGAGCCAGTTCAGCAGAGACAGGTCGAATCATACGTGAGCGTTTATTCCCATTCTGCCGGCAGCAGGTCAGAACCGGAAACCGGCTCTGCCCCTCTCCAGCTGATAGATAAGGTAGAGGGACAAAGGTCACGTGGGAAAGGGCACAGGATGATCATTACAGGTTACAAGTCATGTGTGCTGGGGGTGGGGTCACGGAGGACAGGCACCCGCGATCAGATTACGGGTAATGGGGACTGGGGGTTGTGAAGAGCAGGTGCCTCGGGACTAGATGGTCTCGGCCCCGCAGTTGCTGATCTCTCCATATGACAGGCAGTTGTCCAGACGGGAGGGTGGACTGCGTTCCCATGGAGCTCCCGTGTCCCAGGGCATGCGGCTCCCAGCAGTGAGGACGTGCTTTCTAATCAGAACAGAGCCATAGCAGGTAACAGAGCTAACACTTAGGGTTAACACTTTTTTCTTTTTTTTTTCAATATATTTTATTGATTTTTTACAGAGAGGAAGGGAGAGAGATAGAGAGCTAGAAATGTCGATGAGAGAGAAACATTGACCAGTTGCCTCTTGCACCCCCGCTACCGGGGATGTGCCCGCAACCAAGGTACATGCCCTTGACCGGAATCGAACCCGGAACCTTTCAGTCCGCAGACTGATGCTCTACCACTGAGCCAAACCGGTCTCGACTACACTTTTTATCATTATAATTAGTTTCCAATATTCTGCTCACAGGCACCCCAGGAGTCTCTTCCCACTCCACGCGTGCCTCCCTCTGCTCCAAGCTCATCCACAGAGCGACGCCTCTCCCTGGCTGGCTCTGTCCCAGAGCTGCCTGCTTCACCTCCTCTGCCTCTGTCTGCCGCTAGTGTGAACCCTTCAGACGGCTACCCTCTCTTCCCCACCTGATGCAGCAGAACTCGGGGCTGCCGACATGTGGTCTCTCCCACCTCACCTTGATGCCAGGGGTTAGGCTCCAGGCCTTGCTCGTCTTTTGTTTGTTTTGTGTTATCAGTGCCCTAATAAACCCTTAAAAATACATTGACTGGTGTGGGGGGGTGGGGGGGGGAGAGACATTGATTTGTTGTTCCATTTATTTATGCTCTCATTGGTTGTTTCCTGTATGTGCCTGATGGGAGATTGAACCGGCAACCTTGGTGTATCGGGATGATGCTCTAACCAACTGAGCTACCCGGCCAGGGCTAAACCTTTCTTTTAAAAAGACTTTCCATCCTGCTGGGTGACTCAGTTGGTTGGAGCATCATCCTGTACACCAAAAAGGATGTGGGTTCGATTCCAGGTCAGGGCACATACCGAGGTTGCTGCTATGGTCCTGGGGGCCATACAGGAGGCAGCAAATCTCTCATATCAACGCTTCTCTGTCTTCCTTTCTCTATTTGCAACCAATGAACATATCCTCAGGTGAGGAGATATATAAACATAGATATAGGTATAGGTATAGGTATAGATATAGATATATAGATATATTAGTATATGTAAAACACAAAAAGACTTTTAGCCATGGACATTAACATATTTTGTTTATGTTTCCTGATTTTGATAGTGTACTGCAGTTATGTAAGAGTATCGTTAAAAAATAAAAAAATTTTAAAAATAAAAGAGAAACATTATTCTTTTTTTAATATATTTTTATTGATTTCATAGAGGAAGGGAGAGGGGAAGAGAGAAACATCAGTGATGAGGGAGAATCATTGATCGACTGCTTCCTGCATGTCCCCTACTGGAAAGAAAGCCTGCAACCCTGGGCATGTGCCCTTGACTGGAATTAAACCTGGGACCCTTCAACTCTGCAGGCCGATGCTCTATCCACTGAGCCAAACCAGATAGGGCTCATTGCTCCTTTTCTGTGAGTTTTAAGTTTTATATATATATATATATATATAGATAGATAGATAGATAGATAGATATAGATATAGATATAGATATAGATATAGATATAGATATAGATATAGATATAGATAGATATATAATAGATATAGATATAGATATAGATATAGATATAGATATAGATATAGATATAGATATAGATATATCTAAGTGATCGATCATCTGACCGTCCAACTGACCAGCCAGTACATATGACATGCACTGGCAATCTATATATAAAAGTCAAAGCGGGGGAGAGGAATAAAGATGGCAGCGTAGGTAAACACTCCTAAACGGCTGCTGTGCACAACAAGTTCAAAAACAACAACTATAAAACAACATCTCTCTCCCAAAAACCAAATGAAAGCTGGCTGAGAGGAAGCCCTACAACTAGACTGAGAGAGAAGGGCACAAGCGCTGAAAAACTGAGGTAGGAGGGCAAGGACGCTACAAGGGCTGGCGGTGGATCCAGGCTGGCGGAGGGCGGTGCTTTCTTCAACCCAAAGAGAGACAAGCGCCCGATCTCTCTGAAATCCAGTTTCTGGGGAGAGGGTAGGCTGTCTGCCATCGGGTCAGAAAGTGAGGCTGGCTTGCTGTGCTGTGGTGTGAGACACGGGACACCATCGGAGAGGCAGCGGACAGGCAGCCATTGCTGTTGGCCACGCCCCAGCCTAGTGATGCCCTGAGATTCTGCCCCTCACAGCACATCCAAGTTCCAAGCAGCGGACTTTGCATATGACTGGCCCTCTCTGTTGCAGTTTAGCAAAATTGCAACCTGGGGCAAACAGATCCAAGGAGGAGAGGACTGTGGTTCACGCTGTAGCTTCTGTAGTACTGGCCTTAGACAGTAGCTGAACTGCACCTCATTGAGACCCAGAAACCAGAGTTCTAGTGCTCAGTTTCAATCCCTCACACTCATAAGTGACACATTTGGTAGACAGTCTCAGTGAGCACCAAAGTCCCACTGAAACAAGGTATGTCTCCAGTGCAGCAGTTCTTACTTTATAGACACAGCAGGTCCTCACAGACAATTGGCCTGGAGGTCAATTCCTCCCAGTGTACCAACAGCAATCAAGGTTTAATTAGCACTCAGCCCACAAAGGGATATAGCAAAAGCGACCACCTCAGGTGATTGGGGAAGATGAGCTACTGACCCCTATAGGTCACCAACCACACAAAGCCCCTCCATCAACACAGGGAGGCAGCCAAAATAAGAAGACACAGAAGCATGACACAAATGGGAGAGATGGAGGAGAGTAAACTACTGGACAAAACACAGTTCAGAATCACATTTATAAGATTACTCAAGAATCTTCTAAAAACCACTGAAAAACTTGATGAGACCTCCAAGAAGCTTTGTGAGACCTTCAAGGACCTTAATGAGAATACCAAAAAAATGGAAAAGGACCAGCCAGAAATTAAGCATACAAAGTCTGAAATAAAGAATATACAGAAACTCAACTATTGATCAACATGCCCCAAGAATCAAACCAAAGATCTGGAATATAAGAAAGCAAAAATCACCCAACCAGAGAGGCAAAAAGAAAGAAGAATCCAAAAGTGTGAGGATAGTGTAAGGAGCCTCCGGGATGGCTTAAAACGTACCAACATCCAGATTTTTTGGGTGCCAGAAGAAGAGAGCAATCAGAATATTGAAGGCTTAATGGAAGAAATAATGACATAAAACTTTCCCTACCTGGTGAAAGAAATAGACCTATAAGTTCAAGAACTTCACAGGACCCCAAACAAGAGGAATCCAAAGAGGAACACACCAGGACACATCATAATTAAGATGCCAGGAGCAAAAGACAAAGAGAGATCTTACAAGCAGCAAGAGAAAAACAACTAGTTACCTATAAGGGAGTACCCATACGACTGTCAGCTGATTTCTCAACAGAAACTATGCAGGCCAGATGGGAGTGGCAAGAAATATTCAAAATGATGAACAACAAAAACCTACAACCAAGATTGCTCTACCCAACGAAGCTATCATTCAGAATTCAGAAAAAGAGCTTCACAGACAAGAAAAAGTTAAAGGAGTTCATCAACACCAAACCAGGATTACATGAAGAATAAAATGGACTGGTAAACATAATAGAATCAGGGATATAGAAAGGGATTGGACTATCAATTAACAGGGGGGAAGGGGTCTGAGGGGTGTGGGAAGAGATTGGACAAAAATCTTACACCTATGGATGAAGACAGTGGCGGGGGTAAGGGTGCGGGAATCAGGGGTTGGGAATCAGGTGGAGGGGAGCTAAGGGGGGGGCGGGGGGTAGAGGAACATCTGTAATAATCTGAATAATAAAGATTTATTTAAAAAATAAATAAAAATCAGTCAAAGTGACCATCTGACTGGTAGCTATAACGCACAATGATCACCAGGGGGCAGACACTCAATGCAGGAGCTGCTGAGCACTTTGGAACCCCCCGGGGGATGTTGGACTACCGGTTTCGGCCTGATCCCCACTGGCCAGGCTGAGGGACCCCACCTGCTGGAGGGACCCTGCTCACTCCTCAGACATCCTTCAAGCCCTGGTGCCGCCCCAGGTGCTGCTGGCTGGGGAGGGACTGAGGGACGTTGGCTCCAGTGTGTCCAGCCTGTCTCACCCAGTCCTGTCACCTTCTAATTAATTTCCTTTCAATGTGCATGAATTCATGCACCGGGCCACTAGTTTCAAAATAAAAAGCTGCCCTTGCTGGTTTGGTTCAGTGGATAGAGCGTTAGCCTGTGGCCTGAAGGGTCTCAGGTTTGATTCTGGTCAGAGGCACATGCCCGCGTTGTGGGCTCCATCCCCAGTGGGAGGCGTGTGGGAGGCAGCCAATCAATGATTCTCTCTCACTATAGATGTTTCTATCTCCCTCTTCCTCTCCCTCTCTGAAATATATTTAAAACAAAAAGCTTTTTTAAGTGGTGCAGAGGAAATTGCTCAGGGTGTCCCAGGCTGCAGAGGGTGCTTTCTGCCACACCTGTGCCAGTTACCCAACCCCATGCCCTGTGCCAGCAGAGGAAGGCCGGAGATGGTGAGCCTGACGCCAGGGCTTACAAAGAAGGCGAGGTGAGCCGAAACCGGTTTGGCTCAGTGGATAGAGCATCGGTCTGTGGACTGAAGAGTCCCAGGTTCGATTCCGGTCAAGGCCATGTACCTTAGTTGCGGGCACATCTCCAATAGGGGGTGTGCTGGTTGATGTTTCTCATCGATATTTCTAACTCTCTATTCCTCTCTCTTCCTCTCTGTAAAACTCAATAAAATATATTTTGTAGAAGAAGGAGGAGGAGGAGGAGGAGGAGGAGGAGGAAGAGAAGGAGGAGGAGGAGGAGGAGGAGGAGAAGGAGATGTGAGTCAGGGCAGTGAACTCTCTGTCATGATGTTATTTAGTCCGATTTAAAAGTCAATGCCTGGTCCTGACTGTGTGGCTCACCTGGCTGAGCTTTGTCCCCTGCACCAAATGGGTCAGTTTGATTCCTCAGTTCCTGGTCAGGGATGTGCAGGAGGCAAGGAACAGATGTCTCTCACATCGTTGTTTCTCTCTCTTTCTCCCCACCCACCCCCCATCTCCCTCTCTCTCTAAAAAAAGCAATACAACATATTTTAAAAATAAATGAAGTCAATGACCAGCATTCCTTGCCTCCCAGGGACCCTGGTAGAGGGAGGGAGACATGGGGGGAGGGGAAAGACCCCAATGCAGGGTTTGCTGAGAATGATCCAGACTGCATAACCGGTGGCGGTTTTATACTCCCCTCCCCTCCTCCCCCAGGGAAGGCCAAGGCCCCCCAGACACAGCCCGCACCCCCTCCTTCCCCAAAGAGAGAAGCGCTAGCGAGGGCGGAGGAGGCCGGCAGTGGGCTCGTGAGGCCAAGTTGCAGGTTCTCTGAGAAGCATCTGCCCCAGAAGCAAGCACCTCCCTCACCCCCTGCTCCCCTCAGGCGCCCCCTGCATCCCCCACTCCCCCCCCCCCATCACCTGCCCTCACAGCTCTCTGCCACTCCGGGAGGACAGGCCGCCCCAGCGGAAGGGCAGGGATGTCCCCTGGCCCCACCAGCCCTTCTCCCCCCATCACCTGCCCTCTCCGGCTCTCCGGCCACTCTGTCCTGGGGGGGCAGGGTTCTCAGGGATGGAAGGCCCCTCCCTCATCCCCTCAATGTCCCTCCTCCCTCCCCCATCACTTGGGTGTCCAGGACATTGTGCGACTCAGGAAACAGCTCAGCGGCGAGGCCCGCGGCGGCCAAGACGGCGGAGGAAGGGGCTGTGGCTCCTCGGAGGGCGGAGGGCGGAGGGCTGGCTGCCGGCGGGGATGCGGCCCCCTGCGCTGCTGCTTCTCTGGCTGCTGGGCTCCGGGGCTGTGGGGGCCGGAGGTGAGGACGGGGTGCGGTGAGGACGGGTGCGGAGGACCGGGTGCGGGGCCCGGGGGAAGGGGCCCCCTTTGGAGGGTTGGGGCGGCGCTGGATGGAGCAGAGCCTCGCGCTGGAAGGGGCAGCCGGCGGGGGGGCCCTGCTGCCCGCCCTGCTGCCCCCCCTGCTGCCTGCCCTGGGCAGACCAAGGCTGGGCCCCGGGGTTGGGTGACAGGTGCCCACCCCAGGGAGAGCGCAGTGACCTGGAGCTTGGGGACAGGGGACTCGATTGGGGGGAAGAGGAACAGACTGACCACCCGGTAGAGAAAGAGATGTGAGGAGATGGAGACGTGGAAAGGTTGAAGGTCCATCAAGTCCCTTTCTGGTTCAGGCCCCCCCGCCCCCCCTCCACCCCCCATGGCTCAATGCTGGGCCCTTCCGGGAGGAAATCCCTTCTCTGTCTCAGCCATTCACCTCCCAGGAGTCCCCTCAACCCCCTCCTGATCCCTGTTGTCTTGCTTCCGAGGGACCGGGACGGATGGAGGCTGCACTTGGGAGTCAGAGGAAAACAGGAAGGGGGGGGGGGGGGGTAGTGAGAGGCTGGGGGGGGGGGGGCGGCACCACGTGGGGATGGGGACGGGGTAGGATACTCATCCTCCTCTCCATCCCAGGCCTGCCCTGCGGGACCCTCGCCGAACCCTGTGCCAACGGGGGCACCTGCCTGCGCCTGCCTCAGGGCCAAGGCGCCTGTCGGTGAGGAGCCCGGGAGGGGGAGGGAGAGAAGGGGAGGGGGAGGGGCAGAAGGCCAGCCTCAGCCAGTGATGTGAGCCCCCCTCCCCAGGTGTGCTCCTGGCTTCCTGGGTGAGACGTGCCGGTTTCCCGATCCCTGCCAGAACGCCCAGCTCTGCCGGAACGGGGGCAGCTGCCAAGCCCTGCTTCCTGTCCCCCCGGGCTCTTCCTTAGCCCCCAGCTTCCTCTGCACCTGCCCCTCGGGCTTCACTGGCGAGAGGTGCCAGGCCCAGCTCAAGGACCCCTGTTCTTCCTTCTGCTCCCAAATGGGCCGCTGCCACGTCCAGGCCTCGGGACTCCCGCGCTGCTCCTGCTTGCCGGGGTGGACAGGTGAGCGGCGGAGGGGCGGGGGCGGGGCCGGGCCGGAGTGAGAGCCAGCAGCCGGTCCTTGTGACACGGTCACCGCGATTGGCACTCGCCACACAGCGTGCTGCTGCCCAGTGTGACCTGTTCCAAAGCCGTGGGTGCGTAGCTGCGCCAGTCTCCTCGGCTGCAGCGGAGCCCGCTCCACGCCCCTCACCGCCTGCAGCAGGCTCTGTGTCCCGCACCTGAGCGGCCTCTGCCTGCCGGGTGCGGGTCGCCAGGCGGACTTCGGTGCGGGGAGGTGGCTGGTGAGGAGGGGTGGGAAGGGTCTGACCAGGGAGAGGAATGGGTGTCCCCCCAGGAGGAGGGGGCACCCCTGGGGCAAGACAGCAGGACGGGGTGGGAAGGGGGTGCCACGCTGGGGAAACGGTGAGTGGGAGGACAGAGCTTGGGCCTCGGAGAGGAAGGACCCGCAGGACCAGGTCGGTGGAGGGGCTGGGCCTGGCGACCACGGCCAGGAGGCAGAAAGAGACCTGGAACGGGAGGCCGGGCAGCTCGGGTGGCACAGCAATGACCCGGAGTGTCTTCCAACGCCGAGCCCATCCCGGAGCGTTGGTGGGCCTGGTGGCCCGGGGCATGGGGATGTAAGAGGCAGGTCATTCTGACTGGGCGTCAGGGACCAGCACGCGGGACAAGGAGGGGCACTGGCCACTTGCCAGGTGCGGAGTCGGGGTTCGGGGCAGCCCCTCCCCGGGTCCAGGCCAGCTCTCCACTGACAAGACTGGCCCGCAGGGACACGTGGGGTGCCGAGAGCCCCCGCTGCTCAGGAGGCCCTCGCCCAGCCGCCTGGCACTGCACCCAGGCAGGGTGCCCTTGCCGGTGGCGCTGCTGTGCCGGGAGTCTTTGTCGCTGCGAAGATCCACCCACGCAGAGACCAGGCGGCCGGCCAGCCCCACGAGAGGGGCCAGCGGGGCTAGGTCTCCTGGGGGCAGGCAGGGCGCTGCCCACCTCCCACCACCTCACCCCGGGGGGCTGTGTCCCCTCCCTCCAGGCAGGGCCCATCTGCAGCACGCCAACCCGAGTCCTACTTTTAGCTTAGAAATACCCTCCTACCGATAAACCCTCCAAGACACAAGCCAGCCAGGCAGGGCGAGGGGGGACGGGGGGATGGGAGGCGGGGGAGCTGTCCCCAGGCCCTGGGAGCTGATGGCCCTCTGCCCTCTGCCCTCTGCCCTCGGCCGCAGGCGAGCGGTGCCAGCTTCGGGACTTCTGCTCGGCCAACCCCTGCATGAACGGAGGGGAGTGCCTGACCACCTACCCCCAGATCCAGTGCCGCTGCCCCCCGGGCTTCGAGGGCCACGCCTGCGAGCGCGACGTCAACGAGTGCTTCCGCGACCCGGGGCCCTGCCCCGCGGGCACCGCCTGCCGCAACACGCTGGGCTCCTTCCACTGCGCCTGCCCCGCGGGCCGCCCCGGCCCCCGCTGCGCGCTCCGGGCCGGGCCCTGCCCCCCCGCGGGCTGTGCCAACGGGGGCACCTGCCAGCCGGTTCCCGGCGAGGGCGCCAGCGCCCACCTCTGCCTCTGCCCCCCAGGTGAGTGCTCGCTGCGGGGCGTCCGCACCCCGGGGGAGGCCGGCCCCTCGCTGACCCCGGGCCCTGTCAGGTCTCACAGGCCCGCGCTGCGAGGTGGACCCGGACGACTGCGCCGGGCACCCGTGCCGGAACGGCGGCACGTGCCAGGACGGACTGGGCGCCTACACCTGCCTCTGCCCCGAGGCCTGGACAGGTGCGTCCCTGCGCCCAGCTCCCGCGCAAGGGCCAGCGGCCAGCCCCGCCTCCCCACGGCCGCCAGCCCCGCCCCTGCCATAGGCCCCGCCCCTCCCCAGGCCCCCAGGCCGCCCAGCCCACCCCCCTCTGCCCCCGCAGGCCCCGACTGCTCGGAGGACGTGGACGAGTGTGAGCCCGGGCGCGGCCCCCGCTGCGCCCACGGCGGCACCTGCCGGAACGCGGCCGGCGGCTTCCACTGCGTGTGCGGCAGCGGCTGGGGCGGCGCCCGCTGCGAGGACAACCTGGACGACTGCGCCGCCGCCACCTGCGCCCCCGGGGCCACCTGCATCGACCGCGTGGGCGCCTTCTCCTGCCTCTGCCCGCCGGGCCGCACAGGTGCGGGCGGGGGGCCGGGCGGGGGGCGCCAGGGAAGCCCCGGGCCGCTGAAGCCCCCGCCCGCCGCCCGCAGGCCTCCTGTGCCACCTGGAGGACCGGTGCCTGAGCCAGCCCTGCCACGGGGAAGCCCGGTGCAGCACCAACCCCCTGACGGGCGCCACGCTCTGCCTGTGCCAACCCGGCTACACGGGCCCCACCTGCCACCAGGACCTGGACGAGTGCCAGATGGGTGAGGCGCCCACCGGTCCTCTCTGAGCCCCGACGGCCTCCGCGCTGGCCACAGGCTATCGCTTTCTGAGTTCAAAGCACAGACAGCTGTCCCTGCACCTGGGCGGGCTGGCATCTCTCCCCCACGTGTCTGCTCCCCGCGCCCCGCCGCCCGCCCCAGTACCCTCTCTCCTAAGGCTGCCCTTTCCTGACACCGTCTCCTCCGCCACACGGCCGGCCCCAAGCCGCTGCCCGCCCACCGTCCCCGGGGACCCTGGGGACCGGCTCTTCTCTCCTCCCAGCCCAGCAAGGCCTGGGGCCCTGTGAGCACGGCGGCTCCTGCCTCAACACCCCCGGCTCCTTCCACTGCCTCTGCCCGCCTGGCTACACCGGCTCCCGCTGCGAGGCCGACCACAACGAGTGCCTGTCCCAGCCCTGCCGCCCCGGCAGCACCTGCCTGGACCTGCTGGCCAGCTTCCACTGCCTCTGCCCCCCAGGTACGGGCCGGGGCCGGGGCCGGGGCTGGAAGACGGGCCGGTCCCGAACCCGCAGGCCCACTCGCCCCGAGAGCATGGAGAGCCTCAGGCCCGGGGGTCAGCCCTCCTCCCCAAGAACCCCGCCCATCCCCAGCCCAGGTGACACTCGGGCCGATGGCAAAGGCTGTGCCCGCCGGGCTCCGGGCAGGGGCATGCGCTCCCCGGCTCCCTGTCGGGGGTGGAACAGCAGTTCCTGACGGCATGCCGGCCCAGCAGCTCCCGGCACAGAGGCGCTTCGGGGCGCGAGGCCGGAACGCCCTCGAGGGGCCTGGTGCCTGAATCTGGTGCCGCAGGAGGGGGTGCCGCCAGGCTGCACCAGCTCCGCCAGCCTCCGGAGACCATGCGCGTGCCGGAGCGGGAAGAAACTGAACGAGAATAGCGCCCCCTGCGCAGAGGCTTCTGAGCGGGCTACACGCCGGCTAAGCTTTACAACAGCCCCACCAGTCAGGCCTGCTGTGCCCGCTTTGTAAGCGCGCTGAGACCACGCCCAGGGTCCGAGGGACAGGCTGAGGGCGTGAGGGGTGATGAAGCGGGCTCCCGGGCGGCGGGGGAGGCAGGTGGTCCGGGGCTGGCCCAGCCTCGGGGCGGGGCCTGCGAGGAACAGGACCGGGGACCGAGGAGCTCCCGGTGCCCCAGAGGCCCGCCGGGACGCCGGCCTCCGGCGCAGAGCCGCCAGCGCCAGGGAGAACAAACGGGGCTCCTCGCAGCATTGCCCTGTCTCCTGTCCTCGGGCCTCTGGGCTCCTCAGCCGCCGTCCGGCCAGGGGGGGCCCCAAGGCCGGTGCTCGCAGCCCCCACAGCCGGAGGTGCCGTCCTGGGCTCTCTCCCGGGAGCAGGGCCCCGAGTTCATCCCTGCAGCCACGTGCCACGGCGCCCCGGGAGGGCAGCCTGAGGCAGGGCAGGCTGTTCTCGAACCGGCCTCCCGGGCCGCAGCCCTCAGCGAGCTCCCTCCGCAGGCTTAGAAGGGCGGCTCTGTGAGCTGGAGACGGACGAGTGCGCCTCTGCTCCCTGCCTGCACCAGGCCGGCTGCCAGGACCTGCTCAACGGCTTCCACTGCACCTGCCCGCCCGGTGAGTCCCCCTCGCCTCCCCGCACCTGCCTGCCCACCCCTCTCCCCCTGCACCCGCCCTTCCACCCCTCACCCCCTGCACCCGCCCTTCCACCCCTCACCCCTCCACCCCGCTTCCATCCCCTCACCCCTTCACCCGCCCTTCCACCCCTCACCCCCCGCACCTGCCTGCCCACCCCTCTCCCCCTGCACCCGCCCTTCCACCCCTCAACCCTCCACCCGCCCTTCCACCCCTCACCCCCTGCACCTGCCTGCCCACCCCCTCACCCCCTGCACCCGCCCTTCCACCCCTAACCCCTCCACCCGCCCTTCCACCCCTCAACCCTCCACCCGCCCTTCCATCCCCTCACCCCCTGCACCCGCCCTTCCACCCCTCACCCCCTGCACCCGCCCTTCCACCCCCTCACCCCCTGCACCCGCCCTTCCACCCCTCACCCCTCCACCCGCCCTTCCACCCCTCACCCCTCCACCCGCCCTTCCACCCCTCACCCCTCCACCCGCCCTTCCATCCCCTAACCCCCTGCACCCGCCCTTCCACCCCTCACCCCTCCACCCGCCCTTCCACCCCTCACCCCCTGCACCCGCCCTTCCATCCCCTCACCCCTCCACCCGCCCTTCCACCCCTCACCCCCTGCACCCGCCCTTCCATCCCCTCACCCCCTGCACCTGCCTGCCCACCCCCTCAACCCCCTGCACCCGCCCTTCCATCCTCTCACCCCTCCACACCTGCCTGCCCACCCTTCACTCCTCCACACCTGCCTGCCCACCCCTCACCCCCTGCACCTGCCTGCCCACCCCCCTCGCCCCCCGCACCTGCCTGCCCACCCCCTCACCCCTGCACCTGCCTGCCCACCCCTCACCCCCCGCACCTGCCTGCCCACCCCTCTCGCCCCCCTGCACCTGCCCCAGGTGAGTGCCACTTCCACCGTTTTCGCCTCAAGCCTCTGAGCTTGCACCGTTCAGGCTCCAGGCCTCTGCTGTGCTCCCCAAGCTCTTCTGTCATGTCCCCCCACCTCCTCTCTGTGCTGCCCTATCGCCCCCAGCCTCCTCCCCAGACCCCGAGCCCTGTGCCCCTGCACAGTCAGGGCCATGTCGCCGCGGGGACAGCGAGGGCTCCTGGCGGCTCGGACCTCGGTCCTCTGCATGGCGCTGGCTTACTGCACACCCCAGCTCTGCTCGCAGGCACTTCCTGTCCCCCTTCCAGGCAGCGGGGTCGGTTCCACTGTTAACCCTCTGCGGGCACCCCGCTCACCCCGCCCGCCCGCGCACCTGCCCGGCGTGTCCCCGACCCTCCAGGCTCGCCCCTCGGGCCGGGGCAGGGCCGGACTGGGATTTGTGATAGGATGAGTCTAGCATTAGCACCTCGATCCCCTGGCCTTATTTGTACGAAGCGTGAGGGACCCGTGAAGCTCGGTAACACCGGAAGCCCCGGCGGAGCCTCCCTCACAGACACAGCCATGCCCTCGCCCGCCCGCCCGCCCGCGGCGCTCCTGTCCCTGGCGTCACTCCTCCGGCCCACCAAGCCGCGGGCTCGGCCACACCTGTGGAGGCTCCCAGTGCGTGTGACGAACAGAGGTGCCCCCCGCCCCCGCAGGGTTCACGGGCTCCCGGTGCGAGGAGGACCTCGACGAGTGTGGCAGCTCTCCCTGTGCCAACGGCGGGCAGTGCCAGGACCGGCCTGGGGCCTTCCACTGCGAATGCCTCCCGGGTGAGCGGGCTCAGACTCCGAGGGGGAGGGGTGGGGAGGGGGGACGGAGGGGGAGGGGGAGGGGGAGGGGCCAGTGGGCGCTCACAGCCCTGAGCAGCGTGCTGTGCCCAGGCTTCGCAGGCCCGCGCTGCCAGGCGGAGGTGGACGAGTGTCTGAGCGGCCCATGCCCCCCGGGCGCCAGCTGCCTTGACCTCCCGGGGGCCTTCTCCTGCCTCTGCCCCTCGGGCTTCACAGGTCAGCGAGCCACTGGCAAGGCGGGGGTGGGGACCCTTTCCTCCTCCCCCCTGGAGCTCTGGGCGTGCTGGGCGTGCTGGGCGTGCTGGGCGCGCTGGGCGCGCTGGGCGTGCTGGGCGTGCTGGGCGCGCTGGGCGCGCTGGGCGCGCTGGGCGTGCTGGGCGTGCTGGGTGCGGAGGGCGGGAGCCCTGTTCAGGGGGAGCGGCCGCACACCCGGTGCTGTTACCCCGGCCCTGAGCGCGGGGCTGGGCAGGAAAGGGGAAGCCACTGGTTCTCTGGCAGCAGGCACTTAGGGGGCAGACCCGCTGTGAGCGCTGCCTCCCGCCCAGGCCTGAAGTCTGGGCGGAAAGGCCACAGCCTCTCCTGGCGCCCGGAGGGCTCCTGGGCGCCTTCCAGAGGAGCAGGCGGTGTCAGACCCCGGCCACGGGGGCGGGAGGGGAGGGCGCCCTCGGAGCACAGGGGACTGACGGCGGAGGCGGGAAGCGGGGCCCGGGCCCCAGGCCCCTCGGACTGAGGGCAGGAGCGTTCACGCACACGCGGCCTCTGGCCCCTCGAGGCCGTGGAGGACCCCGTCTCCCCATCTCCCGCCCAGGCCCTCTCTGTGAAGTCCCCCTGTGTGCCCCCGGCCTGTGCCGGCCCGAGCAGAGGTGCCAGCGCCAGGAGGACCAGGCCCGCTGCCTCTGCCCCGACGGCCGCCCGGGCTGTGCCCCCGCGGAGGGCAACTGCACCTGCCGGCACGGGCACTGCCACAGGTACCGCCCCCCCCCCTCCCGGGAGAAGAAGCAGGCGGGTCTGAGGGGCCCCCGGGGACCACAAGCAGATGGCAGAGTCATGAGGTGCCGCCTCAGGGGGCAGGGCTGGGCCTCAGGGGGCAGGGCTGGGCCTCAGGGGGCAGAGCTGGGCCTCAGGGGGCAGAGCTGGGCCTCTGGGGGCAGGGCTGGGCCTCAGGGGGCAGAGCTGGGCCTCAGGGGCAGGGCTGGGGGTGGGTGTGGCCCAGGAGGGAGCGAAGGCCTAGGAGTGAGCGCCCAAAGGAGAGTGCTGAACCCCAGGGCCGGTCCCCCAGACAGGCGGTTACTGAGCCCTGCCCTGCGTGGCGCTGCCCTGGGCTGTGGGCAGAGGCAGCAGAGGACGGGGGCTGCCCCGGGGCATGGGCAGGGGCGGCCATGGCCCCCGGGGCATGGGCAGAGGAGGCAGAGGCGGCCGTGGACGGGGCTGCTGAGGGCAAAGACCTGGAGCAAGGGCGGAGCCTCGGGCCAAGCACGGAAGGCCCGGACGTCCACGGGGAGGGCGGAGAAAACCCTGTCTGTGACAGGTCCGCGTGCGTGTGTGACGAGGGCTGGACGGGACCGGAGTGTGAGGCCCAGCTGGGGGGCTGCGTCTCCGCACCCTGTGCCCACGGGGGCACCTGCCACCCCCAGCCCTCCGGCTACAACTGCACGTGCCCCGCGGGCTACACAGGTGAGGCTCCTGAGCCACACACCCGCTGCCGTGAGGGAGGCCGGGCGGGGACCTGTGACAGGCCTCGGGCTCTGCCCCCTCCAGGGCCCGCCTGCACCGAGGAGGTGAGCGCCTGTCACTCGGGCCCCTGCCTCAACGGTGGCTCCTGCAGCGCCCGCCCCGGGGGCCACCTCTGCACCTGTCCCCCAGGCCACACCGGGCCCCGCTGCGAGAGCCGCGACCTCTGTGCCGCCGGTGAGTGCTTGTGCCAGAGCAGACGCCTGGGCCTGAGCGGGCGCTCCACGGGCGGGCGGGGCGGCTGCTGTGGTGACTGACAGGCAAGAAGCCAGCCCCCGGCTCACTCCTCCCCTCCCCAGCCCCGTGCCTCCACGGGGGCACCTGCGTGGACAGGCCCGGCACCCCCTCCTGCCTCTGCGCCCCCGGCTTCCAGGGCCCGCGCTGTGAGGGCAGGGTCCGTGCCAGCTGCGCAGACAGGTGAGCGGCCACGGCCCTTCTCCTCACCTCCTCCGCCTCCTCCCTCCTCCCCCATCCTCTGGGGGGAGGCCCTCCCTGGTTCCCATCTCCCCGTGTCCCGGGCCTGACTCCTCCCGCGCCGTCCCGTGTCCAGCCCCTGCAGAAACAAGGCCACCTGCCAAGACGGGCCGCAGGGCGCCCGCTGCCTCTGCACCGGGAGCAGCTGCCAGGTGAGGGCGGGCCAGGGGCCAGGGGCGGGGCAGGGAGCGCTGGGAGGGGTCTCAGTACGACAGGTGGCAGCGGGGCACCACAGGAGGCTCGGCAGTCCGGGCGCTGGGGTCGGCCTGGCGGGGGCCTGCGGGGCTTCTGGGGTGCAGGCCGAAAAGGATCGGGGCGCTGAGGGGTGTCGAGGAGCGGAAGCGTCTCTGGGCTGGGGACCCGATGCTCTGTCCGCCTCACGCCCCCTCCAATCCCTCAGACGCTGGTGGACGTATGCGCCCAGAAGCCCTGCCCCCCCAATGCCCGCTGCCTGCAGGCGGGGCCCGCCTTCCAGTGCCCCTGCCTCCCGGGATGGACCGGGCGCCGCTGCGAAGTCCCGCTGTCCTCCTGCCAGCAGGCTGCCCTGAGCCAAGGTACCCGGGGGCCGGCGGGGGCGGTGACGGGAGAGAGGTGCCCGCCTTGTCCCGTCCCGAGGCATCGCACACCGGACCTCAGAGCACTCGGCCCCGAGGCGAAGCAACACAGGCCAGCCAGGGTGACTGATTCCACACCAGCCCCAGGGCACCCTCACAGGCACCCTCACCCACACTCACACACACTCACCCACCCTCACAAACTCACACACACCCTCACCCACCCTCACACACACTCACCCACCCTCACACCCCTCACAAACACTCACACACACACACACACTCACACACACTCACCCTCACACACCCTCACACACACTCACCCACCATCACACACCCTCACACACCTCACACACCCTCACACACACTCACAAACACTCACACACCCTCACACACACCCTGCGCCCAGGGCACCCTCACACAGACACACAAACACACACACACAATCGCACACACTCACCCACCCTCACACACCCTCACACACACTCACCCACCCTCACACACCCTCACACACCTCACACACCCTCACACACCCTCACACACACTCTCTCACTCTCACACACCCTCACACACCCTCACACAGACTCACACACACTCACACACACACACACTCACACACACTAACACACCCTCACACACACTCACCCACCCTCACACACTCACCCACCCTCACACACCCTCACAGACACTCACCCACACACACACACACCCTCACCCACACTCACACCCTCACACACACTCACCCACACTCACACACCCTCACACACACTCACACACACTCACACACACTCACCCACACTCACACACCCTCACACACCCTCACACACACTCACCAACCCTCACACACCCTCACACACGCTCACTCACCCTCACACACCTCACCCACCCTCACACACACTCACAACACTCACCCACCCTCACACACACTCACCCACCCTCACACACCCTCACACACACTCACACATGCTCACACACACCCACTCTCACCCACACTCACCCACACACACACACACACACACACTCACACACACACTCACACACACTCACCCACACTCACACACCCTCACACACACTAACCCACACTCACACACCCTCACACACACTCACCCACACTCACACACCCTCACACACACTCACAACACTCTCCCACCCTCACACACCCTCACACACGCTCACTCACCCTCACACCCCTCACCCACCCTCACAGGCACCCTCACCCACACTCACCCACCCTCACACACACTCACCCACCCTCACACACCCTCACACACACTCACATACCCTCACACACACTCACCCACACTCACACACCCTCACACACCCTCACACACACTCACCCACACTCACACACACTCACACACCCTCACACACACTCACCCACCCTCACACACCCTCACACACACTCACATACCCTCACACACACTCACCCACACTCACACACCCTCACACACCCTCACACACACTCACACTCACCCACACTCACACACCCTCACACACCCTCACACACGCTCACTCACCCTCACACCCCTCACCCACCCTCACAGGCACCCTCACCCACACTCACCCACCCTCACACACACTCACCCACTCTCACACACACTCACACACCCTCGCCTACACTCACACACACCAGCGCCCAGGGCACCCTCACAGGGCCCAGTGCCCAGCACACGCTCAGCGCAGCTCAGGAAACACCAGCCAGTCAGTAAGACTCCAGTTTAGCACGACCGCAGGGCCTGACCAGCGTGGAGCACTGTGTCACCGTCCTCACCTCCAGACGGACACACTTAACCCAGCTACACTCACACTTCCCACACGTGATGCCACACCAGGCCGCCTGTGAAAGAACAGCCCTGGCCCTGGCCCGTTAGGCTCAGTGGACTGAAGGATCCGGGTTCAATTCCTGTCAAGGGCACATGCCCGGGTTGGGGGCTCGATCCCCAGGAGGCGTGCAGGAGGCAGCTGATCGATGATTCTCTGTCATCATTGATGTCTCTAGCTCTCCCTCTCTGCAATCAATAAAAATATCTTTAAAAAAATAAAAATAGCCCTTCGTGCAGATGAGCTTGATAGGAGAAGACCTCAGGAGGGCCGGTGGTTGGTGGCAGTGAGCACGTGGAGGGTCAGAACCACGCCCTGGAGCCCGAGCAGAGCGCACAGCCGGGGCTGATGCTCAGCCTGTCAGGCAGGACTGGGCCTCAGGCCTCCCTCCCGGGAAGGCGGCCCCACGGCCTCTCGGCCAGTGCCTGGGCCGGGGCCCTCCCACCCCTCCGCTATTGGCCCTGCTCGTCTCTCCGCAGGCACCGACGTCTCTTCCCTGTGCCAGAACGGAGGGCTCTGCGTGGACAGCGGCCCCTCCTATCTCTGCCGCTGTCCCCCTGGATTCCAGGGTAGTCTGTGCCAGGACAGGGTGAACCCATGCCAGTCCCGGCCCTGCCAGCACGGGGCCACCTGCGTGGCCCAGCCCACGGGGTATCTCTGCCAGGTGAGCGGGGTCAGGGCCGTGGGAGCCGTCGTCATGGTGACCCATCCATTTCCCCGCCCACACACCCACCAGCCACCACGCCCGGCCATTTACCCTCAATGTCTCTCAGCGCTGTCCTGTCCCTTCGCCTTCGAACGCCGGCTCAGCCCCGGCCTTTGCTGCTTTCCACATGGACGCCTGCATCAGCCTCCCATCGCCCTGCCCCGCCCTTCCTCTGCGGCTGACCCGTCTCCGCTCAGACCCCCAGGGGCTGCCTCCTCACCGCCCTGACCTCCCCCATCAGACCCCCCAGGGGCTGCCTCCTCACCACCCCGACCTTCCCCATCAGGCCCCCCAGGGGCTGCCTCCTCACCGCCCTGACCTCCCCCATCAGACCCCCCAGGGGCTGCCTCCTCACCACCCTGACCTTCTCCCCCATCAGACCTTCCAGGGGCTGCCTTCTTAAGCACGGCCCTGCGAGGCCCGCCCTGGCTCTCAGGCCTCATGTCCCCCGGCTCCGGCCTTCCTCGGGAACATGTCCTGAATGGCCCTCAGGCTGGGTCTGAGGGGGGGGGGGGGGGGTCACGGAGCTAGAAGCCAAGCTGAGGTTCAAGCCTCAGCAGCCTCATCCCTCCGTTCAGAACCGGGGCCCGGGGCGAAGGCACCCTGCCCCCTAACACCCTCCACAGCATCGCACAGTGAGCGTGTCACACCCAAGCAGCCCGCTGACCGGTAACCCTCGCGCACCTGCTCTCGGCTTTACTGTCTCTTTCGTGGACTCCCCCCGGAGTTTCCAAACAGCCCCACCTGCTTCCTCAGCCCGCTGGCCTTTTCTCCGCCTTCCCGAGCCTCCCTGGTTCCGTTCTGATGCCCGCCTTCCTCTTGCAAGAACTCAGCACAGGGCAAAGGCCGGGCGGCGATGCCCTCTCCAGCAGGATGGCGGCCTGGCACTGCCCAGCTGCCGCCTGGCCGTGTGACTGGCACAAGTCCGTCTTCCAGGATTGGCCCCCATTCCTGTGCAGAGCGCGCCACAGCCACACAAAGGCTTAGGGAGTTAGGAGGTCCCGTGTGCCAGCTGCCGCCCTCGGCCGCCTGCGGGCCCAGAGGCGGGGGCCCGTGCGGTTCCCTCTGCGTTCCTGCTCCTGAGGCGGTGGCTGGCCGGGGGCAGGCGGTGCCCGCGGGCTAAAGCCTGCCCAGCCGGGACGGTGGCTGGAGAGGTGCTGCCCAAACGGAGCCCTTCAGTGGCAGCGTGTCCTGGAGCAGCGGTCGCCGCCGTGGGCCGTGGGCCGTGAGGTCCCCAGGTTGGCGCCCGCGGTCCTAGAGGCCGCCTGGGCTGGAGGGGTGCGCCGTGCCTCCCAGAATGTGTTGTGTGTTGTGTGCTGTGTGTTGTGTGTTAGAAGGAGAGGGCTGTATGGCTGGAGCCGCAGGCGGCTGGCAGTCTGTCTGAGCTGCGAGCTCTGCAGCCTGGGGGGCTCGCCTCCCGGTTCCGCTGGTTCCGGCTGACCCGCTTTGCCTGCAGTGCGCTCCGGGCTACGGAGGACAGAACTGCTCAGAGGAGCCCGACGCCTGTGGATCCCAGCCCTGTCACAACCGGGGCACCTGCACGCCCGCCCCCGGAGGCTTCCGCTGCGCCTGCCCCCCGGGCTTCGTGGGGCTGCGCTGCGAGGGGGACGTGGACGAGTGTCTGGACCAGCCCTGCCACCCGAGCGGCACCGCGGCCTGCCACCCTCTGGCCAACGCCTTCCTCTGCCAGTGTCTGCCCGGGCACACGGGTGAGGCGGGCGGGGCACAGCTGAGCTGGCCATGGAAACCCAGAGAATCCCCTCCCACAGGCAGCTAGTCACCTTGTCCCCAGAGAATATGGCCAGGGCCTGTGCCTGTGCAGCTGGGCCGACTCCCAGGAATGAGAGAAAGGAGGCAGTGACCAAAGCATGTGACGTCTGGTGTCTCTCTCCCCCCCACCCCCCTGCCCCCCCTCCCCCCCGCAGGCCAGCGGTGTGAAGAGGAGATAGACCCCTGCCAGAGCCAGCCCTGCTCCCACGGGGGGTCTTGTGAGGCCACAGCAGGTCCACCCCCGGGTTTCACCTGCCGCTGCCCCCCGGTGAGTGAGCGCCGAGGGCTCTGCAGTGGGACCAGTGGGACGGCTGGGGAAGCCGCGCCTGCTCACAGAAGTGGCTCTCAGCAGGAGGGGTGGTGGGGCAGATCGGGTGGTAGCACCAATGCATAAAATCAAGCTGGGTGACTTTGGGTAAGTGCTCAGTTCTTTTAACTATGGGCCCGATGCACAAAACTGGTTCATGATACACTAACACCATTCATTGGTTTGTGCGTGGCCTTCTACATATTTTATTCTTACAATATAGCACCATGAACCTAATCCAATGGCAACGTTAGTAACTTGCAGGTACTTATGTCCTCCTCTGTCCTGCCCCCCTCCAGAGGAAGAGGGCATGTATAACCCCATTCCCAAGGATTAGGACAGGAGTTCAGTTAACACCTCTCTGTTAACTCTAGTCTCTATTAACTAACACTTCGATGCTAGTCCAGGCAGCTGGCTGCAGAGCTGTGGTTCCTCCGCCATCACCACCATGTGCTGTCATTGTGTGAAAAGCATGGGACTTGTTTGAAACATCTATAAAATGATCAACTTGTCTCTGAGGCCCCTTCCAGGTGGACATGCTAAGACCCTCCGAGTAATCTTATCCAGGAGCGTCTTGAGAGGAAGTGGGGAGAAATACACAAGGTCCCTTAATCTCTCTCCTCCTCTCTGCAGGGTTTCGAAGGGCCCACCTGCAGCCAGAGAGCCCCCTCCTGTGGCCCCCATCACTGCCACCACGGTGGGCTGTGTCTGCCCTCCCCCAAGCCTGGCTTCCCACCCCACTGTGCCTGCCTCAAGGGCTACGGGGGCCCCGACTGCCTGACCCCGGCCGTCCCAGGCTGCGGCCCTCCGTCTCCTTGCCTCCACAACGGCAGCTGCTCGGAGACCTCCACGCCAGGGGGCCCAGGCTTCCGATGCTCCTGCCCTCCCAGCTCCGCGGGGCCCAGGTGCCAGAGCCCCCGAGCAGAGGGGTGTGAGGGCAGAGGGGGCGACGGGGCCTGTGACGCTGGCTGCAGCGGCCCGGGAGGGAACTGGGATGGAGGGGACTGCTCGCTGGGGGTCCTGGACCCCTGGAAGGGCTGCCCCTCCCACTCCCGCTGCTGGCTTCTCTTCCGCGACGGGCAGTGCCACCCGCAGTGTGCCTCTGCAGAGTGCCTGTTTGACGGCTATGACTGTGAGACGCCTCCAGCCTGCACGTGAGTTGGGGTGAAGGGCCACAGTTGCCTCTCAGTTATAGTGTCACCCAGCCTCACGCTCCAGGGGGTTGCCATCCTCATCACTGTCAGCACTGCCACGTGGGGGTGGGAGGCCAGGCTCCACCCAGGGGCGGGCAGCATCAGGTTAGCAGGGCGGCGAAAGCCACTGGAGCACCACCTCCGCCCCAGCCTCTCTCCCAGCTGCTGCCTGGAGACTCCCGCGCCCCGGGCCCTCCTCCAGGGACGGGGGAGCTTGGGGGCAGGGAGAAGGGACTGTCCTAGGTCACAAGGACAGTCAACATTGGGTGTCTGGGCTGCCTACCACCCAGGGCCTGCCTAAGCCCCTTCTCTGAGGCTGCCCGTCAGCCAGTGCCCTGGAGGCTGCGGGAGGCCAGGACTCCCCTCTGGGATGGGGGGGCGTCCTGAGCCCCTCTGCTCGCCCCCAGCCCAGCCTACGAGCAGTTCTGCGGCGACCACTTCCACAACGGGCACTGTGAGAAAGGCTGCGACGCCCCGGAGTGCGGCTGGGATGGAGGCGACTGCAGGCCCGGAGATGGGGGCTCGGAGTGGGGGCCCTCGCTGGCCCTGCTGGTGGTGCTTAGCCCCCCGGCCCTGGACCGGCAGCTGCTTGCCCTGGCCCGGGCACTGTCCCTGGCCCTGAGGGTGGGGCTCTGGGTGAGGAAGGACAGTGACGGCAGGGACATGGTGTACCCCTATCCTGGGGCCCGGGCCGAAGAGGAGCTGGGAGGGATCCCAGACCCCTCTCATGGAGCAGCAGCCCCTCAAACACAGCCTGTGGGCAAGGAGACCGACGCCCTCAGCACAGGGTAAGGCTGGGCGAGGGGTGAGGGCAGGGAGCCAGGGACCGACACGGGTCCCTGAGGTGCCTCGCCCGCAGGTTTGTGGTGGTGATGGGCGTGGACTTGTCCCGCTGTGGCCCTGACCGCCCTGCCTCCCGCTGTCCCTGGGACCCTGGCTTCCTGCTGCGCTTCCTGGCCGCCATGGCTGCAGTGGAGGCCCTGGAGCCCCTGCTGCCGGGCCCCCTGCTGGCTGCCCACCTCCGTGCAGGCACCGGTAGGTGACCCCATCATTTCCCGGCCAGCTTCCACGCCGCAGAGAGGTCAATGAGACAGGAGCCTGGGACCCAAAAGCTCTTTGGGGGACTTACCCTGTTACCCTCTGTCTCTAACTGGGATCTCCCCAGGGCCCCTTCGCTCTAGTCTCCTCCCTTACCTTCCTGAGGACTGTCCTAGCCGCCCTCGGGCTTCCATCCTCTCCGCTAGGCCAGGGCATCACCTCTCCTGTGTCCGAGTGCAGAGCTCACGAGAGTAAGAACTCCCGTCGCACACACCACGAGCCCGGCTGTGCTCTAAGCGCTTTACAGAACTAACTCCTTTTATCCTCCCAACAACCCCACGGAGGCGGGTGCCAGGTTATTCCCATTTTTCGGAGGAGGAAACTGAGGCCCACAGGTCTTCCAGCCGCACCTGGAACGGCCTCCTCCTGTCTCTCCCCCCAGCGCCCCCCGCCAACCAGCTCCCCTGGCCTGTGCTGTGCTCGCCAGTGGCCGGGGTGCTTCTCCTGGCTCTTGGGGCTCTTCTCATCCTTCAGCTCCTCCGGCGGAGGCGCCGGGAGCACGGGGCCCTCTGGCTGCCCCCCGGGTTCGCGCGAAGGCCTCGGCCTCAGCCGGCTCCCCGCCGCCGCCGGCCCCCACTGGGCGAGGACAGCATCGGCCTCAAGTGAGAATGCGGCGGGTCTGGGCCCAGGGAGGGGGCTCCTGCCTGCGAATTCATTTATGATCAGAAGCAACAAGAGAAGCCTCTGCGGAGGTTGAGGACGGAGGAAGGGGTGGGGGGAAGACGGCTTGTGGACCCTGAAGGTGCTCCACCCACCTCCCTCTCCCAGGACCCTGACACCAGAGGCCCACGCTGAGGAGGACGGGGTGGCCATGTGCTCAGGCCCCGAGGAAGGAGAGGAGGTAGGCCGGCGAAAGCACTGAGGCAGGCAGGTCCCCGGGCGATGGGAGGGGAAGGGACAAGCCAAGCTTCCTTCCGGTGGCTTTTCTGACCCCAAGGCTGAAGACATGGCCTCCCCCTCCAAGTGCCAGCTCTGGCCTCTGAGTGGTGACTGTCGAGAGCTCCCCCAGGCAGCCCTGCTGACTCCTCCCCAGGAAGCTGAGATGGACATCCCTGACGTGGACACCCATGGTACTCAAGCCAGCCCAGCCCAGGAGAAATCCCTCTGACCCTTAGAATCAGAAAGTCCTTTGCTATCAGCCCTGAAGCCACAAATGTTAGAATCACTGCCTCCACAGAGTGGCCCGGGACAGAATCAGGGCCCTCAGGGAAATGGGGAGATACAGATTCTTGGGCTCCAGAGCTCCTGATTCAGATACTCAAGCTATTGGGGATCTGTTTGAACAAGCCCTCTGGGTGAGTGTAATCCAGACTCAAGTTTGAGGACCACTGCCCGAGAAGGTTAGAGTTAGGCCTGCCGGCTGGCTCCTTGAGCAGAAGGAAACTGAGGCCCGGAGAAAAGTAGAGGTCACTTGACTCAAAGCCGCACAAAATCAAGAGCCAGCGCTGGGCTTCCTGACACCTCAGGGCTCTGATTCTCCCTGGGCTTCCGGGCCGGTCCTGTGTCCTTTTGATCGACTTGTTTCCATTCCTTTTCTCCCACCCGCAGAGGGGGTGACACCCCTGATGGCAGCAGTCTGCTGCGGGGCGGTGGCGTACAGGGCTTCCCTGGAAAGCTCGGAGCCCTGGGAGCCTGTGTTCGCCGGAGGGGCCTGGCCCCAGGCTCAAGCCGTGGGCACTGGGGAGACGCCCCTGCACCTGGCTGCCCGGTTCTCCCGACCCACGGCTGCACGCCGCCTCCTGGAGTCTGGGGCCAACCCCAACCAGCCAGACAGAGCGGGGCGCACCCCGCTCCACACCGCTGTGGCAGCCGATGCCCGGGAAGTCTGCCAGGTCAGTGCGCGTGGGGCCCCTCAGAGAACAGGGAGCAAACGTGGAAGTGAAGCTGGGCCAAAGCACCCTCTAGTCCTCCTTCCGCGGCCTAACATCTAGGGTTTGGCAAAGAGTAAGGTGAGGTGGGCTTGGGTCTGAAAGGGAAAGAGAACAGATGGCTGAATATGGATCGGGAGATGGGTGTGATGGCCTGGGCCAGCAGCCCAGAGCATACCCTCCCTCTGCCGCGCCCCCCCCCCCCCCCCAGCTCCTACTCCGCAACAGACAGACCGAGGTGGATGCCAGGACAGTGGATGGCACCACGGCCCTGATGCTGGCCGCCAAGCTGGCAGTGGAGGACCTGGTTGAAGAACTGATTGCAGCCCAAGCAGATGTGGGGGCCAGAGATAAATGGGGTATGGAGGCTGTGCTGGGGATGTTGCTGTGCTATGAGAAGTTGAGCAGTTGGGATGTGAGGTAAAAATGAAAACCAGTGGGGAGGAGGCAGCAGAGGAACTGGAGGCTGGGGTTCCCTGGCGGCCTCCAGGCTGGAAGTCCGCGGGCGTTGGCCGGATGGAGCACGCGTCCTCCCCCATCCTCAACGCGCATGCCCCAGCCCACAGTCAGCTGGGATGGGGGGGGGGTGTCGGTGGGAAGGTGGCGGTGCCTCCGGGTCCCACCGACCCCAGAACAATGCCCCATTGTCCCTTCCGCGCGCCGGTGACGTCACCCGGGCAGCACTTCCTGCCCGCCGCCGTCACCCGGGCAACGCTTCCGCCTTAGCGGGACCCAGACTCGACGGGCCAGAATAGCCCTCCCCCCAAGGCCGGGATGCCTGGGAAACGGGAACCCCGCGGCCCCAGGGTGACAGCCTCCCTCGTGGTCCCCAGGAAAAACCGCTCTGCACTGGGCCGCCGCTGTCAACAACGCGCGGGCCGCCCGCTGCCTTCTCCAGGCCGGAGCCGATAAGGACGCCCAGGATGGCAGGGTTAGGCCGGGCAGAGGGCTCCCCACACAAAAAGGGGGCGCGGAGAGGTGGGGAGAGCGGGAACTCCCAAAGCCGGGGGCGGGAGGGCGGCCCGGCAGGTGGAGTCCCGAAGGGCCAGTTCCCGGTGCGGCCTTCCCTGACCTCGCCTCCGGCTTCCTCCCCCGCAGGAGCAGACGCCGCTGTTCCTGGCGGCCCGCGAAGGCGCGGCGGAGGTGGCCCGGCTGCTGCTGGGGCTGGGGGCGGCGCGAGCGCTGCGGGACCAGGCGGGCCTGGCGCCCGCCGACGTGGCCCGGCAGCGCCACCACTGGGACCTGCTGGCGCTGCTGCAGGGGGCGGGGCCCGCGCACGCGCGCCCCCGGGCGCCGCCGGGCCCCGCGGGCGCCTTCGCGCGTGCGCGCGCCGCCTCCGGAAGCGGCCGGCGGGGCGGGGCCGTGCGGCGCCACCGGACGCTGTCGGTGGGGGCCGCCCCGCGTGGGCGCGGAGCAGGCCTGCAAACCCGCACTTTGTCCGTGGACTTGGCCGCGCCCGGGGGCGGGGCCCACTCGCAGTGCCGAAGCCTAGCGAAAGCAGCTGGAGGAGGCCCGCCCCGCCGCGACCCCACGTTCCCCGCAGGCTCGCGTGGGCCGAGGCCCTGCCCCGCCGCCGTGCCGGGAAGGCCCGGGGTCGCGACCTCCGCCGGCGGGCCGTGTGACTGGGTGTCCCTGGGAGCCTGCGGCCTCGCCCCCAGCACTCGGAGCCCGCCTCCTTGCCTGACTCCGTCCCCGGAGTGCGGGTCTCCTAGCGTAGCCTGGGGCTCCCCAGTCCACCCAGTAATACCCCCAAATGCACTAAGCGAACCTCAAAAATAGAAGGCTAATGGCAGGGCGGGATTCCAAAAGGGAGCACCCGTTACATGCCCGCCTGGGAGACCTTTAGTTTTAAAGTTCTCGAGCCCCAAAAGCAGGGGATGGGAATACAGCGCCCCTCCCAGAATGAGTGTATGCCCACTCACAACGTCATCGTCTCCCACGGGGAGATGAAGCCCTGGAAAGGGTTTAGGTGCTGAGGTGAAGTGAGCCCAGGAAGTGAGGGTGAGGGGTTGCAGGAGGGTGGGGTGGGCTAGGTGCCCTGAACTGGAACCGAGCGAGAACTGCAGATGTAAGATGTCCGTCCTGAACAGGATGTGGTTCCCGAAGGGACGTTTGTGTCACCCCCCACTGCCCACAGACAGTTGACAGATATTTGGTAAGCACCGGCCATGTGCCAGGCATTGCAGGTGCTGGGTGGGGGGCATCAAGGACACTCCAGCTGATGACTCCTTGCATTCTCACCACTGCAGGGATGAGGTGCCACTACTTTCCCTAAGAACCCCAAGTCTGTCATCAGATAGTAAAGCTGGTATAATATAAAGCCTTCTTTTGGAGGGTTTGAGGAGTGCAATGAAGAAAATATGGGAGTGGCTGCATTCTCTTCAAAATATTTTTATTGATTTCAGAAAAGGGAGAGGCGAGGGAAAAGTTAGAAACATCAATGATGAGGATCATTGATCAGCTGCCTCCTGCATGCCCCCTACTGGGGATCAAGCCCTCAACCCAGGCATATGCCCTTGACCAGAATGGAACCTGGGACCCTTCAGACTGCAGGCTGACTCCACTAAGTCAAACTGGCCAGGGCCCAAATTCAATATTTGGAGACTTTCAGCGTAGTGTGAGAGCAAGAATGAGATGTGGGGTGTCACTGAAAACGAGAAGCCACACATGAGACCCGTTGCCCACCTTCCTAGTTCTGGCCACATAGACTCCCAGGAGCTCAGGGAGACGGACACCACCCTTCGGCAGCGTAGATACCCCTCCCTCCCGTGGTGGTGATGGGCTGAGAGCAGAGGCCTGGGGCGTTTCGAAAGCGGATCCCAAGCACACCTCATTGGTGTGGGCTTCACTTGGTTGTGCTTTGCCTATGTGTTCTCATTAACATTGAAGCAAAGACCCTCTACCAACAAAAAAGATTGTGACTCACTGAAGGCTCAGATGATGGTTAGCATTTTTGGCAATAAAGTATTTTTAAGTTAAGCTGTGTTTGTTGTTTTTAAGACAGTGCTGTTGCACAGTTAGCAGGCTACGGAACAGTCGTAAACGTGCACCGGGAGCCAACACCCCTGACTTTATTGTGATGATCACATTGTAGCGGTCCGGGACCAGCCTGCAACCTCTCCCAAGCATGCCTTGTAGTAACTGCCATTTACTGCTCATTCCCGCACCAAGTGCTTTATCACACTTATCCTCACAGCAACTCAGGTCTACCAAAACTGTTTTGTTTTTTTTTTAAAATAAATTTTATTGATTTTTTACAGAGAGGAAGAGAGAGGTATAGTTAGAAACATCGATGAGAGAGAATCATCAATCAGCTGCCTCTTGCATACTCCCAACTGGGGATGTGCCTGCAACCAAGGTACATGCTTTTGACTGGAATCGAACCTGGGACCTTTCAGTCCGCAGGCCAACGCTCTATCCACTGAGCCAAACCGGTTTCGGCAGGTCTACCAAAACTGTTAGGTCCACGTTCCTCTTAGAAGCAGCACAGGTTTCCCTCGGGGGAGATGACAAGGCAGTACGTGGCAGCACATTTCGGGTTTGAAGTCGCTCGGCTGTAAACCCCGTTAGGACAGGTTTCCATTTCGAGGCTCCAGGTGTCTGTCTGTCTGTCTGTCCTAGCTTGTGTGATCAGTGTGGACAGATCAATGACCAAGCCAGGAGTTGGTTCTCTCCCTTTATCCCTCGTTCATGACCAGAGGAAAGCCTTCCCTGGCCGTGTCTCACATTGGTGCACATCTTGTCCATGAGTAGACCAAGCACCCAGAGGTGATCTCTGTGCTGGACCCCGTGCTGGGGGTATGTGTATGTGTATGTGTATGTATGTGTATGTGTATGTATGTGTACGTGTATATGCATATGTCTGAGGGCCTAACATCCCGGGCTCTGAGTCCTGCTTCCCACAGGAACCATGCCTGTCCCGGTCCCAATGAGGCTGGAAGCTGGGAAGCAGGGGAGCGCCGAATCCTACGTCCGGGGACATCTTAGGGAGAGGAGAGACCTGGGGGTGAGGGTTCTGAGGAGTGAAACCACTTCCTGTGCAGCTAGTTCCTGTGTTGACAGAGCTGGAGGGGAGGAGGGGAGGGCGCACATCGGTGGGGGCTGGGGTCTACTGAGGCTCTGGAGGGGGAAGCAGAGTTCTCTCCCACCTAGAAAGCCTCCATTACTGCCGGAGGCGCTTGTCCCGGCCGCTGCTCCCCGGGGAAGAGGTTCAGCAAGCAGCTTGGGTGGGAAAACAGAACTGGAGGAAGTTGACAGGGATGGGCGGGGCCCATGGGGGGCTGACCAGGAACCCAGCTTCCTGCTTAGTACCCAGACATCCAGCCCCTGGCTCACCCCCACCCCTTCCAGCCCCCACTCCCCTCAGGAACCTAGGGTTCCGGCCCTCCTCCAAATCCTAGCTCCCCTCCCCCATCGGTTTCTCCCCTCCAGGGCATGGAGGCTGAGAGACCCCAGGAAGAAGAGGATGGTGAGAAGGTGAGCAGGCCCCGGTGGGGTGGGGGGTGGGGGCTGACCCTGGGGGAGGGAGGGAGAGGACCTGAGGCAGAGACCTAGTGACCCTGGACGCAGGGCTTGGAAGGGCTTGGGCAGCGGGGTGGAACAGACAGAGGAAGCAGGCTGCTGGCCTGGCCCGCCCCTGCTCCACCGAACGGCTCTCTCGGCATCAGGGCCCCCGTCAGGATGAGCACGGCTGGCCCCCTGTAAAGACCACCGTTCGACCTTGGCGATCGGCTCCTCCATCCCCTCCTCCAGGGACTCGCCGCACAGGTACCCCACCCGGCCAGGGGGCTCCCTGACTGACCCTGGTGCCTGCATCCCTCCTAATCCTACTGCCAGGGTCCACTCCGCCACCGGCCCTTTCCCACATCCTCCGGACTCCCCCGTACCTCCTTACCTCCGACCACAGTCCCTAACCACCTCACTGTCCGTCCCGGTCCCAGTCCCAGTCCCCACCTGCCGACCTCTGAGCCCTCCCCCTACCCGCCCAGCCCTAGGACCCCGCTCGGCCTCCCTGCTCTCCCTGCAGACTGAGCTCCTTCTGGACCTCGTGGCCGAGGCCCAGTCCCGCCGCCTGGAGGAGCAGAGAGCCACCTTCCAGGTCCCCGAGGATCCCCCAAACCTAGCCCCAGCCCCAGCCCCAGCCCGGCCCCAGGAGGACAGAGAACAGCTCTACAGCACCATCCTCAGTCACCAGGTGAGACACCCACGCCCCAGGAGGCCTGGCCCAGTTTCCTGGTCTCTTACCCTATCCCTCCTTCTGCCCCACCCGCCCCTCTCCAGCTCTAGCCCCCCACCCCCACCCAGTCACAGGTGCCCCCTATGCCCCTCTGGCCAGCCCGGCTCCTCTCCTGGCCTGCTCCCCTCACCTCACACCTCCCATCCCTCCATCCCTCCAGTGCCAACGGATGGAAGCCCAGCGGTCAGAGCCCCCCCTCCCCCCAGGGGGACAGGAGCTCCTGGAGTTGCTGCTGAGAGTTCAGGGTGGGGGTCGAATGGAGGAACAAAGGTCTCGGCCCCCCACTCACACCTGCTGAGATTTGAGCCCCCACCAGCCCCTCCGCATCCCGGGACTCCTCCAAGCGGGGCAGCCCCTGCCAGCCCTCCACCCGGCTGGGCAGGGCGCCCGGACCGGACCCGGAGAGATCTGCCCGGCGTCCTCGCCCACGTTCCTGGGGACTGAGGGGTGCCAGGCCTGGCAGCCTGGGAACAGGCCAGGCAGGGTGGCCATCCGGGCCTCCCGGAGGCAGTGCGGCCCCGAAACGGCCTGGGGAGCGGCGCGGAGGCCGGGCCCTGAGCGCCCGGGACACCGGCCGTCCAGCCGCCGGGCGGACCCGAGGGCTCAGGCCTCCAACCCCGAGCCAGACGAGCCCGTCTCCCCGCTCCTTCCCGCCAGGAGGGGCCTCGCCGGGCCCGCCCGCCCGCGGCCGTCTGTGTGAATAAAGGTGTTCCCTCCACCGGCCTGTGTGTGGCTGCGGGCCGCCCGCGGGTTCATTAGCTCGTTAAGCGGCGGCGGGAGACCCCTAATCGCCGCCCTCGTCTTAATTAGTGCGCGGGCGGGAGCCATCAGCCCGGGCGGGAGCCATCAGCCCGGGCGGGAGCCATCAGCCCGGCGCGGCGGCGCCGCCGCGGGGGACCGCGCCCCGGGCCGGGCCGGAGCCCGAGCCCACCCCGACCCCCGACCCCCGGCCCGGCCCCGCGTCCCCGCCTCCCGGTCCGCACCTTCCCTCCCCTCCCCTCCCTCTTCCCCCCGCTCTCCCTCCTCCCTCCACCCTTCCCCCCCTCCCTCCTCCCCTCCCTCCTCCCATCTCCCCCCCTCCCGCCGCGGAGCCGGCCGGCCCGCCCCGCGCTCCGCCCGCGCCCCGCCCCTCCCGCCCTCCGCCCTCCTCCCTCCCTCTCGCTCACACACACCCCCGCCTGGGCCTCCTCTCTCCGGCTCCATTTTCTCCGCCGCCGGGGGCCGGGGTCTCCTGTGGGGGCCCAGCCGGCACCCCGGGTCTCCCCTCAGAGCCGGGGTGACCCCCGGGGAGCCCGGAGCCGGGGGCGGGCGGGGGCGGGGCGCAGGAGCAGCGGCCCCGCCGAGTTTGGGGGGAAGTAGCCGGCGGGGGGGAGGGGGCCTCAGGGCCCCCCACGATGGACGAGCGGCTGCTGGGGCCGCCCCCTCCGGGCGGGGGCCGCGGCGGCCTGGGGCTGGTGGCGGGGGAGCCCGGGGGCCCCGGCGAGCCTCCGGGCGGCGGGGACCCCGGCGGGGGCGGCGGGGGCGTCCCGGGGGGCCGAGGGAAGCAGGACATCGGGGACATCCTGCAGCAGATAATGACCATCACGGACCAGAGCCTGGACGAGGCCCAGGCCAAGTGAGTGCCCCCACCCGCCACCCACACAGCAGGAGCCCGGGCGGGCTGCTCTCCGAACCCCAACTCCAGACCCACCTCTCCTCTCCTGCTCCCGGAACCCCAGATAAGTGACTCCTCTCCTTCACCCCGCCCTGCACCCTTCAACAGGGAGCCCAGCGGCCTCACCCCCTCCTCACCTCTCACTGACCCCCAGCCCCTGAACACCTTCCCTCTCCAGAGCCCCCTCCGGCTCCTCCCCGACTCCACAGCCCCCGCCGCCTCTGCAGACTGGGCCTCCGCACCCTCCCAGAGTGCCCACCTCTGCTCTCCACCATGGCCCAGCCCCGTGTCCTCCCTCCCGCCTGCCCCTGCTCAGCCAGGACCCTCCACACACACACCTCTGCCCATCCCTCCACTTCAGCTGGGCACCCCAGCTCTGGCTCTTCCCCCCAGTCTCCATCGCTCTTTTGAAATCGACCTAGTCACCTTCGTATCTGCAGTCACTCCCCTTCTCCCCCCTGCACCTTCTAGACCGGCTCCCCCAGCCCCAGCGCCCGCGGCCTTCAGCCTGCTGCCTCCACCCCACGGCCCGCTGGGAGCTGCCTTACCCCGAGAACCCCACCCGCTTCACCCCGGCCCCCTTCCCACCCCAGCCCCCTTCCCACCTGCCCCGTTCACCCCGGCCCCCTTCCCACCCCAGCCCCCTTCCCACCTGCCCCGTTCACCCCAGCCCCCTTCCCACCCCAGCCCCGTTCCCACCTGCCCCCTCGCCCTCACGGCCCCTGCACGTTCCCGCCCTGAACTCCGGTTCCTCCCAGGAAGCACGCCCTCAACTGCCACCGCATGAAGCCGGCGCTCTTCAGCGTGCTGTGTGAGATCAAGGAGAAGACCGGTACGTCCCTGGTCCCCGCTCCCGCCGCCTGCCGGCATGGAGCCTGAGCGGGGTCCGGGGGTGTGCGGGGCCCTGGGTGGGGACCAGAGGAGCGGGCCGCAGGAGGGCGGAGGGCGGGCGTGGGGCCGGGGCCCTGAGTCCCCGCTCGTGCTAGGCCTCAGCATCCGAAGCGCCCAGGAGGAGGAGCCGGTGGACCCCCAGCTCATGCGTCTGGACAACATGCTTCTGGCGGAAGGCGTGGCCGGGCCCGAGAAAGGGGGGGGCTCGGCCGCCGCAGCCGCGGCTGCGGCCGCTTCGGGGGGCGGCGTGTCCCCCGACAACTCCATCGAGCACTCGGACTACCGCAGCAAGCTGGCCCAGATCCGCCACATCTACCACTCGGAGCTGGAGAAGTACGAGCAGGTGAGGCCGGGCGCGGGCGGGCGGAGCTTCCCGGGGGCTCCGGCCACGGGCGCCTCACAGCCCTCCGCCCCGCAGGCCTGTAACGAGTTCACCACCCACGTCATGAACCTGCTGAGGGAGCAGAGCCGCACGCGGCCCGTGGCGCCCAAGGAGATGGAGCGGATGGTGAGCATCATCCACCGCAAGTTCAGCGCCATCCAGATGCAGCTCAAGCAGAGCACCTGCGAGGCCGTCATGATCCTGCGCTCCCGCTTCCTGGACGCCAGGTGGGGCCCGGCCCAGTGCACACAGACCCCGGGGTCCCCAGGGCCTGCCGCACACTGGGACCCGGGGCCCAGCGCACACGGGACCCCAGGACCCGGGGCCCAGCGCACACGGGACCCCAGGACCCGGGGCCCAGCGCACACGGGACCCCAGGACCCTGGGCCCAGCGCACACGGGACCCCGGGCCCAGCCGCACGGAGAGCCTGCGGGCCCAGCCGGCCTCAGCGCCCTCTCCTCCTCCGTAGGCGGAAACGCCGCAACTTCAGCAAGCAGGCCACCGAGGTCCTGAACGAGTACTTCTACTCCCACCTGAGCAACCCGTACCCCAGCGAGGAGGCCAAGGAGGAGCTGGCCAAGAAGTGCGGCATCACCGTGTCCCAGGTGCGGGGCCGCGGGGGCCCCGCCGCCGAGGGCCGGAGCCAAGGCCTCCGCTGACCTCCTCTGCCCGCACCCCAGGTCTCCAACTGGTTTGGCAACAAGCGGATTCGCTACAAGAAAAACATCGGGAAGTTTCAAGAGGAGGCAAACATCTACGCGGTCAAGACGGCCGTGTCCGTCACCCAGGGGGGCCACAGCCGCACCAGCTCCCCGACGCCCCCGTCCTCCGCAGGTGGAGCCCTGGGCCAGCCCGGCTGGCTGTTTGCACGCTTCCTGCCTCTGTTCCCACTTCCTATCGAGGCAGGACCAGGGCACAGGGTGGGGGCCTCTGGGGGTAACACACCAGGCTGAGGCGGCGGGACGTGGGGACAGGCCCCCAGCGCGGAGGCCCGGAGCGGAGCCGGGCGGCGGTCGTGCGCCTGACACCCCACAGCTCGTGCCGAGGGCTTGTTGGAAACGGGGGTGTCTCCCTCTGCCACAGGCTGTCCCCGTCCCTAATTCCTTCTCTGCTCCCCAAGGCTCTGGCGGCTCTTTCAATCTCTCAGGATCCGGAGACATGTTTCTGGGGATGCCCGGGCTCAACGGAGACTCCTACTCCGCCTCCCAGGTCAGTGCCCGCCCGGAGGGCTGCCCGCTGGGTCCCTCCTCCAGCGCCCAGACGCTCCTCCGGAGGCGCTCACCGCCTCACCCCCTCCTCTCCGCAGGTGGAGTCCCTCCGGCACTCGATGGGCCCCGGGGGCTACGGAGAGAGCCTCGGGGGCGGCCAGATGTACAGCCCCCGGGAGATGAGGGTGAGTGGAGCCTGCAGGCCTCCCCCGCCCCCAGGACGGTGCCCTGCCCGCAGCACTGCCCCACACTGCGTTCAGAGCCTCACCCGACTGTGTCTTCCAGGCGAACGGCGGCTGGCAGGAGGCTGTGACCCCGTCCTCGGTGACATCCCCGACGGAGGGACCAGGGAGCGTTCACTCTGACACTTCCAACTGACCCCCCTCAGGGCCACGGGGTGGGGCTCACGAGGTGACGGGAGAGGACAGAGGCATCCAGAGGACACACCCAGACACAGGAGAAGCACAAGATGGAGAAGGGCAGATGGGCGCCTGCCCGGCCGGCTCAGTGCTGGGGTGCTGACTACATGGCAAGGAGAAGGGTCCCCTAAGGGGAAGGTGGAGTCTGTGTCCCGCTTTCCCTTCTCTTCAATCTTTCTCTCTCCCCATTTCTTACACAGAAACACACCCAGACCCTCTTTAGATCCTCTCTCACAGACACAGACACTATTGTTTCTCTCCGACACACACGACTATTCTGTGTCTGTCATACACACACACCCATTCCCTCCCTTCCTCCCTCCCTCTCTCTCTCTCTCTCTCTCTCTCTCTCTCTCTCTCTCCACCCGTTCTCCCTCCCCCACCCCTTATCTGCTCTGGGATCTGTGGAGACGCCAGCCTTGCCCTACCTACCAGAGATGCCAAAAATGGGGACACAACTTCTGGACAGATGACCTGGCCGCGCCCCGGGCCTCCCCCCTCCAGACGGCTTATTACCTCATATGCAGCTCATCTTAAACCAATAGAATTGCTCGGTGAACGAGAGTGTCTGACTCAGATATCTACCTCGGAGGGAGTTTCTGCTACTTTAGGGAATTGGGAATTGTTAACTGGGTTTGGGGTCCAACTTTTTTTTTTTTTTTTTTTTTTTTTTTAGAAAAAAAAATCCCTGGGCTCCATCTGTATTTTGGGGGTGTTTTGTTGTTGTTGGTTCTTAATTTTTAATTGAGTTTGGGGAAGTAGATGTTTTATATGTTGATTTTTTATTTTATTTTTTTTACCTTAATCACTGGCTTTCCTATATTCGGGGAGACAGCAAAGGGGACATGATAAGAGAAAGGGGGACAGAGGGACCGGTGAGGGCCGGCTGGCTCGTCCACAGAGTACATTTAGCAGCGCCAAGCCCGCCCCTCACACCCCTAGGTGTCCTCTGCTCTAAGGCCCAGGGGCACTCCCTGGCTGGGCCGCTCCCCTGCGCTTGGTGTGGGCAGCGGGCTTGGGTGCTGGCCTGCGCTCCCGCAGCCCGTGGGCAGGGCTGGGCACAGCCGTTGGGGGGCAGTGCCACCTTCCCCGGTGACGCCTTTTCTCACCGTGCAGCTGGAGGGGAGAGCGGGGAAGGGTCACGGTGAAACAAGTGTGAGTTGGGGAGCTTGTGTGTGTATCTCCCTCAGTTTCCCCAGAAATGAGGTGTCTTTGTTCTCAGTCCAAAATGCTGAGGTTGGGGGGAGAGGCTGCAAGAAGCCAGGTACAGAGGGAGGTCAAGTCTCTGCCGCCCCATCCTCGGCCCTGAACCCCTCCAACATCGTCAGGATCTCAGACTGTCACCGTGGGAACCCGCCCGATCAGCAGACTGGGCAGGCTGGGACGGATGGGGGGGGGGAGGCGCGGGCACGGGCTGGGCAGTTCTCTCCTCACTTGTAAACTTATAGTTTCGCAAAAAAAAAAAAAAAAAAAAAGCAGTTTTAAATAAAGAAATTTTCCCCCTGGGTTTAGTTGAGAATTATTTTCAAAAACGTAAACTCCAGGAAGAAAACATTTCTCTCTTCATAACAGCCCGAAAGGGTTTCCCCGAGTCCACCAGCCTTGCCCTCCGCACCCAGGCCCCGTGTCTCAGCCGGGCCTCCTGCGTGGGGAAAGCCTGCCCGGAACCGTTGGCCTGGAGCCAGTCCGCAGATGGCTCCGGTGGCCACCACGGCCTCAGGTGGTCAGGTTGAGGCCCGAGGGCCTGAGACCCTAGAAGATGCACGCCCCACCCCCACAGACGTGGCAGCGCCAGGGTGGGGTGATCACCCTTCTAGCATCTGAAGGACTCTTAGCCGAGAGTCACGAATTCCTAGCATTCCCGGTGCCAGGACAGGACCGGGAGAGGGGGCAGGGGAGCGGGTACAGGCCCCACCTAGGGCAGAGGCCACAGCAGTGAGAGGCAGACGGAGCCAGGAGCCTGGACGGGAGGCAGGATGGCGGCAGGGGCCGTGGCCGGAGCCTGGGTGCTGGCCCTCAGTCTGTGGGGTGAGCCACTGCCCCCGCCTGTGGGAGGCACTCGGCCCTCCCAGTCTCCCCGGACCCCCGCGCCCCTCCAGCGCCCTCGCCCCCGTGCCAGGTTTGCCAGCCGCCCCCTCCAGCCCCTCCACCTGCCGCTGTCTCCCAGGGGCAGGGGCGGTGGCGGGCTGTCAGAACGTCACGGCCGCGATCGGGAAGCCGCTGGTGCTCCGCTGTAAGGGTGCTCCCCGGAAGCCACCCCAGCAGCTGGAATGGAGACTGGTGAGTGGGGCTCCGGGCGCAGCCTCCCCCCACCCCCGAGCCCTCCCCGAAGGGCTGGCGCTAGCCGGGCCTCTCTGTCCCCAGCACACAGGCAGGACGGAGGCCTGGAAGGTCCTGTCTCCCCAGGGAGGCTCCTGGGACAGCGTGGCTCGAGTCCTCCCCAACGGCTCCCTCCTCCTGCCGGCGGTGGGGGTCCCCGACGAGGGGACTTTCCGGTGCCGGGCGGTGAGCCGCAAAGGAAAGGAGATCAAGTCCAACTACCAAGTCCGAGTCTACCGTACGGTTCCGGCCCTCCTTCCCCCAGGCCCTCCTTCCAGGAGAGCCTTCCACCCAGCGCGCGCTCCCTGCCTTCCTGGCGGTGCAGAGTCTTCAACGCCCAGCGTTTGATTGGGTTTTCCCCCCTCCAGAGATCCCCGGGAAGCCCGAGATCGTGGATCCCGCCTCTGAGCTCCAGGCTGGCGTCCCCAACAAGGTAGTGGGAGGAAAGGGGAGAGAGCAGAGCGGACAGCCGGGCGGCTGGGTGCGGGTATGGCGTCTCACTTTCAACGGTGATGAGGTCACTTTTAAAAAAATATATTTTATTAATTTTCCACAGAGAGGAACGGAGAGGGACAGAGAGCTATAAACGTCGATGAGAGAGAATCACCAACCAGCTGCCTCCTGCACACCCCCTACTGGGGATGTGCCCGCAACCAATGTACATGCCCTTGACCGGAATTGAACCTGGGACCTTCCAGTTCACAGACCAACGCTCTATCCACTGAGCCAAACCGGTTTGGGCTGATGAGGTCACTCTTTCCCCAGGTGGGGACGTGTGTGTCTGAGGGGGGCTACCCCGCAGGGACTCTCAGCTGGCACTTAGATGGGAAACCCCTGGTACCCGATGGCAAAGGTGAGTCCGTTTCCCTGCTAGCTGCCTTTCTCCTGGTCCGCCCCGCACACCGAGGGCCACCGCGCCTTCTCCCTCCCCCTCAGGCGTGTCCGTGAAGGAAGAGAGCAGGAGACACCCCGAGACAGGGCTTTTCACGCTGCAGTCAGAGCTGACGGTGACCCCAGCGCAGGGGGCAGCGCCCCGCCCCACCTTCTCCTGCAGCTTCCGCCCCGGCCGGCCCCGGCGCAGAGCCCTGCACACAGCCCCCCTCCAGCTCAGCGTCCAGGGCGAGCCCGCAGGTGGGTGAGTGCTTCGGAGGTGTGGCCGCGGGCCCGCACAGCCCGTAACGCTGCCTCCCCTCCCAGCCCCGGAGCCGGGGCCACAGGTCCGACTGGTGGTGGAGCCGGAAGGCGGAGCAGTAGCTCCCGGTGGCACTGTGACCCTGACCTGTGAGGCCTCCGCCCAGCCCCCTCCTCAAATCCACTGGGTCAAGGACGTGAGTGACGTGGGGAGGGGCTGGGAGGAGAGAGGCGTAACTGGCAACTGGGAGGGCAGGGAGCCCAGGGAGCTGGGAAGACAGGGTGCCTGAGGATGTGGACCCAGACAGGAGATGGGATGTGTAATGGCCTCCTGTCCCCCTCCCCCTACCCAGGGCACCCCCCTGCCCCATCCCCCCAGCCCAGTGCTGCTCCTCCCTGAGGTAGGGCCTCAAGATCAAGGAGTCTACAGCTGTGTGGCCACCCACCCCAGCCATGGGCCCCAGGAGAGCCGTGCTGTCAGCATCAGCCTCATCGGTGAGGAGACCGTTACTGCTCCGTCTGGCACTGTCCCCAAGAGCCACCCCACGCCACCCCGTTCACCCACACCCGGCCTCGGCCACCCCCAGACCCTACCAAGAGGGCAGCCCTGTCCTCTCCCCACTCGGAGCTAAAACAAGGAAACACCCTAGATGGTCCCCTCGCGGGCCTGCCGCCTTCCTTTCTGATGCTCCAACTTTGCCTTCCAGAAACCGGCGAGGAGGGGCCTGCCGCAGGTGAGGGGCTGGAGGTCAGAGGAAGACCGACCCCAGTGTGAGCGGGGGATGGTCAACAGTGGGGGCTGGGCCTCACCCCTCCCATTTCCCCACAGGCTCTGTGGGAGGGCCTGGGCTGGGAACCATAGCCCTGGCCCTGGGCATCCTGGGAGGCCTGGGGGCAGCCGCCCTGCTCATCGGGGTCATCGTGTGGCAAAGGCGCCGCCGCCGAGGAGAGGAGAGGTGAGTGGAGAAGCTGGCCACCGGGGCCTGGGCGTCCAGGCGGCGGAGAGGCGGGGGGAGGGCCAGGCCCCGTGCAGAGCGCTCCCTCCTCCCCAGGAAGGCCCCGGACACCCAGGAGGAGGAGGAGGAGCGCGCAGAGCTCAACCAGTCCCAGGAGCCCGATGCAGCCGAGGGCAGTGCAGGAGGGCCTTGAGGGGCCCCTGGCCACCCCTTCCCTCACTCCCTTTTCTTTTCCCCACACTGTTTTGGCCCCAGACCATTTCTCCCTGTATAACCTCCACTCACCTCGCCTCACGTCCTTTCACAACCAGAGCCTGCCACAAACAGCCATGAGTAAACACTTGGCGTAACCTTGCTCCCTTTGCCCGTGTGTGTGTGTGTGTGTGTGTGTGTGTGTGTGTGTGAGAGAGAGAGAGAGAGAGGGAGAGAGAGAGAGAGAGAGAGAGAGAGACACGCTCACCCACTACTGCCCTGAGAACGTCCCCACCACACCACACTCACTCAAAGTGGGGTTGTCCGCCTGGGAAGGAGTGGAGGAAGGACAAAGGCGGCAGAGTTCCCATCAATAATCTTGTTTATTGAGCGTGTGATAAAGGAGTCAGGAGAGGGAGCACTTAGTCAGAACCCACAGTAGGTCCTGGGGAGAGGAAATTAAATTAAATCAAGGGGGAGGTCAGGGAGAGTCAGAGGGAGCCTTGCCCACCTTTCAAAATCAAATCAAGAAACGGGGGGACGCACGGGATGAGGAAAGAGGAGAAACAGACCTTCTCTTCAGTCCCTCTCCCCGCGCTGGAGGGGCTGCGCGGAGGGCGCAGTGAGAGCGGCCCGAGGCGGCCCCTCCGTTCCCCGGCCCCGCCCGGGCCCCACGGGCAGTGCGCTCCCCACCCCGCCCGGAGAGTGGCCCACGGAAGGGCCCAGGCGTGAGGAAGGGTCAGCGGGGACCCCAATACTGATTCTCCTCTGGCTGGAGGTGGGCAGAAAGGAGACACGGCTCAAATACTGAGCAGCCAGAAAAAGAAGAAAATGGCGAGAAACAGGAAGAGAGAGTCCTGCCAGCTGGAGGCCGGGTGGCCCTGTCCCAGATCCGCACCTGGAGGAGAAAGGAGGCTGAGGCAGAAGCACCCTCTCCGGGGAGGAGGGGCGGAGGGGGTTGGGGCTCCCCGCTCGCACCTGCGCCGCGGCGGAATGGCTCATGGGTGTTGAAGACGGTGGTGAAAAATCCGAAGGGAAAGGCGCCCACGCCGAACGAGAAGTGAAAGGCCCCGGGATCGCCGAACGGCTGGAAGCCCTGCGGGGGCAGAGGGAGCCGGGTGAGCTGCCTGAGGCTTTGGCAAGGAAGGGACCCGTCAGACCAGACTCACCCCTCTGCTCTCCGGAGCTGGTCGCCGGCCCTGGGGGCGGGGGGGCGTTTTCAACCTGAGGAAGGAGAGAGGGACACCAACGTGAAATGTCCCTCTGCTTCCACACCCTCCCGCCTTCCCTGGCACCCGCCTTCTCTCACCTGGGATCCTGGGGCTTCTGGCTCCCCCGCCCATAAAGGGGGACCACCTTCTCTCTGCTGATGCCAGCTTTACACACGGGGCACTCCTGCCGCTCTGGCCGCGTCTCCAGCCACTGGGGGGGAAAGGAAGTGGTTTCCAGTATGCAGCAGGTCCGCCAGCTCCTCAGACCTCCCCATTTCCCTCGTCATCTCTTCTGAGTACGCACCTGATGAAGACAGGGCCAACTGGATGGGGGGAAAAAAAAGGTCAAACTAGCTACAGGAAGGAGACACAGACCCGACCTCCGAGCCCCATCTCGCCCCCAATTCCCAAGCATCACCGGCTGTTTCTCTTCGTATTGTCTGCCCCCTCTTCGAGGCCTTCCTGCTTTTCTAATCTTCCAACGCAAAGTTTCATCCACCCCACCCCCACCCCCACCCCACACACACTCATCCCCTCCCTTCTCCCTTTGACTTAGTTTTCAACCACCCCTTTCCAGATCTCCTCTTTCAGTCCCAGCCCCATCCTTGCCCCACACCCATCACTCCCCAACCCAAACCTAATTCGCCCCACCCGCCCCACTCCTTTTCCTCTCTCCCAGGCACATGAAGTCCCTGTTGCCACAACCCTCCAACCTCTCACGCTGTCCCTCCAAGTGCCCTTGTCCCCAGGGCATACCAGCCCGCCCCTGACATAGCTCACCGGAATGTGGTCCCGCATTCCCTAGTCTCCCCCACTCAACGAATGCCTCTCCTACCCGTTGAGTCTAATGCGTTTCCACCTGCATAGCTACGACCCCTCTCTTATCTGGGGTAAGGAAGCTCGGGTCTCCCCTATACAGATGTGCGCTCCACCCTCGCCCCGTTTCTCCAGATCACACCACTCGCTCCCGCTCCTAGCTCCTGCGCCTCTGCTTTTCAGTCTGGTCGTACAGATGAGCCCCACACACACCCAGAAAGACGTACGCTCCCTCCTCCGGGCTCATCTATGGGGAGGTGCCCTCCGATTATCCGTGTGATTTGTGATCCCCCGCCCCCAGCCCGCCCCGTGCGGAGGTGAGCCCCACTCCTCTCGCCCGCTGCCCGCTTCTCACCAGTACAGGTGGCCACACATACTGATCACAGCCTCCCGAGCCGTCTCCAGACATATATTACATTCGAAGGTGGCGCCCGCCCCGCCCCGCTCGCAGTTTGGCCCTTCGGGGCCCCCATCCTCCTCCTCCGCTGCTGCCATGGCCCGTTCGGTTTCGCCCCCACAAACCCCTAAGTCCCCGCAAACACACAAATACAAGCCCCAACAAACAAGAGACCGCCTCCCGCTCACGATCATTGGAGAGGCCTAAAGGTGTTTTCATCGCGATTGGTCTGAGTGCCTGCCAATCACTCAGGACGCGCCATAAAGGATTGGTCCGGAGGCGGGGGAGGAAGAGGTTTGCGCGGCCTGCCCTTGCCCTATGACTATTGGCTCATGCAGTCGCCGTCGCTGGCGTGCTCTGCCATTCGCCCGCCGCCGGGACAAGGGAAGCTTTATTGGTGTGGGTAGCTGCCAGTCATGTCCAAAGGCCAGAAGCAATTGGCTCAGGACTGCCCTTGCTTTCCTTTCCTTCCTCTTTCTCAGAAGGTCCGGACTCCTATTGGACTTTGGAGCGTATGACTCAACGGCAATTGACTGGCTGGGCTCGACGGAAACTGGTGATTAGGCAGTGCGCGTGCGCAGCAGGCGGCGGGAAGGGGTGGACCAATCCCGGGAGCGCTGAGCTTTCTGCGGGCCCGCCCTGCACCTCTATCTCGTCGTCATGGCGACTGCTCTACAATTGGCTGGGTTCGGGTCCAAAGGATTCGGCTCAGCCTCCTCCGAGTGCTCGGGCTGCGGCATCCCTCGCCCGATTGGCCCGTTTCCTTCGCCCCTAATTGGCCGAGATCGGGAGAGACGGCGAAGAGCTCAGGAAAAAGGGCAAAACGGGGGTCGCAGGGTTCAAAATGGCCCCGGCCTCCTTCGGTGACGTAGGGAACAAAACTTGGGGCCGCCCCTCCCTCTCAGTGAAGAATGGGGAGCCCGCCTTAGCCCGACGCCGGGATGGTGCGAGCCTCGACCCGCGGCGCTGGTGTTAACGGCCTCCCGCGGCTGGACTCGGCCCGCCCTGTAGGTCCCCCGGAGCAGAACCGAAGCCAGACCCTGTGTAAAGGGCGGCAGGCCGCTGGCCCGCCCCGGCCTAGGCCTCCGCGGCGAGGCGCCCAGTCCCCTTCGGAGCGGCTGCGGGGCCGGGCGCTCCTGAAGGCGACCTGGGCCCGCCCCGCCCGCCGTGGGAGATGCCGGGCCGCGGGCCTCCCGGGGCCTTTGTTCCGCAGTCAGTGAGCCTCAGGGCGGCCCGGGGAGCGGGTTTCGGAAACCCGGGCGCCAGGCCTGGGCGTCGTCCTCCGGGCGTGCGGGCCGCTCGGCGGGGGCGGGGCGGCGGGCGCCTGATAAGCGCGGCCGGCGGCGGAGGGTCAGGGCAAGTGGCCGGGCGAGCGGCGGAGACCGAGCAGGAGGCAGATAGGATGATCCTGGTAAAGGGACTGCGGGACACGGGCTGGGCTCCACACACGCCTTCAGAATTGAGGCGTGCCTGTCCCAGAGGAAACCAGCACCCCCCGCCCCCAAAAGCAGCCCAGTGCCCGGTCCCGTGTGAAGATGGGTGCGCCGGCTGCGCGGGGAGAGACGGAGGCCGGAGAGCTGAGGCGGCGGCGCGGGGAGGCGGGCCCTCCCCCGGGGAGAGGGCGGCGGGAGGGGGAGCGGGGAGGGGAGGAGGGAGGGGACAAAGAGACCCCGCTGGGGGCCGGGTGAGGTGAGGCCAGAGGATGGAGCCCTGAGGGACGGGGGAGGCTCGGGCTCGGCGTCTAGGTCCGTCATGAATCTTTGGGATTGAATGGGGACCAGAAGGGGCCTCGGAGAGGAGCTGCGGGAACGGGCTGCAGCCGGGGGCCGCGGAGGAAGGCGGCACCGGGGAGGGTGGAGGAGAGCCGCGGACGGGAGAAGGGGCGAGCGCAGCCCGCGGGGCCGCCGCCGAGGAGGTGATGGAGGAGGATGCGCTGCAGGCCCGGCCCAGCCCGCCGCGGGGCCGCTAGCGGGAGGACACGCCCGGGTGCCTGGGAGGCGATTGGCAAAACAGGCCGCCCATCACCGCCCCCCACTTCCTTTCCGGCCCCGGAAACCGGCGGCGTCGGGGGTGGGGGGATAGCGGCAGCAGCAGCCCAGCCCTCGGAGACAGCAGGAAGGGTGGGAGGGAGCTGGGGGCCAGCCCCCACCATTCCTGCCGCCATGGGCCCTGCCTCCCACTCTCGCCTCCCCTCCATCGGCCGGGGCTAGGATACCCCCAAGCCCGTCGCCCCCTTGGCGCCGACACCCCGAACGAGGCAGAGACACAGCCGCCCGCCGCCTCCGCTGCCGCAGCCTGGCCGGGGAGGGGGCCGGCCCCCCAGGCTCCCCTCCCCACTGAGGTGGGGGCAGGAAGGGAGGGGAGGGGAGGGGGTGGGGGAGAGGATGGGGCTGGGAGAGGGTTGCTGGGAAGAGGAGAACCGCCGGGGGAGAGGGTTGCTGGGGGAAGGAGGGGGGACCTGAGGGGGAGGAAGGATGGAAGAGGGAGAATTGGAGGCGCTGCGAGTCGTGGGAAGGGTGTGGACAGGGAGTCCTGGGCAGGGAATTCCTGCGCTCCCCAATCCCAATTCCTTTCCTTGCCCTTTGGCCCCACTTGATTCTTGGAGGGTTGGGGCCGGGAGGAGGCCGCTATGCCATGGCCCTCCCTCCCTCAGCAGAATTTGCTTCCCAGGAATGCCCTCAGACTGGTCTCCCATCAGGCGCAGGGCCTCTTGCTCCCCTGGCTTCCCCGCTGCTCCCCTCGGACCAGGTGTTTCTGGGTTGAATCTGTGTACCGTGCACAGTATGCTTGTGTGCAGCTAGGTTGTCCCGTGCTCCCCGCGGGCTGTGAAGAAGTGCTGTTACTTCCCGTCAGAATTGCCCATTCTCATCTTAGTCCATGTCTCACGTCTAGTCTCCACATGTTCAGGTGTGAGTTTTCATGTACATATTGCATCTATTATTGGCTTCATGTTTCTTGCGCATAAACTTGGGCATGTAGAGATTATACCGTGTTCCCATCATATGCATCGGTCTTCATGTGTGGGATCCATGGCTTACCTGACGAGCACACGCTCCTTTCATAATCCGGTTGGCCTCTTTGCTGTGTATATTTTCCCAGTCAGGGTTCACTTTACACATATCGTGCTCCTTCACATGATGTGCTGATTTGACATGTCCAACATGCTATGGTCACACATACTATTAATTACTTCTTAATTTTACTGGCATTATGTTTTGGGAGTCAGTGCTCGTTAACCCATTTGGCGCTCTGTTGTGTTTATCAATCCTGGGTATTGCTGCTCCAGAGAGGATCTTATAATATTACTATGCATATTAGAGAGGGTAACGGGGCCTCCATCTCCCCAAAGAGCCCCGTCCAGGTGCCTTACCTGCTGCCTTCCTGGCCTGTGTCGCTTCCTGCACGTGATCTCTCCGGGGGTGTGTCGCCCCGGTCAGCCCTGCTGTGCACATCATCTGTCCCCGCTCTGCACTGTTGGCATGTATTTGGTGACAGCAGCATCTTTCCCGTGGCATGCTAATCCCCATTCTGGATGTTTCTCTGTGTGTGTGTGTGTGTGTGTGTGTGTGATGGTATGTGCCATCCTGATGGTTGCCACTCTGTGCTTTCATTGTGGCCGGGCGTCGCGTGGCTTGGTGTGCCCACTGCTTCCTCGGTGACTTCTTTTCATAGCTAACATCCTCAGGAGGTAGCTAGCTTACTCATGCTCAGGCTCATGGTGTGTCCAGCAATGTTTATGAGTGCCTTCTCTGCCTCCTCCTGGCCCGGGCATCGGGGATAAGACAGAGTCGCTGTCCTCAAGCTGCTTCCAGACTAGCGAGGGAGCAGGCAGTGAGCAGTGGCAGCGGTTGAAGGTGAGTGGTTCTCACGCTCACCGGGAAGGCCTGCTCAAGCACAGATCAATGGGCCCAGCACCCAGGGTTTCTGACCAGGAGATCTGGGGTGAAGTCCAACAAGTTGCATTTCCAACCTTTGAGAACCAGTGATTAGGATCAAAGGGTAAAGAGAAGTCGGGCCTCGCAGGCTTCAGAAAGACCTCCAGCTCACGGCACAGCTGAGGGAGGCAGGTGACGGGGTGGAAGGCGTCCCAGCCAAAACGCACGGAAGCCTGGAACGTCCTGGCGTGAGAGGAGCTGAAGAAAATCAGTTCGGAGGAAAAGGCGTTTGTGGGCGTGTGTCCAAGAAGTAAGCAGAAGTCAACTTGTCCAGAGGGCCTTTAGGCAAGACAGGAAAAGGCCCAGCTGTGTGTGACAGAATCTGGTTGCCCCATGGAAGGGGGATTGAAGAGGAGGAGGGATTGAAGAAGAGGAGGGATTGAAGAGGAGGAGGGATTGAAGAGGAGGAGGGATTGAAGGGTTGGGAACCTGTTGCAAAAGTCCCGCTGAGAAACCCCGGTCCACACTCGCAGGGGCGTGGGCTGAGGGCGCTGAAGCTGCCATTCCAGGGCTGGCATCTCCTCTCCTCCACGGCCTGCTGCCTTCGCTCTGGGCCTGGGCTGGCCTTTGAGCACAGCCTTCCTGTCCTGGGAGGAATGTCTTTGGCCGTGACAGTATTTACTGGAACTCCGTTTTTGGGAACTGGGACCCTGCCCCCACAGTGGGACAGCAGCGGGGAGGAAGAAGGAAGAGCCCAGGAGGCAGGTTCTGGGCGCCCGTCCGTCTTCCTCTTCCAGGGAAGTGGCGTGATGTCCCTTGTACTCTGCCCTCTTCTCTCTCTGGGAGGCCTTCCCCTCTGTGCGTGCCCGGCCAGGCTGCTGGAGGGCGGGAAGGAGTGGTGGGATCCGCTTGCCTGTCTGTGGAGGTAGGATTGATTGGTGTAGTGACTCCTGGTCCGTCCATGGCTTTATCTGGAATGGGAGGCCGTGCGGGTGGAGAGGGATATTCTAGGTATGCATTCCCATCTTCATCTGTCACTGGATGGGAGCGTAAATGTGTGTGTGTGTGTGTGTGTGTGTGTGTGCGCGCGCGCGCCGGGCCGTCTTGTGTGTCTTGCCTGCGTGACAGAGCCTTCATTCTTGTCAGCCAGCCTTGAGAATGTCTGTGGGTGTTGGAGACTTGCGCTGTGGCTGCTGTGTGCACCTGGGTAATATGCACACAGATGGCGGGAGCTGAGTGGTGAGGGGCACGGCTGCTTAGGTTGAAGCTAGGAAGTGCCTCTCAAGTAAGTTACTGAACTTTTCTGGCCTATTTCCTATAACATGTAAACTTTGTGGTTTAACGTAGTGTATAGTATATGTAAACCAGCCCTGTCTAACACAAATATAATGCATGCCACGTATGTAATCTTTAATTTTTCTTTGTAATCTTCACCTGAGGATATTTTTTCCATTTATTACTTTTTAATATTTTTTATTGATTTTTTTACAAAGAGGAAGAGAGAGGGATAGAGAGTTAGAAACATGGATGAGAGAGAATCATCGACCAGCCGCCTCCTGCACACCCCCTACCGGGGATGTGCCCACAGCCAAGGTACATGCTTCTGACCAGAATCGAATCTGGGATCCTTCAGTCCGCAGACCGACACTCTAGCCACTGAGCCAAACCGGTTTCGGCATCCATTTATTTTTTTTAGAGAGAGTGGAAGGAAGGAGAAAGGGGAGAGGAGAGAGAGAGAGAGAGAGAGAGAGAGAGAGAGAGAGAAACATCAGTGTGAGAGAGATACATCAATTGGTTGCCCTCTGCACATGCTCCAACCAGAGATCAAACCTGCAACCAAGGCACGTGCCCCTGACCCGAAATCGAACTCATGACCCTTTGGTCCGTGGGCCGGCACTCTAACCACTGAGCAGCCGGCCAGGGCTGTAATTTTTAATTTTTTGGTAGCTACATTGAAAAAGGTAAAAAGTAACAGGATGAAATTAATTTTAATCTATTGAACACAAAAGTTTGTAATTGCAAAATGTAATCAGTGTAAAAGGTTATTAAGGGACATTTTACATTCTGTTTTTCACTCAAAGTGTTTGAGATCTGATGTGCATTTTACATTTCTAGGACGTCTCAGTCTGCACTAGGCCACATTGCAGTGCTCAGCAGCCGGGGGTGGCTGGTGGCTGCTGGGTGGACAGCGCAGGTGGAGGCCCTTGTAAGACCTTACCAGCCACTAGTGTCAGCTCTCCTGTTGTCCTTTCAGTGTCACACATGTCACCTCTGTGGGTGCACATGTCTCCGCTCCCTGTGCATCTGAAGATATCTGGGCCTTCAGAGAGGGGGTGGGGGACCGGTCTCGAGCTCCCACTGCCCCTGCTCGGGGCTTCCTGAGTGGGTTTGGACGGGAGCCCTGGCCCCATCTTGTCTCCTGCCTTCTGCACCTCACCGCCCCGCCCCTCCAGGAATCAGGCCACTGTCCCTTGCCGTCCCTGCAGGTGACCAGCATGGACCTGTGGCCGGGGACATGGACGGTGCTGCTGCTGCTCTTCCTGCTGCTGCTCTTCCTGCTGCCCACGCTGTGGTTGTGCAGCCCCAGTGCCAAGTACTTCTTCAAGATGGCCTTCTACAATGGCTGGATCCTCTTCCTGGCCGTGCTCGCCATCCCCGTGTGCGCCGTGCGAGGACGCAACGTCGAGAACATGAAGTGAGGCCAGGGGTGCTGGGTGTGAGGGAACTAAGGGTCGGAGGCGAGCAGTGCGTGGGGAGGACGAGGGTGTGCAGGAGAGCCAGAGAGTCCGGGGACTGGAGGGGAGGATTGCAAAGATGTCGGGAGAGGGGAGCCGGGGCGTGCAGGTGGACGCCAGGGGACCCCCTGGAACCGCCTGCCGTGACACCCCTAGGATCTTGCGTCTGATGCTGCTCCACATCAAGTACCTGTACGGGATCCGAGTGGAGGTCCGAGGGGCTCACCACTTCCCTCCCTCCCAGCCCTACGTCGTGGTCTCCAACCACCAGAGCTCCCTCGACCTGCTTGGTGAGCCCCTCCTGGAACTCCCCTCCCCGCCCGCCATCCCTTCCTCTCCCCGGAGCTCCCCTCCCGCCATCCCTTCCTCTCCCCGGAGCTCCCCTCCCACCATCCCTTCCTCTCCCCGGAGCTTCCCTCCCACCATCCCTTCCTCTCCCCCGGAGCTCCCCTCCCGCCATCCCTTCCTCTCCCCGAGCTCTCCCCCGGAGCTTCCCCAGAATCCCCTCGGACGTGCTCACCTGCCTCCGCGGGGACGTGGCTGTCTTTCCCACATAAGCAGGGTGGAGGGCCTTTCGTCACCCTTCCCTCCATTGGGTGTCCCTGCCCTGCCGCCGTCGCCCTCCCTTATCCCCGGCCTGGTAGCGCAGCGATGGGCTGGGCGCCGTGGCCGCCTCCCCCTGACGCTCCGCTCACCCGCCCAGGGATGATGGAGGTGCTGCCCGGCCGCTGTGTGCCCATCGCCAAGCGGGAGCTACTGTGGGCTGGCTCTGCCGGGCTGGCCTGCTGGCTGGCCGGCGTCATCTTCATCGACCGGAAGCGCACCGGGGACGCCATCAGCGTCATGTCTGAGGTGGCCCAGACCCTGCTCACCCAGGACGTGAGTCCCTGGGGACGGGCGGCGGGTGGGGGACAGCTGCGAACAGCGGACAGGCGGGCTCAGGGAGCCGCACCACGTGGCCGCCTCCACAGACCCTCTTCCCCCAGGTGCGGGTCTGGGTTTTCCCCGAGGGCACGAGAAACCACAATGGCTCCATGCTGCCCTTCAAGCGTGGCGCCTTCCACCTCGCAGTGCAGGCCCAGGTGACGACTGCCCCCTCTGCCGGAGCCCCGCCCGCCACCCCTTCCTCCCGCGGAGCCCTCCGGGCCTCCGAGGGGAGCCCGGCTGACGGCCTTTCCCTCCCCAGGTCCCCATCGTCCCCATCGTCATGTCCTCCTATCAAGACTTCTACTGCAAAAAGGAGCGCCGCTTCACGTCGGGTGAGGCTCTGAGCAGACGGGGTGTGTGTGTGGGGGGACCCGAAAGGTCATGGCAGAGGCTAGAGGGACGTGTGTGTGTGTGTGTCCACTCCGGGCAGGACCGTGCGTGGCCACAGATCACTGCCAGGAAGTATTTTGAAGCGCCACCACAGGCGTTGGTTACTGTGGGCAGGAGAGAGAAGGCCTGTGTGCGGGGCTGCGCACTGGGCAGTGCGAGCTACACCCAGACAGAGGGGTGGAAGGGTGGAGTCAGGCTGGGGCTTGGGGAAGGCCGTGCGGGAGGGAGGCCTCGGGAACAGGCGCGACCGGCAGGCAGGGGGCCGTTGCCCGGAGGGGCCGTTGCCCGGCGCCCGGAGAAGAGCCCTAAAAGGTTGAGGAGAAGGGCAGCAGGAGAGCGCAGAAATGGCCCACCCGCGGGCAGAGGCGGGGACAGGCCTGACTGCCCCCCTCCCCTCCCAGGGCGATGTCAGGTGCGGGTGCTGCCCCCAGTGCCCACCGAAGGGCTGACACCGGATGACGTCCCAGCTCTGGCCGACAGGGTCCGGCATTCCATGCTCACCATTTTCCGGGAAATCTCCACCGACGGCAGGGGTGGTGGCGACTATCTGAAGAAACCCGGAGTCGGCGAGGCCCGGCTCTGAGTCCCCTCCGCCCACACCTGCCAGCCGGTGGGTTCGGGAGCAGGACCAAGCCCTCTTCCTCGTCCCCCGCCCTCCTTGGCCTCCTCCTGGGAGTCTTCAGCTTCTGAAGCGAATGTCGGCCCCTGCCCAGCTCCCCATGGACTCTCTTGCCTCGGTGCAGCCTCCACTCTGACCCCGCCTCCTGTGCCATGAGTCCTGGGACAGCTGCCCCCCTCCAGTGCTCACCTCACACAGCGGGAGCACTGCATCCTGCCCGGCGGACCTCCTTCCTCTGGTCCCCCTCCCCGACGTCGGCCAGTGGACTCCTCCGTTCCGTGGAAGTCCCCCCGCCTCCACGCCCGTGGATTCCGTGGACTCGTCGTCTGAGGAGGACTCCATGCTGGGCCTGGAACACCTCCGGCTCCTGGGACACTCCTCAGCGACTTCCCCCTCCCTCCGCGCGCCTCCGCCGGTGGGCTGGACTCCTCTCCCCCGAGGTCTCATTCCTGCCCGCCCAGTGCCCAGGACCGAGCACACTCCTGGGGCCAGTTCGGTCTTCACATTTCTGCTTCCCCTGTCCCCGTCCGTCCCCCCCCACCCCCCCCAGCTCTGGCACATTCCGAAGAGACGGGAGTGACTGCAGGCCGCACCGGCTCCGGGCTCCCAGGCTGGGGAAGCTCTGGCCCTGCTGGAGGGGAGGGGAGGGCTCTTAATTTATTTCTCTTTCTTTGAAGGTTTCCCGTTTGAGCCAGTTTTCATTTCCTCCCTGTGGCATTACCTCCCCGCCTCCCATCCCAGACCTGTGCCCACAACAGGGAGGGGCTGGGAGCAAAGGAGAGGGTGGGACTCCGTTTTTCATGTTGGTTTTTATTAATTATCTGGAAAACAGCAAGGAACCAAGAATAAAGATTGAGCGAGATCTGGACGCCAGCTGCCTTGGTTAAGTTGAAGGTCCCCACTCGGAGGGAGTCCCAGACTCGGTCCTTGGCGGCAGGTGGCCTTGTCTGCAGCGCCCCAGCTGGGAGCCGCAGAGGATGTGTCCGGCTTCCGTGTAAATCAGGGCCGGCTCTGCAGAGGGTCCTCATGGCCGCCCCTTGAGGCCTGGGCTCAGGCTGTTGTCCTCGCAGGAGCCTGGTTAGCGACAGGAGACAGCGGCTGTGGGTCCGGAGACAGCGGCTGTGGGTCCGGGGCGGGAAGGGAAGGGGCTGGTGGGGGGGACAGAGGACTCACAGGCGCCCAGCCTCTCCTCCAGCAGCAGCACCTGGTCGCTCAGAGAGTCTATCCTGTCGCCCCGGCCCCACAGCTCTGCCACCTGCTCTGGCCGCAGGTCTTCGGGTGGCACAGGCAGCACGGCTCGGACCCAGGCCCCAGCCTGCCCAGCCCACTGCAAAGGAGAGCCCGGGTGGTTGGGGTGGGCGCGCCCAGCTCCACGGGCAGCCCGAGCCCTGGCTCACCTGCTCCAGCCGCTCCAGGCGCCCACGCAGCTCCAGGATCTCTCGCCTCAGGGCGCGTTCCTCCCGCTCCTCCCGCTCCGCTTCCCGGACTGGCACGAAGGAGAGCGTGACCGCAGCCCGGTGCCCCCCGCCCCACCCCCCCATCTTTCCTCCCCGCCCCCCCTCACCCACCCCCTTCCCCCGCTCACCGCCCCCATCCCCCTCTCCCCGCACCCTGTGCCCCCACTCCTCCCCCTCCCCCGCTCACCGCCCCCATCCCCCTCTCCCCGCACCCTGTGCCCCCACTCCTCCCCCTCCCCCGCTCACCGCCCCCATCCCCCTCTCCCCGCACCCTGTGCCCCCACTCCTCCCCCTCCCCCGCTCACCGCCCCCATCCCCCTCTCCCCGCACCCTGTGCCCCCACTCCTCCTCCTCCCCCGCTCACCGCCCCCATCCCCCTCTCCCACGCACCCTGTGCCCCCTCCCCGCACCCTGTGGCCCCACTCCTCCCCCCCTCCGCGCACCCTGTGCCCCCATCCCCCCTTCACCCGCCCCCCTCCCCCCTCCCCGCACCCTGTGTCCCTATCCCCCCTCACCCGCCCCCCTCCCCCCTCCCCGCACCCTGTGCCCCTATCCCCCCCCTCACCCGCCCCCCTCCCCCCTCCCCGCACCCTGTGTCCCTATCCCCCCTCACCCGCCCCCCTCCCCCCTCCCCGCACCCTGTGCCCCCACTCCTCCCCCCTCCCCGCACCCTGCGCCCTCATCCCGCCCCTCACCCGCCACGCTGAGGACGCTGGCGCTGGTCGGCGGCTCCGGGGGCCCCTCTAGGCAGGTGCGCCCGTCGGGGCCCAGCACCAGGCCGCGGGGGCAGCCGCAGGCGAAGCTGCCCGCCGTGTTCAGGCAGCGGTGCGAGCAGAGGGCGACGCCGGCCCTGCATTCATCCACGTCTAGTACGGAAAGGGGGCGGGGGCTGAGGGTAGGGGGAGGGGGAGACTGGGAGGGCCGGCGTCCCCGAGGGGGGCTGGGAGGGGGCGGCGATCCGACTCACCCACGTGGCAGCGCCTCCCGCCCCAGCCGGGGGCGCACTCGCACCGGTCGGGCCGCACGCAGGCGCCGCCGTTCAGGCAGGGCTTAGCGCAGATGGCTGCGGGCAGGAAGGGCTTTGGCTCGGCTCCCTGCCCCCCGGCGCACCCCCGCCCCGGGGCCCAGGAGGGAGCTCACCTTCCTCGCAGGCGAGCGCCCCCGGATGCCGCTTCCTCCATCCCTGGCAGCACACGGCGTGCGTCTGCCGCACCTCCCTCCGCACCTCCCGCCAGGCTGCGCGGTACGTGGTCCTGGAGCACAGGGCGCCGTCTGAGCCGGCCTGCGGGCCGTCCTGCGGGTGCGTGGGGCCAGCTCCCGCCCTCACCTGTAGGTGCTGCAGACGCGCCTCCCCGGGCACAGGGTCAGGTAGGGCTTGTGCACGGGCTGGCTGTAGGACTCGTTGTAGCGGAGCGGGACCACCAGCGTCTGCTTGGAGCACACCCCCGGGCTGCACCGTGTGCGGGGAGGCGGGCGCTGAGCGGGCCAGGCCCCCGGCCCAGCCCTCCCTCCAGCTGACAGCCTCACCCCCATTCCAAACTTCGCTGGCCCCTGTGCCCCCACCCAGGTCTCCTGAACCTCTCAGCCCGCCCCCTCGTTGTCACCTCTCTCTGAGGGATCCGCCCTTGGACCCTTCGCCTGTCACCAGGAGGAGGAGGAGGGAGAGTCCGCTTAGGAGGGCGCACCGCTCAGCCCGGGACCCCATGCCGCTCCTGACTCCAGACTGCCGCCTGCAGGAAGGAGAGGTGAAGGCCGGCCGGCCCGCCCGCTCCCTGCTCCGGCGCCCGCCCTCCCCTGGAAGTGTGGGTGACAGCACGTTCATTAGTGTTCATTAGTGTTCGCTTGCACCCGTCACCAGGATGGCGGCTCGGGGGCGTGTACCTAACAGCACCCTTCCTTTAGCACCAGCCGGGCTCCCACCGGCCACCTCCCTCCCCTCACACACTGCCCTCCATGACCCTCTGACCTCCAACATGCCCTCTCCCCCTAATCTTCCTCCTTCAAAACCTTAGGTACTCCCCACGAGACCTCCCTCCTTCCACACAAACCCCACACCGTCACACACACCCTCACCAGACAACACCCCAACTCACACTCACTCTGAGGCCCTGAATGACCCCCACTTTCCCCATCGACATCCCTTGCCCACCTGCCTTTCCTCTCTCTGGGAGAGTCAGGCCCACCAGCCTCAGCAGCAGCGGCTCGACTGGTGGGCAGGCTGGGCTGCAGAGAGGAGGGGCCGGGCCACAGAGCCCTCCCATCCCTGCCCCCTCCCACCGGCTCCCCCTGGAGCTCCAGCTTGGTGTGCTCATGGGGTCCAAGTCTCACCACTTTCCCCACCCAGCAAAGGGCCCCGAGAAGTATCTTCCCAACTTCCTGAGGCCCCTTCTCTCTGGACCCCCCGAATCAGCAGAGGCCACTTGCTGTGTAACACTACAGCACCCTGGTCCCAGCCTCCCCCTTAAGCCCAACACTGACCGGGAGACCTGGGGGGCAGGGAACGAGTGGCAGAGAACACATGGGGTCAGGTCATGGGAGAAGAGACAAGATCGGCTGAGGAAAGAAGGGAAGTCAGCACAGAGGGGCAGGGGCAACCCGGGCACAAGGGGAAAACTGACCCCATTTCTCGATGACATTTGTCGGGGCCTGGGAGGGGGCACAGTTGAGTCAGCCGCCGCCCCCTCCGCGGGGGCAGACAGGGCCCTATTGTCTCCACCAAAATTCCTCCCTTCAGGGAAGAGGCGGCTCTTTGTCCGGCCCTCACCCCGCTCTGGTCTGCAAAGGTTAGAAAGGGGCCCAGGGAATGCGCACCCTGACCCTTACGCCCTGGGCTGGCCAGGACGTTCCGCCCATGAAGCTGGGGCACAAGCCACTGGGGCCCTGGGCTCAGCCCCCAACCTCAGCCTGGGACAGGAAGAGAATTGTCCTCAGCAGGAAAGAACCCACAGAGAATCAGGAACCCACACAGAATGGGCATTGAGAGAGCGGAAACACCAGGGGTCCCACCCCAGACCCGGCATCCGGGCACCCAGGCCTCGGCTCTCCATTCCCACCCTTTTGGGGAGCCGGGTCCCCCTCACCTGGAAAGGAGCCAAGCCACACTGAGGAAAGGGAACTTTATTTCCATAAATACAAGGTAACACCCACTGGAGGGTAGCTAACGGAGGGGGCTGGGGCCTCAGAGAAAGGAGGCTCCCAGGAAGTACCCCAACACTGAACATAGGGACTGGGGGATCCCCAAACCTGAGATGGGCCTCGCAGGCCACAGATATTCCCCAACATTGACACTTCAAGAACGGAACTGCACCCCGAGGGCAGGCGTGGCCCCGCTCCCATGGGCAGTCCTTCCCGGGGGAGGCGGCGTGGGGAGTTCGGCGGGGACAGAGCAACACTGTCCTGAGCGGCCTGGGAGGAGGCCCTGTGTGGGCGGGCTGGGCCCTCCTGTGCAGCCAGAGATGGAGGAGCAGCCGCAGTTCACACCTGGTTCCTCACTTCCCAACCTCAGCCTTGGAGGATGGGAGAGCATGGAGCCACCCCCAAATGAAAACACGAGGTGGGGGAGCCCAGGGTTTGTCATTCACAGAGCAGAGGGGGCCTGGGAGCCTGGCCGGTGGGGCCGTGTGCAAGTAATGACATGGCAACAGGCGCAACAGAGCCTGGCGCTGCCTCCCAAGGCCGGCTCTGGGCCCCGGGCCCCGGGCTCGCCCTCAGGAGAGCCAGGGCTCGATGCAGGTCACGTAAAGGGTGTGGTTGGAGTGCCAGGCCGTGTGGGCAATCCCAGCCATGGGACACCTCACTATGGCCCCCCGGGCCCAGAGAGTCTTCAGTCCAAAAGAATCCCGAAGATAAACCTTTGCGGGGTAGGGGCGTGGGAGAAAGACACAGGGAGACAGCGTGAGTTCCTGCTGAGGCCCAGCCCCCTCCCAGGGTGAAGCCCCGAGCTCAGGACTCGGCAGTGGGGCGGCTGGAGACAGCTGGGATGGGCGTGAAGAAATCCAGGGACTCACCAGTTGTTCCTCCATCTCCAAGACCGTCTCATTTGCGTCATAGAAGCCAAAGAAGCTACAAAGAGATGGGGGGCCATAATCAGGAGAGTTGGAGAAAATCAAGGTGGGATAGGATCCTTTCAGAACTCACAGCCTGTTGGGGAGACAGGCAGCAGGGAGAACACTCAAAATATTTAGAGGGACATCATGCACCCCATGAGGTGACGCACGGAAGGCAGGGCATCACTTCGCTGAATTCCCAAACTGAGGGACAGTCTACAAAACAGATGGTGCATACACTTCAAAGATACCAGTGTCCGGACAAGAGGACTTGGGTAGCATTCAGGATTAAGAGAAACTAGAAAGACATGAAAACTAACGCATGATCCTGGGTTTGATCTTGCACTGGAATTTGTTTTCCCCTAAAAAGACAGCCCAGCCGGCGTGGCTCAGTGGTTTGAGTGTCGACCTATGAACCAGGAGATCACGGTTCAATTCCCGATCAGGACACGTGCTCAAGCCTGGGAGGGCCCAGCTCAACCCACAATGTGGGGCATGCAAGAGGCAGCTGCTCAATGATTCTTGCTTCATCATTGATGTTTCTATCTCTCCCTCTCCCTTCATCTCTGAAACCAATAATAATAATTAAAAAAAAAGACAATTAGAGCCAGGCCAGAGTAGCTCAGTGGTTGAGTATCAATTCATGAACCAAGAGGTCACCAGCTCAATCCCCAATAGGGGGTGTGCAAGAGGCAGCCGGGGGATGTTTCTCTCTCATCTATTTTTCTCTTTCCCTCTCCTTTTCTCTAAAGTATCAATAGAAACATTTTTTTTAAATATATATTTTATTGATTTTTTACAGAGAGGAAAAGGGAGGGATAGTTAAAACATCGATGAGAGAGAAATATCGATCAGCTGCCTCCTGCATGCCCCCTAGTTGGGTATGTGTCCGCTACCAACGTACATGCCCTTGACCGGAATCAAACCTGGAACCCTTCAGACCATAGGCTGATGCTCTATCCATTGAGCCAAACGGGTTAAGGCTAGAGAAGTTTTTTAAAAGATAATTAGAAAAATTTGAATAAAGTCTATAGAGTACCATATCAATGTTAATTTCCTGATTTTGACAATTGTATTGCAGAGATATTAAAAAATGCCCTGTATATAGGAAATATGCGCTGACATACTCAAGTTTTAGGGATAATGAGATATTATGTGTTCAACCTACTAACGGCTCACACACACCCAGCAGGGGGCGTGTGTGAGGCAGCGACCAATGATTCTCATCACGGATGCATCTGCCTCTCCCTTTCCTTTCCTCTCTGAAATATGTTTTATAAACACTAGGTGATTGCTTTATGCTACTTTGGTAACTTCTTAAGTATGAGATTGTTTCAAAATAAAAAGATTGAGCCTTAGTTGGCTTGCCTCAGTGGATAGAACATCTGCCTGCGGACTGAAATGTCCTGGGTTCAATTCTGATTAAGGGCACATACCCAGGTTGGGAGCTCAATCCTCAGTAGGGGGTGTGCAGGCGGCAGCTAATCAATGATTCTCTCTCATCATTGATGTTTCTATCTCTCCCTCTCCCTTCCTCTCTGAAATCAATAAAAATATATATTTTAAAAAATTGTTTAAAGGTCTGAACATGTTTTTTTATTAAGAATATATAACTTGCCGAAGCCGGTTTGGCTCAGTGGATAGAGTGTCGGCCTGCAGACTGGGAGGTCCCTGGTTCAATTTTGGTCAGGGGCATGTACCTTGATTGCAGGCACATCCCCAGTGGAGGGTGTGCAAGAGGCAGCTGATCGATGTTTCTTTCTCATCAATGTTTCTAGCTCTCTCTCTCTCTCCCTTCCTCTCTGTAAAATATCAATAAAATATATTTAAAAAAATAAACTGCCATTTAAGAAAGAAGAAGAAAAAAAAAAAAGAATATATAACTGGCCCTGACCGGTTTGGCTCAGTGGATAGAGCGTCGGCCTGCGAACTCAAGGGTCCTGGGTCCAATTCTGGTCAAGTGCATGTAGCTTGGTTGCCAGCACATCCCCAGTAGGGAGACTGCAGGAGGCAGCTGTAGATGTTTCTCTCTCATCGATGTTTCTATCTCTCTATCCCGCTCCCTTCCTCTCTGTAATCAATAAAGTCAATAAAATATACTTTAAAAAAAGAATATATAACTGGCATGAGATTCGAGTGGATGCTGGCAGTGAATAACTGAATGCTAGTCAGAGTTAAGTCCAAGGGGCCACAGGAGCAAAAACAAAAGCCACTGCCTTAGCGTAGTAGAGCAAGGTGGGGACCCTTTTCTCTGCCGAGGGCCATCTGGATTGATAACGTGCTCCGATGGCCATACCAAATGACCGACTTAAACACCAGCCTGCTGTGTTCGGTCAAACACTTCCTTACCCACCCCTAATGCCTTGGCAAGGCCAGACTGAACCATTTCCGGGGCCTTATCGGCCTGCCCATTTCAGAGCACCTGGCTTAGAGCATCAACCAAGGCTTCCCGGCGAGGGCCCTGGACCAGGGAGGGCCGCTGCAGGCCAATGGGATGCAAGAGCAGGGGCGCGGAGGGGAGGCGCAGCGGGTGCGGGAGCTGGGCTGAGGCCTGGAGGCCTGGGGAGAAGCTGGGTGTCACCCGCTGGGAGAGCAGCAGGGCACATAGACCTGGACCTGCTCTCCAGCTCTGCCACACCCCACTGTGTGCGGCTGGGCACGCTCCTTCCCGTGTCCTAGGGGACCAACACCCCCTTGGCAGCGAGGAAGGGAAGCGTGTGGCCAACAGAGAGAGCCTGACTCTCCCCTTACTAACGCTATGAACGGAAGCAAGGAATTCCATCTCTTCGCACTCAAGTCTCCTGAAAGGTCGTTTTGAGGATCAAACGAGCTTTATTTAAAGGTGCTACGTAACTGCGAGCTATTACTATCTTTATAGGTTGTAGACCTGAAATGAAATGTAAATAAATCCCGTCTCTTACTATTATCATAAGGGCTGCTACTCCTTCTCTCAAAACCCTCAATGTCTTCCCATTTTCCTCAGAATATACCGTCAAGGGTCGTGGCTGCCGGGGCTGGGGCGGCTGGGCTGAGGAGCTCGGGGGATGGATATGGAATTTCAGTTTGGGAAGAAAACAGAATCCTGGAGATGGATGGGGACAGCCACACAGTATGTGAGTGTACTTCATGCCACTGAGTGTGCGTTTACCAATGGCCCTGGCTGTGTGACTGCTGGTTGGAGTGTCCTCAGGTTCAATTCCAGTCAGGGTACATACCCAGATTTTGGGTTCAAGCCCTGGTCGGTGCACATATAGAGGCAAAGGATCTCTCTCTCTCTCTCTCTCTCTCTCTCTCTCTCTCGGCAACAGATTGATGTTTCACCCACTCTTTCTCTCTCTCTCTCTCTCTAAAAATAAATACATTTTAAAAATGGCAAGTTTTATTTTGTGTATAATTTTTTAAAAAGTCAAGGGCCTTCCTTTGCCCTACAAAGGCTCAACATAATGGCTCTCTGCCACCTCTTTCAACCTCCTCTCCCACTCTCTCCCCAGCTCTCTTGCTCACGGGCCCCAGGGTCCATGCAGGTGTGGTCCCTGTCCCTGGCCTACTCCCCACACTGCTGCCAGCCCCCCCTGACTTCCTTCCGCCTCAGCCTCAGCCTCAGTGCCAAGGGCAACTCTCCCAGGGGCTGCTCTGTCCTGACAGCCTTCCCCTGCCTCCCTTCACTCCCATTTGACAGACACACAGACATCGTTATCTGTCTCCCCTCTGGAAGGAAAGCTGCACCACGGAGACCTCACTGCCGGCTGACTCCCGGGCCCAGAGCGGCTCTGAGGGACTGCGAGGGCCGTGACCGCTCAGCTCACTCAGGAGCTCCGGACGGCGGCTCGCACGGGGCCCACAGAGACCTGGCTTTCCCAGAGTGACAGGCGGGAGGGGTGAGGAGGAGGCAATCGCAGCGGACCGGGAAAGGAAAGAGGTGATAGGAAGTGGATTAAATGGCATGGAGTGTCTACACACATTGTGCCAACATCAAGTTCCTGGTTTTTGACGCTGTGCTGCCGTTACATAAGATGCAGACACTGGGGGAACTGGGTGAAGGTACACAGGGCCTCTCTAACCATCTTTGCAATTTCCTATGAATCTAGAACTATTTCAACATTAGAAGTTTTTATAAAAGTAGGGGAGGCAGGGACGGAGAGGAAACAGCATCAGCAGGATGAGGTGGCTGGTAGACACAAGGGCTGGGGGAGGGCTCCCAGCTGTGGATCTCGGGGGGCAGGCGGTCACTGAGCGTGGGACCAGCGTTAGGGAGCGGCGAAGGTCGGGGGGATTAGGGTGTCCTTAGTGAATCCCGAGGCCACGCAGTCATTACCTGGACTGCCAAGGGGTAATGACGCCATCATCGGGGCCTCCGATCAGCACCATGCGGCCCACCCGCAGGAAGTTCTTCCGCCAGGCTGCGGGGGAGAAGAGAGCCGTCAGTGCGGCCGGCGGCGGGAGGGGGGCACAGCGGCAGAAAGGCAGAGCGACACCGAGGGGAAGCCCGGGGCCTCACCAGTGGCGTTGGGATGGTCTCTCTCCCCGTTGATCAGGGCCAGGAAGCTGCTGGCATTGAGGTACAGGTCATCGTGGTGGGGATCTGCGTACACATGGCACTTAGAAAGAGGTCAGGGAGCAGGGGAGCGGGCAGGCGCGGACACTGGGAGAGCAACCAGGAGGCTCCAGGAGCAGACGGTGAACAGGAACGCAGCAGCAGTGATGATTGTGAACATGACAGCAAACCCCTTCACCCGGCTCTGCGAGCCAGAAACTGTCCAAAGCGTTTCACACTCATTAACCTGTTTAATGCTTACAACCCCCTATGAGGTAGGTACTAATTTATCCTTTTACAGAGGAGACGCTGAGTCGCGGGAAGGTTGAGGAACGCCCAAGTGGCCCGGCAGACTCAGACTGCAAACGCAGTGGCCTGGACCCAGCAGCCTTGGCCTTGTGAAGCACCAGAGGCTTCTGCCCAGGCCCCTTGCCTGTGCTGGAAAGGAAGCTGCATTGAACAGACACGCGGCTGCTCGCACACCGCGTGCCAGAGCGGAGGAGTGGCGACAGGGACAGTACGGCCCACAAAACGAAAAGCATTTGCTCTCTGCGCTTTAAAGAAAAGGCGTGCCGACCTCTGCTCCACACGGCGCGCTCTGAGACCCTGGCTGATACACATAAAGCATGCTGCGCCCCATGAGTGTGAGTTATCACTATTGTCCTTGCTACTGGCTCTGGCAGAGGCCCTAGCCTCCAGGGTACCGCATGGAGGTCCGGTTAGCCCCGTACTCACCATGCCAGTAGTTGCATATGGAGAACTCCTGCCCCCAGGGGCTGTAGCAGATCCGGTAGAGGTTAGACCTCATGGAGGTAGGGAACAGCCACTTCAGGTAGTCCGTGTCTGGCGAGAGAGCAGCAGCGCCAAGTAGATCCAAACCCCTGTGCCCCCAGCTCCGGGCCCCGCATGCAGCCCACAGCCCCACTCACCTCCGTACTGCCCCATCTGCGGGGAGGACAGCGAGATGAAGGAGTCCACGTTGTGGTCATCCATGACGGACAGCAGTGCCCGGCACACCAGGCCGCCTGTGGGCAGGCCACACGTGGGCAGGGGTTCGGGATGGCCAGGGCCTTCTGACGCTAACTCTGGGGTGTTTTTGCCGCCTCCCCCCCTCCCCCGCCCCCACTACCACTTAGGCCGGAGAACTGTGGGTACTGGGGACGGAAGGGGGTAGCACTGTGTCCCCGAGGACACACAGAGGTGAGACCAGGGGCTGAGGGAAGTCAGAAAAGGGGGGCTCGGGCACCAGGGCCCTGCTGGACAGTGTGGTTCAGAAAAGGGGACCTAGGAAGTGCCCCTCAGATTAGGATCAAGCTTCAGAGAGTGCTTAGGGTGGGGGGCACCTACCCTGTGAGTAGCAGATGAGATGCACCCCTTGAGGGGCCTTTGCCATGATGGGGGCCACGGCCTCTCGGAACCCTTGCACCTGTTCCCACAGGGGCCGCAAGCTCTCTCTCCCATCGAAGAGATCTAGCACGGTCACCTCGGTCCCGGGGTGTGTCTGTGGGAAGGGGCGATGCTGCAACTGGGGGTGAACTGCGAAGCCCTCCACTCCACCCGGCTGCGCCAACGCCTGCCGTGCCCTGCTAGAGCCGGGGTCCCCCCACCCCACCCCCAGGGACCGGGCAGCCGGAGGGGCGGCTTTCAGGCCCGCCCGCTTCCGCCCCCGCCTCCGCGGCGCCCCGCAGACCTGGTTGATGTAGCCCAGCAGGTGGCGGAAGCTGTAGGAGCTGTCAAACAGCCCGTGCACCACGATGACCGGCTTGTAGGGCGCGCGCGGCGGCGCGGGGGCCGCGGGCAGCAGCAGCAGCGGCAGGAGGGGCACGGCGAGCAGGAGCCCCGCGGGCGGCCGCGGCCCCGCCATCTCCCCCCTGAGCGGGACGGGCTCCTGAGCCCACAGCCGGGCCCCGGCAGACCACGCGGTCAGCCGCTCCGGGCCCCGAACAGCAACTTCAACTCACCGTCCTCCCCCGCACCCGGCCGTGCTCCCCGCGCACCCCCGCCGCGCAGGCGCAGCACCTGCGCGAGCCCCGCCCCCGCCCGGGCCCGGGGACGTCCCGCCGCGCGGCCCCCGCCCCGCCCCGCCGCTTCGCAGGCGGGACCGAGCGGCAGCGGGTCCCGGAGGCGCACCCCCCGCTCCGGGCCGCCGCCGCTCACTCCTCCCGGGGCTGGGAGCGCGGGGGGGGGGGCGCCCGGAGTGACGGGGGGGGGCGGCGGGGAGGCTGCTCGGGGTCGCGCTCAGCCGTCATTTCCGGGGCTTTCCCTGGCAACCGTGCCAGCGTCCCCGGCAACGCAGGCGGCCCGGGAGGGGCCGTGGAACTTTCCATCGCGCGCTGGGAGCGGGGGAGGACAGGGCGGGCGGCCCGCGCTGCCGGCGGGGAGAGCCGCAGCGGCCCCGCGACTGGAGGCCTGCGCCCCGGCGCCGCCCGGTCCGGCCCCGGGAGCCCGCGTTCCCCCCGGGAGAGGCGGCCCCGCTTCGCCGCCGCCTGCCGAGGCTGCAGCCCGCCCGCCGCCGCCCGCTCTCACCGCTCTTGACGGTGAAGTGCGTGTAGTCTGCCTTGTCTCCGACCGCGGAGAGTGCTCTTGGCCCCTCGAGCGGAGAGGGAGAGCGGCTGGCCCAGTTTCTCCGGCCCTGCTCCGCGGTCCCATGGAGGATCCACCCCCAAGGGTGGAGGGCTCCGAGGCGGCTCTGACTCACGCCTGCTAGTGCGGTTTCCACCAGACTCTCAACCGGAGCGACCCCCACAGTCTGCCCTTAGCGGGGGGCTCCTGGGCGGGACCCCCACAGTCTGCCCTTAGCGGGGGGCTCCTGGGCGCTCCCCACCCAGACCCCCCCTCCCCACCAGGCCAGACCAAGCCCCAGCCATCCCTACCTCTCCATCTGTGGCGCTTACCCAACACCCATGAAGACGTTAATGAAAAAACGAACTCGCTATGGCCAAGCTGCTAAGCTGCTCATGGTAAGCAGGTTGAGGTATGAAGAAGTGATTCTATTCTTGCTTTAACTTAAACTTTGGAACTCTCCAGTCCTGCACCAATGCCTGCATGTACCTCAGACCTTCAGACAACTGAAAACCACTGACATCCGGACCACCTGGCATCCAGTGTGAAGACGAGGGTAACCCAGAGCAGTGGTCGGCAAACTCATCAGTCCACAGAACCAAATACAACAGCACGACGACTGAGATTTCTTTTGAGAGCCAAATTTTTTAACCTTAAACTTCTCCTAATGCCACTTCTTCAAAATAGACTCACCCAGGCCGTGGTATTTTGTGGAAGAGCCACCCTCAAGGGGCCAAAGAGCCGCATGTGGCTCGCGAGCCTCGGTTTGCTGACAACAGGCCTAGAGGATTACCCATCCAGAGGCTAAGAATGAACTGATTCTTCTGAAAAATGTACCCTATGAGCTTTTCTTTCTTCTCAGGAACACTCCAAGTATTGCCTGTGTTACCAGGTTGCCAACCCTACGATCCTTGGATAAATCTTTGCCATTTATTTCTGTCAAAGCCTCCAGACACTTCTGAGTTTCTTGGACAACAGGAGCCCCATTAGGGCTTTACTTAGCATTTAAAGGTGTTTCCCCGCCAAAACCAGTTTGGCTCAATGGATAGAGCGTCGGCCTGCAAACTGAAAGGTCCCAGGTTTGATTCCGGTCAAGGGCATGTACCTTGGTTGTGGGCACATCCCCAGTAGGGGGTGTGCAAGAGGCAGCTGATCAATGATTCTCTCTCATCGATGCTTCTAACTCTCTATCCCTAACCATTCCTCTCTGAAATAAATAAAATAAATAACTAAACAAATAAAGGTGTTTCCCTTCAGAAAGGAACGCCCCAGGTTGTCTGAACCCCTCTCTGTCGCAGGGTCTTTGCCGGTCTAAAGCAGTTCCCAGTCACCAGTGTGAGCCCTGAGCTGTGCAGAATGAGGGTGAGGTGGTGGTACAGGTTGGGGTCACACAAATGCCATAGAAACCGGAACGAGGAGCCGTGATTCAAATCTCCGCAGCCTGAGGCCCAGCTGCAGGTCTCTGTCCAGCTGGCTCTGTGGTCTGTTCAGACATTGAGGGGGAGGGCACGGCCCAGGAGAGGGATCTGTGTCTTGGCGGGGGAGGGGGCGTTAGGAAATGGATCTGAACACTGGCAGGCCCAGGGTCTCTAAGAAGCCCGTTCGCAAAGGGCGGAAAGGGGGTCGAGTCCATTTTCCCAAATGAGCAGCCCCTTCACCTCCCCCGCCAGAGTGCTTCAGCTCCTTGGCCGGGGAGGGAGTATCTGCACCCCCCAAGCTCCCCTCCGCCCGGCCCCCTCCCCATGGGGGGGGGGGTTCTCCCAGCTGTTACAACCCGGGCCTCCCACTGGACTTCCCGTTCCCCAGGCCTGGGTGGAGGGTGGAGGCTATAACCCTGGGAACGTTCCAGGCCATCACAGGCCTCAACTCTGCATACACCTTCCTCAGGCAAGCTCTGTCTCCTGAAGTGAGGGGCTAGGGGCAAGGATTTGAGAGAAGATTCTGGGACCTGGGGGGGGCCTCTGGGGAAGGAGAGGCCGCACTGGAGTGAGGCAGATCTGCAGGAGCTGGTATCAGTCTGTGGAGCACCCACTCAATTCCTCCCACAGCTGATCACTACAGCCCTCTCAGAGGGGCAGGCTCCAGAGCTTCTCTCCCTCCTGCCTTTCCTTAGTCCCACCCACTTTGCCTGGTCTTGCTTGCCTCCTTGTTTCCATGACAACTCCAAGGGAGCCCAAACTGGGGGCTTGAATGCTGGGGTGAGAGGAGGAGAGACGAGTGGGGGGTACATCTGAAGAGCTCCCCCAACCCCGCCTCGGTCCCTTTAAGCTCTCCCCCCTCCCAGTTCTCCCTCTGCCCCCCCTCCACCACCCTCCGAGGCTGTCTTCTCTCCATCTCTTGCGCTGCCGGCTGCGCCATCCCTGCACCCCGGCTCCCGCTCCACTTGGAGACCCCCGACTCCAGCCACAGAGACCCTGACCCAGCGAGACAGAGACTGCAAGCATGTCATCCGAAAAGTCAGGTGAGAATCCACAGCAAAACCTCCCACCCCCTGCACGGTCTCCTGCCCCGTCCCCTCCCCCTCCCTCTGCTCCAACCCCCTCCCTACCTCCTCCGAGCAGGTTCTATCCAGCTCAGCCGCCCCTAAACCCACTCCTCGTCCTGGCTTCCTTCCCGCTCCCGTCCCAGCACGGTCCCTGCAGGGGGCAGCAGGGTGGGCTGCAGCAGGAGGGAGGCGGAGAGGGCAGCCTCGGCCAGGTGCTGCAGGGAGTGACAGATGGCCCGCCGGCGCGGGGACATCACGGAGACACATGGCGGGGGCGGCACGGAGACACGCCAGCTGCGGGTGCTGGGGGTGAAGTCCAGCAGCCCCTCCGGTTCAGCCCTGAAGAAGCGCTGAGATTCCGGAGGCTGGCGCCCCTCCCCCTAAGGGATGGCGGGTGGGCCTGTCAGCCCGCGTGGCTCGCCCGGTGTTGGACGGACACATGTTAAAGCATGTTGCATGTCCACATGACATGTGCACACGCAGGACTGGCTCAGAGGGGCAGGCCCCGGCGGCCCGGGCCCGCAGCCGCTGTGGACGCGGCGGCGCCGCGCAGTGAGGAGCGGAGAGTTGTGGCCTCAAAACTAGACAGAGAAACAGAAGTGGGGGGGCCAGTGGCCTAGATACAAGCCCTCTCCTGCCCCAAAGTGAGATGCTTCTCACCTTCTCCTCTGTCTCTCCCCCTGCCCTCCTCCATCCATCCCGGACCCTCTGTCTCCCAACCTCCCCATCTCGCTCTCACCGCCCCCGGACCCCTGGATCCCGGACCCCCGGACCCTGGACCCTGGACCCCGGACCCCGGACCCCGGACCCCGGACTCCGGACCCCTGAAACCCTGGACCCCCGGACCCCGGACCCTGGACCCCGGACTCCGGACCCCTGAAACCCTGGACCCCCGGACCCTGGACCCTCGCCTCGGCTCGCCCCCCAGGCCTCCCGGACTCCGTCCCGCACACCTCGCCGCCGCCCTACAACGCCCCGCAGCCGCCCGCCGAGCCCCCCGCGCCCCCGCCGGCGGCCCCCGCGCACCACCACCACCACCACCACTACCACCAGTCGGGCACCGCCACCCTCCCGCGCCTGGGGGCCGGCGGCCTGGCGGCTTCCGGGGCCTCGGCGGCGCGCGGGCCCTCGTTCTCCGCCACCCTGCCGCGGCCCCCGCACCACGCGCCGCCCGGCCCGGCCCCCGGGGCGCCCCCGCCCGGCTGCGCCACCTTGCCCCGCATGCCGCCCGACCCCTACCTGCAGGAGACCCGCTTCGAGGGCCCGCTGCCCCCGCCGCCGCCCGCCGCCGCCGCCCCGCCGCCGCCCGCGCCCCCGCACGCCGCCCAGGCCCCCGGCTTCGTGGTGCCCACGCACCCCGGGGCGGTGGGCACGCTGCCGCTGGGGGGCTACGTGGCCCCCGGGTACCCCCTGCAGCTGCAGCCCTGCACCGCCTACGTGCCGGTCTACCCCGTGGGCGCGGTGAGTGCGGGCAGGGCGGGCGGGAACCCGGCCAGGGGACCCGGCGGCCTGGGGAAGGCCTGGGGGCGGGGGGAGGAGGAGGAGGAAGAGGAGGAGGGGAAGGCCTGGGGGCGGGGGGAGGAGGAGGAGGAAGAGGAGGAGGGGAAGGCCTGGGGGCGGTGTTCTGGCGGTCCGTGAGGTCAGAGGCCACGGCCTGGGAGGGGGCGGGGCGGGAACCTGGGGCTGAGGAGTGGGGCGGCCAGGTAGGCTTCTGGAGAGAAGAAACAAGGTTTGAAGCGAGGCGGGGCAGCGCCGGAGGGGGGGGAGGGGTTGGAGAACCCCGAGGATGTGGGGTTACCCCAGGAGGTGGGTTAGTGGCAGCACAGGGGCCTAGGCGGGCTGTAGGCTGTTTCTGGGCAACGTGCAGACTGCGCTTCAAACGCGCTCCCCCCGAGCCGGACGGGGTGAACCGGAGCGGGAAGGGGGGACTGGAGCGGGACGTGGGGGGGGGGGCGGAGCGGGTCCGCGTGACGCGCCCCCCTTCCACAGCCCTACGCCGGGGGGACCGGGGGCGCGGGAGTGGCCTCCACGCTGCCCACGCCGCCGCAGGGCCCGGGGCTGGCCCTGCTGGAGCCCAGGCGCCCGCCGCACGACTACATGCCCATCGCCGTGCTGACCACCATCTGCTGCTTCTGGCCCACCGGCATCATCGCCATCTTCAAGGCGGTGCAGGTGCGTGCGGGCGTCCGAGCGGGGCTCCCGGGCTCATCATCCCGGGGCGCCGCTCAGAGGGGGCTGGGGCGGCGGGGGCGGGGGAGGGCTGGGGGGCTGCGGGGCCGCTCCTGACCTCCCCCCCCCCGCAGGTGCGCACGGCGCTGGCGCGCGGAGACATGGTGTCGGCCGAGATCGCGTCGCGCGAGGCGCGCAACTTCTCCTTCATCTCGCTGGCGGTGGGCATCGCGGCCATGGTGCTCTGCACCATCCTCACCGTGGTCATCATAATCGCCGCGCAGCACCACGAGAATTACTGGGACCCGTGAGGGCCCCGGCCCGCCGCCCTGCGCCCGCCGCGTTCCCGGGCGCCCCGCACACCCGCCCCGGTGCGCCCTGCACTGGGCCCCCGCCGAGGCCCTGGCGGGGCGGGCGCGCTCCGAACCCCGTTCCTCAGGAACCTCGCCGGAGCCCACACTCGCAGGGACGCGGCTTCCCGGGCCCCAGCCCCACACCGGCCCAGACGTCCCGGCTCCCGCCCCACCAAGCAGCCCCGGGAAGCTGCCGAGCGCCCTTCGCGGAGCCGGACCGAGTCCGCAAACCCGCCTCCGCCAGAGGCCCCGCCCGGCCCAAGACCCGCTCCAGGTGGCAGGCTCCGCCTTCTCTCCCTCGGGGTGCTCGGCGGTGGGTTTGGGGCGCCAGGCCTCGCCCAGACCCACGGACTCCGGTTCTCCGGTTGAGGACCCGCCAAGGCGTAGCCACGGCCACGCGCGCTCCCGTTTCTCGTCTCCCACACCGCGTGCCCATCGCGTGTCTGGCCAACCCCAGAACCTCTGTTTTGTTTTGTTTGTTTCTTTGGGTGAAGCTCGGGGGCGCCCAGTCTAGGGCCTTCGCGCTGGAGGGAGATCCGGGCGGGTCCCTGTAAATACTCCCTGGGCGCCGGGGAGGGAGCCGGGCTGGGCCGGCCAGTGCGGGAGCGCCGCTCGCCCCGCCGCCCCGCCTGTGCCCATGTGTGCGTGTGCGTGTGAATTTCCGAAAGCCGACATTAAAGAGGCTAATGGACGTACTCCCCGAATCCGGTGGTGCAGCCTAGCAAAGACCCTGTCTGTGGGTCCCCCCTTTCATCTCTTCCCACTTCCCCTCGGGGTGTGGTGGAGGAAGGAGAGCGACAGGTCTCTCTCTCTCTCTCTCTCTCTCTCTCTCTCTCTCTCTCTCACACACACACACACACACACACACACACACACACATGCATGCACGCACGCACGCAGCGGGGAGGGTCCCTGGGATCCTGCCAGGAAAGATCTTGGGGTCCATTTTCCGGAGGATTTCTTTCCGCAGCTCATCTTTTCCCCTCGGTCCCCCGCTGGGCTTCAGGCCCCGGAGCGGGAGGAGGTACAGGGAGACCACGGGGTCTCTCCCCAGAACCCCAGAAAGGCAGGCGAAGGAGAGGGCAGACCATTCTGAAGAAGTCCGTGGGAGACAGGGTGGCAGGCGGAGAGGGGGCAGACTGAATCGGAGCCCTCAGTGGTGTGCTGTGCCTGTGCAGGGAAGGCATGGGGAAAGGGCTGCGGAAACCTGTCTCAGGCCGTTCCAGCAGCTCTCAATGCCGGAGGCCCAGGCCCGCGGCTCACAAACAGCAGAGTGTATCGCTCAGGGTCCCCGATGCTGAAGTCAGATCAGAGTGCCCAGGAGAGGTGAGGGCACTCTGTGACCTGCAGACTCCCCATTGCACGCTCAAGTGGCAGAAGGGGCGAGGGTGCCCATTCACCAAGGCTCCACCCTCAGGGCCTAGTCTCCCCCCAGAGGCCCCTCTCTGCACATTAGGGTTTTAGCATGAAGTTTGCGCGGAACATATTCCGGATACAGCAGGGCCCCGGGAGGAGGAGAGGAGCCTCTGGTCCTAGCCTACCCTGAGGCCAGCCAGGGGCCTCTTGGGGAGGAGGGAGGGGCACAAGCCGTGGGCGTGGCCTCTCCAGCTGGACAGCGGCAGGACACGGTCCTCCCTGACTCCTGCCCCCATACAGCATGCAGATACCACGCAAGGTGCGGGTGAGACATTTGCCCAGACAGCAGGTGAGAACGCTGACCTCATGTGATTCACCCGGAAGGAAAGCCATGTGCAGGATAAGAGGCGTGGGGGGCCAAGACCAGTTTGGCTCAATGGATAGAGCGTCGGCTTGGGGACTGAAGGGTCCCGGGTTCGATTCTGGTCAAGGGCATGTACCTTGGTTGCAGGCATATCCCCAGTAAGGGGTGTGCAAGAGGCAGCTGATCGATGACTCTCTCATCAATGTTTCTAACTCTCTATCTCTCTCCCTTCCTCTCTGTACAAAATCAATAAAATATATTTTTTTAAAAAGAGGCGTGGGGGGAGGGAGTGGAAATCACGGGGAACATTTTTTTAGACATTTCAGGTTGAATGTGCCCTCCTCGTCAAATTTCTTTTAAAAAAAAAAATTGTAATTGATTATTTTAGAGAGAGAGGAAGGGAGAGGGAGAGAAACATTGATGTTAGAGGGAAGCATCGATTGGTTGTGTCCTGCACGCGAACCGGCAGCCTGGGTACCTGTCCTGGCCAGGGGTCTAGCCGATGACCCTTGGGCGCACTGCGCCGGTGGACTCTGAGCCAGCTGAGCCAGCTGAGCCCTCTGGCCAGGCCTCACCAAACTTCTTGAAAAAAGAATTCACATTTGCAACCCCCACTTCCTTACCACTTACTCATTTTTACCCCTTGCCGCCTGAAAAGGGGAACATTGTTGTCACAGATATGTCTCTGTCTGTCTTTCCTCCACACCCACTGTTCTTAACCCTTTCAAATCTGCTCCCACTCCCTACGCTACGGAAACTGCTCTCTCAAATAGTACCCATGACCAGAAATTACCCGGAGCCAAGATCGGTGGCGTTTTCCGGAATCCTCCCACGTTTGTTTCTTGACCTTGGAGTCCTCACTCACCCAGGCAGGGTTCAGGGACAGTCATCTCTCCCCCTTTACCTCCATACACACCTCCCATCATCTTCCTCCCACTGTTTTTCCTCCTCCCTTCCCCTAAGAGCCTGCTCTGGATTTCCTCCCTTAGTTGGGTCCTCCCCTTGAAAAATCTAATCCACTCCAAACTCACACATCATTTTCTTTTCTTTTCTTCCAAATTATAAGAGAAAGTTTATTTAGAAAGTCAGACTCGTGGAAGAAATGGGCTCAGAGGGGAAGGGAAAGGTGTGGGTGTGCTGCCCAGAGGAAGAGCTGCCCAGAGATAATTCCTAATGCTTCTCGGCTATAGACTGAATGTTTGTGTCCCCCCCAAATTCACGCTGAAACTGGATCCCCAGTGTGCTGGTGGGGCCTTTGGGGGTGCTTAGGTCAGGAGGACGGACTGTTATGAATGGAGTGAGTACAAGAAACTACAGAGAGCTCCCTTGCCCATCCCACCAAGTAAGGGCAAGGTTGGAAGCCAGCTGTATCTGAACCAGAAGTGTCTCAGCAGACACTGGATCTGGGCGCCTTGATCGTAGACTCTCCAGCCTCCAGAACTGAGAGAAATAAATGTCTGTTGTTTATAAGCCATCTGGCTGTGGCCTTTTGCTACAGCAGCTGGAGTTGGTTAAGACATTATCCAACCTCTATGTTTACAGGCACACACTCTGGCCCGTGGAGCCTCCACAGGGACCACGCTGCCGGTCCTCGAAACCCAGTGTGTTCCAAACCAAACAGACGAAATGCCCCTGAGCCTGCTTCCCTGTTACTTCCCCTATTACCGCCACCATCTTCCCAGCCCCCTTATCTGAAAACATGATGCTATTAGAGGACAGCTCCCTGAGTCAGATGGGGAGGGCTGTCCCCTCCTCGGCTCTTGTCAGTCTCATAAGATTTCAGATGAGCAATAGAAGCATTATAGCAAAGCAAGCGGATTTATTAAAAATACACTCAGCATATAGCATAAGTGGGCACCCAGCTAGTCTGACTGCCCGGCCTGGTGGAAACTTAAGGGTTTTATACTTTTCTGTCTACAGGTTTAAAGCTTCCTCTGCAGATATCTCAGGCAACAGACTAGATTTTAAAGTCCTCCTTTTACTTTGCTGTGGCTTTTTCTAGAATTTATGATGACATCTGGCAATTTTACCTGGGCAAGTGGACTGCTGACTTCTTTGTTCACTGGGTGAGATAAAACTCTCCCTCTTTCCCCCTACCCCCTTTCCAATATTCTCTGCTTAGTCGGAGAGATATAAACCATTTGCTCTCAGGTGTCCTGGTTTAGGGAAAATAAGGCAGTGACTCACAAGTTAGCTGCAAGCTGCCCAAACTGGTTGGCTTTGTTTCATTTTCTCGTCTCAGTTTTCCCTTCCACTTGCCCAGGAATTGTCCTGGCCCCTTACCATGCTGCCGCATTCCCTGCTCAGGGACTCCCATTGCTCAGGTCTTTTAGGGCCATAGTCCCTGGCCGTGTAGGGTGCGGCAGTCTCTCACTGCCTGAGCTAAGGGAGGCCAGGGAATGGGATCTGAGACTGGAACACAGAGGCCATTGGCTGATTCTTCACAAGGGAGGTGGGCTGGAATTCTTTTTTTTTTTTTAATTTCTTTTTTTATAGAGAGGAAGGGAGAGAGAGAGAGTTAGAAACATCGATGAGAGAGAAACATCAATCAGCTGCCTCCTGCACACCCCCCACTGAGGATGTGCCCACAACCAAGGTACATGCCCTTGACCGGAATCAAACCTGGGACCTTTCAATCCGCTGGCCGACGCTCTATCAACTGAGCCAAACTCGTTTCAGCTGGGCTGGAATTCTTGAAGTGTCATCATCTTCACATGGAATTGCTGCTTTCTGAAAGTGACAAACTTGACAAGAAGGTTAGTGGAGGGAAGTCAATTAGATTAAAGCCTAGTCCTGGCATTTCTTATCTGTAACAGGCTTTTGTTTCTTGAAGCGGAGCTTGAGGTTCACAAGAGGAGGTCTCAGGTTGAGGTTCCTATGGGGACTCACAGGAAATAGATTACAGAGGTAAGTGGGCCCCACTGGGTATCCCTGGGAGCTTCCCTAGAGCTGGGGTGCTTACTAGGGCTGATGTGCCCTTCCATCTGGGATACAGTCAGGACTCAGGGCAGTTGTTTCCTCCTGCCTCCCCCTGGCCCCTGCTTTAGCTTGTTGGTAGTCTTTATCGAGGGCAGGTAGGATTTTGTTTCCATACACCTGAAATGCTTTCTGAACTGTCCTAGATTAATGGTGAAAGATAACAGAATATACATAATTTCTTTGCAATTGGACAATCAATGGGTCTGTGCTGTCTGTCACTACTTTAGCCAATTCAGCAGAGACAGGGTTGAATCATACATGAGTGTTTATTCCAATACTGCCAGCAGCAGGGGAGAGCAGCAGGTCACCCACAAAAACCTGCTCTGCAGCCCATAAGCCAGATGCTTATATAGGGTAAAACAAAGACTGCATGGGGAAGTGGGGATTGCAGACATGGGGGAGTAGGCTATGCAGGCTGGGTGGGCCCCATTGTTTGGGCAACAAGGTTGTTAATCTTTCACGATGATAGTCAGTTCTTGAATGAGAATGGACCGCATTCAAAGATTGACTCCAGGTCCATGCCCCACCTGGTTTGGCTCAGTGGATAGAGCATAGGCCTGAGGACTGAAGGGTCCCAGGTTCGATTCCAGTCAAGGGCACATGCCTGGGTTGCAGGCTCAATCCTCAGTGTAGGGCATGCAGGAAGCAGCCAATCAATGATTATCTCTCATCATTGATGTTTTCATCTCTCTCTCTCTCCCGCTCTTCCTCTCTGAAATCAATAAAAATATATATTTTTAAAAACAAAATATATATGCTGCTGTAAAAAAGAAGGAATTCTTACCATCTGCAACAGCATGGATGGAACTGGAGAGCATTATGCTAAGTGAAATAAGCCAGTCAGAGAAATATAAATATCACATGATCTCACTCATTTGTGGACTATAATGAACAACATAAAGTGATGAACAAAAACAGATCCAGAGTCAGAAAAGCATCAATCAGATGGTCAAACCTCAGAGGGAAGGTAGGGGAGGGTGGGGGTAAAGGGGAGAGATCAACAAAAGGACTTGTATGCATGCATATAAGCCTAACCAATGGACACAGACAACAGGGGAGTGAAGGCATGAAAGGGGGGAAGAGTAATGGGGGGTAAGGACACATATGTATCAATAAAGAAAAAAGAAATATTGATTCCCAGGTCCAAGGTTGACTCCCAGGCCCAGGGGTACACAACTCCCAGCCAGGTCACAATGCCCTTTCTTTAACCAACACAAGGCAATCGTGGTTAACAGCACCTGACTAATGCTTCCCATCGCCACTCTTAGTCCCCAATAATCTACTCCTGCCCTAACATTCCCCACTGCTCTTTCTGCCCTCTCACATCTATGAGGTTGGTTTTAGAGGAAAAGTCCCGTCCTGCTGGACTGCATCTGCTTCTGCCTTGAAAGCAGCTCCCAGGATGGAGGACACCGATGCAGGATCCTGGATGAGCTTTCTATCAACTGAGAATTGTCAGAAAGGTTAAAGCAGCGCATTCCTTTAAATTCCTCACGGCCATGGTAATGTCACAACAGCAAATAACCTATCGCTGCCCGACTCTCCAGCACTGCCTCCCTGGCCTGGCTCAGCTCTGGATTTATCCCATGTCTGGCCCTGGGGTGGCATTCAGGGCTTTCACCTGCCACAAGCAGCCAGGCCACCTACATTAGGGGAGCCTACCGCTGCCGGCGCGGCAAATGGTCAGAGCAGCACAGTCAGCAACCTCCGGGGTGGAGACCCTCACTGCAGCCCGTGCCACGGCCTCGAGAAAGTCTCTTTGGGTCCAGACTGTAAGGCCTAAAGACAGTCTGTCATCTTAAGGGACACCCTTCCCCCCAGGGCTGTTTCCCACATACCAGAAACCCCAGCCAGCAGCTTAGTGTGCCCATTACTACAAGGGAAGGTGAACTTATCAGAACAATTCACATTGTGGTTAGTAGACACTGAAAGACAGTAACAGAACACGCAGAGAAAGGCAGGCATTCAGCACAGGACTCTACTGCAGCCACTTTAGAGACCACATCCTGCCTCCTTCCCCAGACAGTGGGCCCCAACCTACAAAGGTCCCGGTAGGTGACTTTCTTCCCAAAATGGATGGGATAATTCTCTGTGTTAGCATAGGTGTCCCAGCTCCTACTCAGCAAACGTCAAGGTCAGTTCTGCAGGCTCCTTCACTGCCAGCCTCAGAGCAGGTGGAGCGGTGAGAAGCACGTCTAGGGGCCCGTCCATTCCTCCTCTGGTTGGCCCATCGTCCTTGCTCTGCTCACGTCTGTCTAACTGCCTGCCACATCCCCTCAGGGTTTGGCTCTGAATCCTTCAGAGAAAAGGGACACAGGTTCTCTCCTGTAAGTGCTTCCTGCTGAGGAGGGGCGGACTTATTCCTTCGGAGCCAAGAGATCCTCGCTCTCCGTCAGGAACCATGAGACCTGGTCACGGGAGAAGGCGGCAGTGGTGTCTAGAGGTGGTAGTCCCTGAGTGTGAGAAGGGCTTGTAACCCGAGGGAGACAACTGTTATAAAATTTAGTATTATTGGGCAAAAGTTAGAACAGCAAGAATTACAACAAATGGCCTGATCAAGGAAAAAACATTTCAGTTCTAATAATTTCCTATTGAAACAATTTTTTCTCCCTAAGATCACCCTCATTTTTTTTTTTTTAAATATATTGTATTGATTTTTAACAGAGAGGAAGGGAGAGAGATAGAGAGCCAGAAACGTCGATGAGAGAGAAACATCGGCCAGCCGCCTCCTGCACACCCCCCACCGGGGATGTGCCCGCAACCAACGCACATGCCCCCGACAGGAATCGAACCCGGGCCCCCTCAGTCCGCAGACCGACGCTCTACCACTGAGCCAAACCGGCCTCGGCGATCACCCTCATTTTTTATTAAAGAGCCAACTTAAGACCAATTTATTTACTGTATTAAGCCTAGTCACAATTTGGCATGATTGTTTGTATGAAAATAATAACAGTGGATCACACAGATTATTTTATTTTATTTTATTTTTAAATCAATCTTTATTGTTCATAATATTACAAAGGTTCCTCATTTCTTCCCCCCTCCTCCAGGTTCCCCCCCCCCACCCTCTGCCCCCTCCCCATCCCCCATTGTCCTCATCCATAGGTGCAGTTTATGTTCAGTCTCTTCCTCCCTCCCTTTCCCCGATAGTAAATCCCTTCTCAGATAGTAAATCAGTTACTTAGCATTTTCTCATATCAATAATACCTCCACATGCGCAATGATACATTTCACACAAAAGACATTTCCAAATAGGTCAACCAGCCTCATCCAGGCCCCACCCAAGGCACTCACAGATCAACACCCCAGCCCTATACTAACTCAACACATCCAGATCTAAGCCTTCATCACTTGATTCAGCAGACCCTCAAGTTCCCACAAAAGTTTCCAGCCATGTCTGAGAGGCAGCCGTGGGGCAGGGGCAGGCGAGGAGCGAGCTGTTCCGGGCCTGGCTGCTCCGGGCTTGGCCTCTGTTGCTCTGGTTCGTTCCACAACCAGCTGCTCCGGGTCTGGTCACTGCCGCTCCCGACCTAGTCACTCTGGACTTGGCTGCCACTGCTCCGGGCCTGGCCGCACCCAACCCGGCTGCCCTGGGCCCGGCTGCTCCGGGCCCGGCCGCTCCGGGCCTGGTCGCCCCCAGCCTGGCAGCTGCTGCTCCGGGCCTGGCCGCACCCGACCCGGCTGCTCCGGGCCTGGCCCCTCCCAGCCTGGCAGCCGCTGCTCCGGGCCTGGCTGCACCCGACCCGGCTGCTCTGGGCCCGGCTGCCCTGGGCCCGGCCGCTCCGAGTCTGGCCGCTCCGAGTCTGGCCGCTCCCAGCCTGGATGCTCCGGGCTTGGCTACTGCTGTTCTGGGCCTGGCTGCTCCCAACCTGGCTGCTCTGGGCCCTGCTTCTCCGGGCCCGGCCACTCCGGGTCTGGGTGTTCCTGGACTGCCTCCGCCTCAGGCCTGGCTGCCACTGCCCCAGGTCTGGCTGCTCCAGTGCTGACTGTTGTTGCTCTGGTTCTGGCTGCTGCTGCTCTGGGGCCTGGCCATTGCTGCTCCGGGCCCGGTTGCCACTGCCTTATGCCTGGGCACTCTAGGCCTGGCCGCCGCTGTTCCAACATTCTGTCCTTTTTTTTTTTTTTTTTAAACGCATATATGTTGCAATGTTGGCTGGTGAGTTGAGTTCTGACTTAGTCTTTGATTTTTCAAGATCTTCTTTGTATTCTTTCTTAAGTAATTTTATTATCTTTTGCTCTCACTTAATTTCTTCACATTGAGAACTTCTTTGGTTTCTTCCTCCTTGTCCTGGGAGCTCAGCAGGTTGGCCTGTGGCACCCCTTTGTTCTCCACTGGCTCCCGCACTATTCCAGCCTGTTGCCGGGGTCGGCGCCACCCAGGAAGCAGCCCAAGGCCTTGGCTCCATTGCGGTGCTCAGAGGTCGAAGGCTCAGAGGCACCCCCCCCCCGGGGGGGCCCGTTGCCCGGCTCCCTGCTTGCGCCCGGTTGGCCGGTGTCCTGCAGGGGCTCCTGCTCCCTGTCACATTCCTCCAGTCTGGAGCTTTGTTTTCTCTTTCCCGCTAGGGAAGTCTAGGATCAGAGTCAACAGACTGTCCTCTGCGCACAGTGCGCGCGACTCTGGGGGCTCCGCTTTTCGCCACTCCCCTGGGATTCCACCTCACAGCTCCGTCTCCCCCTGCTCGAGCCTGGGTCCCCAGGGTCTGGTCCAGGACTGGGGTTCAGAGCAGTCGAAACTGGGGCCCAACACAGCCGGGGCTCCCGTTTCCTTCCCTCCAGGGCAATCCCACATCAGAGTCAACATTCCTTCCCTTGCAAGCAATGTGCGGGACTCCGGGGGCTCCGCCTTTCGCCGCTCTCCCAGGACTCCACCTCACAGCCCCGTCTCCCTCTACTTGAGCCTGGGTCCCCAGGGTCTGGCCCATAACTTGGGGCTCAGCGCTGCCGGTTCGGGGGCTCAGCCCAGGCTGGGGGTTCTATTTCCTTCCTGCTAGGGAATGCCGGGCAGCACCCAGCCCTCTCCTCCTCTCCGGCTGCGACCTCTCCGCGCGAGGGCGTGCGAGGGTGCAGCATGTCTCCGTACCTTAGGCTTTTTTTCAGCTCCTCTGATTTTCCTTCTGGTTTTCTCTTTCCTTCTTGTTGTAGAATTTTCAGTCAGTCGACTACCTGTAGCTCTGGGTGATGTCCACTCTACATTTTAGTTGTATTCCATTGAAATTGTTGTGTGCTGCTGCGGTTAGGTGTCTACCCGAGCAGCCATCTTGGATTCTCTCCCACACACAGATTATTTTAAAAAGATAAGCTTTGGAATGTCACGATCAAGCTTTAATTAGCCCGGCAGGGGGAAGACGCTGAGCCACCTGCTGCCACCAGGTTTGCCTGCAATGCCTGCAGACAGGGGTGAGGTCCCCAAGCTGAGGTCCCAATGAGTCTTGAGGTTCCTTCCCGGCCATGTCTCAAGGAAGCAGCCTTCGTTCCTGACCTGGGAGGCCTGCGATGAACCATGCAGAGTGGCCAGGGATGGTAGCAGGCTTTCTCCAACGGGGTCTTCTTGGCTTCATTCCCCAGAGCTTTCTGGTGGCATCCGGAGTCCAGAGCATGCCTCTCTCATACACGGCCTTCCAAAGTGTCGGTTAATAAAACCACAATTGGAAACAGCTCTTACTCAATTCATGCAAAGAAATATATTACGACTTATTTTTTAAAATATATATTTTATTGATTTTTTTACAGAAAGGAAGAGAGAGGGATAGAGAGTTACCCTGTTTCCCTGAAAATAAGACAGTGTCTTATATTAATTTTTGCTCCCAAAGATGCACTAGGTCTTATTTTCAGGGGATGTCTTATTTTTCCATGAAGAAGAATACGATACACATTTATTGTTAACTGAAAATAAAGGAAATTTATTACCTGTATACGGTACGGTAGTACGGTAGTTGTCAACACAAACCAGACAAACTGTGAATCCTACAGTATCAAGAATTTACTCATTTATTCAATGACAATCATGCCATCATCTTCTGGAACATCATCATAACAATCCAATTCCTGAATTTCCTGGTGAATTTCTTGTGACTCCATTTCTTTCAGAATCAGTGGACCAAATCTCTCATGTTTAGCAATAGCACTGTCTTTAAATGAGTACTTCTTGTCAAGGTAGCCTGCTTGCAGTGCATTTGCAATGCAACTGTCAGTGATTTTCTCCCATGAATTCTTCACCCAAGTCACAACTTCTTGCAGTTTAAGTTTCACAAAGTTTCCACGCTGATTTCTCTCCATTCTATTTTCAATGTAGTCATTAATTTCCATGCGCAAATTGTCTTTGAATGGCTTCTTTATTGCAATATCAAGAGTCTGGAGATAGGCTGTAATTCCTGCGGGAATCATTATCTGATCTATTTTTCTTTCGTAAAGAAATGTCTTCATGTCTTTAGCGCAGTGAGTGATGGCTGTATCCTAGACTAGCAGACCTCTTTGGCTCCCTCGCATAACCAGCGGCAGCATTAAATCGACCCACTTCCTTATAACTGCTGTGTGGCCCAGGCTTTTTCAGTTTCAAGAATAAAAACACCCAAAACACGTTCAATCTTTTCCTTCTTGCCCTTAGAAATGATTAAAGGTGGGATTTTAGTGCCACCCAGACGAATTGCCAAAATATAGGAAACACGTGCACTTTCGTGGAGGGAATGTACACTAAGGAGGCACCCCACTGTTCAATTGTTGTTTGAGATGATTGGCCCATAAACACTGCAGTTTCATCCATAGCAATCGTGTTGGAAAGATTGTATTTAGAGAAGTCAGCATCATCAATAAAGGACTTGAATGTAAGTGCTCGCTTAATAACTTGAGTATCTTCCAACCTAAACACTGTTGTAGATCTTTTTTTTTTTAATATATTTTATTGATTTTTTTAATTGATTTTTTACAGAGAGAAAGGGAGAGAGATAGAGAGCTAGAAACGTCGATGAGAGAGAAACATCGACCAGCTGCCTCTTGCACACCCCCTACCGGGGATGTGCCCACAACCAATATACATGCCCTTGACCGGAATCGAACCTGGGACCTTTCAGTCCACAGACTGACGTTCTACCGCTGAGCCAAACCTGTTTTGGCGTTGTAGATCTTCTTAAAGACAGTTCACTTCGCTGAAGGAAATTATCCAGCCAGTGTTGTGATGCTTTGAAGTCTTCGGGGGCTATGTCAAATTGTGGTGCCATTGCAAGAGCAAATTCTTGAATCTAAGCCCTATTCACAACCAAAGCCTTTGCTCTCCTGTCAACAACCCATTCACAGATCAGGTCTTCCAGCTCGAAAAATAATGGTTGCCAAACTGATCCATACTTGCGCTTTTAGCATTTCCCTTGTCCACTTGTTCAATGAGGTTACCATACTCTGCTCGCCATTTTCGGACCAATCGGATACTCAACATCTTCTCTTTGCAGAAAACAGTAAGATTTTAGCCCCAAGAGTCTTCCACAATTCCTTTCTTGTACTCCACAGAGTAGCTTTTTCTTTTTGCGCTCATTTCTAAGGGTAAAAAAAAGGAATTGGGGTAACAAGATGAGGGGAGGGGGATCACTTAAAATGACACAGGGTGGATCAGAGGGAGGAATCAAAATGGCACAGGAGAATCAGAGGGGGGATTACCATTTTAGTAACCCCTTTTGATCCTCCTGTGTCATTTTGATGGCCCCCTCTGATCCTCCTGTGTCATTTTAAGTGATCCCCCTCCCCCCACCCCTGTGCCACTGAACACCTTCACCAGACATCCCCCCTACCCCTTTATCAGACATTTACGCCCTGGGGCTTGCCTGAGGACTGTCACTGGGCTTGCTGGGGCCTGGATCTGGGCTGGAGCAGGGTCTGCTACTGACTGAGAACCTCAGTCATCATGAGGGCGGCTGCGAGCATGAGGTAGTGTCACCAGAGACAGACCAGCACTCACCACCTTCGCCGGGTCCCGTCTGCTCTAATCCTCCTGTTCTTCTACACGCATCTGCGAAAGTCTCCTCCTCTCTCCCGCCCCTCGCTCACCGCTCACTCTGACCTCCGCTCCGCCTCCACACAGCAGTGACGTCAGGACTCTGAGTAACATCACTGGTTGCTAGACTGCAGTTGGGGCGGCCCTAGCGACCAGTTTATGCTAAATTAATTTTCATTCTGAGACAGAACCTAGGGGGGCCTTGTTTTCGGGGGATGCCTTATATTTCACTCAGAAGGAAACCTGGAAGTAGGTCTTATTTTTGGAGGATGTTTTATTTTCGGGGAAACAGGGTAGTGTTATTTAGAGATCCATTTACAGGCCAAATTCCTGTAAAAGTTCCCTGAGTTTGTGTTGGGAACAAGCTGTATTACCAAAGAACATTAATCTTTTTTCTTTTTAAGGTCTGAGGGTCTTTTCTGTTCTTTAGGAGGCTTCCCAGAGGAGAACCTTGTTGAAATGTTGGTTTCGAGTCTGGAAGAGAGTCAGACGACCATGGGAGAGGGTGAGTGTCCCCTCTGCTGTTTCTCCCGCCGGCTGAAGGCGTCCTTCCTGGGTGCAAGCTTCCAGGACTGACCAGTCTTCCTGTGTCGCCCAAACTCCTGGCTCAGTTACCTGTTTCATGCTTATCCCAAGCCCTGAGGGCGCCGCACCAATGACCAGGATGTCCCACTCAAACTGGGACTCAACTCCATGCCAGTCTCCTGAGTCTTCCCCGCCTACACCTCTAATCCATTCCCTTCACCTCCTTTACCTCTGACCCATCCTCCCCTGAACTACAGTGCCTTCTATCGAGGCGACAATGCCACAGTTACTGACCCCCTTTTCCTGCCAAAGAAGCTGCTGGAAAAAGAAATGCAGTATTTCTAATCCTCCAGCCACTGTAAAGATGGCACCCTTCGAGGATCTTGCAGTATTCTCATTCCCTCAAGAGTTTGCCATCCAATACATTTGTTCTCTGAGCGTCTGAAAACCTGCATTCCTGCCTACTCTGCCCCTCAAACACCCCCCCCCTTTTTCATGAGTCCAGGGGGGTCGTGCATAACAGATGCCTGAGTAGAGCAGGTAACTCTTCCTTTGTCCGTATCTAAGCAGCTAATTTACTGACAGCCCCTAAAGCTTGGTAAGGTTCAGTAAGACAAAGCCAACATTTCCTGCTGTGCCTGTCAACCTTCTCATGATATTTAACAAATTGCTTTGGGTCCCAAAGTTAGTACCAGAGCCTGAGTATGGGTATGAAGGTCCCGTATCCCATTGTTCCACAGCTGGCACACAGAAACAGTGCCTGATTAATGGGTGCAGTGAAGAGCCCTGAGCAGCCTGGCAAATAACCTTAAAATCTTCATTTATTTATTTATTTTTTTAAATATATTTTACTGATTTTTTACAGAGAGGAAGGGAGAGAGATAGAGAGCCAGAAACGTCGATGAGAGAGAAACATTGACCAGCTGCCTCCTGCACACCCCCCACTGGAGATGTGCCCGCAACCAAAGTACATGCCCTTGACCTGAATCGAACCTGGGACCCTTCAGTCCGCAGACCGATGCTCTGCCACTGAGCCAAACCGGCTTCGGCAAAATCTTCATTTATTTAACCAGGGCATTTTGCTTGGTTACATAACAATAATTGTTGTCTGTTAGTACCGGTAGCTTCTGGCTAGTGTCTTTCTTTATAATTCTATATAATAAAAACCGAATATGCTAAGTGTCCCATTGTATGGTTGACCGTCCAACCAATCAAAGCATAATATGCTAATGATATGCTAAGGCTACTCAATGCTCACTATGACATGCACTGACCAGCAGGGGGCAGATGCTCTGACCGGTAGGTTACCTTGCTGCTGGGGTCCAGCTGATTGGGACTGAGCCAGATGGGCTGGACATGCCCTGGAGCCCTCCTGCGTCCCTCCCCAGCCCCCATAATGCACCAGTGGGGTCCCTTGGCCTGGCCTGTGCTCTCAAAATCCAGGACCCCTAGGGAGATGTCGGAGAGCAGTTTCGGCCCAACGGCGGAATGACCGGTCACTATGATGCACACTGACCATCAGGGGGCAGATGCTCGATGCAGGAGCTGCCCCTGGTAGTCAGTGCGCTCCCACAGTGGGAGCACTGCTCAGCCAGAAGCTGGGCTCATGGCTGACGAGCACAGCACCGGTGGCGAGAGTCTCTTCTGCCTCCTCAGCAGCACTAAGGATGTCCGACTGCTGGCGTAGGCCACTCCCATGGGGCCCCCAGACTGAGCGGGCACAGGCTGGGCTGAGGGACGCCCCCCTCCCCATGTGCACACATTTAATGCACTGGGCCTCTAGTGTTCATATAAAAAAGCAAGGGAAGAGAACTCCTTCCTCAACCTAGGGCAATATCTTACAAACTTGTGGGGCCCCAATTAGAGCTATATGTTTGGTCTACACACATAGCAAGTTCCTCTCCTACAGAGAGTACAAATACAGACAGCTGCCAGAAACCTTAGGGCACAGCAATGCAGCAGGTTGACAACTGACTGATGATTTAAACTCCTTTTCCTCCAGGCCTTGCTCCAGAGGCAGACAATCTAGGGTTTCATGGAACGGGTCCAAATGCTCGTGAGGAGGGCTTCCAGGGCCCCTTACCCACTCGCACCCCTGCCCATCTCACTCCCTCCTACCTGAATCGGTTTCTTTCCCAGCCGTCTAAAGCCACTGGGAGGGCTCAACTGGAAGGGCTCAGAGCACTGAGTGCCCCACCCTATGTGCGTGTCCCCAGAGGAGCCAGTCAGTTAATTACGAGTGAAATGAAGTCCCTACGAGGCCCCTGTACATCTTTGGGTTCTACCTCAGATAAAAGCCCTTACTCGTGTGAGGACATGTGAGCCTGGGATGGAAGGAGGACTTGCTTTTCCTTTTTCTGTTGGAAATCAGCAAGCGCAAGCACTCATTTGTTTTTGCTTTTTAATATGTTTTATTGATTTTTTACAGAGAGGAAGGGAGAGTGATAGAGTTGGAAACATCGATGAGAGAGAAACATCGATCAGCTGCCTCCTGCACGCCCGTATTAGGAATGTGCCCGCAACCAAGGTACGTGCCCTTGACCAGAATGAAACCTGGAACTCTTCTTCAGTCCGTGGGCCCACGCTCTAGCCACTGAGCCAAACTGGTTAGGGCATGGCTTTACTGTCAGTTTTCTGGCCCTGGGCACAGGCCCAGCATGTATTGCTAATTTTTATTAGGCTGCAGCCCCCTAAACCCTGATGGCTAAACAGAAAAGGGAACCACTGAAGGGAATGAATGCCCTGCAATCTGCTGGCAGGAATCAAAGACAACGGAGCAGTGATCGAGTGATGGGAAGGGTTAACTGGCAGTGATCAGATCCCAGTCGTAAGCTGCATCATGACACCAGAAAAGCTGTTAGCAGACAGTCCCCTGGCTCTTGTCAATATCATAAAAAATATTCCAGACAAGTGACAGGCAGCAATGCTGCAGCAAACAAGCAGACTTGTTTAGGAAGCAAGGTGCCCGCCCGGGAGCTCCGCTGGTTAGAGCATCATCTGGGTCCCCCAAGGTTGTGGATTCAATTCCCAGTCAGGGCACAGACAAGAATCAGCCAATGAATACATAAATAAACAAAACAGCAAATCCATGTTTCTCTCTCTCTTCCTCTCTAAAATCAATTTTAAAAAGAAATAAGTAATTTTTAAAAGGAAGCAAGGCTAGCAAATCTATTAAAAATACACTTGGTGCCTGGTCAGCATGGCTCACTAGTTGAGCACCAATCTATGAACCAAGAGGTCACGGTTCAGTTCCTGGTCAGGGCACATGCCTGGGTGGAGGGCTCAATCCCCAGTGCGGGGCATGCAGGAGGTAGCTGATCAATGATTCTCTCTCATCATGGATGTTTCTCTCTCTCTCTCTCCCTTCTGGTCTGAAATCAATAAAAAATTAAAAAACCACACACTTGACATATAGAGGTTTTATACTTTCCTGTCTCCAGGTTTAAAGCTTCCTCTGCAGATATCTCAGGCAACAGACAAGATTCCAAGGTCCCCCTTTTACTTTGTTGTAGCTTTTTCCAGAATTTGTGATGACATCTGGCCATTTTATCGGGGCAAGTCCGAAGGCCGCTGACTTCTTTGTTCAGTAGGTGGATAAAGCTCCCGCTTCTGCCCTAGCTGGTTTGTTCAGTGGTTAGAGCATCAGCCCGAGGATTGAAGATTGAAGGATCTTGGGTTTGATTCTGATCAAAGGCATGTACATTGGTTTGCAGGCTCAATCCCGCCCCAGCCCCCCCCCCCCCCCCCCCCCCCCCCCCGCCCAAGTGTATTTGGAGGCAACTCATTGATGCGTCTCTCACATCGACGTTTCTCTCGGTCTTGCCTCTCCCTTCCACTTTCTGTAAAAAAAAAAATCAATGGAAAAAAATATCCTCAGGTGAGGATTAACCAGAAATACACAAACAAACAAGGAAAAACTCCCCCTTCGTCCCCCACCCTTTCCGGTACCAGTATTGCCTGGTTAGGGAGCAGAGGTACAATAGAAACCCTTTGCTCCCAGTGTCCCTGGTTGGGGAGGATAAGGATTGTGTCACTAAGCTGGCTGCAAGCTGCTGAACTGGTTGGCCTTGTTTCATTTCTTGTCTCAGTTTCCCTTCCACTTGCCCAGGAGTTGTCCCAGCTTCTCGCTATCCTTCACAACGCCGCCCCCGGGGCCCCCCCCCCACCGCCTGTACTCCCGCTGTGCTGTGACACCTCCGTCCCCGCCTGTTCTCTCGCTGTGCCGTGATGCCCTCCGTGCTCCATCACAGTATCTTTGAGTCTAACTTCCCCAGCCTTTGCTGGAAAAGACGATCTCACTGGGATCATTGCAGCAGTTCCCCTACAGGCCTCCCTACTTCCCACATCTCCCCACTCCAAGTCTCCCGGACATTACTGTAAAGTTAACCCTAAACACACAGATAACCCCCACGCCTGAAGGGCCGGCAAGATTCCGTTGCTCAGTCAATTACTGACAAACCTTTAATCGGGCCTTTAACCCTTCCCATAATTTAAAATCACCCATCTTTTCTCTTCAACCTAATCTGTAGTCAAACCGAATTCCTCACCATCCCACCTTCAGGTCTCTTCCCAGCTGTCCTCGAATCTGAGACCTCCTTCTCCAGTCTCTACTGCCATAAACCAACTCATTTGCTGCTAGACGTGTGTTTAGATCACATGTACTCAGGTGTTTACTGCACTCTGCTTCTCCTCTTGGCCAAAATGTACCTGTTCTTCCAGGCTCAGATCAGGGCACCCCTCGCTTCGGCAGACAGAACCTCTCCCCTCCGGCCGGCCTGGCAGTGGCCTCTGACCAGGGCTGCACTCTTCTTGGAGCAATGCTTCTCAGCCTGGCTACACGATAGTCATCGGGGAGCTTGTAAAAACCCCAAGGCCCTGGTTGCATCTAGACCAATTAAATCCGAATCTCTGCGGGTGTAGCAATATTGTTTTAGACGTCCTCAGTGATTTCTGTAGAGGGCCGCCTGAGAAGGCACATGGACATCCTTTAAATTGTCAGCTGAGACCAAGGGCTGAGGGTGTATTCAGTTTCTGACTTACCATTGTCCAGGTGTCAGCAGGGGTGGGTCTAGGTATGTAAATCCAGTCATGCTAGAGCCTAGTTAAGAATGCAAATAAGCTCCTTTGACCCTATAAATAAACCTGCTGCGTGGCTTGGGGGGTTGCTTGCTGCCTCTCCATCAGAGAGGATGGTGCCCACCTAGCGCCCAGCTTGATGAATCTATTTCTGCCTCTGCTCTCTTTCTTTCTTAGTCCCCAGCTCCTCCACTCAGGAACCTGTGGTTTTCCGTGTGGGACACAGAAAACAGAGAAACATCCCCCCGCAGATTTCCATGGCCAGTCAAGGCTTCAACCAGAGTAACCTTCGCTAGGAGAAAGTGCCAGGTCTGACACTGGGCCCTTGCCGATGTGTCTGCACTGTCCCCGCCTTCCCATCTCAGAGCCTGATGTGCTCACCTTACCTTGGGACTGCAGGAGCCACAGCTGGCTTATCGCTGGTTTTCAGATTCTTATCAGATAAAACCTCTTTGAACTCAATTGAATGGAAAGGAATTAGGCTGAGAAAGAAGTGATTGAAAATGACTTACCCAGATCTCACCTCGCAACTCCTCCCTCAGCCTCTTCCAATTTGCTTCTCCTTCTGCCACCCTCAACACCCTCCACTCCCTCCCAACGTGGCGCCCTTGGCTTTGCACCCCATCATGGACGATTCTGCCCCTCAGAGAGGTTCTGACCACTCTGGCTTCTCCTTGGAGCGCTGATTCCCCCATGATCCCATTCAGGGTCACCGCTGCTCTTCCTTTAGGAAGATCAGTACCACAATGATGTTCCCCCGTCTCCCAGCCACTCCTTTCACTTGGTTGTCATCAATAACTGCCACCCTTTCCAAACCTTCAGTCTTCCCTGTCACCCCCTCCTCTGCCCAGAACGTCCATCCCAAAAAGTCTTCAGTCCCACCCAGACCTCCCATCCATGGACTCTCTCACTCTTCTTTGATGTTTGATTCCCTCAGCTTCTCACTGCCTGCATTACCAAGTGTAGGTCTCCAGGTTCAACAGCATAATCACCTCTCAGCCTTTGCCCCTCTCTCTCCAACATTTTATTCCTGGTTAAATCCGACTCTACCTGCTCAATGCTGGCACCCGACAGCTGAGTCACTGGGGAAAAACACAGTCAGACTTCCTGGTCTCACTTCCTGTGGGCCTCAGCATGGCCACCAGCCCACATTACCCGAGTTGGTTCACATCCCCCAAATCTGAGACCACAATTTCACAAGATGACAACCTACCTTCTTATTTCAGTGAGAAAATAGAAACTTTAGACTTCCTCATGGTCCCAATCTGCCAGGCCATTGTATTTCCACCATATTCACCCCTTCCCCTTGTCCCTGCAGAGTCGCTGACTTCCCCCCCCCCCCCCCATGGGCACTTCCTGCTCAGGAACAGACTCTTGAAAGTATCCCCTGTCTCTTCCACATAATCAGTTTCCCCCTCTCGACTGAAACATTCTCTTCATCATACAAACATCCTATATAATGAACGCCTAATATGCTAAGTGTCCAATTGTCTGGTTGGCTGTTCAACCAATTAAAACATAATATGCTAATGATATGCCACCATTTGCTATGACATGCACTGACCACCAGGGGGCAGATGCTCCAACCGGTAGGTTAGCTTACTGCTGGGGTCTGGCTGCTGGGGACTGAGTGAGACAGGCAGGACATGCCCTGGAGCCCTCCCAGCTGGCCAACCTCCCACGTCCCTCCCCAGCCCTGATTGTGCACCAGGTGGGTCCCTGGCCTGGCCTGTGCCCTCTCACAATCCAGGACCCCTAGGGAGATGTCGGAGAGCTGGTTTCACTCAATGCAGGAGCTGCCCCCTGGTGGTCAGTGCACTCCCACAGGGGGAATGCCAGTCAGCCAGAAGCCGGGCTTATGGCTGGTGAGTGCAGCGGCAGTGGCTGGAGTTTGACATTCCCCAAGGTCTCCCATACTGTGAGAGGGAGCAGGCCAGTCTGAGGGACCCCCCAGATTGCACAAATTTTGTGCACCGGACCTCTAGTACTATAATAATCTGAGAAGAAAAAAACTCATTTGCTCCTGGCCTCAGTAGTAAAAGCATGGCCTTCAGAAGAGTGGTTACCGTTCGTGGTAGGGGAATTCTGATGGAGAGGACACAGGGGGAGCTCCACCAACTGCAGGGAGGCTTTATTCCTTTAGCTGCAGGATGTGCTGCTCCTTTGTAATATATGCTACACACGTGCCAAGGTGAGACCCTTGGACTAGACCCATCAGCAGCATTTGAAAGTGGATCACTCCCTTCTCCTTGAAATGCTGCTTTCTTCACTTCCAATACCCTTTCTGGATCCACCTAAAGTCTTCCCTCCTTCCAAATTGCTGCTCCTTGTCTCCTCTGACAGCTCCTATTGCTCCTCTGGACTCCTAAGTCTCAGAGGGTCTGGGGACGCTACCTTCAGCCCTCTCCTCTACCCTAGTCAAGTTCCTGTGATTTTCTGCCTCTTTTTGACTGATATAGTCCTTCCTCCATGCAGAAGCCAGGGTGAGCTTTCAAATGACCAGATGACGTCACTCACCTTGCTTAAACCCTCGGTCCACTTAGACCGAAGTCTGCGTGGCTGGTCACTCAGTCGGTTGGCGCGTCCCCCCGACATGCCAAGGCTGTGGCTGCCATCCCTGGTCAGAGCAGATGCAAGAAACTACCAATGATGCATAAATAAGTGGAACAACAAGTCAATGTTTCTCTCTCAAAAAAAATCAAATAAAAACATTAAGAATTTTTTTATTTAGTAAAAAAAGGAACAAACCCTTACTTTGGCCTGTGAAGCCTTCCTTGTCTTGTTCCTCCCCACATCTCTGACTTCATCCCTTCCTACTTTTTTCCTTCCTTCCTCTGCTCAACCCACTCTGATCCCTTGCTGTTCTTCTATCTAGCATAAAAATTCAATTCCTTCCTGCCTCAGGGCCTTGGCACTCCTGTGTTCTCTCTCTGGACGCATTCCTTCAGATGCCTGCCTGTGTGCTCCCTTCATTCATGTCTGCACCAATGTCACCGCCATGAGGGGGCTTTGCTTGTCACTTGATTAAAAGCAGCCTTACACACACCTGGGAGCATGTCCTAGCCATTCCCTCACCCTGCTTCATGTGCTCATCTTTCTAACACCACCTGGTTGTACAGAATTGACATCACATTTTCCTGGTGGATTTTTATAGACGACTAGAGACCTGGCATACAAAATTCGTGCACAGGTAGGGTCCCTAGCCTGGCTGGCAATCAGGGCCGACTGGGGCCTTCTTGCTACCAGCTGGGGCCTTCCTTTGTTCCGCCCCTGTGGTCACCACACATCATTGTGAACCATCAAACTCCCTGTCTCCAGTCGAACTCCCAAGGGGACACTTTGCATATTAGCCTTTTATATATAGAGATTATCTTCACTTGAATATAAGCTACAAGAGATGTGGGGCTTTCCCCCCTGCCTTATTCACAATGCAGTGCCTGGCCCAGAGGAGGGGCGCTGAGGATCTGCTGAGTGACTAGATAGGTAGCGCCTGGAGTTGTGTGGGGAGAACAGAAGTGGTCTACACGAGACTTGGCACAAGGCCCACTGTGTGGTCACCACGTGGTCAGGGCGTGGGAAAGAGCAGCTCTCATCACTAAACGTTTCACCGTGGTAACGCTTCTCACTGCCCCACAGCCCCACCTAGGAGACAAGCACCAGCCACGTGCTTTGGGAGCGAACAGGAGAAACAATTTTGACATAAATCCCAGCAGAACTAGAAACCACAGAAACCACCAAAGCTAAACAGAAGGGAATTTATTCATCCTTTGGAAAGCTAGAATATGTGTGTGCATGCTGAGGCTAAATGGCAGAAAGCAAGTGCAGCATATGGTCCCATGTGGTGAGTATGGAACACAGTGGGACGTGAGATTGTCAAGACTGCCAGCTGGCTCGATGCCCAGGACAGGGCAGCAGGAGCAGGTGTTGAGTGCTCTGGTGAGGCTGGAGGGCAAAGCTGGAGGTGAGCAATGCCGGAGTAAAGGGGTCTCCTTTCTTGTGGCTCCTGCCTTGCCTGCTTTCTCCACCAGCAGCACACCCCTTCAGCTGCGGCGGGTCAGAGTGATGGCCCTCTTCCAAGGCTCAATCCTCTGGACCCCTTTTCCGGTCATCCCCAGTTGGACATAACTTCCCTGCCATTTACCACTTTTACCACCTGGAGCTTTGGTTAAATGACTCTTCGCCCTTATGAGACTACTGGTGGAGACCTCTGTGTATCTCCAGGTTTCTTTGGTGAATTCTTCGTATCAGCAAAAGCTATTGAACGAATAAGAGAAGAACCTTACTTCACTCATTGAGAAGGCAGATATCCTATGCTCTGTGTGTGGAGACAACACAGAACAACCACCAGCTCACAAATGACCTCCACCAGCTCCTGGACCTCACCTTGGCTATGCCATCAGGTTAGAACGTCAATGAAGGCAAAAACCCTTCTGGGAGAAGGCAGAGAGTGGCAGCATACGCCAGACCCAGGAGGGATCTCGGAAAGAAGTGACCCCAGGTGGGTGCAAGACAGTTATTTCAGGTAAATCCTCAGAAACTTGTCAGCTACGGCTTTTTCACCCAGCCCAATTTTCAGCAAGGCCTCCTTGGAAGAGGGAAGAATTATTCGGGAATGGGGTTCATCTTCCTTAATCACAGCTAGCAGAACCAGTGACTCCCTCCCCCCAGCAAGTCCTTCCCTTCTCACAGATGTATCTTTGACTTTCTTTTGTAAAAGTTCTTAAATAACCTCTCGTGAAAAATCTGCAGTCACCACAGATCGAGTGAGTCCCTGAGGAATCTTCACTCCTTCTGCCGTCCCCTCTCCAGCTCACTCTCTGCAGCACCAGCACTGGCCTTGCAGCCCCCTGGCGTTCCTCATTCTGTTCTTACGTTCTTTTCTGTTTCCTGGAGGCCTTTTTCATCTCTACAGGCCGTGTCTTTCAGTCCATGCTTGGGCTCCCGTTCCCTTGGGTGATTCAGGAGTCACACATCATGCCAGAGCCAGGGGTCTTGCCACCACCAAGACGGGTGCTGGATCCAAACGCAAAGATGGCACCTGGTGTGGTCTTGTCTGTTCTGGCTCGTTTTTCCTAATTTCTGTCTTAGGTGCGGTTGCCTTCCCAGGTGAAGCACGTCAGTGAGCATTTGTTTCCTCTGAAATGGTTTGCTGGGCATGAGCTTCGCAGCCCAGACAGTTACTGTGTCTTCATGATGGTGGCCCATCTTCAAGCTGCCTGGGAGGAAAAAAGTCTTTGACTTTCTTAATCCAGAGTCTCCCATGATCTTACTCTTTCGGGAGGTTCCTGTGTGTTCCTCATTCCTGTCCTTCTTACCTGAAACCGGGGAAATGTCTTAGTTGCATCCATGTACTTTGATGCTGTGAGGTTAGTCCGTGGCCCATTGAAGAAAAAAAGAAAGCAGGGGACACTTGTAGTGAGAGGGTGGGATTGAATCCAGTCACTTGGGGAAGAAGTTTCCTTTTCATCTCTCCCCCTCAAGTCTGCTCTTCCATTTTATTCCCAAACTAGAGGCCCAATGCACGAAACTCATGCACTGGGGGCGGGGAGGTCCCTCAGCCCAGCCTGCAACCTCGCCGATCTGGGATCCCTCTCACAATCCAGGACTGCTGGCTCCTAAATGCTTGCCTGTCTGCCTGCCTGATTGCCCCTAACTGCTTCTGCCTGCCAGCCTAATCACCCCCTAACTGCTCCCCTGCTGGCCTGATTAACACATAACTGCTCCCATGCCAGCCCAATCGCCCCCAACTGCCCTCCTCTGCTAGCCAATTTGGTTCTGATTGATCAGTTTCTATGCCAGTCAGCATCTCTGGGCCAATCAACGGGGTCTGATCACAAAGGCGGGGCTGATCAGCAGCCCTGGCGGAGGCCTAGAGAGAAATACAGGCAAGTGCTGGTCAACAGTTGCCACAGAGACTATGAATCAGACCATGCTTCTCTCTTCAGGCCTCTCTCTGGGCTTGATTTGCAGTCCCCTCAGCAGTCAGTGCTTGGTCACCTCGGCAACCCAGCACTGACTGCAGGGCTGACTTCCTGTTGGTTGAGCCTCTGGTCCTGATGGACCCAGGGCTTTTATATATTAGGATCTTTACAGAAAAGAGGAGAGAGACATTGCTCCTTCCTCACTCCCCAGTCCACGCCTCTATCCCAAAAGGTAAGCAATTTTTTATTTGTCTCCCTCTTTTTGTGTCTTCTTCAGATCCCATATTCTTTAGCAAGGTCTGGGATACAATCCTCCTGGCTTATTTCTTGTCTTTTTCCCAATTGCCTGGTGACTATTCCCAGAGAGCTGAGCCCCCGCAGCAAGAGGGGAGGAGCTGGGAAAGAGAATACATTCCTTCTGAGTCGGTCAACATTCCCGCAGTGACACTTCGGGAGATGCCTTTGCTCCTTCCCTTTTCTGAGTTTCACTCCTCGACAGCTTCTGGGTCCTGAGGGAATCTACACATCCACGGGTTTCTCTCTGGGAACTTCTGGGGCCTCTTATAAACTTAAATTTTGTGTTTTCATTTGGATGGCTCATCTTTTAAAAAATAAGTCAGCTCTAAATGGTTTTGCTCAGTGGATAGAGGGTCCCAGGCTCGATTATGGTCAAGGGCACAGGCCTGGGTTGCAGGCTTGATCCCCAGTAGGGGGTGTTCAAGAGGCAGCCAATCAATGATTCTCTCTTATGATTGATGTTTCTCTCTCTCTCTTTCTCTCTCTCTCTCTCTCTCTCTCTCTCTCCCTTCCTATCTGAAATCAATAAAAATATACTTAAAAATAAAAAATAATTTTCATTTGGGATAATTTGCATTACTTTTAAAGAAGTTTCAGCACCTATATTTGTATTGGGTTTTATAGTCACAATGGTGTTAAGAGAGGACCTGAAGAGACAAAGTTGACCCATTAATTTAGTGTTTCTCAATATGGAAGTCTACAGATATGTTCATAGAAACTTCAGTTCTTTTTTTTAAATCTTTATTATTGAAAGTATTACATATGTCCCCATTTCCCCCCAATCAACCCTCCCCAGCCCTCCCCAGACCTTTACCACTTCACTATCTGCTTCCATGGGTTATGTATATACTAGTATGCACCCACCCACCATCCCCCGTCTTCCCTCTGAGTTCCCCACTCTGTTCCATGCCTCATGTCTTTGCATCAACTCCATTCATCAGTTTATTTTGTTATTTAGATTCCACATATGAGTGAGATCATGTGATATTTGTCATTCTCTGACTAACTTCTTTCACTTAGCATGATACTCTCCAGGTTCCTCCATGCTGTGTCAAAATGTAAGATATTCTTCTTTTTTATTGCTGCATAGTATTCTATGGTATTATTGTACCACAATTTTTTATCCACTCATCTTCACTGATGGGCACTTGAGCTGTTTTCAGATCTTAGCTATTATAAATTGTGCCGCTATGAACATAGGGGAGCATACATTCTTTCTGATTGGTGTTTTGGGTTTCTTAGGACATATTCCTAGAAGTGGGATCACTGGTTCAAATGGCAGCTCCATATTTAGGAAATTCTATACTGTTTTCCATAATGGCTGCACCAGTCTGCATTCCCACCAGCGGTGTACTAGGGTTCCCTTTTCTCCACATCCTGGCAAGCACTTGTCATTTGTGGATTTGCTGATGGTAGCCATTCTGACAGGTGTGAGGTGATACCTTATTGTCATTTTAATTTGCATCTCTCAGATGATCAGTGACTTAGAGCATTTTTTTCATATGTCTCTTGGCCATCTATGAGTCCACTTTGGAGAAGTGTCTATTTAGGTCCTTTGCCCATTTTTTAATTGGATTGTTTGTCTTACTTTTGTTAAGTTGTATGAGTTCCTTATATATTTTGGACATTAACCCTTTATCAGATGTATCATTGCCAAATATGTTCCCCCATACAGTGGGCTCCCTTTTCATTTTGTTGATGGTTTCTTTTGCTGTGCAGAAGTCTTTTATTTTGATGTAGTTCCATTTGTTTATTTTCTCCTTAGTTTCTTTTTACTGAGCTATATCAGTAAACATATTGCTATTTGAGATGTCTGAGATTTTGATGATTATGATATTTATAGTTTCCCGACTTACATATAAATCTTTTATCCATTTTGAGTTTATTCTTGTGTATGCTGCAAGTTGGTGGTCTAGTTTCATTTTTTTTTTTGCTTGTATCTGTCCAATTTTCCCAGAACCATTTATTGAAGGTTATTATTGGTAAGTACTTATTTTGATTCTGTATGCCTAGGTTTCTCTCTCTCTTTCTTCTTCTCATCACAGGAGTCCCTAGCATTTCTTATAGTGCTGGATTGGTAGTGATAAACTACTTTAGCCTTTTTTTTTTTTTTTTTTTTTTTTGTCTGGGAGGCTTTTTCAACATCTATTTTGAATGAAAGCCTTGCTCGATATATCTTGGTTTCAGATTTTTGGTTTCCATTACCTGAGACTTCATACCATTCCCTCTGCCCTGTAGAATTTCTGATGCATTTCAGCCTTATGGGAGCTCTTTTGTAGGTGACAGTTTGGTTTTCTCTTGCTGCCTTTAAGATTCTCCCTTTGTCTTTAATTTTTGGCATTTTAATTATGATGTGTCTTGGCATGGGCCTGTTTGGGTTCTTCTTTCTTGGGTTCTCTGTGCCTCCTGAACTTTTGTGAGTTTTTCCTTCACCTAGTTAAGGGATGTTTTCTGCCATTATTTCTTCATACATGTTCTCTATTTCTTGATTCCTTTCTGCCTCTTCTGGCATGGCTACTGTGTGAATATTGTTACATTTCATATTTGTTGAATGGAGAAGAGACCACCCAAGAGGCATAGACCCCTACCCGGGAAACAACTCCAAATAGCCAATTGCGGAGTCAAATAACAAATTTATTACAGATTCGAATCTGGGCTGCCGCCGCCAGGATGGAGCAGGCAGAGACAGCAGCCAGCAGTTACAAATCCAGCTTTTTATATACATTTCAAAAAAGGGGGATGGAGGTCCACGGGGCTGGAGCTGACTGGTTTCTATATTGCTTAACCTTGCGGTTGTATGTATCGGCCAGATGGCCTAATCTCCCTTCTTGGTTCGTTCTGTTCTTTTAGCCTTGACTAACCCAGACTGTTGATTTGGCCTTCAGGTCCAGGAGGGGGAGGGATGAGTAACTTTCTACCCTCCAGGCAAGGTCAGTAATTTCCCACTCCTCAGCAAGTAATCAAAGGCCGAAGTCAGATAGCAAAGCTAAAATTCAAACAGCAGTTTTTACCAAAGTATGGTTGTCACTATATTTCATTCCCCACTGTTTTTTTTGTACAAGAGTCAAATCATTGACTCATCCTACTTCCTTGCTCTCTAGTCCCCTAGTATATTTAGCCTTACTTAGCCCCGGACTTTCTCACTTGGTTAGTAAAAATGTTTTTACAGTTACCAAAACCTCTAGTACTACAGTTCCCATTAGTACTGTCCTTACTGAAGTCTAATTCCCTCCTGGCATCAAGTCTCCTCCTGGCCTGTGTGGAGGCCAGGCTAGAGATCTCACGGGTGAGGCTGCTGGTTGCCAGGATCTAGGTTGTTTTCTGTGCAGGAGCTGGGAGTGGTATAGCCAGGTCTGGGTGCCGTCTACTTCAATAGCCGTGGGCGTGCTCAGGATAACAGTGTAGCGTCCCTTTCAGGTTGGAGTGAGTCTTTGGGCAGTGAACTTCTTTACCCACAGAGTCTCCAGGCTGGATGAGGTGTACAGGGTCCACGGGGGGCACTGGCAGTGTATCTGGAACAAGCTTAAGCATAGCTTCTGGGTAAATTGCAGAGCCTGTAAGGACTTGAGCAAGGGAATGGTTATGAATTCTAGCTTTAAGTTTCTCCCTGACCCCAGGAAGGATGGAGGGAGGGTCTACCATACATGATCCTAAAAAGAGGGGGGGAACCTCTCCCGTTAGAGGGTATACCTGGCCTATAAGAGGGTGAAAGGCAGGGGGTTGGTCTAATCTTCACCGGTTTTCAGGACAATTTTAATTAAACCTTTTAGAGTTCTACTCATGCCTGTCCTAAGACTTGAGCTATACTTTGAGATATCTTGCTATAAAGACTGGGCTGTCATCTGATCCTATGACTACTGGCAACTCGAATCTAGGTATAATCTCCTGGAGTAATTTCTTGACTACTACAGAGGCAGTTTCTATCCTATGCTTCAACTTAATCTGAGAAGGTGTCTATAAAAACTAGCATATACTTGTACTTTAATGTTGGTGGCTTAATCTCTATGAAACCAACCTTCTAATGCTCTCCTAGGGAATTTCCTTGGGGCCCGAATTCCCAGGGGGTCCCTCAATTCTTCCCTAGCATTTACCTGAACACAGATAGTACTTCTAGTGTCTATACTTTTACCTTACTTAAGCTTCGTAGTATCTGCCTCACAGAAATTTAGAAGTCTTGATGATACCTAAGTGGGTAACCTGGCGTGACTGGGCAACTAATATCCAACTTAGACCCTCTGGGACCAACAGTCTGTCATCTGGTAGGGTCCACCAACCATCTGGTCCTTTGATGGCTTGCTTCTGTTCAGCCAATTCCTTCTCTTGTTTGGTGTAGGTCGGGGTCCGGCAGGGTTACTAAGACTTGTAAAGGCCCCACTGGTTTTGGGGCATCTTCCTTTGCAGTTTGGTCTGTGGCTCTATTTTCTCTGGCTTTAATTGTCTCCCCTTTCTGATGTCCTTTGCAGTGCACTATTGCAACTGCTTTTGGGAGTCAGATGGCCTCAAATGATGGCCACTGCCCAGAGGCATACTGGCCACTCTGCTGCCACAGGGTCTAGTCTCTTAGACAGATAGGCCACAGGTCTCTTCCAGGGACCTAGAGTCTGAGTGAGAATCCCTTTGGCAATGCCTCTTACCTCACTCACGTAAAGGTGGAAGGGCTTCGTGACATCTGGCGAGACTAGGGCAGGTGCTGAGATGAGAGCCTTCTTTAGCTCCTCAAAGGCCCGTTGTTCTACTTCAGTCCACTTTCGCGGCTGCGTTCCTCCTGTACGTGTTCCTTCTTAGGTCTACAGTCCTTCTTGATGTCCAAGGAAAACAGTCAGTTTGTCTGGTGGCTCCCTGGACTGATATCTTCCTAGAGGTCCCATCGGCTCTGTCAAGACTGAATAAACTGCCCAGTGCTCACCAGGAAATTAAGAGCTTTGCCTCTCACTTGTAAGGTTACCCTTGGAGGATTAATTGAAAGGAGCCCTGGTCTCGTCAGGGCTCGAGGTTAAAAACCCTTGGAATCTAAGTCTCCCTTTCTTTCAGATTGTCTCTGTCTCTTCTGGCCTCACCTTCTGTCTCTCTCCCTCTCTAATCTCTGTCCTTTCTTGTCTCTAGCTTATATCTCTCTTCCTCCCTTTCTCACATACATACTTATCACTTTCTCTTCCAATTTTTGTTTCTGCTAATCCTTCCCTCTCGGACTCCCAGAGTCTCTTTCTTAAGTCTCTGCTTCGTTCTTTCCCTCTCTCCCTGTTTCTCCTTCTCATCACATGCACAACTTTCATAAAAACTTTATTAGCTTTTAAACCTTCTTTCTATGTCCTTCAAAAATCTACAACCATACCTCAAATCTTCTATTATTTTAGAATATTTAGGAAAGGCAGAGGGAAGAGAGAGCAAGTCTAGCACTCTGTTCCCAGTAGCCGCTTGAATTTTAAACTGCCACATTCTTCCTACAGATAAGACTGAGAAGGGGAACAGGAGAATTTTAACTGTGCCTTTAAGTCCCCTAATAGAACACGGTGAAAAGTGTCCAAGCAGTCATGGGGGGTTAAACCATGTTTTCACATTGTTTTAACACAATTCCAAATAAATTATAAACCTTTGTGATGAAGTCTACTTAAATCTATAGAGTAGGCACACATGACTGAAACCAAAAATGATTCCCAAACAAAATACAAGGTGCAGGTACAAGCCCAAGTTCAAGCTTACAATTCAATTAGAAATGATAACAATGGCATATGAGAAAAGCAAAACAAAACAAATTAATATGGCTATCACTTTTTCCCAGCAAATTTACTTAGGTCTGTATGAAACAATTTGGAGAGGGCTCAAGCATTATATAGATTCCTCACCTGACAAATGAAAATAAATCAATCCTTGAGATCTTTGATCATTACTGCTTATTCTTAACACATGTAATACAGTTTAGCCTGCCATATTCTAGGCATTTAGTTACTGCAATTAACTTTTTCTAATTTAATTTATACTTTGAACTTTTAAAGCTGGCAAGTAAAATATATTTGGCATTTTTTTTTCCTTCAGATTAATAACATTACATTTCTCAATTATAATTCATACTTAAGTAGCTATATGACCCTGCTTAGCTGATACCAATGACAAAGACTAAACATTGTAAGCAAGGCCATGGGGCATCTTCACCATGGAATTACCTGCCACTCCCTGTAGATCACTGGAGTAGCATTCAAATGCAAATGAACACATTCTTTAGCTGAAGACTCCTAGCCATTCCTGTAAACTTGTTACCAGTATCATCTAGGTAGTTTCCCCCTCACGGTGGGGAATTTCAAAAGCTGGTGGGGAATTATCTGCTGCCTCCAGCTATTCAAAACAACCCCTGGAGGGAATAGACACCAGGTGGGCTGAGGCAGGGAGTACACGGGTCTGAGGGGTCCCAGGTGTCGAAGGAGGTACTTCCACCAGGGCTTTTTCATCTGGCAGTCCGCCGCTTGCCTCTTGCTAGCAAAGGTGCCATGGGGGAACCGGTGACCCCTACACTACAATCAGACCCCCTGACCTTTTTGACAAGCTCTTACTGATTTTAAAATTATAACTTAAGAGTTGACATATACACAAGGATCAAGTGGCCCACAAAATATTTTCCTTTTCTTTTAAAGATTTTACAGTGTAAACTTAAATGGCCAATTGAAACAAACAGTTCTGAGACAGTTCCTCCACCACTGATCAAGACTGGGTGGTGGCAGAAATAAGATTCATTTAGGTTTTTTTTTTGTTTGTTTTTTTTTGTACCACAATTGTTACAATTTCATACCTTCCAATCAATAAATATTGTTAGGTGGGCTGATACCCCTCTGATAGAAAGCAAAGCACCCCTGGGAAAAAGGAATCCCAGTGGCCACTCGGGGCAGTTTGCTAGCCATCAGAGCACTCAGCTTTAAACAAATTAAAGGTTTCTTTCTTTCTCTCTGCTCACCCGTGGCCTGCCAAGTAAGACGGACCTGGGAGGTCTCTTTCCCAATTTTCCTTTGTCAGGGAGACAACCACACTCCTTTAGCCATTTGGGGTTATCAAAAAGAACATCAATCCAAATATCAATGTAGGGAATTTGGTTCGGATGCCCGGGACTTCCATGGACTATCCGCCGGACTCCCATACAGGGCCCCATGTCTAGGGTCCCTGTTGAAGGCCAATCAACCCCAAATCTCGGCCACTCCAACTTACAGAGTCTCCGGAGAGTGAAGGCATCTACAGAAACACCATAGCCTTCACCCTTTTCTGAAATCAGAAAAAATTTTTAATCATACATTCAAGGGGACTTAGGTGACTCTCCCTCGAGTTTCCTTGCCCCATTTCTCTCTTTCTTCCCAATCTATAAACAGTTAGGCAACAAATAAGTCCAAAACAAGGACGACAAGTAACATTCCTAGAAATACAAAAAAACCCAGACATACCACAGCATCTCTTTCACACTTCCACCCACTCAAACAACAAGAAACCAAGACCGCAGGTAGGGCGTCCCCCACTCCGGCCGGATCTGAGAACTTCTGGCAGCGTCCCGCCGTTCTCTGATCCCAAGCGCTTGCAAGAAACCAAGAACAAGAAACACAAGGAACAAATGAGGCCTCTACTTACCGGCGCCGTTCAAGTAGTCCGGACGACGAGAATGGGGCATCTGCCCGTCTGGGGGTCTCTACATCCCGGACGAGCCCCCAAATGTTGAATGGAGCAGAGACCACCCAAGAGGCAGAGACCCCTACCCGGGAAACAACTCCAAATAGCCAATTGTGGAGTCAAATAACAAATTTATTACAGATTCGAATCTGGGCTGCCGCCGCCAGGATGGAGCAGGCAGAGACAGCAGCCAGCAGTTACAAATCCAGCTTTTTATATACATTTCAAAAAAGGGAGGTCTCTCTCTCTCTCTCTCTAATATATTTTATTGATTTTTCACAGAGAGAAAGAGAGAGGGATAGAGAGTTAGGAAGCTGTGTTCAAGTCAGTGAATTAGAAGATAGGGTTGAAAAAAATTAATCAGAGAACCAAAAAGAAAAAAAAAATTTTTTTTTAAACAGGAGGTCCACGGGGCTGGAGCTGACTGGTTTCTATATTGCTTAACCTTGCGGTTGTATGTATCGGCCAGATGGCCTAATCTCCCTTCTTGGTTCGTTCTGTTCTTTTAGCCTTGACTAACCCAGACTGTTGATTTGGTCTTCAGGTCCAGGAGGGGGAGGGATGAGTAACTTTCTACCCTCCAGGCAAGGTCAGTAATTTCCCACTCCTCAGCAAGTAATCAAAGGCCGAAATCAGATAGCAAAGCTAAAATTCAAACAGCAGTTTTTACCAAAGTATGGTTGTCACTATATTTCAATATTGTCCCACAGCTCCCTTGAGCTTTCCTCCTGTTTAAAAAAAATTTTTTTTTTTCTTTTTGGTTCTCTGATTAATTTTTTTCAATCCTATCTTCTAATTCACTGACTTGAACACAGCTTCCCCTAATCTGCTGTGTTCTTTATTTGTGCTATGTCATTCTTTATTTCCATTTTTATAATTATTACTAGGGGCCTGGTGCACAGCTTCAGGCACTGGTAGGGTCCTTAGGCCTAGCCTGCACCCTCACAATCCAGGACCCTTCAAGAGATGCCGGATAGCCGAAACCGGTTTGGCTCAGTGGATAGAGCATCGGTCTGAGGACTGAAAGGTCTCAGGTTCGATTCCGGTCAAGGGCATGTACCTTGGTTGTGGGCACATCCCCAGTAGGGGGTGTGCAAGAGGCAGCTGATCGATGATTCTCTCTCATTGATGTTTCTAACTCTCTATCCCTCTCTCTTTCTCTCTGTGAAAAATCAATAAAATATATTAGAGAGAGAGAGAGAGAGAGAGATAGATAGATGCCGGATAGCCAGTTTCGGCCCACTCCAGACAGGAGGGAACCTGACCCTGGTGGTCAGAGCGAATCACAGGGGTCAGTTGACTTGTTGTTTAATTGTTCAGTCACTTAGGCTTTTATTTATATAAATATATTTTCTCATGCTGTTGAGGATCTTTACCATCATTATTCTGAACTCTATATCAGATAAATTTCTTATTCCATTTCTTTTATCTCTTCTTCTGAAGAATTCTCTTGTTCTTTTATTTGGTTTTGTTTTTTGTTTTTGTTTTTGTCTCCTCACTTTGGTTGCCCATTTGGGTTCATGACTCTGTATTAGGTAGATCTGCTATACCTCTCACTCTCTAGTGCAGGACAGTGTCAAATGCTGTTTCTGACTAATTAGATCTGGCAAAGACTCAAAGACTCCAGAGATCACATCTGTCTACAGAATGATAGGATTTCATCTTTAATTGCCCTCAGGCAATGGTCTACAGATGTGGCAAGAGTTTTTTCAACAGTGTGGGGCAATTGCTTTTGCTAGAAGGCTAATGGTTATTCTCAGTCTCTTAATGAGCCTCAGAAATTCCACAGTGTGGAGCAAGGTGTTTTCCGATAGGGTGAGTCAACTGTCAAAACCACCTGTATAGCAAATGTCTGCCTGAGAAAGATGACCTTGCAGCATGAGGGAATGGTTACATTCACAATACCAGATTTCAGTATACTACAATGACTCAGCATTGAAAACTGGGATGCCTGCCTTCTGAGCTCTAACCACAGAGCTCCCAACCCTGGCTTCTGCTCACACAGCTCCAGTCCACTCTGCCCTCCCTCTGCCAGAACACAAGGTGATGGCTCTACATGCAATTCTGTGCACTGGCCCATTAAGTGGGTGCCTGAATCTTCCAGCTGCCTGTCCCTGGCAGACAGCAACCCTGCTGCTTTTCACAGCCAAATATTACGTGGGCACCTTTCTCAGTTCTGGTGCTCTTTTCCTGGAGGTGCAGCTTGGAGATTAGAGACCAGAGTTCTCAGTGGCAACCCCCCACAGCTAAGATATCTCTCCAGAACTTCAGGTATGTCTGTGGGGTCCCATCCAGCCCTTTTGTGGCTCCACTCTTCCCACCAGTCTCTATGTTGTCTCCACTTTCCATCCTTGGTTATCATGATGTTCTCCAGCTATCCATCATTTGAATATTCAGGATGCTTTTTGTATTTTAGTTATAATTTATTTTGGTTCTGTAAGTGTGTCTGTGAAGCTCCTCTTACTCCACTGTCATTTTTATTCTCCCTGTTCAGGATTTAGAAAAATAACTAATTCCTTAGATGCCAGCAGAAATGTCTCACCCTCAAGAAATATTCCCTCACCCCTCATTTACTCTCATAGCACCTCATGCTTCTTCATAGCAATGTCATTGCTTATTCTCCTTGGCCAGACTTAACGTCCATGAGAGTAGGACTGTGTCTGGCTCATTCACTCATGTATCTATCCCCAGTTTTTAGCATGCTGCCTGGAACAAAGCTATATTACAAAGTAACACATTTTTAGTAGATTATAGTTTCTTTTTATTGAAAGAAGCTGATCTTTGAAGGGTCATTGGAGTGGCCCTCTCAATTAAGGCACACATACTACAAATTAGCAACCTTTGTACAGGGACTATGGTCTAATAAAACACTTTGTGATTCATTCTAGACTTCCTGCCTTTCCCAGAAGTCTCTGAAATGGAAAGAGGAAGAGGGAGGAAGAAAAAAATAGATTAATTTTCAACAAGAGCCCAGGGATTCCAAGAATCAAGAGTATGTAGCCATAGAGGGAAGGAGGTGGCAGTGTAATAAGGTCACTCTGGCACAGAACCCAGGAATAAAATTTGGAGAAAAAAAAAGTCTAGGTTAGTGAGTTTCAACACAAAACAGGAAGTGGACTGTTGGACACACACCTGTGGATAATGATGAAAGTTTTCTCTCCCGGCTGTCCTGGCATGGTTCTTGTAGAAGCAGCACGATGGTAGGGAGTTAAAAAGCAAGTAAATGAGCCAAGGTGAGGTATGGTGCAATTGCCCTTTCCTGAAGACCTCTGGTGGCCCAACCTGTGCAGGCTGCTGGACAAGCAAGGTTGAACCACAAAGGGACCTACATCTTCTATTAGGAGGAAGAGGCCCAGTTTTCCACTGATACATCCAGTGGAGCAGGTTATACTAGTTATATGTGCAAAATATAAGACGCCCTAACAGGGCAGAGCAAGGGATGAAGGGAAAGGGGTGAGGTTCTTCTAGAATCATGCTATTCAGTGTGGTGCATGGCTCAGCTAGCATGGCTCAATGGTTGAATGTCCACCTATGAACCTGAAGGTCACAGTCTGACACCCCCCCACCCCCCACCCCAAAATCAGGGCACTTGCCCAGGTGGTGGGCTTGATCCCCAGTGTGAGGCATGCATGAGGCAGCTAATCAATGATTCTCTGTCATTAATATTTCTATCTCTCTCCCTTTATCTCTGAATCAATAACAAATATATCTTAAAAATATATAAAAACAAAGTGTGGCCCATGGATAAGCAGCAGCAGCAGCAGCAGTAGCAGCACCCAAGTGCTTGTTAGGAATGCAGATGGCAGGCCCCATCCCAGACTTCCTAAAGCAGAACCTGAAATTAAAGTTTCACAGGTGCTTTTTATGAACATCAAAATTTGAAAAGCACTAAGCTTTCTTGAGGAAGAAGAGCTTGAAGGCCAAGATGACTATGAGGGGAAAGGTAAGGGGAAACCTCAAGGGAGTAGGGCCGGACAAGGAGAAAGGGGCCTGAGGCTTTCTCTTGGAGGACCCTGGACAGAACGGGCCAAGGAGCAGAAGGGGGCCTCAGCCTGGCAGCCCCAAACAAAGGGATGGAATCAACAGCACACTTGAGGTCGCCAGAATGAAGGGCGACTGGTCTGCCGCCGCTGTCATGCACCATCCCTTCTCCCCGCATTCGCCCCAATCTGCCATCTTGGGGCTTGGCCCTGGGGGACTTCTGGCCGGCCACCGGCCTGGCCCAATTGGGTTCGACGGGCCTAGTTCGGCTGCTAAGGAGCTTCCCCGGAGCGGGATGGGCCCGATTGCTGGCAGCCAATCGGGAGGCGGGAGAAGCCTGGTCGCCGCCTTCTGGGCGCGACGTCACCGGCCTGGCGCCCGCGGGCTGCAGGGTGAGCCGTAGGTGTCCTCCCTCGGCCCGGGCCGCTCTCCGCCCGCGGCAGGACTCGGAGGACGGCACTCAGGAAGCTTGTAGCGTCGGAAGCACAGGTGACCCGAGTGATCGGGCCAGCGCCACCGGCCGATCGCTTCGGCCGCCCAAGGCCTTTTGGACTCGATGGGTTTCCGTAGCGGATTGGCCGCAGGGAATTGTGGACTTTATAGTTCCGGATTCGCGCTGGTGGAACCCAGGCTGGTGCCCCACATGGGTTTTTGGAGGAAACAAGCACTTTGAGGCCCAGGTCGCAGAAGGGCAGGAAAGGAGTCTGAGTGAGAATGTGCCATTAGCATTGTTTTGATTTTTTTCAGGTGCTGACCGGAACCTGATCCATCCCTTTCCGACCCAAACTGCTCACCCGCGGAGGAAGGGAGCAGACAGAGAAATGGAGACGCTACCAATCCCTCTAGCGGGAGAGAAAGACACCTCTGAGCCGCAGCAACAACGAGGAAGGAGCCCCAAGGAGAGCCTTAACTCAACTACTCAAACTAGGCAGCGGCCCCAAGAGCCCGAAGTCCTTGAGCTGAGAATGAGCCCAGCTGCAGCCAGCCAGATCCCAGAGACTCCGCAGGGCGCTGGGAGGCGGGCTGCTGTGCTGGAAGACGCCGGGGAGTCTCACGGATCCGCTGGTGAGATGCCAGAGCCCCTCGGCGCTTCCGATCTCTGGGCCTGTCCGGATGGGAGCTTTGTCAAGAGGATCATAACCCGCGGCCATGGCTTGGACAAACCCAAGCTGGGCTCCCGCTGCCGCGTCCTGGCTTTGGGGTTTCCTTTGGGGTCAGGGCTGCCAGAGGGCTGGACAGAGCTAACAATGGGCTTAGGCTCATGGAGGGAGGGAACCTGGGGGGAACTCACAGAGAAGTGTTTGGAGTCCATGTGTCAAGGTGAGGAGGCAGAGCTTCAGCTGCCTGGGCACTCTGGTCCTCCGGTCAGGCTCACACTGGCTTCCTTCACGCAGGGCCAGGACTCCTGGGAGCTGGAGGCCAGCGAGAAGGAGGCCCTGGCTAGGCAAGAACGTGCGCGGGGAACAGAATTATTCCGAGCTGGGAACCCAGAAGGGGCTGCCCGATGCTACGGACGGGCTCTTCGGCTGCTGCTGACTTTACCTCCACCTGGCTCTCCAGAACGAACCGCCCTGCACGCCAACCTGGCTGCCTGTCAGCTGCTGCTGGGACAGCCCCATCTGGCAGCCCAGAGTTGTGACCGGGCGCTGGAGCGGGAGCCTGGACATTTGAAGGCCTTGTACCGAAGGGGGGTTGCCCAGGCTGCCCTTGGAAACGTGGAAAAAGCAACTGCTGACCTCAGGAAGGTGCTGGCAGTAGACCCCAAAAACCGGGCAGCCCAGGAGGAGCTGGGAAAGGTGATCTTTCAGGGGAAGAAACAAGATGCAGGACTGGCTCAGGGTCTCCGCAAGATGTTTGGCTGATTAAAGTGAACCGTTAAACGAGACAGAAACCTGTGAATCGTGGTCTGTGCTGTGAGATTGGGGGCGTGGGGCCCTGAGGGAGGGTTTCATTCCCAGTTTTTGCCTTGCTAAGGTCTCAGTGCACCTTTTTCCCTTTTTTACCACTAAAAAACCATGGCCACGTGTACTACATTTTAGGGGGCTTACCCATTTCCGAAGAAGAGTAGAAGCTAAATTCTAAGCTTAGTACTGGCTACGGGAGCTGGCGGGCCTTTAAACGCTGGGAACTACGTCTCCCAGGCGCTTTCGCGCTGCGTCCCCGTCCGCGCATGCGCAAATGCTGGGCCGGCGCGCGGGCGGCACCTCCTGCCAAGCTCCCATTGGCCGACCTGCGGGGCCACCGCCTCCACGCTCAGCACCCAGGCGTCTTACTGGCCGGGGTCGCTTCCGGGGCGGCCCCCTGTGTCGAAGAGTCCGCTCATTGGTTGCTGAGGGGAGAGGCGGGCCTCGGGAGCCGGCTCGTGGTTGGGGGGCGGGGGAAAGATGGCGGAGCTAATGCTCCTCAGCGAGATTGCGGACCCGACGCGGTTTTTCACCGACAACTTGCTGGGCCCGGAGGACTGGGGTGCGTGGAGGGCGGCCGGGGGGCGGGGGAGGGCTGCGGCAGGCCTCTGTGCGGCAGGCGCCCCTGCGTACGCCGCGAGGAAGCGAGCCCCAAGGCAGGGGGAAGGCCGGGCCAGAGCGGTACCCACCTTCGGAAGGGGGGCGGGGCGGGGGTCCGGTGGTGCTTCGGGGCGCGGGAGTGGGGAGACCTCTGCTCGCTGCGGGAGTCCAGCCGTCCCGGGGTCGGGAAGGAGGAGCTGCGGGGCGGCATCGCCTTCCTGGTGGGCGGGCGGTGGGTCTGGCCGGCGGGTCCAATGAGGGTGGCCGCCGCCGGCCCCCGCCCGCCCACGCCGCGCCTCTTGCAGACTGCACGCTGTACGCCGGCCTGGACCCGGTGGCCGAGGAGCAGGCGCAGCTCTTCCGCTGCCCCGAGCACGATGTCCCGGTACTGCTCCCAGCACCCTGTCCCCTCCTTGCGGGTGGCAGCGGCCCCCGAGCGCCTACCCCGCCCCAGCCGTTCCTTCTCGCAGCCCCGCCACCTAATGCCCTCCCTTATTCAGTTCGGCAGCGGCATGCTGGATGTGGGGATGGATGTCAGCCCCCCCGAGCCTCCATGGGACCCCCTGCCCCTCTTTCCAGGTAGGAGATCACTTGTGATTCCTTCATCCTTCCAGGATCCCTCATCTTCCCGTTCCCCAGAAACACTGCAAGCCCCGTGCCCTCACACCTGACACCTCTGCGTTCCTCCAGCCTTGCCTCGGGGAGCCCACCCTCGCCCACGTGTCCGTGCACGTTTCTGGGACGCTTCTCAGGCCCTGCGTCCCGGTTGTTTTCCAACCCCTTTCCTTAGATCTTCAGGTGAAGTCCGAGCCGTCTTCTCCCTGCTCGTCCTCCTCCCTCAGCTCGGAATCGTCAGGTCTTTCCGCAGAGCCCTCCTGCCAGGTGGGAACCCCTCCCGCTGGGACTCTGCCCCGGCCCGGCTCCCCAGGGCTGAGGGTGGAAGTGTGGGTGCCAAGCTTCTTTCCCTCCCTGTATGTCTTTGGCATCCTCATTTGCTACAGCTCCATTGGGGTTTCTAGAAGTGAAAGGGGAACTTTTGGTATATGGAGGTTGTGGCAGCTGTGTGGGGGCTGAGGTCCCGGCGCTTGCTGCCCAGGTTCCCACTCGAAGGCAGTGCTTGAAATCCTGAGATGCCCTCGCCCTCCCAGGAATAAGGAGAGAACCGCCGGAGGCAGCTTAGAGGGCTGCTGTGCCACTCAAACTGAATGTCAGATCATTGGTCTTTGTAAGCTGTAAAGCTTTTGCTCTGCTCTTGCTCTCAACACCTCCCCGTTTGTTTTCTTTTTTTGCAAACCCCTCCCCCCACCTCTACTCTCACCTAGGCCCCTGGTGTAGGGGAGGTGCTGGTTGTGAAGATCGAGTCCTTGGCACCACCACTCTGCCTCCTGGGAGAGGATCCAACATCCCCGATTGAAACTGTCCAGATCAACGTGGGGCCCACCTCCGATGATCCCTCAGGTAATCACAGCCCCCCCCCCCCCACACACACACACTCACACACACACATACACACTCACTCAGACACACACAAACACACACACACTCACACACTCTCACACTCATACACACACATACACACACTCACACACACACTCACATACACTCACACACTCTCACACACACACTCATACACACATACACACACACTCACACACTCACACACACACACACACATTCACACACACTCACACTCACACACTCACACACACACACACTCACACACACACACACTCACACACACACATTCACACACACACACTCACACATACACACTCACACACTCACACTCACACACACACACACACATACACACACACACACACACACACACTCACCCGCCGGCTTTTCCAGGCAGGACGGCATGTGTGGTGGGGGACAGGACAAGGAGGAGAGGTGGGGGGAGGGACAGATAATCAGGGGAAAGGCCAGGAGCGGCAGGAGAGTTTCAGGAAACAGCAAGGACAGCACTGACCAGATGGTGTGATTTTCTTTCTTTTTCTTGTTCCCAGTATCCTGCTGTCTGATTTAACTTCCTGTTGCTTTGCATGTTTTAAAGAATTTGGACAGTTTATGGCATAATTACATTATTTTTTCACTCTAACGTTTTATTATAAAAAAAATCTTATACAGAAAAGTTGGAATATAGACCCAACTCAACATTTGTGCTGTTTTTACGTGTTATCAAACTTAGGTGGCCTCTGTGCTTATTCAGTAAACACTTATTGAGCACCGACTCCGAACCAGGCACTGGATAGGGTGTGGGGATGCAAAGATGAAAAGACACGACCAGCACCCTGACAGGAGGACCCTGCAGAGGGGTGGGGCGAAGGACAAGTAGCGGTCCGCACCGGCGTGGTCCCTGTGGGGCGCTCTCAGGGAGTGCTGGGCCCTCACGTGGCTGCTGCATTGGGGCGGGCTGCAGGGGAAGGGGCTGCATGGGGGGCTGCGGAGGGAGGGGCTGCGGAGGGAGGGGCTGCATGGGAGGCTGCAGAGGGAGGGGCTGCATGGGGGGCCTGCGGAGGGAGGGGCTGCGGAGGGAGGGGCTGCATGGGGGGCTGCGGAGGGAGGGGCTGCAGAGGGAGGGGCTGCATGGGGGGCTGCGGAGGGAGGGGCTGCATGGGGGGCTGTGGAGGGAGGGGCTGCATCGGGGGGCTACATGGGGGGGCTGCGGAGGAAGAGGCTGCGGAGGGAGGGGCTGCATGGGGGGGCTGCGGAGGGAGGGGCTGCATGGGGGGCTGCGGAGGGAGGGGCTGCATCGGGGCCCGCTGTGGAGGAAGCTTTCTGGCTGAGTTGTGAAGGCCACGTGGAAACTGGCCAGAAGGAGACCAAGGGGACTGGCGGTGTGTTCAGGGTGCAGTGAGCGGGAGCGGGAGGGCAAGGCGCTGTGGCGGGCCGGGGCCAGGCGGAGCCCTGCTGAGGGACTCCTCTGAGCCTGTGGGCAGTCAGGAGCCTCTGAGGAGTGAAGCAGGAGGGCAGTCTGACTAGGAAGGCAGCTCTGGCGGCAGGGTAGAGAACGGACTGCAGAGGCAGGACTGGAGGCAGGAGAACCAAGGAGGAGGCGCACGCAGTTCAGTAGGGTGCTTGGATGCCGAGAAGAAAGCAGGAGAATCCAGGAGGGTGGGTGGGCGGCGGTGACTCCTGGGCATTAGCAGGAGTGGAGCAGGAAGCCTGGCCTCTGGTGCTGTCCCCTGGAGAGCGTGAGGGCAGGCGTGTGCTCAGGCGGCACGAGGAGGCCAGGGTGGCCAGGCTGACTGCTCACTTCACAGTGCCTTCCTCCGGGGTTTCCTGGCGCTGCCTCCCAACCAGAAGCAAGAGGGCTAGGGAGCCGGTAATGGAATCCACTCATGTCCCCTCCGCGACTCAGGGCAGGCGAGGGTGGAGGGAGGATTTAGAGTAGGGGTGTCGAACTCAATCAGAGAAGGGGCCAAAATCTAAAATCTAGCCTAAATCGCGGGCCGAATGGTTTACTGAACAGTCATAAACTGACAATGTCATAAACTGACAGCGGAGTGCAGTGATGACAGCGCGGTGCAGGCCACATTGCAAGGCCTGGCGGGCTGGATTTGGCCCGCGGGCCTTGTGTTTGACACATGTGATTTAGAGGAACAGGAGCGTATCCAGAACATTATTAAAGGTGACAAAGAGGACAAAGCAAAGACCGAAAAGCCTCGAACAGCAAACATAGTGTTGATGACTTTCCACACAGTAACATCACTGCAGTCAGTCTCCCCGGGAGTGGTGTGGACCGCAGGTGGCGGCAGACTGGCGACCTTGAGGGTTTTAGCTCCCCCACGGGGCAGTGAGCAGGCCTCACAGATTTAACAGCCGAGAAGGCACAGTGACTGCGGCTCAGTGATGTGTCTGGGAGGCTGCTGGGCGTAGGGAGGGAACTTGTGTGGAAGGACAAGCAGTGAATTTGGGTAATTAGTGGGGCATGAGAAGGGAAGTGACGAGCAAGGAGCTCGGGAGTCAGGGTCAGGCCCGGGGAGCCGTCATGGGCAGAGAGTCAGGCTTGGCGGTGGTCAGCATGGAGGTGCGTGATGGCATTAGGCCAGGGAGAGAGGGAAACCCAGGCAGACAGGAGGGTGGGCGTAGGAATGCTGCTTCTCGCTGCCTGGGCCCCTCGGCATGGACGGACCTGCCTGAGGAGACGGGGAGAGCAGGAGTTCAGGGATGGCGTTGAGGAAAACCGTGTGGCGAGAAGAGGAAGGAGCCCGCAGAGAGGAGGCAGTGCTGGGAGGAGCGCCTGCAGCCCGCAGCCCCGGGGCACCTGCCTCGATGGCCTGGGCCAGAGCAGCTCTGTCTGTGGTTCCAGGAGAAATGGCCCTGTCCCCAGTCCCCGTCTTAACTCTTCTCTGGTGTTTGTCTGATACCTAGCTGTTTGCCTCCTCCTGCCCTGCCCCCCACAGGGGTCCAGACGAAGACAGAACCGGTCTCTCCTTCCTCCATCACCTCTGAGGCCTCCTTGCTCTCCACACAGTCCCCCGACCGGGTGAGCATCCAGCGCCTCCCCTCCTCCCCTCCTCTCCCGCCCTCCGCTGTCCACTCCGCGGAGGAGAGCTTTTCTTCTCCTCTCCTCCTTGGCGCTCCTGACTCCGTTTTCTGAACGCCCCCTAGGCCTTCGGAGGAAAGGAGGCCCTGGAAGTGAAGACCGAGTCCCCAGCCCCTCCAGGATGTCTCCTGCGAGATGTCCCTGGCCCGCCCCCGGGAGCTGTCCAGATCAGCATGGGCCCACCCCCCGAGGGCTCCTCAGGTAACGGGGCTCCTGACACTGGGGTCCCTGGAAAAGGCCTGCAGTCCTGACATTCCTTCCTTCCTTCCTTCCTTCCACCCTCCTTCAGGCAAAGCCCTGCCTGCCCGGAAGCCACCACTGCAGCCGAAACCTGTGGTGATAACCACGGTCCCGGTGCCGCCCAGCGCCGTGCCACCCAGCACCACCGTCCTCCTGCAGCCCCTGGCCCAGCCACCGCCAGGTGCTGGTCTGCTGACTGGCCGGAGGGAGCCGTAGCCACTGAGCCCGGGTGCGCAGTGTGGGCAGCCCCCGTCTGGCTCAGCCTCTGACCTCTTTCTCCGCCTCACTTTCCCAGTGTCCCCAGTTGTCCTCATCCAAGGTGCCATTCGAGTCCAGCCCGAGGGGCCAGCCGCCCCTGCTCCGCGGCCTGAGAGGAAGAGCATTGTTCCAGCCCCTATGCCTGGGAACGCCTGCCCCCCTGAAGTGGACGTGAGTATTGGGGAGCGGGGCGGGGCTGCGAACGGGAGCGGAAGAGGAAGGTCTGCCGCGGAGAGAACTGGGGAACGAGGAGGGAGCGGAAAGTGGAAGCAGACCCTTACGGCGATCCTGAGGGTCAGCGTGAGCTCCTGCTTACATCCGAGTACCAGCTCTACGTGGTCTTAGGTCCTTAGTTCTTATCAGGCTGCATGTGGACAAGTGGGCTGTCTCATAAGCCAAAGGCAGGGTCATTCTGCTACGGCTCTTCCTCCTGGGGAGACCAGTTAGCAAGGTTAACTTGGGGCCTAGGAAGGAGGCTTGTGAGGAGAGCCGGCCACCAAGGAGCGGGACCGAGCCCCCACGAGGAGCGGGCGGAGGAGGAGCGGTGCAGGACGCTTCCTGAGTCTAATTCCCTCCGCTCTGAGGAGCAGGAGCAGGAGCAGGAGCAGGGAGTGTTCTATAGCAAGGAGAGCCCTCCCCTCCCTGGTCAGGAGGGCAGCCCTGGATCGGAGGCCAGGGCCCCTCCTCACCTTCTGTGGGCCCTCGGGCGCCTAGGCAAAGCTGCTGAAGCGGCAGCAGCGGATGATCAAGAACCGGGAGTCGGCCTGCCAGTCGCGGAGGAAGAAGAAGGAGTACCTGCAGGGGCTGGAGGCGCGGCTGCAGGCCGTGCTGGCCGACAACCAGCAGCTGCGCCGGGAGAACGCGGCCCTCCGGCGGCGGCTGGAGGCCCTGTGGGCTGAGGTGAGGCTTCTGTCCTTGGGGGGAAACACCGGCTCCTGGGGAGGACTCACCGCCCTCTCTCTCGCCGCAGAACAGCGAGCTCAAGGTAGGGTCTGGGAACAGGAAGGTGGTGTGCGTCGTGGTCTTCCTTCTCTTCATTGCCTTCAACTTCGGGCCTGTCAGGTGAGATCCTCCTGCCCCCCAGAACCTTCGAGTGGAGCTCTCCCTTGGCCACCTGCTTGCTGCTGCCGCGCCCTCGCCCCCCTCACCCCACTCGCAGACGCTGTGGCATCGGGTGCAGGACGTGCCCAGCGCCCCCTTCTTGCTCGTCATTCATCTGACGGACGGCAGGGCGGGGCAGGAGGTGCTGGCGGTGGGATGAACAGACGCCGGAGTTTCCCGAGCTCTGGGCTCCAGCGTAGGCCGCTCCTCTCTCGCTGCCTGGCCCCGTGGCATAGGGACTGCTCTCCTTCCGCCTCACTGGTGAGGGCGTCATCGGGTGTGGCAGCCCTGGCCCTCCCCGCTCAGTAAGCCCACCGCCCTGCGCCTCCTTCCCGCCCGCAGCATCAGCGAGTCCCCTCCGGCCGCCGTCTCTCCTCGGATGGGCATGAGCGGAGAGGAGCCTCGGCCCCGGAGGCACCTGCTGGAGTTCTCAGCGCAGCTGCCCGTCCGTGGGGTGCCGTCCCTCCAGGACCCCTCCCCGGGCCCCCAGGAGCCCCAGCCCAGCCTCGAGGGCCGGCCAAGCTTCAGGTGAGAGGGCCTCTCAGGGTGCTGTGTGTCTCCGTCCCCAAGTTCACCTTTGCTTTTTGCGGGGAGCCACACTGCTCCGCCCTCAGGGCCTTCATTGGTGGCGGGCTGGGCAGCGGCGACCACTGCTCCTCCCTGCCGCCCCAGGAACCTGACGGCGCTGCCCGGGGGCTCCGGGGAGCTGCTGCTGCCGGACCTGGACCAGCTCTTCCTCTCCTCGGACTGCCGGCACTTCAACCGGACCGAGTCCCTCAGGTGCGGGGGGCCCAGGGCTGGGCGCTCCCCTGCCCATCACGCAGCTGTGTCTGCAGCCCCTCTCCTTGCTCCGCTCCCCAGGCTGGCTGACGCGCTGAGCGGCTGGGTGCAGCGCCACCAGAGAGGCCGGCGGAAGGCGCCCCGCAGGGCCCAGGAGAGACAGGTAGGCAGGCTGCGTGTCCGGGTTCCAGGGGCATGTCCTCATGGAGGTCTGAGGGAAGCTGAGGAAGTGCAGGGTGGGTGTGAGCGGTACCAGCTTCCGGGGCGTCTCTCTCCCTGCTCCCTTCACCCTCTTCAAATCCTTAGACACCTCTCCTTCCAGAAGTCTCAGCGGCGGAAGAAGTTGCCTCCAGTTAAGGCAGTCCCCACTCAGCCCCCCGGGCCCCCAGAAAGGTGAGTCTGGGGGTGTGCTTCCTTACGAAGTGGGGCTCATTCTGAAGAGCTCTACCCCAAGAGCTGGCCTGCACTGCCTCCTCATCTGCTGGGGGTCTCCTGTGCTTTCCCTCCCATCTTCTCCCCGCTTCCCTCCGTCCTCCCGCTTCCTGTGTCCCCCTGCCTAGGGATTCCGCGGGCCAGCTGCAGCTGTACCGCCGCCCGGACCGTTCGCAGCCCGAGTTCCTGGATGCGATTGACCGGCGGGAAGACACGTTCTATGTTGTCTCCTTCCGGCGGGTGAGCGCCCCCCCGGCCCCTCCCTGGCCCCGGGCTCCCAGCGTGTGTGCTCACCCCCGCCCTGGGCCTGCCCCTGTTTCCAGGACCACCTGCTGCTGCCCGCCATCAGCCACAATAAGACCTCTCGGCCCAAGATGTCCCTGGTGATGCCCGCCATGGCCCCCAATGGTAAGTGCTGCCGGGCACGGGGAGGTCCTGGGACTGAGGGAGGGGGACATTCTGACCGGATGGCCAGCATTAGGAGCTGAGGGGGGCCAGAGGGGAGGGGCCATCCAGGAGCTTGTTTCTGGGTGTAAAGGAAGGGGTAAGAAGGTCCTGGGTGAGAAGAAGCGGAATGGGTGCAGAGCAGGACACGATGCAGGAGACGGAAGGAGGAAGACGGGGCGTGGGTAGGTGCCGGGCAGAAGGGGTGGCCTCTCACCTCGTTTTCTCCCAGTGCCTTCCGTCTGTGACCTCACACTCACAACGGCCCTCTCCCCCCCCCCCCCCCCCCCGCTTCCCCCCTCCCCCTACTGACTCGTCATGCTGGACCCGCCTGGCCACCTGCCCTCTCCTCCCTGTCCACTGCTCTCTTCCCACCCTCCTCTGTTTGCCTCCCCTTCTCTTCCGCACGCCCTTCCCACAGAGACCCTGTCGGGGCGGGGCGCCCCTGGGGACTATGAGGAGATGATGCAGATCGAGTGTGAGGTCATGGACACCAGGGTGATTCACATCAAGACCTCCACGGTGCCCCCCTCGCTCCGGAAACAGCCTTCCACCCCGGGCAACGCCACAGGGGGCCCGGCCGCCCGGCCGCCCCTCTACCTCAGTCACCCCTGACCTCTGCCTCTCACTGACTGGGGACTGGGGGCGGGAGGAGTCACCAAGTGGGACCGTTTATTTTCCTGATTCCAGGCTTGGGCACTTGGTGGCGGAAGGACAGGGTGTGGGGTTAAGCACTTATTTGGGTGAGGGCTCACTCTCACCCCTTTTGGGAATATAGGCTCCTCTCTGCCCACGCCGCAGCCCCCGCTTCCTCTGAGGCTGGGTGAGGTGAGCGCGGTGGGTGGGCTCTTGGCTCTTTCACTCCTCTTTGGGGGTAGAGGGGGGACTCTAGTTCGAGGGCGGGACATGAGGAGCTTGTTCTGGGTGTAAAGGAAGGGCGGTGAGGAAGATCAGATTTATGTGTGTGTGTGCATCTTTTTTTAATTATTATTATTATTATTAAATAAACAACTTGGAGGGAGTTAAAGGAATTGTGGCTGCCTTCCTGGCTCGTGACAAGCGTTTGGGGGAAAGGCTTCTCCAGGCTTCTCCAGGCGACAGCTGGCTGGGCGGGCCGGGCGGGGCCCAGGGCTCATGTCACCCCCTTGACCTGCGGGTGTGGGCGGTGGGGGAGAGGGGTGCCCTGTGGTGTCACAGCCCAGCGGACACAGATCCCGGAATGTGTCTGAGTAAACAGGAAGGACAGGACCCCACGCCCTTTGGGGTGAGCGCCTCCCTGGGTCCCCTACATTCTGGCAGGTTCCCCTCCCTCCCCTCACTTTCCAGGACAAACAACTGAGCTGGAGCCCAGGGCTGTGCCCAGAAAGGAGGCCCCTGGGAGAAGGGCTGGGCGGGAGGAGGGGGGATGTAGGGGAGCTGAGACGTGAGGGCCCGGTTGAAAGAAAAGGGCCGGGTGGGGGTGCAGAAAGGCTCTGCTTTCTATTCGTAGGAAGGGGAGCAGGACAGGGTGAGGGGAGTCTCACCCAACTTGTGAGGATCCCGGCAGGCTCCTTCCACGCCTCTGCCGCCTGCAGGAGTGCCCTGGGTCAGCAGGAGGGTGGGCGGGTCCTGGGCTCCTGGCCCAGAGGACTGGACAGGGGCCGCCTGGGCCACAAGCCCAGGCCTGAAGGGAGGAAGAGCCTCACGTGTCCAGCCAGCAGCCCCCCCATTACTGTGTTTGGGGAGAAAACAGTGTAACTGTGGCAACCTGGAGCTAGGCTCTCCCCCTCGAGGACAGCCCTGCTCCTCAGCCAGCACTTCCGGTCCCGGGCCCCTCAGCCGTGCAGCCTCATCCGGGCGCCAGCCCGAGGCCACCTGAGCTGGCTTTGCTCGGAGATGCCCTTGCTGTGGCCCGCGAAGCCTTGGTCTCCTCAGCTGTTAAGGGGGGTGCCTGTGCCTACTCCTCAGGGGCGGTGTGAGGGAGAGATGCCGTGCGCGGGGCCTGGTCCGTAGCAGACACCTGTCCCTCCTCCCCGCTCCTGGTCGGTCTGCATTGTCCTCTGCTCCACTCTTGATGGGCTCAGCTCCTGGCCGAGTGGCAGGGGCCAGCGGCACCTGGGCCGGGAGCGTGGTGGTTGGAAGGGTTGGAGGGTGCAGAGTGGGCCTGCCGTGGGGGCTGAGGCGGGCAGTCTGGGCTGCTGCCCTCAGGTCCGAGTGGATCTGCAGCCACAGCCCCCACCGAGGCCTCCGAGGCTCCTGGCCCCCCACTGCACACCCCGTGGGGCCTGTCCCCTGCCACTTTGTCTCTGGTCAGCTGCTTTCCTTCCTTGAGATCCTGCCCGGTTCTTACCACCGCAGGCCCAGCGTCTCTCCTCTAGCCTTCCTGCCTGCCTGTCTTTGCCCTCCGCCTGCCAGGAGCCATGGCCTTTGGACCATTGTTCTTTGTTCATCTTTCTGTTTTTGGCTTCTTTGGTGCTTTCCCCTTCCTCCCCCTCTGCTTCGTTCTTTCCTTCTTGTTCCTCCTCTTCTCACTCCTGCTGCTGAACCTGTGCTGCCCCCGCCTTCTCACGCCAGCCTGCCTGTCCCCATCGCCCTTCCCGCTGCCTGTCCACATTCCTGTCACTCTCCGCGCCTTCCGCTTCTCCGCTCAGCCCTCCCCTCCGCGTCCCCCTCCAGCCGCTGTGTTCTCCCCAGCTGTGGGGCCAGGACTGGAGAGCCTAATGTTTGCCTCATCGTTCTGCTATGGCCCTGGATACGGCACATCTGGATTCCGGGGCCCAGATGTGTGGTTGCCACAGCGACCTTAGTCCCTCTGGTAAATACAGGCGCCCACCCGCCCCAGAGCAGAGAACAAAACAACTGTGTGACTTTCTTTTGTCATGAGATAGAAATGTCCTCCCTCCTCCCTTCTCCCCACACCCATGTCTCCAGGCAAAGGAAGTCTGAGGGTCCAAACTCTCTTCCTGTGCCCCCCCTTAGTCCTCTCCATCTTCATCTCAGACTCGTTCTTCATCTCTTCTCTCCATGTTCCCCTTCCTCTCCACCTCCCAGCCCCACTCTCACTGGTGAAATGTTGACCCCGTCTTAACTTGGCAATTTCTTCTGAGTCTAGGACACACTGATGCAGAAAGAAGGTTCAGAAACCCAGATCCTCCTCCTCCTCCTCCTCCTCCTCCTCAGACAGTCCTGGGCCTACCCTGTGTCTGCCTGTCTTCATCTTCCCAGGGCTCCTCTCTGGGGAGGGAGGGCACGTTTGGGACCAGAGAGCCTGCACTGAGGCCACCTCACTCCCCCCCGGGCAGACCGTGGCCAGGTCACTGCGGCCCAGCCCCGTCCACAGCGGCGCTGCGGGAAAGCGCTGTGTGCTGGGAAGGTCGGTCCAAGCGCCTCTTCCCCTCGGGACCTGCTTGGACCACAGCCCTGCTCCCTCTTCCCCTTCAGGTCCTTGCCCTTAATTGCCCCGACTCTTCCTGGCCTCCCTGCCTTTCTCCTTCCCGGCCTCCCGTTCTGTCTTATCCCTGGTCCTCGAGGCCAGGACAAGGACTGGGAGGTTCATTCGAGGGGGGGGCCGGAGCTGGAGACACGGAGGGTCAGAGCGCAGCAGAGGTGCGGGCAGCTCCCACAGCACCCCTTCCGCCTGCCACCGGCTCCGGGGTGAAGGCGGCCGGGTCCCCACCACACCCCTCGCTCGGGTCTCTTCACCGTCCCGCTGACAAGCACTGTCAGGCACCTGCTCTGGCGAGGCCTGGTGCTTCTCTGATGAGATGCCAGCAGCCTGGCACGGGCTGTCACAAGGCTCCTGTGGGCTTCAACCCTGGGCATCGAGCGAGCCTCAGACAGCGACTGTCCCAACCTGGAGAGGTCTCCGGTCTCCGGTCTCCGGTCTCCGGTCTCCGGTCTCCGGTCTCCGTCGGCCTACTCGGCCGAGGTGTGCAGAGCCCTGGCCTGAACTTCAGTCACCGCCGTGCTCCAGCTCCCTCCTCCCAGGCCAGCTCTACGTGTGGTGGCCATGCTGCCTGCATATGAAATCCTAAGGCAGGGGACCCCCAAAACGGATATGACCATGGGACACCAGTGCTGAAACCTGGGGTGTCAGCCCTCCCGCGTCGTGCCTCAGACCCCCACCCAGAGAGCTGGGGAGCTGTGGGGGCTCCGGGCCAAGTCAGTGGAAGGAAGCTGCACCGGCTTCATCCCAGATTCTGACTTCATCTTCCCCATCAAAGCCAGGAAGACACACCCAGACACGGGGACACCCACGCGAGCGCCCATGGGGCCTGTCCCGGCCCCAGGAAGCCCTGGGCACCTGGCCCAGCTTCTGCCGCCCAGCGTGCCCTGACCCAGAACCCCGGTGCTCAGCCTGAGCGGCCGCGGGCCAGACCGGCTCCTCGCCCCTCCGCAGGCGACCGGCCGGCCAGCGGGGTGAGGGGCAGCGGGGCAGCGAGAACTGTCCTCGGTGAGAAACGGGAGGGGCCTTGCTCAGCCCCTGGCCAGGCAGCTGCACATGGGAACCGAGGCCAGAGGAGCAGCCAGCGGCCTAGGCCGTGTGTGATGCCCACCCTCCAGGGCTGGTCTTCCCGGCTCCACCTCCAGCCCCGCTCCCACCCTGCACTGCCCCTGCGTCCCCCTAACTTCAGGCTGCCCTCCGTCTCCCCACACCCCAACGGCTTCCCAAAGCTTTTATGTCCTGGTGTTCAGCCAGCGCCCAAGGCTCGGCTGCCGTTTCTGGAGGAATTTGCTGGGGTGGGAGCGTGGAAGGGGCAGCGACTGGAGCTGGAAGAGCAGTGCTCTGAGCCGAGGGCAGGGGGGACAAGGAGTCCCGAGGAGGCCCCACCCCACGAGGACTGGTGGGGGACCTGGAGCTGGCCCCTCGGGCGGAGCAGCGGCAGCTGGGGAGGGAGGCGCAGAGGAGGGTGGCGGTGGGGAGGGTGTTGGTAGCGGGGAGAGCAGGAGCAACAGGTGGAGAAGTCGTGGGGGGCGAATGGCACCCGCGGGAAGGTGCCGGGCTGGGGAGAGGCTGGGGCGGGGCGGGGAAAGGACACGGGAGGTGGGACGGGGGCAAGATGAGGTTATTGTGGACTCAGTCCGCCCAGCCCGAGAGGGGTCAGGGGGGAGGGGCATGCGGTGACGAAGGGCCGGCGGGGTGGGAGGGGCGGCGGGCCTGCCCTATCTCCGCTCCCTGCCTGCCCTCGCCATCCTCCCCGCTCCTCCCTGCCCCGCAGCTCCCTCCGCCGCACAGAGCGGGCGCCCGGACAGCTCCGCGCCGCTGCCGAGGGCGCCGCTGCCGAGGGCGCCGCTGCCGAGGGCGCCGCTGCCGAGGGCGCCGCTGCCGAGGGCGCCGCTGCCGAGGGCGCCGCTGCCGAGGGCGCCGCTGCCGAGGGCGCCGGGCGCACGGAGCCCCTGCCCGCGCCGAGCGCCGGAGAGGCCGCACAGGTGCGGAGCGCCCGCGCCCCGCCGGGTAAGGCAGCGCGGCCGCCCCGGGAATCCCCTCCCCGGACTCCCCAAAGCTGCCGGCTCCGGGCGCCCCTGGCCGCGGAGGACCGTGCGCCGGGCTGGCTCCGCGGCCGCGCGGTGGGCAGGGCGGGTGGCCGGGCCGGGGCACCAGGTGGCACCGCCGAGGCGACGCTCCGGACCGGGCCCCGGGGAAGCGGCTGGTGGCGCCCACGTGCTCCGGCCGGAGGAGCTGCTCGGGCATCGGGTGGCACTGCCAGGGGGCGGCAGGGCGGCCGGCGGGGGCCGTGGGGAGCTGGGAGCAGCCAGGGCCCGGCCGCAGAGCGGACCCTACACCTTGTTCTTGGCCGCGAGCTCTGACCGTGACTCACGTCGGGGCTGGGGTGACGGATCCTCCGGGGGCTCCACCCGGGCTCCCCGCCGTGTCCGTCTGAACACCCTCACACGTGACGCGGGCGGGGCGGGCGGGCCCCTTATCTTGCCTGGAAAGAATTTCATGGCTCGGAAACAACTGGAAGTGAACGGAGAGGAACTACTGGGAAGCAAGTGGGAAACCCCGCAGCTGCCGCCCCCTTTGCCCAGTTCAGCCTCCAGATTCCGGGGATCCGGCACCTCAGCTCCTCCAGCTTTCTTGCCCTTGAGCCCTGGTCACTCGGTGCGGGATGACACCTGCCTTCCAGTCTCTCCCTGACCCGCTCTCCCACCGGGGTTGGGAAATGCTGTCTCAGTGTTTCCATCCGCTGCCCGTTATGTGGGACAGCTGGCCCCCAACGCATCCTCCTGGCTCCTCTCTGCCATCGGCGACCCAGTACCCGCCCCGCACCTTCCCGCCCGCGGGCACCAGTGGCGGAGGGAGGCGGGCAGCTCCCGGAGCATCGCCTCCCCACCTCCTGGGACCACGTCCCCGAGGAGCGATGAGCGAAGTGTCAGAGTTGGCCACGGCGGACAGAATACCCAGCGCGCTGAGTCACCGCGGGGGAGGCCCCACCCGCAGCCCTCCGCCAGGGGCGGGTGCCAGGAGGCGAAGCCGCCCCCTCCCCACTCAGCGCCCAGAGCAGCGGGGCTCCGGGGGGCACCCATGTGGCTCGCTCCCCTCCTCCTGCCCGCAGCGGGAGCGGCCTGGGTGGTGGGACAGGAGAGGAGGCTGGGAGGAGTCGGAGTGGCCTGTGGGCGCCCCAGCCTCTTCCCGCTGCAGACTCCCCTCCCCACCTCGGAGGGGGACCTGTGGGTCCAAGTCCGGAAGGCCTCAGGGGAGGGGCCCTGGGAGCCTGCTCCCGGGAGAAGCCCCCATTTGGGCCCTCCCTCCCGGTGAAGCCCTTAATGGCAGCGCTGCCCGCGGAGCCCAGGAGAAGCACTGGGGCCGCTCTGATGCCAGCGTGGGAGCGCGAGGGGTGTGTGTGTGTGTTCGCAAAGATGCGGCTTGTCTGGATGGATGTGTGCATGTGTACAAGCAGCTTTATCGGTATTGTGGGTGAACACACACCAGTGCGCCTGTACCTGTGTTTATGTGCATGCACCCTGGGACTTGCACAGCCTTAGATACAGGGTTTGAGGGTAAGTACCCCCCTTTTACACCCCAAGCTGAGAGGCCGGCAGTAGGGCCTGCGGGCCAGCTCCCCTATTGTCAGCAGGCTGGTGGCTGTGTGCGAGGCTGAACACCCGCTTCCTCAGGCCCAGAGGAGAAGTGGAAGGCGGGAAGCCAGGGAATGGCAGGGGGGGCGGGGGGGGCGGCGGCACAGTCACTGCCCCTTCTCCTCCTCGGGGGCAGCTTTCCCCTCCCAGCCCTTCTCCGCCCCCTTTGCTCTGCAGGGGCCACAGCCTCCCCCCCCTGACCCTTGTCCCCTGCACCCCGTGTTCCCTGGGCCCCTCCCGTTTCAGCGCAGGCGCCCACCCACCGGCTCGCCTCTACATCTCCCTCCCTGTGCGCCCCAGGCCTGGCCGCCGATTCCACAGACAGCGGCCCTGGGTCCAGAAACGGGCAGTGTTCGCACCCCGGATTCCCACCGCGCCCCAGAGAGCACCCTCTGACCGGGAACTCTGCAGCGGAGCCTGCCGCGCCTCACTTCACACAGACGCGTTTTGGCATGCCCCCTGCCGTGTTGGCTGCGTGTGTCAGCCCCATGCAGGGAGGCATCCATGTCACTGCTTCTGCTTCCGGTGCTTCACTTCATTCCGTGTGAGATGCCGCTTGGCTTAATCCAGCCTGCTGGCGTGACTCGCCGGGCTCCGGGCCGGCAGCCGTTCGAGCAGCTCTGCTCCGGCGGCTCGCTCCTAGGTGGCACAGTGGCGGCACACAGCGGTGGCACACAGCGGTGGCGCACAGCGGTGGCATACTGTGGTGGCGCACAGCGGTGGCATACTGTGGCACACAGCGGTGGCACACAGCGGTGGCATACTGTGGCACACAGCGGTGGCACACAGCGGTGGCACACAGCGGTGGCACACAGCCGTGGCACACAGCCGTGGCACACTGCGGTGGCACACAGCGGTGGCACACAGCGGTGGCACACAGCCGTGGCATACCATGGTGGCACACAGCGGTGGCACACTGTGTTGGCACACAGTGGTGGCACACAGCGGTGGCACACAGCCGTGGCATACCATGGTGGCACACAGCGGTGGCACACTGTGTTGGCACACAGCGGTGGCACACAGCGGTGGCACACAGCGATGGCACACAGCAGTGGTGCACAGCGGTGGCATACTGTGGTGGCACACAGCGGCGGCACACAGCGGCGGCACACAGCGGTGGCACACAGCGGTGGCATACTGTGGTGGCATACTGTGGTGGCGCACAGCGGTGGTGCACAGCGGTGGCACACAGCGGTGGCATACTGTGGTGGCGCACTGTGGTGGCACACAGCGGTGGCACACAGCGGTGGCACACAGCGGTGGCATACTGTGGTGGCATACTGTGGTGGCGCACAGCGGTGGCGCACAGCGGTGGCACACTGCGGTGGTGCACAGCGGTGGCATACTGTGGTGGCACACAGCGGTGGCGCACAGCAATGGCACACAGCGGTGGCACACAGCCGTGGCACACAGCCGTGGCACACTGCGGTGGCACACAGCCGTGGCACACAGCCGTGGCATACCATGGTGGCACACAGCGGTGGCACACTGTGTTGGCACACAGTGGTGGCACACAGCGGTGGCACACAGCAGTGGTGCACAGCGGTGGCACACAGCGATGGCACACAGCGGCGGCACACAGCCGTGGCATACCATGGTGGCACACAGCGGCGGCACACAGCGGCGGCACACAGCGGCGGCACACAGCGGTGGCACACAGCGATGGCACACAGCGGTGGCACACAGCCGTGGCATACCATGGTGGCACACAGCGATGGCACACAGCGGTGGCACACAGCCGTGGCATACCATGGTGGCACACAGCGGTGGCGCACAGCGGTGGCACACAGCGGCGGCACACAGCGGCGGCACACAGCGGCGGCGGGTCCTGCCACACTGTGCCATCGGCCCTCCCAGGCTCCATCCCTGGCCTGCTCTCCGCCCCAGGTGCTGTTTCTAACCAATTTCCAGCCCCAGGAACCGTCTGTGGTCCTAGCCCTGACCTTGGTCCTGGCCTTGGTTTCAGCTCTGAAGCTAGTCCCGGGGTTAAATTGAACATTTCATTCAATCAGACAGTCAATAAATACTTATTGAGCACAGATGCAAGAATACAGCAGCCAAGAAACAAACACAGTGCAGGCTAGCAGGCAAGGCCAAATGTGAGTGAGAAGTGATCAGCCAGTCTCACAAACGTGATGAAAAAATGTTACAAGTGCTACAGATCGCCGCTGCCTGGTGCTGTGATGTCACATGACGGGGCCTGGCCAGGGCAGGAAAGCTTCCTGGGAAGTGATGTGGGCTGAGCCCTGGGGGGCAAGGCAGGAGAAGGGAAGAGGGGCCACACAGCGGGAACCGCACATACAGAAGCCTGACGTCAGCAGGAGCACGAGGGACTTCCAGGCCGGCGGGCCGTGGGGGCGAGGCAGGAGAGGCCTGTCAGGGTTGGAAGAAAACCCGGGAGGGAGACCCCGAGAGGGTCTTCAGCGGGAGAGGGACAGCCTCGTTGTCTTTTCAAGGTTGTGAGGGGCAAGAGCAGGGCAGAGGGACCAGCTAGGAGGCCACTGCAGTTGTCAAGCCAAAGGTAGACGGGAGGTTGGACTGCCATGTTGGTGAGAGGGAGAGAATAAGCAAACAGGCGACGTTTATGAGGAAACAGGCAAGTGCGGTGAGATGGCCTCCGTGGGTGGCAGCCAGGTCCTGCTTGGGGGGCGGGAGGAATGCTGGGCCCTGGGCTACAGAAGGGAAGGGGGATGGGTCCCAGAGGAGGACCCTGAGTTCCGCTCCGGACGTCCTGACTTCGGGGTGCCCACGAGGAGATGCCAAGGAGGCCGTTGGATGCGTGGCTCGGAGTTGAGAGATGGCCGGGCTGGTGCTAAAAATGGGCGGATGTGTTGGATACTAAAGCCGGGTGTCTGGGTGGAGGCACCCGTGGCGGTGACAGAACAGTAGCTCTCAGCAACCACGTCGGGAGCTTTTAAAAACTACTGAGTAGCCCTGGCTGGTTTGGCTCAGTGGATAGAGCGTCGGCCTGCGGACTGAAGGGTCCCGGGTTCGGTTGCGGTTAAGGGCATGGACCTTGGTTGTGGGCACATACCTAGTAGGGGTTGTGCAGGAGACAGCTGATCGATGTTTCTCTCTCATCGATGTTTCTAGCTCTCTATCCCTCTCCCTTCCTCTCTAAAAAATGAATGAAATATATTAAGAAAAAACCCACTACTGAGTAAGACTCAGTGCCTCGACCATTCTTGCCGTATTTCAGGTGTTCAAGCCACACATCCCTCCTGGCTACCATGTGGACAGCACAGATCTAGGCGGCTTTCAAGTGGAAGATGTGATCAATAGTGTTTAGTGATTTTGAGAGAGATCAAGTAAGATGAAGATGAAGTCTCCAGATTTTGTGACACTGAGATCATTGGGAGGCTGGGGAAGGGGGGGGGGGGCAGGCTGTGCTGGAGCAGCCGGGTGAGAGTGGAGGGGGCATGCTCGGACACAGGGACACAGCAGTGCAGTTAACTCTGACAGCTGTGGCAGGAAGTAGGGGTTAGAGATGGAGGTGGCTGGAGGGAGGATGAGATTGGGGAAGGTGTTTTTAGTTTATGGTTTAACTTTCACGCAGGGACATGCACACACTGTAAGCATGTCGCTCGATTAATTTCTGGACATGTGTATCTCTGTTTAACCCCCGTCCGGATCAAGGTGCAAAGCTTTTTCAGAACTGCCCCCTCGTTCCCCTGGTGGCTCCTCCCAGGCAATACTGTCCCTGAAGGTAACCCTGTCCTCTGATCCTCACTGGAGGGTATTCTCCATTGCTCTTCAGAGAGAGTGCAGGGGACCGGGACAGACGAGAGAGAAACATCGAAGTGAAGATGTTTGTCTCCTGCACACCCCTCCACCAGGGCCAGAATTGAGCATGCAACCTAAGTACCTGGCCCTGACTGGAATCAAACCTGGGACCTTTCAGTGCAGGGGCTGGTGCTCTAAGAACCTCATATATAGCATCATTTAAAATGGTGTGTGTGTGTGTGTGTGTGTGTGTGGTTTCTTTTGCTCAGCATTACTAGCATGTCTGTGAAATTTGTTCATGTTGGCCCATGTAACGAGGGTGTTTTTCATTGCCCTATAATAATATCTCATTGTGTTACAGTGCCCCACTTATTTCTCCATTCTACTATTAATGGGCACTCGAGTTGTTTCCAGTTTGGGCTAATATGAATGAATCTCATGAGCATTCTGTGTGTGTGTGTGTGTGTGTGTGTGTGTGTGTGTGTTTTAATTGATTTCAGGGAGGAAGGGAGAGGGAGAGCTAGAAACATCAATGATGAGAGAGAATCATTGATCGGCTGCCTCCTGCATCCCCCCTACTGGGAATCGAGCCTGCAACCCAGGCATGTGCCCTGACTGTAATCGAACCTGGGACCTTTCAGTCCACAGGCTGACGCTCTATCCACTGAGCCAAACCGGTTTCGACATCAGGAGCATTCTTGTACATGATTTTGGAGGAGATGTGCAGTCATTTCTTTGGGATATTTACCAAGACGTAGAATTGCTAGGCTGCAGGCCGAGTGCTCATACTGCCAGTTTTCCTAAAGCGGTTGCTCTAATTCCCGCTCCTTTTCTTCAGCAGATGGGCGTTCCCATTGCTTCACACGCTTGCCAGTGTTGAGCAGTGGCAGCTCCTTTCATGGCAGCCATTCTGGTGGATACTTGATGGCGTCTCGTTGTGGTTTTAATGTGCATTTCCCTGAATATTAGTGAAGTTATACACCTACTCACGTCCGTTAGTCATGTGGATGTGCTGTATTCCTATCTGGAATAACTGTTTAAGTTCCTTGCCAATTAAAAAAAAACTGGGTTGCTGGCCCTCTATTTGTTGTCTTAGTGTGGAAGTGTTTTAGTTTAGACTTTAACCCCTCCTCTAGTTTTTTCTGACATATCACATACAATGGGGGGGGGTAGTGGTTTCTTCTAGGGTTTCTAGGGTTTCACGATGTACGTTTCAGTCTTTTATCCATTTTGCATTTATTCTTGTGATTGCTGCAAGTTGGTGGTCTAGTTTCATTTTTTTGCATGTCTCTGTCCAATATCCCCAATACCATTCGTTGAAAAAACTGTCTGAACTCCATTGTATGCTCTTGTCTCCTTTGTCAAATATTAATTGAGCATAATGGCTTGGGTCAATTTCTGGGGTCTCTGTTGTGTTCCATTGTCTATATGCCCGTTTTTGTGCCAGTAATAGGCTGTTTTAATTACAGTGGCTTTGTAGTTTAACTTGAAATCTGGTATTATGATTCCTCCAACTTTATTTTTCTTTCTCAAGATTGTTGCAGCTATTCGGGGTCCTTTTTGATTCCATATAAATTTTTGGAATATTTCTTTTAGACCTGTGAATTATGCTATTGGTTTTCTATGTATAATATCATGTCATCTGCGAATAGTGACAGTTTTACTTCTTCTTTTCCAATTTGGATGCCTTTTATTTCTTCTTGTCCGATCGCTGTGGCTAGGACTTCTAGTCCTAGGGATTGCATTGAATTTGTCAATTGCCTTGGGTAGTATGGACATTTTAATGATGTTGATTCTATCAATCCATGAACATGGTATGTTCTTTCACTTGTTTATATCTTCTATCTCTTTTTTTCAATGTCTTATAGTTTTCTGAGTACAAGTCTTTTGCCACCTTGGTTAAGTGTATTCCTAAGTATATTAATTTTTTGTTGCATTGGTAAATGGGATTGTTTGTGTAGTTTTTCTTTCTGAGAATTCATTATTGGTGTATTAAAAAAGCCATTGATTTTTGGGTGTTGATTTTGTATCCTGCTACATTGCCAGTTTCATTGATTAAAGCTAGTAGTTTTTTGGTGGAGTCTTTAGGGTTTTCTATGTATAATATCATGTCATCTGCGAATAGTGACAGTTTTACTTCTTCTTTTCCAATTTGGTGCCTTTTATTTCTTCTTGTCTGATCGCTGTGGCTAGGACTTCTAGTACCATGTTGAATATGAGTGGTGAAAACTGACATCCCTGTCTTGTTTCTGTTTCTAGAGGAAATGGTTTTAGTTTTTGCCCATTGAGTATGATGTTTGCTGTAGGTTTGTCATAAATATTGCTGGATGTGATTTGTTAATATTTTGTTGAGGATTTTAGCATCTGTGTTCATCAGGGATATTGGCCTGTAATTCTCTGTCTTTGTAATGTCTTTATCTAGTTTTGGAATTAGGATAATGCTGGCCTCATAAAAAGAGCTTGGAAGTGTTCCTTCCTCTTGGACTTTTTGGAATAGTTAGGAGTATAGGTGTTAGTTCTCCTCTGAATGTTTGGTAAAACTCCCCTATGAAGCTGCCCAGACCTGGGCTTTTGTTTGTTGGGAGATTTCATCCACATTGTCCAGGTTGTTGGCATATAGTTGTTCATAGAATTTCTTTACAATCCTTTGTATTTCTGTGGTGTCCATGGTAACTTCTCCACTTTCGTTCCTTATTTTATTTATTTGGCTTCTCTGTGTTTGTTTCTTGATGAGTCTGGATAATGGTTTATTAATATTGTTCCTCCTTTCAAGAAAACCAGCTCTTGGTTTCATTAATTTCTTAAAATTCATTATTTTTTTTTAGTCACTATGTCATTTATTTCTGCTCTGATCTTTATTATTTCCTTCCTTCTATTTACTATGTGCTTTTCATGTTGTTCTCTTTCTAGTTCTTTAAGGTATAGTGTTAAATAGTTTATTGTTGATTTTTCTTATTTTTAAAATAAAACTTTATTGTTAAGATTATTACAGTGATTCCTCCCCCCCAATAGCTCCCCTTCACCCAGTTTCCACTCCACCCTCTGCCCTTTCCCACACACACACTGTCCTCATCCCTAGACATACAATTTTTTAAAAATAAATCTTTATTGTTCATATTATTACAAATGTTCCTCATTTCTGCCCCCCCTCCATTGCTCCCCTCCACCAGGTTCCCACCCCAACCTCTGCCCTTTCCCCACCCCCCATTGTCCTCATCCATAGGTGCACAATTTATGTTCAGTCTCTTCCCACACCCCACTCTCCCCTTTTCCCTGAGATTCGTCACTTCACTCCCCTTCCATACCTCTGATTCTATTATATTCACCAGTTAATATTGTTCGTCAGATTTTTAAAATTCCCTTGGTTTTTAGATTCACTTGTTGATAGTTACGTATTTGTTGTTCATAGTTTTTATCTTTATTTACTTTCTCTTCCGAAAGAACCCCCTTCAGCAATTCATATAATTCTGGTTGGGTGGTGATGAACTCCTTTAGCTTTTTTTTTTTTTTTAAATATATTTTATTGATATTTCACAGAGAGGAGGAAGGGAGAGAGAGAGAGAGCTAGAAACGTCGATGAGAGAGAAACATCGACCAGCTGCCTCTTGCACACCCCCCACCGGGGATGTGCCTGCAAACAATGTACATGCCCTTGACCGGAATCAAATCTGGGACCCTTCAGTCCACAGACCGACGCTCTACCACTGAGCCAAACTGGCTTCGGCTCCTTTAGCTTTTTGTTATTAGTGAAGCTCTTTATCTGGCCTTCGATTCTGAGTGATAGCTTCGCTGGGTAGAGTATTTTTGGCTGTAGGTTCTTGCTATTCATCACCTTGAATATTTCTTGCCATTCCCGTCTGGCCTGCATGGTTTTTGTTGAGGAATCAGCTGACAATCGTATGGGTGCTCCTTTATAGGTAACTATTGGGTCGGCAGCTAAGTAATTGCGGATTTTTTAAAGAAAATCAAAGACAATTTTTTCATGGAACTAAATAACTTTATTCTTTAATGCATTGCCCATTTTGATCAATGACCTTTTGCCATCTTTCAGGCAGCATCATAATCCCACGTTCAAAAAACTTCTGTTTTTTATTAGCAAAAAACTGAATCAGGTACGATTTGACATCATCATCATTATTGAAATTTTTACCATTCAAGGAGTTTTGTAAAGATCGAAACAAAAAGTAATCAGATGGTGCAAGGTCAGGACTATATGGTGGATGTGGCAAAACATCCCAACCAAGCTCCATTAATTTTTGCCGAGTGACCAAAGATGTGTGTGGCCTTGCATTGTCATGATGGAATACAACACCTTTTCGATTTGTCAATTCGGGCCACTTTTCTTCAACTGCATTGTTTAATTTTGTTAGTTGTTCAATGTAGACATCAGAATTGATCGTTCGGTTGGGTGGTAAGAGTTCAAAGTAGACAATTCCTTTGTAATCCCACCAAACTGATAACAAAACCTTCTTTTGATGAATATCAGCTTTTGATGTTGTTTGAGTTGGTTCACCTGGCCTGCTCCACGATCTTTTCCGCTTGATATTGTTGTAAACAACCCATTTTTCATCGCCAGTTATCAGTCGTTTTAAAAATGGATCATTTTCATTACGTTTCTTTAGCAAATCGCAGCTGCTAATGCGTTGCGTTAACTGTGATTCTTTCAGTTCGTGAGGAACCCATGTATTGAGTTTTTGAACATAGCCAAGTTGTTTTAAGTCATTTTCAATGCATGTATGTGATACATGAAGCTTCTCTGCAATCTCACGTGTTGTACTGTGACAGTCCGAATTGATTATTGCTTTGATTAGGGCGTCATCAACTTCAACTGGACGACCAGAGCGTCTTTCATCTTTGAGTGAAAAATCACCAGAACGAAATTTGGCAAACCAATTTTGACACTGCCGTTCTTTTAAGGCTTCGTCACCATAAACAGCACATAACTTTTTATGAGCTTGTGATGCGTTTTTCCCTTGCGGAAATAAAAAAGCAAAATATGACGAAAATGTTCCTTTTGATTTTCCATTTTTCAACGAACGCCAAACAAAAACTACAAAACAGATCAAAAAACTTTTTTTACTGATTAACAGCTGAATAGCCAACTATCAAATACAAAATGTGTTTTACATTTGTACTACGTCTGCAAACCTAAAAATTCAACTGAAGCCATATATGTGTGAAACCCGCAATTACTTAGTTGCCGACCCAATACCTGCTTTGCTCTTGCTGCTTTTAATATTCTCTCTTTGTCTTTTGCTCTTGGAATTTTAATTATGATGTGTCTTGGTGTGGTCTTCTTTGGATTCCTTTTGTTTGGAGTTCTGTGTGCTTCCTGAACTTGTAAGACTAATTCTTTCACCAGGTGGGGGAAGTTTTCTGTCACTATTTCTTTCAGTATGTTTTCGATTCCTTTTGTTTGGGATTCTGATGTTGGTTCGCTTGAAGTTGTCCCAGAGGTCAGAGGTTTCTTACATTATTTTCAACTTTCTGGATTCTCTTGCCTTCTTGCTTCTGCGGAGGAGTGTCTTCTGGCTCTTTATATTCCAAATCTTTGACTTTATTCTTGCAATCTTCCATTCTGTTTTTAGGACTCTGTATAATATTTTTTATTTCAAACAATATATTCTTTATTTCTTGTTGATCCCTTATTATTTCTTGTTGATCCCTTATTAGTTCTTGTTGATCCCTTTTCATCTCCTCTTAGGTCTTATTGACCCTTTCTAGAAAATTCTTGAAAAACCTTATAAGTGTGGTTTTGAACTCTATATCCAGTCTCTTTTTTTCCTCCATTTCTTTTGTTTGTGATCTATTTCCTTGTCTCAGCATTTTCACAGCTTCCCTGAGTTGGTAGGGTGGCTTTTTGTGCTAAGGTGTCCTATATGGTTCAGTGAGTCAGCCTCCCAGTTACCTAAGGTGGACAGTCTTGGTGTAGCCCTTTGTGGGCTGTGTGTGCAGTCTTGTTGTTAAGCCTTGCTTGTTGTTGGTATCACTGGGAAGTGTTGATTCCAAGCCAATTGGCTATGAGGATCAGAAGTCCATAGGTGTACAATTTTCTGTCATTTGTGACCTGTTTGTTTTTGTCCAGTCTCTTTCTGCACCCCCACACCCTTTTCCCCCTGAGAATTGTCAGTCCACTACCTTTCTATGCCCCTGATTCTATTATATTCACCACTTATTTCTGTTCGTCAGATTTTTTATTCACTTGATTTTTAGATTCACCTGTTGATAGATATGTATTTGTTGTTCATAATTTTTATCTTTACCTTTTTCTTCTTCTTCCTCTTCTTAAAGAATACCTTTCAGCATTTCATATAATACTGGTTTGGTGGTGATGAACTCTTTAACTTTTTCTTATCTGTGAAGCTCTTTATCTGACCTTCAATTCTGAATGATAGCTTTGCTGGGTAGAGTAATCTTGGTTATAGGTTCCTGCTATTCATCACTTTGAGTATTTCTTGTCACTCCCTTCTGGCCTGCTTAGTTTCTGTTGAGAAATCAGTTGACAATCCTATGGGTGCTCCCTTGTAGGTAACTAACTGTTTTTCTCTCGCTGCTTTTAATATTCTCTGTTTGGCTTTTTTTTTGTGTTTTTTTTTTTTTTGCTCTTGGCATTTTAATTATGATGTGTCTTGGTGTGGTCCTCTTTGGATTCCTTTTGTTTGGGATTCTGTGCACTTCCTGGACTTGTAAGTCTATTTCTTTCACCAGGTGGGGGAAGTTTTCAGTCATTATTTCTTCAAATAGGTTTTCAGTATCTTCCTCTCTCTCTTCTTCTGGAACCCCCATAATTCGGATGTTGGTACTCTTGAAGTTGTCCCAGAGGCTCCTTACATTATCTTCATATTTTTGGATTCTGTTTTTTTAATTTAAAAATATATTTTATTGATTTTTTACAGAGAGGAAAGGAGAGGGATAGAGAGTTAGAAACATCGATGAGAGAGAATCATCGATCAGCTGCCTCTTGCACACCACCTACCGGGGATGTGCCCACAACCCAGGTACATGCCCTCAACCGGAATCGAACCCAGGACCTTTCAGTCCGCAGGCCGACGCTCTATCCACTGAGCCAAACAGGTTCTGGCTTTGGATTATTTTTTCTTCTTCAGTTGGGTGTTTTTTGCTTCTTCATATTTCAAATTTTTGACTTGGTTCTTGCAATCCTCTAGTCTGCTGTTGGATTTCTGTATATTATTCTTTATTTCAGTCAGTGTATACTTAATTTCTAGTTGGTCCTTTTTCATATCCTCGAGGATCTCACCAAATGTATCTGCAGTTTCTAGAAGATTCTTGAAAAACCTTATAACCATGGTTTTGAACTCTATATCAGTAGTTTGCTTTCCTCCATTTCTGTCATTTGTGACCTGTTTGTTTTTTCCCCCTCCACATTTTGATTGCTTCTCTGAGTTGATAGAGTGGCTTGTGTGCTATAGGGCGCAGTGGCTCAGCCTCCCCAATTCATGAGGTGGACACTCAGTGCACCTCTTTGTGGGCTGTGTGCACAGTCTTGTTCTAGTTAAGCCTTGATTGTTGTTGGTATCACTGGGAGGAACTGACCTCCAGGAATTGGCTGTGAGGATCAGCTATGTCTACGATGGGAGAACTTCTGTGCTAGAGACACCCTTATGAGGCAAGACTTGCTTCAATGGGGCTTTGGTGCTCACTGAGCCTGTCCCCTGAGTGTGTCCCTATGGATCTGAGGAGTTGTAATCTGGATGGTTCCACTCTGACCCCTGGGTACACTAGCTCTTGGGTCTTCAAGGAGGTGCAAATTTAGCCTCTGCTTGAGGCCACCCAATAGGAGCTACAGATAGATCAGAGGTTTCTCTTCTGTTTGGGGTTTGGAAGTGCCCAGATGAGACCCAGTTGTGAAACAATGCAAGCTGCTGTGGAGCCTTAAGCCTTCTTTTGGAACTTCTGGCACTCTGACCCAGATGCAGTTTGTTAGGTAATTTTAGATTCCAAAGTGCCAGGCCATTTATATGCAAAAGCTTCTGCACACAGATTGGGTGGGGTGGGGTCTCAGGGAATCAACAGGGTGGAGCAAACAGCTATGGCTGATCCTCAGTCCTGCCCTAAGAGGCCCGCAAGGTCTCAGTGTCCTTTGGTAATCACTGCAAGCACCTCTAAGAGAAAGCCACCCTCGAGTTCTGCCAGAAGCCTCATAGTCAAGTTTCTTCCTCTATGAGTCTTGGTCCCCAGAGTCTCACCCGGAACTGGAGTTCAGAGCAGTCAGGAGCTTTTGTCTCCCTCTCAATTGAAAAAGACAATCACGTCCTCAGTTGCCAGCCCTTTCCACACGTGCAGCTCTGCACCTCTGCACTTTACTTCTGCACCTCCTCTGAGTCTCAGTATGCTTTTCTCTTTCCTTCTAGTTGTGGAATTTCCACTCAGCCAGTCTTCCTATGGTTCTGGATGATGTTTGTTTTGTCTTTTAGTTGTAGTTTTGAAGTGGTTGTGTGAGGCAGCAATTTCAGGTGTTAATCTATGCTGACATCTTGGTTTCTCCTCTGATTTTTCTTATTTTTTGAGGTAGACCTGTAGTGCTATGAACTTCCCTCTCAGGACTGTGTTTACTGTGTCCCAGAGATTTCTGGTGTTCTGTGTTCATTTTCATTTGTTTCCAGTAAGTTTTTTATTTCTTTCTTAATCTTATTGGTAACCCATTCATTGTTTAATAACATGCTATTTAGCTTCCATGTATTTGAGAGTTTTGGGTTGCTTTTACTGTAGTTAATTTTTAATTTCATTCCACTGTGATCTGAGAAGATGCTTGGTATGATTTCAATCTTCTTGAACTTGTAGAGACTTGTTTTGTATTATAACATGTGATCTATTTTCGTGACTGACACATATGCACTTGAGAAGAATGTATATTTTGCAGCTTTGGGAGTGAATTGTTCTATAAATGTCAATTAAAACCATGTGACTCCTTAAACTATTCTATGATTGAGTGACTTTTTCAACCCTGTCTTCTAATTCACTGATTTGATCCTTAGCCTCCCCTAATCTGCTGTGTATTCCTTCCGATGTTCTCTTTATTTGTGCTATGTCATTCTTCGTGTTCTCATTGTTACTATATCTTTTCTCATGCTTTTGAGTATCTTTACCATCATTATTCTGAACTCTATATCAAATAAATTTCTTATCCCCATTCTCGTCTCTTCTTTCAGAGAATTCTCTTGTTCTTTAATTTTGGGTTGTTTCTTTGTGTCTCATTTTGGCTGCCTGTTTTGGTGTTTTATTCTGCATTAGGTAGATCTCTACACCTTTCAAGCTGTAGTGCAAGACAGGGTCAAACACTGTTTCTGACTAATTAGATCAGGCAAAGACTCAAACTCTCCAGAAACTGCCTCTGTCTACAGACTAATAGAATTCCATTTTGAATTGCCCTCAGACAATTGTCCACAGATGTGGCAAGAGTTTTTTCCAACAAGGTGGGGCAATTGCTTCTGCCTGGATGTTCATTGTTGTTCTCAGTCTCTTAATGGCCATCTAGAAACTCTGTACCATGAGGCAAGGTGTTTTCCAATAGGGTGGGTCAACTGTCTTTCCCACAGATAAGGCCACCTGTATAGCAAATGTCTGCATGGAAAAGATGACCTCTGCAGCAGGAGGGAATGACTCAGCACAGGAAACCAGGTGTCTGCCTTCTAGGCTCTAACCCCAGAGCCCCCAATCCTGGCTTCTGCTCGCACAGCTCCAGCTGGACACAATGTGGATGGCTCCACAGGGAATTTTGTGCATTAGTCCTTTAAGAGTGTGCCTGAATTTCCAGCTGTCTCTCCCTGGCATACAGCATCCCTGGTGCTTTTTCCAGCCAAATGTTATGAGGGTACCCTTGGGATTAGACTCCAGAGTTCTCAGTGGCACCCCCACAGCTGAGATATCTCTCTGGAACTTCAGTTGCTGTCTGTGGGAGCCCAGCCAGCCCTTTCTTGTCTCTGCCCCTCCTCCTAGTCTCTATGAGATCTCCACTTTCCGTCCTCAGATACCAGGGTTCTCTCCAGTGAGTCTCCAATTAATTATTCAGGAAGTTTTTCTGTAATTCCATTTTGGTCCTGAGAGCATGCCATGCAGTGTCCACTTACTCTGCCACCATTTTTAATCCTCTGGTTAAGTTTTTTTTTTTTTTTTTTTTTGTGTGTGTGTGTGTGTGTGTGTGTGTGATATATTTTATGGTTAAATATTGTGTTGTTAGCTTTTAAGAAATCTTTGCTTACTCCAAGGTCATAAAGATTTTCTCCTATATTTCCTTCTGTAAAATACTGTTCTGAAAGTTATTGCTTTACCTTTAACTATTAGGTCCATTAGATTCATTTCAAATTAACTTTTATATGTGGGCAAAAGGTAGAGATAGGTGTGTTTTCCATATGGAATTTCAGTTGGCCAAGCACAATTTATCAAAAAGACCATTTATCCCCTCTTAATTTTAGTAACACCTTTGCCATTAATCAGGTGACCATATAGGGTCTGTTTCTGGACCCTATTCTGTTCTGTCTATCCTTGCATCTTTGTAAGAGATTTTGATATTTGATAATATAAATCCTGAGGGAAAGGGCTCTTTAAAAAGCAGGATATAGCCGAAACTGGTTTGGCTCAGTGGATAGAGCATCAGCCTGTGGACTGAGGGGTCCCGGGTTTGATTCCAGACAAGGGCATGTACCTTAGGTGCGGGCACATTCCCAGTGGGGGTGTGCAGGAGGCAGCTGGTCCATGTTTCTCTCTCATCAATGTTTCTAATTCTCTATCCCTCTCCCTTCCTCTCTATAAGAAATCAATAAAATATATATTTAAAAAAACAGGATATATTTGAGCTCATGTAAAATCCAATGGAAGGATCTAGTTGAGAGTGAGAAGTTGAATAAAAAAGAGAGAGTACGATCCACACCTGAAATTTCCTGAGAAGATAAGAGGAACTGGGATCCAGGTGCTAGTGGGAGGATTGGCCTTAGATGCTCATCTACTAATCCATTCAACATAAATGGTTTGGACAGCTCCTGTGTGCCAGGCACAGGCATATGGCCATGCATACAGCATGCATACAGCGTGCATACAGCCGTGCAATTCTCACGGAGCTCCCACACTGGAGCTCAACAGATGGTCCAGGCAGCAGTGAACACCACGAAGAGTACAAGTGGATATTGTGGGGGACAGTAATGGAAGGCTGCTCCAACTGGGCAGCAAGGAAGGCCTCTGGGTGTCAATGACACAGGAGTTATGATCTGAACAAGCAAGAGCTCATCTTTAAGAGCTGAGCGAAGAGCATCCGACAGGAAACAGACAGGGCCAAGTCCCTCAGGCTAATGCAGGCTTGTGGTGTCTGTGGAACAAACGGAGGATAGTGTGGGTGTAGCAGTGAAAAGCGATGGGGAGCAGGGTAACCAAATGACATCAGAAAGCGACTTAGAGACCAAACCAATCTGCAAGGAGGGCATTCCTTAGGGCTGGTTAGAGGCGGATTGTTAGTACGTGTGAGTTGGGTGGAGGAGTGGTGGGTGGAGGCACTGGGCTGATGTGTGTGTTGGGGGGCATCTTGTCTCTGAAACTGCTCTCACGCTTGCCCTCTCTCCCTGCAGCCTCCTGAATGATGCCGGCCTCAAGTTCCCTCGCCTCCAGCCTGGCCCTCCTGCTGCTGTGGGGTGCAGTCCGAGCAGGCCCTTTCTCTCCCCCCTCCAACATGACCCTCCCAGCCCCACGGCCCCCTCCTCGGCCAGGGGGCCGCACAGCGGAGCCAAGAGCGGGGAACCCCTCTTCTCAGCTTTATGAGCACACGGTAGAAGGAGGGGAAAAGCAGGTGGTGTTCACCCACCGCATTAACCTGCCCCCTTCAGCTGCCTGTGGCTGTCCCCCAGGCTCTGAGCCCCCAGTCCCTGCTTCAGAGGTGCAGGCCTTGAGGGTCCGGCTAGAGATCCTGGAGGAGTTGGTGAAGGGGCTCAAGGAGCAGTGCACTGGGGGGTGCTGCCCTGCTGCTGCTCAGGCTGGCACAGGTGAGCGGGTGACCGCAGGGGGAGAAGGGGGTAGGTGTCGCCAGCCTATGAAAGGCCTGGGTGTGAATTAGAAATAGGCACCTCTTCCTCGCCACGTGGGGTGGGGAGTGTGGCCCAGGGCACAGCTTGGAGAGGGGGCCACCTGGCTATCTGTCAGCTCCCACCCCACATATTGAGGAGGAGCAGCTGGAAGCTATGGCCCTGCTGGAGGAGAAGGCTGGGGGCGCGGGCGGGGGCACGGTAGGGCTGAGCCTCTTGCCCAGAGAGACTGAGGCCTTCCTCTCGCTCTTACTCCAGGCCAGACGGATGTTCGAAGCCTCTGCAGCCGCCACGGCGTGTTTGACTTGACCCGCTGCGCCTGCTCCTGCGAGCCTGGCTGGGGTGGGCCCACCTGCTCCGACCCTACGGACTCCCAAGTGTCCCCTTCCTCCCCACCCTCCGCTTCCGGGTCCTGCCCGGATGACTGCAACGACCAGGGGCGCTGTGTCCGCGGGCGCTGCGTGTGCTTCTCCGGCTACACGGGCCCCAGCTGTGGCTGGCCCTCCTGCCCCGGGGACTGCCAGGGCCACGGGCGCTGCGTGCGGGGCGTGTGCGTGTGCCGGCCGGGCTTCTCTGGCGCCGACTGCAGCCAGCGCTCCTGCCCGCGAGGCTGCAGCCAGAGGGGGCGCTGCGAAAACGGGCGCTGCGTGTGCCACCCCGGCTACACGGGCGAGGACTGCGCGGCCCGGAGCTGCCCCCGGGGCTGCAGCCAGAGGGGGCGCTGCGAGGACGGCCGCTGCGTCTGTGACCCCGGCTACACCGGCGAGGACTGCGGCTCGCGGACCTGCCCCCGGGACTGCGGCGACGGCGGGCGCTGCGTGGACGGCCGCTGCGTGTGCTGGCCCGGCTACGCGGGCGAGGACTGCGGCGCGCGGACGTGCCCGCGCGACTGCCGGGGCCGCGGGCGCTGCGAGGACGGCGAGTGCATCTGCGACGCGGGCTACAGCGGCGACGACTGCGGCGTGCGCAGCTGCCCGGGCGACTGCAGCCAGCGGGGCCGCTGCGAGGACGGCCGCTGCGTGTGCTGGCCCGGCTACACCGGCCCCGACTGCGGCGCGCGCGCCTGCCCGCGGGACTGCCGGGGCCGCGGCCGCTGCGAGGACGGCGTGTGCGTGTGCAGCGCGGGCTTCAGCGGCGAGGACTGCGGCGCGCGGAGCTGCCCGGGGAACTGCGGCGGCCGGGGCCGCTGCGAGAGCGGCCGCTGCGTGTGCTGGCCCGGCTACACCGGCCGCGACTGCGGCGCCCGCGCCTGCCCCGGCGACTGCCGCGGGCGAGGGCGCTGCGCGGACGGCCGCTGCGTGTGCGACCCGGGCTTCACGGGCGAGGACTGCGGGAGCCGCCGGTGCCCCGGGGACTGCCGGGGCCGCGGCCGCTGCGAGGACGGCGTGTGCTTGTGCGACGTGGGCTTCGAGGGCGAGGACTGCGGCGCGCGGAGCTGCCCCGGCGGGTGCCGAGGCCGCGGGCAGTGCCTAGACGGGCGCTGCGTGTGCGACGACGGCTTCGCGGGCGAGGACTGCGGCGCGCGGAGGTGCCCGCAGGACTGCAGCCAGCGCGGCGTGTGCCGGGACGGCGTGTGCGCCTGCCGGGAGGGCTTCGCGGGCGAGGACTGCGGCCTCCGGACCTGCCCCTCCGACTGCCACGGGCGGGGCCGCTGCGAGGACGGGCGCTGCGTGTGCGACTCCGGCTACACCGGCCCCTCCTGCGCCACCCGCCTCTGCCCGGACGACTGCCGGGGGCGCGGGCGCTGCGTGCAGGGCGCGTGCGTGTGCCACGCGGGCTACAGCGGCGCGGACTGCGGGCAGGAGGAGCCCCCGGCCGGGGCCTGCCCCGGGGGCTGCGGGCCCCGGGAGCTGTGCCGCGCCGGCCAGTGTGTGTGCGTGGAAGGCTTCCGAGGCCCCGACTGCGCCATCCAGACGTGCCCCGGGGACTGCCGGGGCCGTGGCGAGTGTCGTGAGGGCAGTTGCGTCTGCCAGGAGGGCTTTGCAGGGGAGGACTGCGGGGAAGGTGAGCGGCCTCTCCCATCTGCTCCTTGGGGACGGGGACCTGGGCCCGCGGGAAGGCGGCCCGGGCCTAGGAGCCCCGGGGGCTGGGGGAGGAGTGGAGGAAGGTCCTGTGTGCGGGAGCCAGGGAGCGTGCCGGCAGCAGGACCTGCGTCCAGATACCTGAGGAGCAGGCCGGGCCTCCTGGGCTGCTTTTACTAGTGGGGAGATGCTGTGCCAGGGCCTGCTCTGACCCCGGGGAGTGTGAACTAGGGCTGATCTCTAGTGCAGCCCTGAGCAGGTGACGGTGGCTAACCAGCTTCTACGTCCCATTCTCGTGGGCAGAGGTGCCAGCCATTGAGGGCATGAGGATGCATCTCCTGGAGGAGACGACGGTGCGGACCGAGTGGACCCGGGCTCCGGGCCCCGTGGATGCCTATGAGATTCAGTTCATCCCCACGGTGAGCACGCCAGGAGGGCTGAGAGAGGCCCGGGGAGGGGCTCACCGGGCGGGGCCTTCCAGGTCATCAGTGGCTGAGAGCAGACGGCTGGGCCCCTGAAGCTGCTGTGAAGTCTGGCCCTGCCCCCCAGGGGGCGCGGAAGCCTCCCAGCCCCTCCGCCAGCGCTGACCTGCTGCTGGGACCCCTCTGGCGACGGGACTCAGTTCTCTGAGGCTGCCCAGTGCTCCGTGGGCCACACTGTTAGGCAGTCTCCCTGCTGTTGCTGAGTCCAAATCCACTCCCCCCAGTGGCCTTCACAGCAGGCAGGGACCTGCCCCACTGCGGTTTTCGGGGAGCTGGAGGCTCGGGCATTATGTCCCCTTCATTCTCACGGGCAGATCCCACTGGTTCCCAGGACTCTGGCTTGAATTCTCCACCCCGGAGTTCCCTCTTTAGTGCCTCTGGCCTGTGCACTTGATTCTGGAACATGAGTGCAGAGAAGGGCGCAGGCGCTCACTGGCTAGCTCTGAGACCCAGTAATTTTCTCAGAGTTGACCTGTGCTAACTGTGCTCACACAAACTGTCAGCTGTTTTGATCATATTTTTTTTAAAGTAGCTTTTTGTTATAAAACATATGTAGACTTAGTGTAGGAACTTTAGAAAACATCCTATATAATAAAAGACTAATATGCAAATTGACCAAAAGGGGAATGACCGGTCACTATGATACACACTGACCACCAGGGGACAGACATTCAACAAAGGAGCTGCCCCCTGGTGGTCAGTGCACAGCAGTGGTGGTGGGAGCAGCTTTTCAGCCATCAGTTGGACACCCCCCTGCCCCAGGGCTCCCAGACTACAGAGGGTGCAGGCCGGGGCTAAAGGACCCCCTCCCCAGTGCAGGAATCTCGTGCACCAGGCCTCTAGTAGATAAGTAAGGAGAAAAGAAGAAGAAAGGGGGGAAAAACAGCATTGAACTACATACACTTTTTTAGCCTAAACATAGGGCTTGGCAGTTGGCTCAACAATGTTATCTTTTTCGGTTTGGGCCAAGCTGCCCAGGCAGTTGCATGACTTTGAGTCTATGAAGTGGTTCCCGCCTGAGTGCCTTGCAAAGCATCCCTTCTGTCTCCTTCCAGCTCGCTGGTGAAGTATTTGGGGGCACCCTGAGGACAACGCCTTCTGGCCTTAGTCTATCAGGCACCGCCCTCCATGCCCTCATGCCCTCTATGATGTGTTTGGCCTCCCAGCCCCAAATCCTCTGACATTCCTACTGTCCAGCTCACGTTCTCCTGCCCATCCCACAATGCCGTGGTGGGAGGCCATGTCCCCTCACCCCTGCCCAGCCAGGACTCTGGGAGCGAAAATAACCCCCAGGGCCGGAACCGAGGAAGGTTCTGGACAGAGGGGCAGCCGCTGTCATCCCACCCCAACTGGCCTGGTTCTTCTTACCACCAGGCCAGTGCCGCCCCCCCCCACCCACCCCCGTGTTCTGTCCCCTCACGCCCTGAGAAACCCTTTGCTGTATAATCAGGATAGCTTGGGTTTTTTTTTTTTTCTCCTGTTTTAGGCAATTTTTTACTTGGTATAAAAATAATTTAATCACAAGACAAGAATTTGGCAACTGGAAAAAAACACAAATAATTCCTGGCTGCTTCACACTAAAACAACACTGTTAACATTTTTAAGTGTTTCTCCCCCTCTCTTCTCTGTGTGTATTATTTACATAGTTCTCATCTTGAGAGGGTGGGACTTTTAGAAGGAACTTTCCAAAGAGACTTGAGGGAAAGTGGAATTAAAATAAGCACTTGAGGTGGAGGGAGCGTGCAGGGCAGCACAGTCCCCCGATCTCGGCAGATACAGCCACCCCGGGGTGTTCTCCGGAGGAGGGGCCTCCCAGCGGAGCCCTTGGGTCCTCCCTCCCCGCGGGGCTGGGTGGCGCTGAGTGGCTGTGCCCGGAGGGGCCGTGCTGCCAGCTCGTGGCCCTACTCTGGGTATGGTCCTCTGTCACATCCGGGCTCAGAGAGAACGTGCCTGTAAACCTGGTCCCCGAGGGCTCCTATTGGGCTCCCCAGAGCCTGTGCTGCTGGCCCTCACACCCGCTTTCTGCACCCCGAGGCTGGCCCCTGGCATCGCGCCTCCTGCCTTGGCCAGCACTCGGTCCGTTGCCGTTGGCACAGGATATGTTCTGGCCGCTGCCCTCTTCCTAGAGGCCTGCCTGTCTCTGCCTTCTCAGAGACACTTCTCTCTCGGAGCTCAGACGCTGCAATCCTGGCCAAATTGGATGCTTTTCAGAGCACCAGAGAGGAGCAGTCCTCCTGTGCAGGCATGTTCTGCTGACTTAGCGGTTCTCAAAGCGCGCCCCCTGCAGCTGCAGGTCCGCACGGCCTGGGAGCCGGTTAGACGGGCCCAGCGTTGGGTCTGACAGTGGTGCCAGATCTAGACTCAGCAGCCTGTGTTGCAACAAGCCCTCCAGGTGGTTCTGACGCACCCCAAACCTGAGGACCACTAACTTAAGGAACGCTGCTATTTTGAAAAACGCTGGCTCCTCTATGAATGTGAGAGAAAGCGCGAGGAAACTGCGGCGGTGACCCGAGTCCTGTTCTGTCGGGGTGTTCTGTCTGGGGTGGTCTGTCTGGGGTGTTCTGTCTGGGGTGTTCTGTCTGGGGTGTTCTGTCTGGGGTGTTCTGTCTGGGGTGTTCTGTCTGGGGTGTTCTGTCTGGGTGTTCTGTCTGGGGTGTTCTGTCTGGGGTGGTCTGTCTGGGTGTTCTGTCTGGGGTGGTCTGTCTGGGGTGGTCTGTCTGGGGTGGTCTGTCTGGGGTGGTCTGTCTGGGTGTTCTGCATGGGGTGTTCTGTCTGGGGTGTTCTGTCTGGGTGTTCTGTCTGGGGTGTTCTGTCTGGGTGTTCTGTATGGGTGTGTTCTGTATGGGTGTTCTGTATGGGTGTGTTCTGTATGGGTGTTCTGTATGGGGTGTTCTGCATGGGTGTTCTGTATGGGGGTGTTCTGTATGGGTGTTCTGTATGGGGTGTTCTGCATGGGTGTTCTGTATGGGGAGTTCTGTCTATGGTGTTCTGTCTGGGGTGTTCTGTCTGGGTGTTCTGTCTGGGGTGTTCTGCATGGGTGTTCTGTCTGGGTGTTCTGTCTGGGGTGTTCTGTATGGGTGTTCTGTATGGGTGTGTTCTGTATGGGTGTTCTGTATGGGGTGTTCTGCATGGGTGTTCTGTATGGGGAGTTCTGTCTATGGTGTTCTGTCTGGGGTGTTCTGTCTGGGGTGTTCTGTATGGGTGTTCTGTCTGGGGTGTTCTGTATGGGTGTTCTGTATGGGTGTGTTCTGTGTGGGTGTTCTGTATGGGGAGTTCTGTCTATGGTGTTCTGTCTGGGGTGTTCTGTATGGGTGTGTTCTGTATGGGTGTTCTGTATGGGGTGTTCTGTATGGGTGTTCTGTATGGGTGTGTTCTGTATGGGTGTTCTGTATGGGGTGTTCTGTTGGGGTGTTCTGTATGGGGTGTTCTGTATGGGGTGTTCTGTCGGGGTGTTCTGTCGGGGTGTTCTGTAAGGGGTGTTCTGTATGGGGTGTTCTGTCGGGGTGTTCTGTATGGGGTGTTCTGTCGGGGTGTTCTGTATGGGGTGTTCTGTATGGGGTGTTCTGTCGGGGTGTTCTGTATGGGGTGTTCTGTCGGGGTGTTCTGTCTGGGGTGTTCTGTATGGGTGTTCTGTATGGGTGTGTTCTGTATGGGTGTTCTGTATGGGGAGTTCTGTCTATGGTGTTCTGTCTGGGGTGTTCTGTATGGGTGTGTTCTGTATGGGTGTTCTGTATGGGGTGTTCTGTATGGGGTGTTCTGTATGGGGTGTTCTGTCGGGGTGTTCTGTATGGGGTGTTCTGTATGGGGTGTTCTGTCGGGGTGTTCTGTATGGGGTGTTCTGTCGGGGTGTTCTGTATGGGGTGTTCTGTCGGGGTGTTCTGTATGGGGTGTTCTGTATGGGGTGTTCTGTCGGGGTGTTCTGTATGGGGTGTTCTGTATGGGGTGTTCTGTATGGGGTGTTCTGTATGGGGTGTTCTGTCGGGGTGTTCTGTATGGGGTGTTCTGTATGGGGTGTTCTGTCGGGGTGTTCTGTATGGGGTGTTCTGTCGGGGTGTTCTGTATGGGGTGTTCTGTATGGGGTGTTCTGTCGGGGTGTTCTGTATGGGGTGTTCTGTCGGGGTGTTCTGTCTGGGGTGTTCTGTATGGGTGTTCTGTATGGGTGTGTTCTGTATGGGTGTTCTGTATGGGGAGTTCTGTCTATGGTGTTCTGTCTGGGGTGTTCTGTATGGGTGTGTTCTGTATGGGTGTTCTGTATGGGGTGTTCTGTATGGGGTGTTCTGTATGGGGTGTTCTGTCGGGGTGTTCTGTATGGGTGTGTTCTGCCGCCGGGGACCAGGGCTGCGCCAGCTGCCCCTGGGACACAGACTTGCAGCCTCAGAAAAGTTTGTACTTGAGTTTGGCCTGAAGAGGGGGAAGAGAGGGATGTACGCTCCAAGGCCAGCCAACGCGGAGTCCCCCACCTGGGGCGAAGGTCGATTTCAAGAATAGGTTAGACACTGGCCGCGCACAGTCAGTAAAGCAGCCAGGCTTTTACCGAGGGCAGGGCCGCCTGCCAGCGCCTGGCTAGAGAGCCTGCCCAGAGCGGCCCGAGGTGCCGATGGTGGGACAGTCAGGGGACTGTTCCCAGGGGGGTCTCGGGAGGGACTAAGGTGTGAAAAGGTTCGTGTAGACCGGGAGGAGGAGATGTGGGATGGGCCTGTCTCCCTGAAAGGACAAGCCATCATAGCCATCATCAGGGAGCACCCGAGGTGTGTGTGTGAGAGTGTGTGAGTGTGAGTGCGTGTGGGAGTGTATGAGTGTGATGTGTGTGTGAGAGAGTGTATGAGTGTGATGTGTGTGTGAGTATATGAGTGTGATGTGTGTGTGTGTGAGTGTGTGTTTATGAGTGTGAGTGTGTGTGAGAGTATGTGAGTGTGATGTGTGTGTGTGTGTGAGTGAGTGCATATGAGTGTGATGTGTGTGAGAGTATGTGTGTGAGGGTGTGTGTGTGAATGAGTGTGTGTATATGAGTGTGAATGTGTGTATGAGTGTGAATGTGTGTATGAGAGTGTGGATGTGTGTATATATGAGTGAATGTGTATGAGAGTGAGTGTGTGTGTATGAGTGTGTGTGTATGAGTGTGAATGTGTGTGTGAGTGTGTGTATATGAGTGTAAATGTGTGTATGAGAGTGAGTGTGTGTGAGGGTGTGTGTGTATGAGTGTGAATGTGTGTGTATATGAGTGTGAATGTGTGTGAGAGTATGTGAGGGTGTGAATGTTTGTATATGAGTGTGTGAGAGTGGGAGTGTGTATATGAGTGTGAATGTGTGTGTGTATACGAGAGTGTGTGTAAGTGTGAGTGTGTATATGAGTGTAAATGTGTATTTGAGTATGTGAGGGTGTGTAAGTGTGAGCATGTGTGTGTGGTGGGTTGGGGAATAAAGGGTGACAGATAAGTCATGGGAAGGGTGAGGATCTCATAGGCCTTTAGTTGAAGTCAGCCCCAGGGCCCCTCAGCTGGGGTATCCTAGGCCGGGGGAGCAGGAGAGGGTGGGGGCAGGGGAGCAGGAGAGGGTGGGGAGCAGGAGCGGGGGAAGAGCAGGAGAGGGGCCGGGCAGGGGGAGCAGGGGGGGGAATAGAAGGGGGGGAAGAGCAAGAGAGGATGGGGCGGGGGGAGCAGGAGAGGGCAGGGTGGGGGGAGCAGGAGAGGGTGGGGGGAGCAGGAGCGGGGGTCCTATGCCCAGGACCTTGTCAGCCAGGGGAACCTGACAAAGCTTTGCTGGCCCTCAGCTCAGACGCCTCAGTGGCCTCTCGCCGGCCTGTGCTTGGCTGCTTTCTGAGTGGCTCCGGGCCAGCTGCTAGAGCACCTTTAGGAACTCGCTGTCCTGCGTGGCGCCTGGCGGCGGCCCCATCACAGCCCGCGCCGCTCGGCGGAACACGGCGTCGCCTCAGCCGTCCAAGCTGGCGGCGGCGGTGGGGGCGGTGGGCGGCTCGCAGACGTCCAGTTCCGCTGCCCCCCTGGCTGGCTGGCACCCCGGGCACCGTCTGGGGCAGGCCGGCGGACCCCTGGGGTCCGCGTGGACCGTAAAAGACCGCGGTGCGCACTGGGAGGAGGGCCGTCCTCGGGCACGCACCGCAGAGACTGGTTCTGGCTCCAGTAAAGCCGGACGCTGGCCGTGCATTTCGCTTTGGAGCTGAGCTGTGGGCGCACAGGGCCGCAGCTGTTTGTGTCTCCGGGCCCAGCTCGTGCCCGTGTGAAGGGGGGACATGTGGGACTCTGAGCGGACGGGCCTTATTTGTTAGGAGACAAGAAAGGTGCCTGGAGGGAGAGGTCAGAACAGGGGTCACGCAGAGGGCGTGTCTGCGGGAGGCCCAGGCTGGGCAGACGGTCCCCGTCATCGGTCATCGGTCCCCACCAGAGTGAGCTTAGAAGCCCGTCCGCCAGCGAGTCAGGGCTGCAGGGCTGTGTGGGTGGCATCCTGGCAGACAGCTGGGGGGCAGGCTGAAGGGCGGTGCCAGGAGAGGGGCCCCTGAGGCGGCCCCGGGGCCCAGTGAGCTCACGCACACCCAGGACCTTGGGTAGCAGAGGCCTGGAGGAGGTGTCCCGGGCGTGCTGTGTCCCCGGCCGGCTCCCTGCGGTCCGCCCGTTCTGCGGTACCAGCTGACACCTAACCCTAACCCTAACCCCAACCCCAAACCCTAACCACAACTCTAACCCTAACCCTAGCCCTAACCCTAACCCCAACCCCAACCCCAACCCCAACCCTAACCCTAACCCTAACCCCAACCCCAACCCTAACCCTAACCCCAACCCTAACCCTAACCCCAACTCTAACCCTAACCCTAGCCCTAACCCCAACCCCAACCCCAACCCCAACCCTAACCCTAACCCCAACTCTAACCCTAACCCTAGCCCTAACCCCAACCCCAACCCCAACCCCAACCCTAACCCTAACCCTAACCCCAACCCTAACCCTAACCCAGCTGATGCCGCTGCTGGGAGCTGGAGTCAGAAGGGGACTGAGTGGCAGGGCAGAGTGCCAGCCCCGACCCGCCTTCTGTCTCCTGCAGCCAGAGGGCGCCAACCCGCCGTTCACTGCGCGGGTGCCCAGCTCTGCCTCGGCCTACGACCAGAGAGGACTGGCCCCGGGTCAGGAGTACCAGGTCACTGTCCGCGCCCTTCGAGGGACCAACTGGGGCCCTCCTGCCTCCAAGACCATCACCACCAGTGAGAGGGGGCTGTGGGCGGGGCTGCCGGGACTCTGCCCCCAGGAAGGCTTGGCGGGTTGGGGAGGCCTCGAGCGGGACAGCGCTCTGATCAGGAAAGCTGGTGACAGCAGCCAGACCCGCCTGACCCCTCTCTTCCACCGCCAGTGATCGACGGCCCCCAGGACCTCCGGGTGGTGGCCGTGACGCCTACCACGCTGGCGCTCAGCTGGCTGCGCCCGCAGGCCGAGGTGGACCGGTTCGTGGTGTCCTATGTCAGCGCCGGCAACCAGAGGGTGCGGCTGGAAGTGCCCGCCGGCGCCGACGGGACGCTGCTGACTGACCTGATGCCAGGCGTGGAGTACGTGGTGACGGTCACGGCGGAGCGGGGCCGGGCCGTGAGCTACCCGGCTTCCGTCAGGGCCAACACAGGTACGCTCGCCGGGCTGCGGGCGGCTTGCTTCAGAGTGCGCGGCCCCTTCCTGGTACCCCCCGCCCCAGGCTGGCAGCTCCTGAGTGCACCTGGCAGGCTGGCAGTAAGGCGCCAGCGCCGGTCCCAGAGGCAGGTGCAGCCCGGGGGGTGGGGGGGGGAAAGAAGGGGGGATGCCCGCCGGGGAGACAGCAGTGGGCGGGAGCTGCCGCCCCCTCGGAGCCGGGAGCCCCGGAGCGGCCAGGCGCGGGGCACTGGCATTAGGCAGGGAGACCAGCAGCACTCGGTTGGCTCAGGGGCGCGTTGGGGGTGAGGTCTCATGGCAGCGATTTCCCGCTAACCTGGTCTCCTGACAGATGCTGGAACTTTCTCTCCTGTGACAGAGGGACCCCACCGGCTGAGGCTCCCCCCCTCCCGCTCCCTCTCCTGCCCGCGGGCTTCTCTTCCTTCCAGGGCGCCGCGGGGCGCAGGAGGGCGAGGGTGGGCGCCGGGACACTAACTCCTTCTCTCGGTGTCTCTCCAGGTGGGGCCGGCCAGGATGCGGCCTCCGGCCGGTGGGGGGACGGAGGAGGCGGCGGGAGGGGTGGGGGGGCTGCCCCTGACGGCTCTCCCGCTTCCCCTCTTTGCCCCCCAGCACCCGGCCACCACAGCCACCCGGAGGTGCGGCCGCCCGCCCCGCCCCCGCGGCCCCGGCCCGGCCCGGCCCCGCGCCCGCCGCGCCCGCCGCGGCCCACGGAGGAGGGCCCGAAGGAGGCTCGGCCCGGGCCCGGCGCGCCGCCGCCCTCCCGGCGGCCGTGGGGCGACCTGCCGGCCGAGCTGAGCCGCTTCCGCGGCTCCGCGCAGGACCTGGAGCGCCACCTGCGGGCGCGCGGCTTCCCGCTGCGGGCCAACCAGACGTACGCGTCCGCCGCGCGCCTCATCCACGCCTACCTGCAGCGGCGGCGCGCGGCCGGCGCCCCGGGCACCCCGGGCTCCCCCGCCCCCTCCGCCCCGCCGCCCCGCCGGCCGGCTCCCACCGCCGGCCCCTGGAAGCCCGACTCCCACCTGGGCATCTATGGCCTCTCGCCCGAAGGCGTCGACGGGGTGGCCGGGCCGCGCCACCCCAAGCCCGAGGTGCTGGGCAGCTCCGCCGACGGCTCCCTGCTCGTGTCCCTCGACGGGCTCCGCGGCCACTTCGAGCGCGTGGTGCTGCGCTGGCAGCCGCAGCCGCCGGCAGAGGGCGCCCGCGGGGAGCTGAGCGTGCCGGGCTCGGCGCGCACCGCCAGCCTGCCCGGCCTGCTGCCCGGCACCACCTACCACGTGGAGGTGCACGGGGTGCGGGCCGGGCGGACCTCCAAGTCCTACGCCTTCATCACCACCACAGGTAGCGTGGGCGGGGCCCGGCCCCCGCCTCCGGGCCCGCTCCCCCCCCCCCCCCGCTCCTCCCGCTCTCCGCGGGGTCCCCCCAGCGAAGCACAGCCCCCCCCCCCCGCCCCTACAACCCCCTCCGCTCCCGGGGCCTGGCAGACCCCTGGCACAGCCGGCGATGAGGGGCAGCCACGGAGACCCGGTCTGGGGCCCTCACGGGGCAGTTGCGGGCCGTGGCTGCGGGCTCGCGGAGGGCGGCGGCTCTGGTCCCGCGGTGAGGGGTCTGAAGGCGGTGGCCGGTGGTTGCCATTTCCCACAGTTTGGCCTCGGCCTCAGAGGGACACCTCGGAAGGCCATCGCAGCCGCCCCGGCTCCCCTCCGCTCCCCTCCCCTCCCCTCCGCTGGTCTCTCCACAGGAGCCGTGTCCGCCGGCGCCGGGCTGCGGGGGGCGGGGGGGCCTTTTCTCCCCTTAGGCCCGGAAGCCGCGGAGCCGCAGCCTCTCACCAGCCCGTTCCCGCCCCCACCCCCCTTTCTTCCAGGCTCGGCTGCAGTCTGACGGGAGGCGCAGCCCCTCCCAGGGGGGCTCCGTGGCGGGCCGGGGCGGGCTGGAGGGCACTGGAGTCTGGGGGGGAGTCTGGGGGCCGCTTTGCTCCATTCAGTGTTCCCCGCAGGTCTGTCTGCTCCGTGCGGGCGGAATGTGGGGGCCGGCGGCTGGGGGGCGGGTGAGGCGGCAGGGAGGTGGGTGTGCAGGCTCTCAGGGGCCGGCGGGCAGACCCCTTCCCGCTCTCACACTGGACTCTCCTGTTCTCTGCCCTGCCCCTCCCAGGGTCCGCCCCCTCCGGCCTCCTGGGGGCCACTGATGAGCCCCCGCCCCCCGGCTCCGCGACGACTCAAGGAGCCCAGGCGCCCGGCCTGCAGCAGCGCCCCCAGGAGCTGGGGGAGCTGAGGGTGCTGGGCAGAGACGATGCGGGGCGCCTGCGCGTGGCCTGGATGGCCCAGCCTGACACCTTTGACCGCTTCCAGCTGCGCCTCCGGGTGTCGGGCGGGCCAGGGTCCCATGACCGAACACTGCCCGGGGATGTCCGCCAGGCACTGCTGCCCTCGCCCCCTCCCGGAGCGCCCTATGAGCTGTCCCTTCGTGGGGTCCCCCGTGAGGGCGAGCCCTCTGCCCCGCTCATCTACCAAGGCGTTATGGGTACTTCCTGGCTTCTGCTCAGACCTGGGCCCGCGGCCGGGGCGGGCTGGGGCGGGAGGGTGGAAGGCAGGCTGTCTGGTGGGAGCGGTGGGAGAAAACAGCGGAGAAAAGGAGTGGAGAGACAGAGGAGGGATGGGTGAGGTCTGGAACGATGGCAGCGAGGGGAGGGGAGTCCCCGGGAAGAGAAAACGGGAGGGGGCGGGGCGCCAGGGTGGGCGGGCTCCTCCCTGCAGCTTTCTTTGCCCTGAGTCCTGCCCCCTCGGCCTGGTCACTCCTCTGCCCCACCCCATGGAGCTCTCTGGTGGGTGTGGGGAGGCCTCTGATGTGACTCTCAACCCCTCCTCCCCGGCTCCTCCCCCAGCCCCTGCCGCCCTGCTGGGCAGGCTAGGTGGCGGCACTGCCCCTGTGGTCCACCGGCCCTGCTCTCCCGAGGGTGGAGGCCCCTTGGGGCAGGGAGCACCGTAGCCTCAGGCCTGCAGGGATGGGCGAGGTCTGCAGAGCCAGGGAAGGCCGGCGCTGGGGTCCCCGGCTCTCACGTTCCCTGCTTAGGGGACCCCGAAGCTCCAGGCCCAGCTCACCAGAGGGAGACAGGGAGAGCCGGGCAGGTGACTGAGGGGTTTCCAAACTGTCCAGAAGCAGCACGGGGGCCTGAAACGTCCCCATGACCTCGGTGTGGAGAGAAACTGGGACCTGGCGGGGGGGGGGGGGGCGCGAGGGGGACAGCTCCTCGGGAAGGCTGGTCCCAGCGGGCCCCGTGGGGGAGCAGAGGGCGGGCGGACTGTCCCGCGGGGAGTGAGCCCGTGGGCGGTGGAGGAGGAGGGCCGGGTTGAGTGCCCGCTCTCCTCCCCGCCCCTCTAGACAGCGACGGGCAAAAGCCGGGGCAGCCCTTGGCCCCGCCGCGCCTGGGCGAGCTGACGGCTGCAGACGTGACCTCCAGCTCCCTGCGCCTGCACTGGACGGTCCCGCAGGGCGAGTTCGACTCCTTCACGATCCAGTACAAGGAGCGGGACCGGCCCCGGGTGGTGCCCGCGGAGGGGCCGCAGCGCTCGGCCCTCGTCACCGGCCTGGACGGGGGCCGCAAGTACAAGTTTGTCCTGTACGGGTTTGTGGGCAAGAAGAGGCACGGCCCCCTGGTGGCGGAAGCCAAGACCGGTGAGCGAGGCGGCCGCACTCCCGCCTGCCCGCCCTCTGTCCTCCACCTGCTTTGGGAACTCCAGGGGGGCTGCCTGGAGGCAGGGGCCCCTGAGGAATCCGAGGGGAAACAGGCAGGCAGAGAGGCTGAGGAGGGCGGTGCAGGCAGGAGCCGCGGAGAGCGAGGCCGGTGGGAGGGCCCGTGTCTGTTTCCTCGCTGGGCAGCTGAGGGCATCGGTCTCATGTCTGACGGGAGCTTGGGCCTTCCCGGAGGGGTTTTCAGTGGGGAGAGCTGGGGGGGGGGGCTCAGCACTGCCCTGGGGAGACTCAGGGGTTTTCAGTGGGAGAGAGGCGATTCTATTTATCCTACAAGGTCCACGGAGGCCTGGTCCCTGGAGGAAGGAGTTCCCTGGGAGCCGGCAAAAGGGCATTGGCTGGTGGGGTGGGCAGTGGGTCTGGATGTGGGAGGTGAGGAGAGCAAGGGCTCAGGCGCCTGGCTTTTCTGGGTCAGACAATCCCATCCCCTAGGCAAGGAGCAGAGGGGCGGGAGCAGAGGGGCCAGGAGCAGAGGGGCCAGCAGAGGGGTGAGGAGCAGAGGGGCAAGGAGCAGAGGGGCAGGAGCAGAGGGGCCAGCAGAGGGGTGAGGAGTAGAGGGGCAAGGAGCAGAGGGGCGAGGAGCGGAGGGGCGAGGAGCAGCGCCCTGTATTGGTCTTCTGAGTGTTTGCCAAGGTCACGTGCACTCCGGAGGCTCTGGGTGTCTGGCACCACCCTCAAGCCCCCGGGGGGGGGCATGCCGGGCTACAGGCGCCGAGTGGGCACAGAGGGGCCACTCAGAGTGCCCGGCGGTTGTACTGCTGCCCTCCTGGCTGGGGGCTGCGGGCGGGAGACCTGAAGGGGGTGTGGGGGCACCAGTGCCAGCGCACAGGAGCAGGGTGGGCCGGTGGGACCCTGGGGATGGCCAGCGCTGTGGGCGCCCACAGGGAAGGGGGAGCCCACAGTAGCCTCAGGGTGGCTTGGAAGAGGGGCCAAGCCCCATAGTGGCACCCTGGTGTCCAAACGGGGGCGAGGCCTGACGGGCCAGATTCAGAGCTACGGTGTCCACAGGACTAGCAGTTCAAGCTCAGCACTGCCCTGGGGAGAGCTGGGGGGGCTCAGCACTGCCCTGGGGAGAGCTGGGGGGGGGGGACTCAGCACTGCCCTGGGGAGAGCTGGGGGGGGCTCAGCACTGCCCTGGGGAGAGCTGGGGGGGGCTCAGCACTGCCCTGGGGAGAGCTGGGGGGGGCTCAGCACTGCCCTGGGGGGGAGCTCAGCACTGCCCTGGGGAGAGCTGGGGGGGGGGGGCTCAGCACTGCCCTGGGGAGAGCTGGGGGGGACTTAGCACTGCCCTGGGGAGAGCTGGGGGGGGGCTCAGCACTGCCCTGGGGAGAGCTGGGGGGGACTCAGCACTGCCCTGGGGAGAGCTGGGGGGGGGGGCTCAGCACTGCCCTGGGGAGAGCTGGGGGGGGCTCAGCACTGTCCTGGGGGCGGGGGGGGGGGGGGGCTGGGATGCAGACAGGCTACCACCAGGGTAGACCTCTCGTTCTGGGATCTGTGCTGGGATAGTGCCGGTGGGGATGGGGCAGACGAGAGGAGGGGGGCAGGAGGAGGATGTGGGGCCCAGAGCACGGGTGTGGGAGGCTCCCCACAACCATCCACTCCACGAGGGGTGCCCCCCGCCCCGAGGAACCAGCTGGTGGATGGTAGTGAGGCTGGGAGCAGGGGCAGCCTGGCCGCACCCCTGGCCATGGAGACGGGCAAAGGGCTCCTGGGCCCCTCGCCTCTGAGGCCCCTCCCCGCTGGGCCACACCAGCCCCTCGTGCAGAAGGTGCCCTCCCTCCAGGCGGGCACAGCCTGTGGCGGGCACAGCTGGGCAGCAGAGTGCGCAGTGCGCCCCTCACTCACCGCCGCTCTCCGCCTCTGTGCCCCCTCCCAGTGCCTCGGAGCGAGCCCAGCCCAGAGGCCCCGCCCCGCCTGGGCACGCTGAGGGTGACGGAGCCCACCCCGCACTCGCTGCGCCTGTCCTGGACGGTCCCTGAGGGCCGCTTCGACTCCTTCGTGGTGCAGTACAGGGACAGGGACGGGCGGCCCCAGACGGTGCCCGTGGAGGGGCCGGAGCGCTCGCTCACCGTCTCCCCGCTGGACGCCGGCCGCACGTACAGGTTCAGTCTGTTCGGCATCGCCAGCAAGAGGCGGCACGGCCCCCTCGTCGCCGAGGGCACCACTGGTGAGTGGGCACCTGCGCCCAGGCGACCCCGACCAGTCCTAACCTTAACCCTAACCCTTCACACGCCTCAGCCAGGCACCTGCTGGGCCTCCCGAGACGGCTGGCTCCCCACCACAGGGCCACAGGCCTCGCCGCCTGCTGGCCGTCCAGGAAGATTCTAGACAGCCAGGGAAGATTCTAGACAGCCAGGGAAGATTCTAGACAGCCAGGGAAGATTCTAGACAGCCAGGGAAGATTCTAGACAGCCAGGGAAGAGCAGGGGTCCCCCACCCCCACCCCCAGCCCCACTTTTCCCTCAAGTCCTGCCTGGCAGCTCATTCCTGAGGGTCAGAGGGGAGGGAGGGCAGCGCTGGGGCCGAGGAGCGGGAGGGGGTGGCAGGTCGGAGAGGCTCTCGCGCTTAGTGCCTGAGGCAGCACCGACGGTGACCTCGGGGACAGGCCTCCGAGGCGTCTTCCAACCAGCACCAGCTCTTTTCTCAGACACCAGGGACCCGGCCCGCTGCCCCCCAGCCCGGTGTCCGCACGGCGGGGGGACCTGGGGGCCTGAGCCACCGGGTGGCGCTCACAAGCCGCACAAACCACTAGCCTGCGGCTCCGGAGCCTGTTTGCGGGCCGTGCCGAGCACCACACTTACCGTGACCAGCAGAGCAAGTCGCCCTGAAAGCTGCACCCCCTGTTTCCACAGCCGCCCAGGAGGCCGTGGAGGTGACCCCGAGACCCACAGAGCCCAGCACGGAGGCCCCCAGCCCCCCGTGGAGCCTCGCCTGGGGAGCTGACGGTGACCGGGTCCTCCCGGACTCGCTGAGCCTGGCCTGGACCATCCCCGAGGGCCAGTTTGACCACTTCCTGGTCCAGTACAAGAACGGGGACGGGCAGCCCAAGGCAGTGCGGGTGCCGGGACACGAGGCCGGGGTCACCATCTCGGGCCTGGAGCCGGCCCACAAGTACAAGATGCACCTGTACGGCGTCCACGCCGGCCAGCGCCAGGGCCCCGCCTCCGCCACCGGGGTGACGGGTGAGTGGGCGGGACGGCTGGTGGGCGCAGGGGCCCCTCTGCTCCGGGCTGGGCCGTGGTGCCCGCTGGGCGCCCGCAGGGCCCGGGGCCGGGCGTGACCAGGGTCGGGAGAAGACGGGACTTCCCACGGAGCCTGCCTCACCTCCCTGTGTGTGTCCTTCTCGCTGCAGAGGACGAGCCCCCCGGCCCCCGGAGCCCAGCACGGAGGCCCCCGAGGCCCCCCAGGAGCCCGCGCTGGGGGAGCTGACGGTGACGGGGTCCTCCCCGGACTCGCTGAGCCTGGCCTGGACCGTGGCCCGGGGCCACTTCGACGCCTTCACCGTGCAGTACAAGGACAGGGACGGGCGCCCCCAGGTGGTGCGTGTCGGGGGCGAGGAGAGCGCGGTGACCGTGCGGGGCCTGGAGCCGGGGCGCAAGTACAAGCTGCACCTGTACGGCCTGCACGGGGGGCGGCGCGTGGGCCCCGCGGCCGCCCTGGGCCTGACCGGTGAGTGGGCGGGTTCCATTTCCTCCCCGGTGCCCAGCCTCTCTGTGGTGCGGTCCTTGCCGGGGGCCCGTGCCCCACCATCTTGGGGTAGACGAGGAGGAGCGTTCACAGGGACTGACTGCGCCAGCTGCCTGCAGGGCCTCGGGCCACGTTTAAGCCTCGGTGCCTGTTTCCTCGCCCGTAAAACGGGCCGTGCCTGCCGCACAGGGCATCTGTGGAGGGCACCTGTCCGCGCTGCCTCCGGGCTGCTGTGGCTCCTCTCCCCTGCTGCCTCGCTGGTCAGTGTGCCTGAGGCCCGGCCGCCGGGGGCGGAGCTCTCCCCCTCACCCCCCTCGTGAGCACCTTGCAGCCAGGAGAAGCCTCCCGCTGGCTGCCCAGCCACCGCGCAGGGCCCGGCCCGGGCCCCTGGAGCCGCAGCACAGAGGCCGGCCCGGCGCCCGGGGCCCTCCCGCTGCCCTGCCCCCGGGCCCAGCGAGGAGCGCCCTGCCTCTGGTTCGCTGAGGGAAGGACCACGTTTGAAAAACCACGTTTACTGTCGGGAGCGAGCACAGTTGCCAGCAGGGAACTGAGAGGTTTGAGCGAGGCTGAGGTCCACAGAGCCCGCCCTCCCATGACCTGGTTGGCTTAGTTTCCAGAACCTCACCGGGTTTCTTTCCTGTAGCCGGCATGAGAGGAGGGCGGGGAAAGCGGCCGGTCCGCGCAGGGCAGGGTGCGGGCCGGGCCAGCAGGAGCAAGGCCTGCGGCGAGTTAGAAACGTTTCCAAACTGGAAACATGCCAGGGGCAGCCTGGGCCGCCATGCCCGGCGGTGGGCATAGTCCCGCCCTCCCGGGCGAGCCAGGCCACCAACCAGGAGGCCTGAGGCGAGGGCCAGCTCCTTTCCCGTGGCCGGAAGCACCGAGAAGCGAGCAGAGCCCAGGCCGTGAAATGAAGCGTCCCTGCCCTCTCCGCTCAGACCCATCTCTTCCTGAGGCCTCGGCAGCAGCCTGTTTTCATTTTACTTTTAATCCATTTCTACTGGTTTCAGGGGCAGGGAGAGGGAGGGAGGGAGAGAACATCAGTGATGAGAGAGAATCACTGATTGGCTGTCCCGTAGGCGTCTCTACTGGGGAGTGACCCTGACCTCCTGGTTCCTTGGTTGACGCTCAGCCACGCATTACCTTAGCCAACGCGTGGTGACCACTGGTGAGGGGCACAGCCAGGGCTCCTGTGCCGGGCACCCATGCTAAGCGGGGGGCCGGGCACAGGCCCGTCAGCGGTGCCGTGTGACCTGGCCCCACAGGGAGGCAGGGAGCCCGGAGGCGAGTGACGGAAGGTGGTGGGGAGGGCCCGCTGAGGAAGGACGAGCACAGGCCGCCCAGGCCTTGGAGACGGCCCTTGGGGCAGAGGGAAGGTGCCCCAACACCGGTGGGCTGGCGAGGAGTGTTGTGGAATTGGGGGCTGTGAGGTGGACGTGCAGGCCTCGGGGCGCCTGCCGTCAGGGCGTGGCTTTGCCCTGGATGAGATGGATGCCCCTGACCACCTGCTGACTGTGGGGAGCAGAGGAGGTGGGGGCGAGGCAGGTGGTTTGGGGGACAAGGTGAGGGTGAGGCAGGCGATGGGGGGTGGTCCGGCGTCCGGAGGGCTGGCGCTGCCTGGCGGAGGCGGCGGAGGGTGAGCATGCAGCCTCTCAGGTGGTGCCCGCAGGACTTCCCCTGGGCCTGGCGGCTTGGGGTGCGGAGTGGGCAGCCGAGGGGCAGCAGCTGGGGGCCGGGCGCGGGGCGGACGGCCGAGTGCTGAGCAAGCAGTCCGGGGCCGCTCCCCCAGCCTCAGTGGCGGCCGGCAGCCCGCAGAGCCCCAGGGCCTGGGAGGATGAGGGCAGGGCTGGGCCCAGCAGGGTTTGATGCCCGACCCCCTCGCGGCTCCAGGAGGACAGTGACGTGCTCACCACCCACCCGGGGAGGAGGCTTTCCTAACGGCCGCCTCCCCTCCCTCAGCTCCGCCGGGAGCCGCTCCTGCAGCCACCGAGCCGTCCCCGGGGCCGCGCCTGGGGGCGCTGACTGTGACCGGCGTGACGCCCCGCTCTGTGGGCCTCGCGTGGACCGTCCCCGAGGGCCAGTTCGACTCCTTCGTGGTCCAGTTCGAGGACAGGGACGGGCAGCTGCGGACGGTGCCGGTGGCCGCAGACCAGCGGGAGGCCACGGTGCCCGGCCTGGAGCCCGCCCGCGGGTACAGGATGCTCCTCTACGGGCTCCGCGGCGGGCAGCGCCGGGGCCCGCTCTCCGTGGACGCTGTGACAGGTGAGTGAGGCCCAGGCAGGCCCAGCCATGGCTTTCCAGGGCCCACGCCATCTCTCTCAGGTCTGCCCGCCTCCCTGCACAGTCCCCCCTCACCCTCCCTCCCGCCCTCTGTCTCCCTCTCGCCTGCCCCACTTCCGATGCCTCTCCCGCTGCCTCTCACTGTCTAGCCGGCTCCTCCACTCTCTTCACATGCCCGCCATGGTCGGACATTGCTGCCACTGCCCCTGCCGCCCACTTGGTGGCGTCAGGTGCCAGTCACCCCGGGAATCCAGTCGCAGGCGCTCAGCTCCCAGGCCCTCCTGCCCTCGTGGTTTCCTGGTCTGGTTTCCACCGTGTGTGCAGTGTTAGCCTGGCTGGTTTGGCTCAGTGCCCAGAGCGTCGGCCTGTGGACCGAAGGATTCTAGGTTCGATTCTGGTCAGGGCACATGCCCGGGTTACAGGCTCAGTCCAGGCACAATCCAATGGGGGGGGGGGGCGGGGGGGGGGGAGTGTGCAGGAGGCAGCCGAGCAATGATTCTCTCTCATCATTGATGTTCCTAACTCTCTCTTCCTCTCCCTTCCTCTCTGAAAGCAATAAGAATGTATTTCTAAAACACGGTAAAATCAGCCCTGGCCGATGTGGCTCCGCTGGTTGGCAGCGTCCTGTGCACTGCAGGGCCGTGGGTTCGATTCCTAGTGGGCACATGCCCAGGCTGTGGGTTCGATCCCTCGTCGGGTGCCAGCAGGAGGCAGCCCCCCGATGTTTCTCACTCACAGCAGTTTTTCTCCCTCTCCCTTCCTCTCTCTTGAATAAATGGAAAGCATATCCTCGGGTGAGGATTAAGAAATAAGTAAACGTAAAAGCTGTAGCATAAAGTGCACGGGGTTACAAAGGAAGTCAAAGGCGTCAACGTACCGTTACCAAAGGCTGTTACATGCGAGTGTGAGGCTTTGGCGGGGACCCCTGTGCCGCCGGTAAAGGAGGGCTCAGAGGCACCAGCGGAGTCCGCGGCAATTCTAGGGCGATGGGAAGACAGCTGCAGCCACAGGCGCTGCTAGAGCCGTGGTCGGCAACCTGCGGCTCGAGAGCCACAGGCGGCTCTTTGCCCCTTGAGTGTGGCTCTTCCACAAAATACCACGTGCGGGGCCGCACGGACAGCACCATTGAAACTCCGTGGCCAACGCGCCCCGAAAGAAATTTCAGTCGTACTGTTGGTATTTGGCTCTGTTGACGAGTGAGTTTGCCGACCACGAAGCTAGAACTCCGCTGTCCACAGCTGGTGAGAGCTTTTGTGGGTTAATTTGAACCAAACAGAGGACAATTGCTGGGAAGCAGAGTCTCAGCAGAGGGGGAAATGCCCTGGGAAAGGCTCCTTGCGCCCTGCTTTCCACACTAGGGGCAGAGGAGAGGCGAGAGGGCCACACGCACCCCGGGTGCTGGGCGGGAGGCGGGCGGGGGCGGGGGCACGGTTAGCTGCAGGGCAGGGCAGGCAGCTGCCAGCGCGGGCTGCCCGGAGGGGCCAGGGGCAGGGAAGCCGCCTGTGACTGCGTGGCGGCTGGCCAGCCGTGCCAGCCCAGGCGGACAGGGCAGCAGCGGCGCAGTCAGGGGCAGGTGGACTCATGTCGGGAGACGCTGACCCAGGACGGGCCCGCCCACTGCGGTCAGCACGGGGCCCGTTTGTCCACGTGGCTGCCGCAGAGCCGGAGCCTGGGGCAGCTGTCCCCCGAGCGCTCACCGGCCCTCTGTCCTCCGCCCGCTACGGCCGCAGAGCGCCCCCACGAGCCGCGCCTGGGGGAGCTGACCGTGGCAGGCGTGACCCCGAGCTCCGTGGGGCTCTCGTGGACGGTTCCCGAGGGCGAGTTCGACTCCTTCGCCGTCCAGTACGAGGACAGGGCGGGGCGGCCCCAGGTGCTGCCTGTGGCGGGCGGCCTCAGGGAGGCCAGCGTCCGGGGCCTGGACGCCGCCCGCAGGTACGAGCTGCTGCTCTACGGGCTGCACCGGGGCCGGCGCCTGGGGCCCCTCTCGGCCCTCGCCGTGACAGGTGAGTGCACGGCTGGGCCGCCCGTCCGCCTTCCTCCGGCTCTGCCCCCTCTCCCTCTCCCCCTCTCCCTCTCCCCCTCTCCCTCTCCCTCTCCCCCCTCTCCCTCTCCCCCTCTCCCTCTCCCCCTCTCCCTCTCCCCCCTCTCCCTCTCCCCCCTCTCCCTCTCCCCCCTCTCCCTCTCCCCCTCTCCCTCTCCCCCCTCTCCCTCTCCCCCCTCTCCCTCTCCCCCCTCTCCCTCTCCCCCTCTCCCTCTCCCCCTCTCCCTCTCCCCCCTCTCCCTCTCCCCCCTATACCTCTCCCCCCTATACCTCTCCCCCCTATACCCCCTCGTTCCCCCCTCTCATTCTCCCCCCTCCCTCTTCCTCTCCTCCTCTACCCCTCTCCCTCTCCCCCCTCTCCCTCTCCCACCTCTCCTCTCCCCGCCTCTCCCCCCTCTCCCTGTCCCCGCCTCTCTCGCCTCTCCGTCTCCCCCCTCTCCCTCTCCCCTCTCTCCGTATCCCCCCTCTCCCTCTCCCCCCTCTCCCTCTCCCCACCTCTCCCCCCTCTCCTTGTCCCCACTCTACCCCTCTCCATCTCCCCCCTCTCGTCTCCCCCCTCTCCATCTCCCCCCTCTCCCTCTCCCCCCTCTCCCTCTCCCCCCTATACCCCCCTCACTCCCCCCTCTCATTCTCCCCCCCTCTTCCTCTCCCCCTCTCCCCCTCTCCCTCTCCCCCCTCTCCCCGCCTCTCCCCCCTCTCCCTGTCCCCGCCTCTCTCGCCTCTCCCTCTCCCCCCCTCGCCATTTCTGAACTTTCTAGGACCCTTTTTGGGGGAAAGGATCTGCGATATGGAGATAATTTACATGCAGCAGAGTTCTCACGTTTGGGCACACGTGTCTCTGAACCCCAATCCGCTGCGCCCCTGGCGGGCAGCGCGGCCACGGCGGCGGCTGCAGATGCCCTTTGGGGAGATCCCCTGCAGAACCGGACACGGCCCTTCGTGTCGTGTCTTGTGTTTAGCATCACGCGAGGAAGTGGCTCGCTGTGTAGCAATGGGTGGCGCCCCTGGCCACCGCGTACCGCCCCTTTCCTCCCCCCGGAGACCTGGGGCGGCGACAGACCCCTCACGGCCTCTGCCTGTCTCTGCACAGCCCCCAGGGAGGACGACGGAGCGGGGGCCACAGCCCCACGCCCTGCAGAGGCGGAGCCGCAGCTCGGGGAACTGACGGTGGTCCAGGCCACCCCACACACCCTGCGCCTGTCCTGGACGGTCACGGAGGGGCAGCTGGACTCCTTCGAGGTCCAGTACACAGACCAGGAAGGGCAGCGCCGCGCGGTCAGTGCAGGGGGCGGCCGGAGGGACGTCACCCTCTCCGGCCTGCAGGCCGGCCACAGGTACCGCGTGGAGCTGTACGGGATCCGGGGCCCCCAGCGCCTGGGCCCCGTCCGCGTGGAGGCCCTGACAGGTGAGCGGGAGGAGCTGCCGCCCCACGTCCTGCACCGGCCAGCCCGACGCCTCTCTCAGGCCCTTCTGCTCCCGTCTCTGTTCAGCTCCTGGGGACAACGAGGAGGAACCTTCAGAACCGCCCACCACCCCCCAACCCCCCGTGGAGCCTCGCCTGGGGGAGCTGACGGTGACCGGGTCCTCCCCGGACTCGCTGAGCCTGGCCTGGACCGTCCCCGAGGGCCAGTTTGACCACTTCCTGGTCCAGTACAAGAACGGGGACGGGCAGCCCAAGGCGGTGCGGGTGCCGGGACACGAGGCCGGGGTCACCATCTCGGGCCTGGAGCCGGCCCACAAGTACAAGATGCACCTGTACGGCGTCCACGCCGGCCAGCGCCAGGGCCCCGTCTCCGCCACCGGGGTGACGGGTGAGTGGGCGGGGCGCCCGGGGGCCTGCAGCTCCCACTGTGATGGCTGGTGGGCGCAGGGGCCCCTCTGCGCCGGGCTGGGCCGTGGTGCCCGCTGGGCGCCCGCAGGGCCCGGGGCCGGGCGTGACCAGGCTCGGGAGAAGACGGGACTTCCCCACGGAGCCTGCCTCACCTCCCTGTGTGTGTCCTTCTCGCTGCAGAGGACGAGCCCCCCGGCCCCCCGGAGCCCAGCACGGAGGCCCCCAACGCCCCCCAGGAGCCCGTGCTGGGGGAGCTGACGGTGACGGGGTCCTCCCCGGACTCGCTGAGCCTGGCCTGGACCGTGGCCCGGGGCCACTTCGACGCCTTCACCGTGCAGTACAAGGACAGGGACGGGCGGCCCCAGGTGGTGCGTGTCGGGGGCGAGGAGAGCGCGGTGACCGTGCGGGGCCTGGAGCCGGGGCGCAAGTACAAGATGCACCTGTACGGCCTGCACGGGGGGCGGCGCGTGGGCCCCGCGGCCGCCCTGGGCCTGACCGGTGAGTGGGCGGCGGGCGGAGGGCCTGGGAGACTGCCTCTGTCGCCGTCCTCGGGGACACACCGTCCCCCGCCCGGCTCCACGCTGGCCGGGGTCCCGGTGGAGGCCGTGCCTGGCAGGGGCTGGGCTGCAGAGTGGCTCCCCCACAGGGGCCTGGGCAGTGATGCTGCTGGTCTCCAGGCTCGGGCCACACCTCAGGCCCGGGGGCGGACACTTCCTGAGAGCCTGTGGGGGGAGTCCCGCCGCGTCCCTTCCTTCCCGCCCCTGGCCTCCTGGCGCCGGGAGGCCTGACGGGCCTGAGGAGCTCAGGGGCAGCCTCTGGCCGCCACCCCCAGCTCAGGGTCAGACCTCTCCAGACCTAGGACGGGGTCAGCCAACATGGGAGCCCTGGGCCTCGCCGCGGGAGCTCACGGGTCAACCTTGAACTTGGCAGAGAGACGAGGTCTATCCTAATGGGGCTCCCGGTGGTGGGAAGACAGGCTGGGAACCCACAGAACAGGCCAAGCAGGGGGGACAGTAGACGGGGTATGACAGGAAGCCCTGGGGCAGGCCAGGCCTGGGCTGGAGGCCTAGGCAGCCCGTCCACACTCCCCCAGGACAGCTGAGGCCGCGGTCAGGCCGGCGTCGGCACGGTGACGGCACCATAGGACAGAGTGGGTCACATCCACGGGGCACAGGCTGGGGACGGGGAGCACGGGGGCACCGCAGGGTTTGGGTGGAATGCTGGGAGTGGGGGGCAGTCCCGAGAAGGGGTGCAGAGGTAGGCAGCTCAGGCAGCAGGGCTCCTGCGGGCACAGAGGGTTGTGCAGCTTTAAGTAAGACCGACTCCATCACCGAGCATATTCGGTCCCATTCTGACCCTGAGCAGAGGGGTGGGAGGGAGGCGGGAACAGCAGGAGAAAGGGGAGCACAGGGGATTGCTGGGGTGGCCAGGCAGGACATTGGGCTGCAGGTGTGTGGGGAGGGGAGATGGGAGAGGAATTCAGAGAGAGGGAGATCCGGGCAGCTGAGGACTGAGGAGGCGCAGGGCCAGGGAGGCTGAGCTGTTTGGGAGCCAAGTCCTGAGCCAGAGGAGTGAGATGCCCCCAGACCCAGTGTAGGGAGCCCAGCGCACAAGGACCATGGGCCTGTGTTCAGAGCAGAGCCTGTGCTGAGGGGCCCAGGGGTGCTGGTGGGGTGGGGGGGCAGTGCTGGAGGAGGGGCCCAGGGGTGCTGCGGGGGAGATGGGGGAGGAAGGCTGACTGTGAGGGTTGAAGGAGACATTAGAGGGACCAGAAAGAATGGGAGTCAGAGCTCTGAGGACGGCAGACTCTGCTCCTCACTGTCTTATGTTTGCAATGGGCCCTCCGCTGAGGGCGGAGGAGACCTCACCTGTCCTCCATGTCTCCGTCCAGCTCGTCCAGCTCCCGACTTCGAAGCTGGAACCACCCAAGTCCCGCCCACCACCACCCCCGAGCCCCCCGTGGAGCCTCGCCTGGGGGAGCTGACGGTGACCGGGTCCTCCCCGGACTCGCTGAGCCTGGCCTGGACCGTCCTCGAGGGCCAGTTTGACCACTTCCTGGTCCAGTACAAGAACGGGGACGGGCAGCCCAAGGCGGTGCGGGTGCCGGGACACGAGGCCGGGGTCACCATCTCGGGCCTGGAGCCGGCCCACAAGTACAAGATGCACCTGTACGGCGTCCACGCCGGCCAGCGCCAGGGCCCCGTCTCCGCCACCGGGGTGACGGGTGAGTGGGCGGGCTCCCGGGGGCCTGCAGCTCCCACTGTGATGGCTGGTGGGCGCAGGGGCCCCTCTGCTCCGGCCTGGGCCGTGGTGCCTGCTGGGCGCCCGCAGGGCCCGGGGCCGGGCGTGACCAGGGTCGGGAGAAGACGGGACTTCCCCACGGAGCCTGCCTCACCTCCCTGTGTGTGTCCTTCTCGCTGCAGAGGACGAGCCCCCCGGCCCCCCGGAGCCCAGCACGGAGGCCCCCGAGGCCCCCCAGGAGCCCGTGCTGGGGGAGCTGACGGTGACGGGGTCCTCCCCGGACTCGCTGAGCCTGGCCTGGACCGTGGCCCGGGGCCACTTCGACGCCTTCACCGTGCAGTACAAGGACAGGGACGGGCGGCCCCAGGTGGTGCGTGTCGGGAGCGAGGAGAGCGCGGTGACCGTGCGGGGCCTGGAGCCGGGGCGCAAGTACAAGATGCACCTGTACGGCCTGCACGCGGGGCGGCGCGTGGGCCCCGCGGCCGCCCTGGGCCTGACCGGTGAGTGGGCGGCGGGCGGAGGGCCTGGGAGACTGCCTCTGTCGCCGTCCTCGGGGACACACCGCCCCCCGCCCGGCTCCACGCTGGCCGGGGTCCCGGTGGAGGCCGTGCCTGGCAGGGGCTGGGCTGCAGAGTGGCTCCCCCACAGGGGCCTGGGCAGTGATGCTGCTGGTCTCCAGGCTCGGGCCACACCTCAGGCCCGGGGGCGGACACTTCCTGAGAGCCTGTGGGGGGAGTCCCGCCGCGTCCCTTCCTTCCCGCCCCTGGCCTCCTGGCGCCGGGAGGCCTGACGGGCCTGAGGAGCTCAGGGGCAGCCTCTGCCGCCGCCCCCAGCTCAGGGTCAGACCTCTCCAGACCTAGGACGGGGTCAGCCAACATGGGAGCCCTGGGCCTCGCCGCGGGAGCTCACGGTCGACCTTGAACTTGGCAGAGAGACAAGGTCTTTCCTAATGTGGCTCCCGGTGGTGGGAAGACAGGCTGGGAACCCACAGAACAGGCCAAGCAGGGGGGACAGTAGACGGGGTATGACAGGAAGCCCTGGGGCAGGCCAGGCCTGGGCTGGAGGCCTAGGCAGCCCGTCCACACTCCCCCAGGACAGCTGAGGCCGCGGTCAGGCCGGCGTCGGCACGGTGACGGCACCATAGGACAGAGTGGGTCACATCCACGGGGCACAGTGTGCAAAGGCTGGGGACGGGGAGCACGGGGGCACCGCAGGGTTTGGGTGGAATGCTGGGAGTGGGGGGCAGTCCCGAGAAGGGGTGCAGAGGTAGGCAGCTCAGGCAGCAGGGCTCCTGCGGGCACAGAGGGTTGTGCAGCTTTAAGTAAGACCGACTTCATCACCGAGCATATTCGGTCCCATTCTGACCCTGAGCAGAGGGGTGGGAGGGAGGCGGGAACAGCAGGAGAAAGGGGAGCACAGGGGATTGCTGGGGTGGCCAGGCAGGACATTGGGCTGCAGGTGTGTGGGGAGGGGAGATGGGAGAGGAATTCAGAGAGAGGGAGGTCCGGGCAGCTGAGGACTGAGGAGGCGCAGGGCCAGGGAGGCTGAGCTGTTTGGGAGCCAAGTCCTGAGCCAGAGGAGTGAGATGCCCCCAGACCCAGTGCAGGGAGCCCAGCGCACAAGGACCATGGGCCTGTGTTCAGAGCAGAGCCTGTGCTGAGGGGCCCAGGGGTGCTGGTGGGGTGAGGGGGGCGGTGCTGGAGGAGGGGCCCAGGGGTGCTGGTGGGGTGAGGGGGGCGGTGCTGGAGGAGGGGCCCAGGGGTGCTGGTGGGGTGGGGGGGGCGGTGCTGGAGGAGGGGCCCAGGGGTGCTGGTGGGGTGGGGGGGCGGTGCTGGAGGAGGGGCCCAGGGGTGCTGCGGGGGAGATGGGGGAGGAAGGCTGACTGTGAGGGTTGGAGGAGACATTAGAGGGACCAGAAAGAATGGGAGTCAGAGCTCTGAGGACGGCAGACTCTGCTCCTCACTGTCTTATGTTTGCAATGGGCCCTCCGCTGAGGGCGGAGGAGACCTCACCTGTCCCCCATGTCTCCGCCCAGCTCGTCCAGCTCCCGACTTCGAAGCTGTGACCACCCAAGTCCCGCCCACCACCACCCCCAAGCCCCCCGTGGAGCCTCGCCTGGGGGAGCTGACGGTGACCGGGTCCTCCCCGGACTCGCTGAGCCTGGCCTGGACCGTCCTCGAGGGCCAGTTTGACCACTTCCTGGTCCAGTACAAGAACGGGGACGGGCAGCCCAAGGCGGTGCGGGTGCCGGGACACGAGGCCGGGGTCACCATCTCGGGCCTGGAGCCGGCCCACAAGTACAAGATGCACCTGTACGGCGTCCACGCCGGCCAGCGCCAGGGCCCCGCCTCCGCCACCGGGGTGACGGGTGAGTGGGCGGGACGGCTGGTGGGCGCAGGGGCCCCTCTGCTCCGGGCTGGGCCGTGGTGCCCGCTGGGCGCCCGCAGGGCCCGGGGCCGGGCGTGACCAGGGTCGGGAGAAGACGGGACTTCCCCACGGAGCCTGCCTCACCTCCCTGTGTGTGTCCTTCTCGCTGCAGAGGACGAGCCCCCCGGCCCCCCGGAGCCCAGCACGGAGGCCCCCGAGGCCCCCCAGGAGCCCGTGCTGGGGGAGCTGACGGTGACGGGGTCCTCCCCGGACTCGCTGAGCCTGGCCTGGACCGTGGCCCGGGGCCACTTCGACGCCTTCACCGTGCAGTACAAGGACAGGGACGGGCGGCCCCAGGTGGTGCGTGTCGGGGGCGAGGAGAGCGCGGTGACCGTGCGGGGCCTGGAGCCGGGGCGCAAGTACAAGCTGCACCTGTACGGCCTGCACGCGGGGCGGCGCGTGGGCCCCGCGGCCGCCCTGGGCCTGACCGGTGAGTGGGCGGCGGGCGGAGGGCCTGGGAGACTGCCTCTGTCGCCGTCCTCGGGGACACACCGCCCCCCGCCCGGCTCCACGCTGGCCGGGGTCCCGGTGGAGGCCGTGCCTGGCAGGGGCTGGGCTGCAGAGTGGCTCCCCCACAGGGGCCTGGGCAGTGATGCTGCTGGTCTCCAGGCTCGGGCCACACCTCAGGCCCGGGGGCGGACACTTCCTGAGAGCCTGTGGGGGGAGTCCCGCCGCGTCCCTTCCTTCCCGCCCCTGGCCTCCTGGCGCCGGGAGGCCTGACGGGCTGGAGGAGCTCAGGGGCAGCCTCTGCCGCCGCCCCCAGCTCAGGGTCAGACCTCTCCAGACCTAGGACGGGGTCAGCCAACATGGGAGCCCTGGGCCTCGCCGCGGGAGTTCACGGTCGACCTTGAACTTGGCAGAGAGACAAGGTCTATCCTAATGGGGCTCCTGGTGGTGGGAAGACAGGCTGGGAACCCACAGAACAGGCCAAGCAGAGTGGGGGCGGGGGGTGGGGGTGTTAATGACAGGAAGCCCTGAGGCAGGCCAGGCCCGGGATGTGAGGCTGCAGTCAGGCAGGTTGGCACGGAGACAGCACCATAGGACAAAGAGTGGCTCACATCCAGGGTGGCACAGCTGGTGCATAGGCTGGGGAAGGAGAGCCCGGGGGCACCAAGAGGATTCAGGTTTCTGATCGGGTCTGAGCTCTTTGGGAGCAAAGTTGAGCCAGCGGAGTGAGATGCCTCCAGACCCAGTGGAGGGAGCCCACAGAGCAGAGCCTGTGCTGAAGGGGCCCAGGGGTGCTGGTGGGATGGGGGAGGCGGGTGTGGTGGAGGGTTCACAGGGGTGCTGTTGGGGTGGGGGAGGAGGGTGCTGGAGCACGGAGCACAGTGGTGCTTGTGAGGGGTGTGAGATGGGGGAGGAAGGAGACATTAGAGGAACCAGAAAGAATTGGAATTAGGAGGGGAAAACAAAGATGGTGGCCTAGGTAAGCACCTAAACTGCTGTCTCACACAACAACTAAAAGACAGTACGGACATCATCCAAAGCCACAGGACAGGTGGCTGAGTGGGAAATCCATACTAGAAAGGAGAGAGGCTCAGGGATCGGATTGGGAGCCACAAAGCTCTGAGGTAGGGAGACACGGGCAGAGAGGAAGGGCGGCTGAGTGCCTGGCTGGCCGGAGGGGAATGGAAGCCCAGCCCCAGCTGAAACCCCGTGGGCCCAGGCTCATACCGGTGGAGTCTGGACTGTAGAGAAAGGCACCTGGAGCTCAGAGACTGGGAAACTAGGGGGAGCCGGGAGCCGCAGCAGGCAGGGTGTAGAATCATGAGCCAGTGAGTGCACGCAGAGAGGTCTGACTGCGGAGGTTGCTGCAGCCTCTCCATAGCGGAAAGAGTCGGAAGCTCCTGCCTGCACTGAACCCCAGTTCCAACTGCACTGAGCACTGAAACCCAGTTCTGGGTGAGCCCCTGGGGCACCCACACTCTTACAAGGGGAATCTGGACAGTCAGGTGGAAACTCAGGGGATCTGTGGAAGGCAGAGGTCTGAGGCACATGCACAAGGGCAGGGCAGATAGGAAGCCAAGACTGTCAACTCAGCCCTGAGATTCAGCTTGGGCTGAGCACAGAGGCTGTTGCAATTTTGCAAGTCTGGTCCTATAAGACTGTCTCTAATACAGAAGGTATCCCGGCATAGACACAGCTGATACATCCAATTGGCCTGGAGTCAATTCCTCCCAGTGATACCAACAACAATCAAGATGTAACCAAAGGGGAGGACGAAGAGAGTCTACCTCAGGTAGCTGGGGAAGCTGACCCATCAGCCCATATAAGACACTGAGCACATAGAGCCATCCTGCCAATTCAGGGAAGCAGTGAAAATGCCGAGTCAAGGAAACAGATCTTAAACGAAAGAAATGGAGGCAAACAAAAGACTGGATATAGAGTTCAAAACCATGGTTATAAGGTTTTTCAAGAATTTCTTAGAAAAGGCCAATAAATTTAACAAGACCCTCGAGGATATGAAAAAGGGCCAACTAGAAATTAAACATAAACTGTCTGAAATAAAAAATATTATACAGAGACCCAACAGCAGACTAGAGGAACACAAGAATCAAGTCAAAGATTTGGAATATAAAGAGGCAAAGAACACTCCTCCAGAGAAGCAAGAAGAGAAGAGAATCCAGAAAGTTGATGATAGTGTAAGGAGCCTCTGGGACAACTTCAAGTGTAGCAACATCAGAATTATGGGAGTGCCAGAAAAAAAGAGCAAGATACTAAAAACCTGTTTGAAGAAATAATATCAGGAAACTTCTCCCATCTGGTGAAAGAAATAGACTTACAAGTCCAGGAAGCGCACAGAACCCCAAACAAAAGGAATCCAAAGAGGACCACACCAAGACACATCATAATTAAATTCCAAGGGCAAAAGACAAAGAGAGAATATTAAAAGCAGCAAGAGAAAAACAGTTAGTTGCCTATAAAGGAGCACCCATATGATTATCAGCTGATTTTTCAACAGAAACTATGCAGGCCAGATGGGAGTGACAAGAAATATTCAAAGTGATGAATAGCAAGAACCTACAACCAAGATTACTCTACCCAGCAAAGTTATCATTCAGAATTGAAGGGCAGATAAAGAGCTTCACAGATAAGAAGAAGCTAAAGGAGTCCATCACCACTAACCCAGAATTATATGAAATGCTGAAAGGTATTCTTTAAGAAGAGAAAGAAGAAGAAAAAAGTAAAGATAAAAATTATGATTAACAAATACATATATATCAACAAGTGAATCTAAAAATCAAGTGAATTAAAAATCTGAGGAACAGAATAAACTGGTGAATATAATAGAATCAGGGGCAAAGAAAGGGAGTGGATTGATAATTATCAGGGGGAAAGGGGTGTGGGCAATGCAGGGAGAGACTGGACTAAAATCGTACACCTATGGATGAGGACAATGGGGGAGGAGGGAAGGGCAGAAGGTGGGGTGGAAACCGGGTGGAAGGGAGCTGTGGGGCAGGAGAAAGGAGAAACAATTGTAGTAATCTGAGCAATAAAGATTTATTTAGTTAAAAAAAAAAAATACCAATTTGAGAAACAATATACCACATAGCCTGGAGGAGGGATCTTCCAGCCTAAGTAATAGCAAAAGATTTTGCTCATACACGTAGCAGAGATTTGGAACTCAAGTGACTGAGAAGTAACAGAATTGCAAACGATTGCATAAAGTCTTGTGAGTTATGCCTCTAAACAATTCTGAATAGACTTACATATTCTCTTCTTACTATAAGAATTAAATATTTTTCTCTATAAAAAGTAAAAAAAAAAAAGAATGGGAGTCAGAGCTCCGAGGACGGCAGACTCTGCTCCTCAGTGTCTTATGTTTGCAATGGGCCCTCCGCTGAGGGCGGAGGAGACCTCACCTGTCCCCCATGTCTCCGTCCAGCTCGTCCAGCTCCCGACTTCGAAGCTGTGACCACCCAAGTCCCGCCCACCACCACCCCCCAGCCCCCCGTGGAGCCTCGCCTGGGGGAGCTGACGGTGACCGGGTCCTCCCCGGACTCGCTGAGCCTGGCCTGGACCGTCCCCGAGGGCCAGTTTGACCACTTCCTGGTCCAGTACAAGAACGGGGACGGGCAGCCCAAGGCGGTGCGGGTGCCGGGACACGAGGCCGGGGTCACCATCTCGGGCCTGGAGCCGGCCCACAAGTACAAGATGCACCTGTACGGCGTCCACGCCGGCCAGCGCCAGGGCCCCGCCTCCGCCACCGGGGTGACGGGTGAGTGGGCGGGACGGCAGATGGGCGCAGGGGCCCCTCTGCTCCGGGCTGGGCCGTGGTGCCCGCTGGGCGCCCGCAGGGCCCGGGGCCGGGCGTGACCAGGGTCGGGAGAAGACGGGACTTCCCCACGGAGCCTGCCTCACCTCCCTGTGTGTGTCCTTCTCGCTGCAGAGGACGAGCCCCCCGGCCCCCCGGAGCCCAGCACGGAGGCCCCCGAGGCCCCCCAGGAGCCCGTGCTGGGGGAGCTGACGGTGACGGGGTCCTCCCCGGACTCGCTGAGCCTGGCCTGGACCGTGGCCCGGGGCCACTTCGACGCCTTCACCGTGCAGTACAAGGACAGGGACGGGCGGCCCCAGGTGGTGCGTGTCGGGGGTGAGGAGAGCGCGGTGACCGTGCGGGGCCTGGAGCCGGGGCGCAAGTACAAGATGCACCTGTACGGCCTGCACGGGGGGCGGCGCGTGGGCCCCGCGGCCGCCCTGGGCCTGACCGGTGAGTGGCTACTGAAGGGTCCCAGGGTTGGGCTTAGGAAAGGTCTCTGTAGTGGCGTCAGAGTCTCTTCCAGTTCAGTCCATAACCTCTCGACCTCTGACCCACACCCCATCCACTAGGCAGCTCAGGACAGGGGTGGTCCACGGCCAGGAAGCAGGTTTCAGGGCAGGGCCCAGCCATCCGGGAGGCCTTGGGTACTGAAGCGTCAAGCGACCCCTGCCATGCCGTGTGGCTCTCCGCTGGGCCTGCAGCTCTGGAAAGAGCTCTTTGGGGAGTCTGGGATATAGGTCTTGGAATATGAATGCAATCAACCAGCATTTATATATACAATTTCAAACAAGCAGGAAGAGTGGAATAATGAAGGCCCAGGGTCATCACCTGCTTCCACCATATATCAGCTCTTCCAGGAGGCTCGTCACAGAATGCCTCTTTATTAACCACTTGATTGACATAATTCACATACCAGAAAAGTCATCTCTTTCAGTATGCATCTTGTGGATCTGTAGTGTGTTTCCCGTGTGCATTGTCTGGCTTCTTCCCTGAGCACATGTTTGAGGTCCACCCATGTTGTAGCCTCAAGCAGTACTTTATTCCTCTGTAGAGCCAAGTGGTATTCCTTATAGAGTAGACCACTGCTGTGTTTTTACATTCAACTGCACTTCCTCACCATATTTACAGTCCTCTCTTTAAAAAGGCTGTTTAAAAATGACCTATGATAAGGATTGTACCTTAAAAATGAACAGTCATTTCTTTGTGTCCTCAAGTATCAGTCACTGCTACAGTCTCCTGGTTTTATCATATTTCTTGTTTTCCAAATTTGTTGCTGAAATTTGGTCTAAATAAAGAAGGTAGACAGGCAGATTTTAAGTGGCGGTGGAGTAAGTGGATGTTGCAGAGACACGCTCCCAGGACCAAACTGGAATTACAACTGAAATACGGAAAAACCTCTGGAATAATTAATGGAAGACTCACGGGAGAAAACCCTGATAATAGAGGATGGAAAGTGGAGATTGCATAAAGACTGGTTGGAAGGGCCAAGGCACAAAAGAGCTGGCTGGGCTCCAACAGACAGAAACTGAAGTCCTGGAGAGATATCTCAGCTGTGGGGGTGCCACTGAGAACTCTGGGGTCAAATCCCCAAGCTGTGTCCCCCCCAGCAGAAATCACCAGAACTGAGAAGAGTACCTACATAACATTTGGCTGGAAAAACATCAGGGCTTCTATCTGCCAGGGAGAGAGAGCTGAAAATTCAGGCACCCTCTTAAAAAGTGAATGCACAAAATTCTCTGTAGAGCCACTCACCTTGTGCTCGGGCAGAGGGAGGGCAGAGTGGACTGGAGCTGTGAGCAGAAGCCAGGGTTGGAGCTCTGGGGTTAGAGCTCAGAAGGCAGACACCCCAAGTTCCCTGTGCTGAGTCATTCTCTCACTATGCAGAGGTGATCTTTCTCATGCAGACATTTGCTATACAGATAGTTGGAGGCAGATAGTTGACAAACCTATTGAAAAACCCATTAAGAGACTGAGAATAACAATTAGCCTCCAGGCAGAAGCAATTGCACCAACCTGTGGGGAAAAAAACTCTTACCATCCTGTGGACAATTGCCTGAGGGCAATTCAAAACCAAATCCTATCATAAGTCTGTAGACAGTGGCAGTCTCTGGAGGCTTTGAGTCTTTGCCTAAGATAATTAGTCAGAAACAGCTTGACACCATCCTACACTAGAAATTGAGAGATGTACAGATCTAATACATAGTCACAAACCCAAACAGGGCACATCCCCTGTGTGGGTGTGCAGGAGGCAGCTGGTCGATGTTTCTCTCTCATTGATGTTTCTGGCTTTCTATCCTTATCCCTTCCTCTCTGTGGAAAATCAATAAAATACATATTTTTTAAAATAACATCATTAAAATATCCATGCTACCCAAGGCAATTTACAGATTCAATGCAATCCCTACTAAAATACCAATAACATATTATGAAAAATACTCCAAAAATTTATATGGAACCTAAAAAGATCCTGAATAGCCGCAGCAATGTTTTTTAAAATATGTATATATTTTATTGATTTTTTTTGCAGAGAGAAAGGGAGAGGGATAGAGAGCTAGAAACATCAATGACAGAGAAACATCAATCAGCTGCCTCCTGCACAACTCCTACTGGGGATGTGCCCGCAACCAAGGTACATGCTCTTGACCGGAATCGAACCCGGGACCCTTCAGTCCACAGGCCAACGCTCTATCCACTGAGCGACTTGGGTAAGGGCGCCGCAGCAATCTTGAGAAAGAAGAATGAAATTGGAGGAACCGATATCCAGATTTCAAGTTATATTAAAAGCCCGTAATCAAGACAGCCTGGTATGGCACAAGAACAGGCATGTAGACCAATGGAACAGAACAGAGACCCTGGAAATTGACACAAGCCATTATGTTCAATTAATATTTGACAAAGGAAGCAAGAGCATACAATGGAGTCAAGACAGTCTCTTCAGCCGAAACCGGTTTGGCTCAGTGGTAGAGCGTCGGTCTGCAGACTGAAAGGTTGGGTTCCATTCCGGTCAAGGGCATGTACCTTGGTTGTGGGCACATTCCCGGTAGGGGGTGTGCAAGAGGCAACTGGTCGATGTTTCTCTCTCATCGAGGTTTCTAGCTCTCTATCTCTCTCCCTTCCTCTCTGTAAAAAATCAATAAAATATATATATTTTTTAAAAAGTCTCTTCAATAAATGATGTTGGGAAAATTGGACAGATACATGCAAAAAAAAAAGAGTGAAACTAGATCACCAGCTTATAGCATACACAAGAATAAACTCAAAATGAATAAAAGACTTAAAACACAAGACATGAAACCATAAAAATCCTAGAAGAAACCACAGGCAGCAAAATCTCAGACATCGACTGTAGCAATATGTTTACAGATATATCTCCTAGGGCAAAGGAAACGAAAGAGAAAATAAACAAATGGGACTACATCAAAATAAAAAGCTTCTGCACAACAACAAAAAAAGCAACAAAATGAAAAGGGAGCCCAGTGTATGGGGGAACATATTTGGCAATGATACATCTGATAAAGGGTTAATGTCCAAAATATACAAGGAACTCACACAACTTAACAAAAGACAAACAAGCCAATTAAAAAATGGGCAAAGGCATCAGCAGATGATTGGATCCAAAAACTGTGGTACATCTACACAATGGAATACTATGCTGCCATAAAAAAGAAAAAATTCTCATCGTTTGCAGCAACCTGGATGGAATTGGAGAACATCATGCTGAGTGAAACAAGCCAGTCAATGAAAGAGAGACACCACATGACCTCACTTATTTATGGATGATAAAGAACATTATAAACTGAAGAACCAAAAGATAGATATAGAGACAGTAAAGCAACAAGCAGTCAGTCAAATTACAGCGGGGAAGGTAGGGAGATCTGGGGGAGATAAGAGATCAACTGAAGGACTTGTATACATGCATATAAGCACAACCAATGGACACAAAACTCTGGGGAGGGAGGGTATGTATGGGAGGGGGGGCATTGGTATATGTACAAAAATAATAACCTAATAAAAAAATATTTAAAAAATAAAATAATAAAATAAAAAATAAATAAATAAAAAATGGGCAAAGGACCAAAATAGACACTTCTCCAAAGTGGGCACATAGATGGCCTAGACACTTCTCCAAAGTGGGCACATAGATGGCCAAGAAACATATGAAAAATTGCTCAAAGTCACTGATCATCAGAGAGATGCAAATTAAAAGGACAATGAGGTATCACCTCACACCTGTCTGAATGGCTACCATCAACAAACGCACAAATGACGAGTGCTGGTGAGGACGTGGAAAAGGGGATCCCTAGTGCGCTGCTGGTGGGAATGCAGACTGCTGCAGCCACTGAGGAAAACATTGTGGAGTTGCCTCAAAAAATTAAATGTGGAACTGCCATTTGACCCAGGGACCCCACTTCTAGGAATACCAAGAAACTGGAAACATCAATCAGAAAGAATGTATGCACCCCTATGTTCATTGCAGTACAATTTACAACAGCTAAGATCTGGAAACAGCCCACGTGCCAGTGGATGAGTGGGTAAAAAAGCTGTGGTACATCCACCCCAGGAAATGCTATGCAGCAGTAAAAGAGAAAAGACAGCATGGGGGGACCTGGAGAGTGTCATGCTGAGTGAAATAAGCCGGTCAGAGAAAACAAGTGTCACATGATCTCACTCTCATCTGGAATCTAATGAAAAAAATAAACTGATGAACGGAGTGGATCAGAGACATGGAAGCCTGGAGCAGAGTGCGGAATCGCAGAGGGAAGGCGGGTGTGTGTGTGTGTGTGTGTGTGTGTGTGTGATCTACCAGGGTGGTGAGGGCCTGGGGTGGGGAGTGGGGCGGGTTGGAGGGGGTCGATGACGGGGAAAGGGGCCATACGTAATGTTTCAATAAAAAACAATTATTTATAAAAATTATTTTTTTAAAAAGGAAGGTAGGTTCTAGTTGGGAGGATTGAAACTTTAAGTAGGTGGGGAACGCAAGGGAGGTCCTGAAGAGACAGTGACATTGGAGCAGGACTGAGGAGCAGGCAGGAGCTGCAGGCACAGAGGAAGCAGGCCTGCGAGGAGGGAGCAGGCAGGCCTCAAGGCGGGAGGTGGCCAGTCGCACCAGGAACCAGGAGGGGGGGTCTCAGCAGCTCTTCCAGCAACCGGAGAGCTTGTTTGCCTTTCTTCCAGCCCCCGAAGCGGAGCCCGCTACGGGCGCCCCCGTGGGGCCTCGCCTGGGGGAGCTGACGGTGACCGGGTCCTCCCCGGACTCGCTGAGCCTGGCCTGGACCGTCCCCGAGGGCCAGTTTGACCACTTCCTGGTCCAGTACAAGAACGGGGACGGGCAGCCCAAGGCGGTGCAGGTGCCGGGACACGAGGCCGGGGTCACCATCTCGGGCCTGGAGCCGGCCCACAAGTACAAGATGCACCTGTACGGCGTCCACGCCGGCCAGCGCCAGGGCCCCGCCTCCGCCACCGGGGTGACGGGTGAGTGGGCGGGACGGCTGGTGGGCGCAGGGGCCCCTCTGCTCCGGGCTGGGCCGTGGTGCCCGCTGGGCGCCCGCAGGGCCCGGGGCCGGGCGTGACCAGGGTCGGGAGAAGACGGGACTTCCCCACGGAGCCTGCCTCACCTCCCTGTGTGTGTCCTTCTCGCTGCAGAGGACGAGCCCCCCGGCCCCCCGGAGCCCAGCACGGAGGCCCCCGAGGCCCCCCAGGAGCCCGTGCTGGGGGAGCTGACGGTGACGGGGTCCTCCCCGGACTCGCTGAGCCTGGCCTGGACCGTGGCCCGGGGCCACTTCGACGCCTTCATCGTGCAGTACAAGGACAGGGACAGGCGGCCCCAGGTGGTGCGTGTCGGGGGCGAGGAGAGCGCAGTGACCGTGCGGGGCCTGGAGCCGGGGCGCAAGTACAAGATGCACCTGTACGGCCTGCACGTGGGGCGGCGCGTGGGCCCCGCGGCCGCCCTGGGCCTGACCGGTGAGTGGGCGGCGGGCGGAGGGCCTGGGAGACTGCCTCTGTCGCCGTCCTCGGGGACACACCGTCCCCCGCCCCGGCTCACGCTGGCCGGGGTCCCGGTGGAGGCCGTGCCTGGCAGGGGCTGGGCTGCAGAGTGGCTCCCCCACAGGGGCCTGGGCAGTGATGCTGCTGGTCTCCAGGCTCGGGCCACACCTCAGGCCCGGGGGCGGACACTTCCTGAGAGCCTGTGGGGGGAGTCCCGCCGCGTCCCTTCCTTCCCGCCCCTGGCCTCCTGGCGCCGGGAGGCCTGACGGGCTGGAGGAGCTCAGGGGCAGCCTCTGCCGCCGCCCCCAGCTCAGGGTCAGACCTCTCCAGACCTAGGACGGGGTCAGCCAACATGGGAGCCCTGGGCCTCGCCGCGGGAGCTCACGGTCGACCTTGAACTTGGCAGAGAGACAAGGTCTTTCCTAATGTGGCTCCCGGTGGTGGGAAGACAGGCTGGGAACCCACAGAACAGGCCAAGCAGGGGGGACAGTAGACGGGGTATGACAGGAAGCCCTGGGGCAGGCCAGGCCTGGGCTGGAGGCCTAGGCAGCCCGTCCACACTCCCCCAGGACAGCTGAGGCCGCGGTCAGGCCGGCGTCGGCACGGTGACGGCACCACAGGACAGAGTGGGTCACATCCACGGGGCACAGTGTGCAAAGGCTGGGGACGGGGAGCACGGGGGCACCGCAGGGTTTGGGTGGAATGCTGGGAGTGGGGGGCAGTCCCGAGAAGGGGTGCAGAGGTAGGCAGCTCAGGCAGCAGGGCTCCTGCGGGCACAGAGGGTTGTGCAGCTTTAAGTAAGACCGACTCCATCACCGAGCATATTCGGTCCCATTCTGACCCTGAGCAGAGGGGTGGGAGGGAGGCGGGAACAGCAGGAGGCAGGGGCCCACAGGGGAGAGGTGTGGGTGACCCAGGCCAGGACATTGGGCTGCAGGTGTGTGGGGAGGGGAAAAGGGAGAGGAGTTCAGAGGGAGGTCCGGGCAGCTGAGGACCGAGGAGGCGCAGGGCCAGGGAGGCTGAGGTGTTTGGGAGCCAAGTCCTGAGCCAGAGGAGTGAGATGCCCCCAGACCCAGTGCAGGGAGCCCAGCGCACAAGGACCATGGGCCTGTGTTCAGAGCAGAGCCTGTGCTGAGGGGCCCAGGGGTGCTGGTGGGGTGAGGGGGGCGGTGCTGGAGGAGGGGCCCAGGGGTGCTGGTGGGGTGGGGGAGGCGGTGCTGGAGGGGCCCAGGGGTGCTGCGGGGGAGATGGGGGAGGAAGGCTGACTGTGAGGGTTGGAGGAGACATTAGAGGGACCAGAAAGAATGGGAGTCAGAGCTCTGAGGACGGCAAACACTGTCTTATGTTTGCAATGGGCCCTCCGCTGAGGGCGGAGGAGACCTCACCTGTCCCCCATGTCTCCGTCCAGCTCGTCCAGCTCCCGACTTCGAAGCTGGAACCACCCAAGTCCCGCCCACCACCACCCCCGAGCCCCCCGTGGAGCCTCGCCTGGGGGAGCTGACGGTGACCGGGTCCTCCCCGGACTCGCTGAGCCTGGCCTGGACCGTCCTCGAGGGCCAGTTTGACCACTTCCTGGTCCAGTACAAGAACGGGGACGGGCAGCCCAAGGCGGTGCGGGTGCCGGGACACGAGGCCGGGGTCACCATCTCGGGCCTGGAGCCGGCCCACAAGTACAAGATGCACCTGTACGGCGTCCACGCCGGCCAGCGCCAGGGCCCCGCCTCCGCCACCGGGGTGACGGGTGAGTGGGCGGGACGGCTGGTGGGCGCAGGGGCCCCTCTGCTCCGGGCTGGGCCGTGGTGCCCGCTGGGCACCCGCAGGGCCCGGGGCCGGGCGTGACCAGGCTCAGGAGAAGACGGGACTTCCCCACGGAGCCTGCCTCACCTCCCTGTGTGTGTCCTTCTCGCTGCAGAGGACGAGCCCCCCGGCCCCCCGGAGCCCAGCACGGAGGCCCCCGAGGCCCCCCAGGAGCCCGTGCTGGGGGAGCTGACGGTGACGGGGTCCTCCCCGGACTCGCTGAGCCTGGCCTGGACCGTGGCCCGGGGCCACTTCGACGCCTTCACCGTGCAGTACAAGGACAGGGACGGGCGGCCCCAGGTGGTGCGTGTCGGGGGCGAGGAGAGCGCGGTGACCGTGCGGGGCCTGGAGCCGGGGCGCAAGTACAAGCTGCACCTGTACGGCCTGCACGCGGGGCGGCGCGTGGGCCCCGCGGCCGCCCTGGGCCTGACCGGTGAGTGGGCGGCGGGGGCGCTCTCCCCTGGGCCCCCTCCTCACAGGGCCGGCCCTCTCCCGGTGCCCGGCCCCTGTCCTCTGGTCGCGGAGGAAGGTGGAGACTGCTGTCCGTGGGTCAGAGTCCTGGCCTCACCCGGTAGCTTAGTTCCCTCCCTGGCGGAGCCTCTGGCTGCTGCGGTGTTTCTGTGCGGCCTGCGGGCCCTGGCTGGGCGGCATGGTGGCCCGGAGGGTGGAGCCAGGCCGACTGCCTGGCGTCTGGGCCCGGCTCCTGCTGGAAGGCACTGGCCCTTTGTGAGCAGAGGCGCTCCCTCCGCAGCCGCCCCCACGGACTGCCAGGAGCGGCACCTCCCTGGCCCGGCCCCGTGACCACCTGAGGGCAGTTTGCTCAGTGTTTGTTCCGTAGCCGGAAAGGACCCCTGTCGGGGGCGCTGACCCCGAGCCTCCTCTGCTCTGTTCCAGCCGCCCTGCCCCCGGGGGCGCCCCGCCTGGAGGAGCTGGCCGTGGCCGCCGTGACCGCGGACTCGGTGCACCTGTCCTGGACGGCGGCTGGGGGCCCCTTCGACTCCTTCCTGGTCCAGTACCGGGACGCACAGGGGCAGCCCCAGGCGGTGCCCGTGGGCGGAGACCTCCGGGAGGCCACCGTGTCCGGCCTGGCCCCGGCCCACAAGTACCGATTCCTCCTCTTCGGAGTGCGGGACGGGCAAAGGCACGGCCCACTCTCTGCCGACGCCAAGACCGGTGAGTGCGGGCGAGAGGCCGCCTTCCCCCTGGAGCCTTTGGCCATCCTTCGCCCCCTTGTGGCCACAGTGGGACGGTCATGTTCTGTGCTCCACACTGCAGACCTTGGGGCCTGTGTCTTTGAGGGGTCCTGTGAGATCCAGCCCTGCGCTCTCCCTGTCCCTCACCCTGTCCTTCTCCCTGTCCTCTTAGCCCCAGGGACACCCCCTTCTTCCATGGATCCTCTTTTTAAAAAAATATATTTTTATTGCCCCAGCTGGTTTGGCTACAGCAGTGGCAAACTCATTAGTCAAGAGAGCCAAATATCAAGAGAACAACGATTGAAATTTCTTTTGAGAGCCACATTTTTTTAACTTAAACTATACAGGTAGGCACATTGTTATTAACTTAATTAGGGTATTCCTAAGCTGGCCTCTGCTAAAAACTCAAGGGGCCAAAGAGCCGCATGTGGCTCGCGAGCCGCAGTTTGCTGACCACTGGGCTAGAGTGTCAGTCTGAGGACTGCACGGTCCTAGGTGTGATTCTGGTCAGGGCACATGCCTGGGTTGCCAGCTCCATCCTCAGTGTTTTTATTGATTTTAGAAAGAGAAAGGGAGAGGGAGAGATAGAAACATCAATGATGAGAGACAAACATCAACCGGCTGCTTCCTGCACGCCCCCACTGGGGATCAAGCCCACAGCCCTGACTGGAATCGAACCGCTGACCTTTCGGTGCATGCCGGCTGGGCTTCCCGGCTGCTCTCTTGCCCCTCCTCTGCCTCCCCTTCCTGACACGTGGCCCGAGGACGCTGTCCGCTTGTGTCACCTTTTCTGCCATTCTCCATGCACCTCCCTCTCCTTTCCAGTCCCAGACGCCAAACCGCGCCTGGGGGAGCTCACAGTGACAGCTGTGACGCCAGACTCCGTGGGCCTCTCGTGGACGGTCCCCCAGGGCGCATTCGACTCCTTCGTGGTCCAGTACAAGGACAGGCACGGGCAGCCCCGGGCGGTGCCGGTGGCCGCAGACCAGCACGAGGCCACCGTCCGTGGCCTGGAGCCCCACCGGAAGTACCGGTTCCTGCTCTACGGGCTGGCAGGCGGCAAGCAGCTGGGCCCCATCTCTGCTGAGGGCACCACAGGTGAGCCCAGCCTGCTCCCACTTCCCCAGAGCCGGCCAGGGCGCGGCAGCCACAGCACCAAAGCAAACGCCCGGCCCTGCCCGGCCCGCGCTGGGCACTGGCCGTGCGCGCGTCCCTCCAGGCCCTGCTGGCGATGCAGTAGGAGCCCCGGGCCCGCAGGCCTGTGTTCCCATCCCAGAGGCCGCTGGACAAGCCACCCTGCCCTGTCCCGCACCTGCCAGTGGTTATGAACAAGCTCCTGGAGCTCATAAACGCCCGCATCCCCCCTCCGCCCAGCCCAGGAGCAGGAGGTGGGCGTACGGGAACGGCTGGTGTCGTAGGGAGGGTGGAGGGGTCTCTGACCCTCACCCACTGCCAGACCACAAGCCACAGACCAGGCAAGGGTGGGGCACATGGCCAGTTGGGGCCAGGGGCTCTCGGACTCCATGATTCTCTTCGCTGGACCATCACAATGGGACTGGAGACAGACTTCTCCATGAGGGTCCCCCCCGCAGCAGGCAGGCCCTGCCCGGCCCCCCCGCCCCTCCTCACCAGCTGCGAGGCCAGGGGTGCGTGCAGGATGGGGAAGTGGGTGGAGGAGGCCCGGACCGATAGAAAGCAGGGGGTGGCCAGGCAGGGCGGTGGCGGCCGTGAGCCTGGGACTCTTCTGAGCTCTGGCCACCACTCTGCCAGGGGCCTGGGGGTCAGGGAAACCAAGGCCCCTCTCCGCAGCCCACCACTCCTCTCCCCTGCAGAGGTTTCTCCTCACTTCCTGCGCCGCTCACAGCGGGCCGGAGTCTGGGCTGCTTCCCGCAGCGTGGTCTGTCCCCTCGGGTCCCAGTGCCAGGACCCTTCCCAGACCCTCACGCCCCCGGAAGGTCCAGGCTGAGGTGCAGGCAGCTCTAAGACGCCCCTCTCCCCATCGCCCCCTGGAGCAGCGGCAGCCCCCAGGCTTGCCCCTTCTTCCCCAGCCCCCTCCACCCGGGCCCTCAGCACAGTGTGGGTGGGGAGACCCGGTGCAGGCTCTGGGCCGGAGCAGGGCTGTGGCAGATTCCAGAGAAGAAAGCTGCTGGAAGGGCCTCAGTTTTTCCTTCCCCCACCTGGCTTCCACGCCAGGTCACCCTCAGGCCTGGGCCACTCAGGAGCCGACACAATGGAGTCGGGAGGGCCTGCTGTGCGCACACACACATGCACACACACATGCACACACACATGCTCAAACACACACAGCTTCTCCCCTGGGCTTCTCCCACAGCCCCGGAAGAGGACACACCCGCCCCCTGGCAAGCTGCCACAGAGGCCCCCGAGACCCCTGGAGGGCCCCGCCTGGGGGAGCTGGCCGTGACCGACAGCGCCCCCGACTCCCTGCGCCTCGCGTGGACGGGGGCCCGGGGCCCCTTCGACTCCTTCGTGGTGCAGTACTGGGACGCGGACAGGCAGCCCCAGGCCTTGCTCGTGGGTGGCGACCAGGACGAGGTGCGCGTGTCAGGCCTGGAGCCCAGCACCCCCTACAAGTTCTTCCTCTACGGCCTCCACCACGGGAGGCGCCTGGGGCCCGTCTCCGCGGAGGGCACCACAGGTAGCACCAGGCGGGCCCGTGGGGCCGGGGGGCCCAGGGCGGCGAGCAGGGGAAGAACATGAGGGGCCGTGGGGAGGAAGCCCTGGCTCTGCACGAGCTGGGGACCCAGCCCCTCCTCAGCGCCACCTGCACAGGAGGGCCGGGGCCGGGGGTGGCGGTGCAGGGGGACCTGCCCAAGTCTCCCAGCGGGTACACGTCTGCCTCACCCCTCCTCCCACCGCTCCGGGCAGGGTCGGCACCTGCCGGGCGGTCGCCGGGGGAGCCAGGGCCGCGGCTGTCCCAGCTGTCCGTCACCGACGTGACCACCAGCTCCATGCGGCTCAGCTGGGAGGCGCCCCCCGGGGCCTTCGACTCCTTCCTGCTCCGCTACGGGGTCCCGGCGGCCAGCACCCTGGAGCCGCACCCGCGGCCCCTGCTGCAGCGGGAGGTGACGGTGCCCGGCTCCCGGCTCTCGGCCGTGCTCCGGGACCTGCGGCCCGGGACGCTGTACAGCCTCACGCTGTACGGGCTGCGCGGGCCCCACCAGGCCGACAGCGTGCAGGGCACCGCCCGCACCCTCAGCCCAGGTGAGCGGCCGTGCTGGGCGTCAGCGGGCCCGGGGCGGGAGGGGCATCCAGGACGGGAGCCCCCCCATGGCTCACCCCGTTACTCGGCACACCTCTCTCTCAGTTCTGGAGAGCCCCCGGAACCTACAGTTCAGCGAAATTGGGGAGACCTCGGTCAAGGTCAGCTGGACACCCCCACTGTCCAGAGCCGACAGCTTCAAAGTGTCCTACCAGCTGGTGGACGGAGGTGACCCCCTTTGCCCATGTCCTCGCTGGTCTGGTGTCCCCCACGCCCTCCCCCTGCCCCCCGCTTCCCGCGGCTCCTAGCCCGCTGTGTTTTCAGGGGAGCCCCGGAGCGTGCAGGTGAGCGGCGCAGCCCGGACCCAGCAGCTCGAGGGGCTGGTCCCAGGTGCTCACTACGAGGTGACCGTGGTGTCCGTGCGAGGCTTCGAGGAGAGCGAGCCGCTCACCGGCTTCCTCACCACGGGTGAGGCCGGGCGGGCGGGAGGCCACGGCGGCGTCGGTTGAGGGGCCAGAGAGGGGAGGGTGTCGGAGGGCCCGGTCGTGGGCCAGAGGCCCCGCAGGGTTTGGGCAGGAAGGTCCGCTCTGAGCCTCCCGCCCCCCAGTTCCAGACGGCCCCACCCAGCTGCGTGCGCTGAACTTGACGGAGGGAACGGCCCAGCTGCACTGGAAGCCGCCCCAGGCTCCGGTGGACACCTATGCCGTCAGGGTCACAGCCCCGGGCGGTGAGCGCAAGGGGACGAGGGCGGGAGGGAGAGCAGAGGCGGCCTGGGCTGTGGCGGAGCCGAGGGCAGCCTCTGACGCCCCCCACCATGGCCAGCCCCCCCTCTGCAGGCCTCGGCCCCGGGCAGCGCTGTGGACTACCCCCTGCAGGGCCTGGAGCTCCACACCAACTACACGGCCACCGTGCATGGCCTGCGGGGCCCCAACCTCACCTCTGCAGCCAGCATCACCTTCACCACAGGTACCGCCCGGGAGGGGGGCGGGGCAGGTGCAAAGGGCTCCTCTCCATCTTCTCTCCCCCACTCCCCACCAGGGCTGGAAGGCCCCCAGGACTTGGAGGCCAAAGAAGTGACGCCCCGCACGGCCCTGCTTACGTGGACTGAGCCCCAAGTCCTGCCCACCGGCTACGTGCTCTCCTACGACGCCCCTGACGGACCGACCCAGGTGCCCCTCCCTCCGCCCCTGGCCACGGCTCTCCCTGTTCCATTCCGGGGCTGCCTCTGCCGCTGCCTCCCCAGCGGGCTCCGCCTCGTGTCCCCGACCGGCCCTTCTCTGCCCACAGGAGATCCTGCTCCCGGGAAGCGCCACCTCTCACCAGCTCCGGGGCCTCTTCCCCGCCACCTCCTACAGAGCCCGGCTCCGCGCCGTGTGGGGCGAGGGCCTCTCGCCGCCCGTGTCCACCGCCTTCACCACCGGTGCCTGGGCGGGCCGGGCAGGGGCTGCGTGGGCAGCAGGGGTCTGCGGTTTGGAAGGAGGACTGACCCTCCCTGTGCCCCCCCCAGGTGGACTGCAGGTCCCCTTCCCCCGGGACTGTGGGGAGGAGATGCAGAACGGGGCGGGCAACTCCAGGACCACCACCATCTTCCTCAACGGGGACCGGGCGCGGCCGCTGGACGTGTTCTGTGACATGGAGACGGACGGGGGCGGCTGGCTGGTGGGTGAAGAGGGAGCGGGCTGGCGGAGTGGGCATGGGGCGGGCCGGCGGGGTGGGCACGGGGCGGGCATGGGCTGGCATGGGCCGGCGGGGCGGGCGGGATGTGCCAGGGCCCACAGGCTGACGGTGCCCCCCCCACCCCCCCCCACCCCCCTCCACCCCCCCCCCCCCGCTTCCCAGGTATTCCAACGCCGCGTGGACGGACGCACGGACTTCTGGCGGGACTGGGAGGACTACGCCCACGGTTTCGGGAACCTCTCCGGGGAGTTCTGGCTGGGTCAGTGCCACTCAGGGTGGGGGACGGGGAAGGGGCCCGTGCACAGCGGAGCCCGGTGACAGCAGGGTCCCCCCGCAGGCAACGAGGCCCTGCACAGCCTGACGAGCGCCGGGGACTACTCCATGCGTGTGGACCTGCGGGCCGGGGCCGAGGTGGCCTTCGCCCAGTACGACTCCTTCCGGGTGGACTCGGCTGCTGACTACTACCGCCTGCACCTGGAGGGCTACCGCGGCACCGCGGGTGAGGGCGGGGCCTGGGCGGGGCGGTGAGGGCGGTGGGGGCGGGGCCTGAGCGGGGCGGTGAGGGCAGTGAGGGCGGGGCCTGGGCGGGGCGGTGAGGCCGGTGAGGCGGGTGAGGGCGGTGAGGGCGGTGGGGGCGGTGGGGGCGGTGGGGGCGGTGGGGGCGGGGCGGTGAGGGCGGTGGGGGCCGGTGAGGCCGGTGGGGGCCGGTGAGGCCGGTGGGGGCGGGCCGGTGAGGGCGGTGGGGGCGGGGCGGTGAGGGCAGTGGGGGCCGGTGAGGCCGGTGGGGGCCGGTGAGGCCGGTGGGGGCGGGCCGGTGAGGCCGGTGAGGGGGGCGGGGCTGTGAGGGCGGTGAGGCCCGTGAGGGCTGTGAAGGTAGTGAGGGCGGGGCGGTGAGGCGGGTGAGGGCGGTGAGGCGGGTGAGGGCGGTGAGGGCGGTGGGGGCGGTGGGGGCGGTGGGGCCGGTGGGGCGGGTGAGGGCGGTGAGGGCGGTGGGGGCGGGCCGGTGAGGCCGGTGAGGGGGGCGGGGCTGTGAGGGCGGTGAGGGCTGTGAGGGTAGTGAGGGCGGGGCGGTGAGGGCGGGCCTGGGCGGTGAGGGCGGGCCTGGGCGGTGAGGGGGTGAGGGCGGGGCCTGGGCGGAGCGGTGGGGAGGCCCTCACTGGCACCCTGCCCCCCGCAGGGGACTCCATGAGCTACCACAGTGGCAGTGTCTTCTCTGCCCGAGACCGAGACCCCAACAACTTGCTCATCTCCTGCGCCGTCTCCTACCGCGGGGCCTGGTGGTACAGGAACTGCCACTACGCCAACCTCAACGGGCTCTACGGGAGCACCGTGGACCACCAGGTGCGCCTGCCTGGCCGACCGCACACCCTGGGCGAGGAATTACCGAGGTCCCCCAACCCCTCAGCCCCCGCCCACCCCCACCCCGGCCCCTCGTCCGGGAGGGAACAGCGCCCTGGCGGCTCGGGAGCACGTGGTTTATTGGGTGGGAGGCGCGGGGAGGCGGTGGGCGGTTTGGGGAACCCGGCCGGGGCCGGGCGGGCGGGGAAGCAGGGCGGGTCTCTGACTCCGCCTCTCCCCAGGGCGTGAGCTGGTACCACTGGAAGGGCTTCGAGTTCTCGGTGCCCTTCACGGAGATGAAGCTGCGACCCCGAGGCTACCGGGCGCCGGCCGGGGGAGCCTGAGCAGCCCTCCCGCACCGGGCGCCCGCCGCGCACTGAGGGGCCGCGAGGAGAGCCGGGGCCGCCACCGCCCGCGAGGAGGCTCCCTCCCCCCGTCTCACAGCACTTTGTTTACAGGGGGTGGGGTGTACAGAGCAATAAAAGGAGAAACTGAGGCACAGCTTGGCCGCATGCCGCCCGTCACTGGCCCGGGCCCTGGGCGCCCGCCCCCCGGGGCTGCAGCCGCACCTGGAAGGGCTGCACCGTGAGGTTGACGCCGCCCGGCGGCTGGGGCTGCAGGGAGGGCAGGACGCCCGCGGGCGGCCGCAGCGTGAAGGCCTGCAGCAGGCGCCGCAGCACCACGAACAGCTCCAGGCGCGCCAGCGGCTCGCCCAGGCACACCCGCGCCCCGCAGCCGAAGGCCAGCGTGCCGGGGCTCCCGCCCGGGGCCAGGAAGCGGTCTGCGGGCGGGGGCGGGGAGGGAGGACAGGCCGGTCAGCAGCGGGGTCAGCAGCGGCACCGCCCCACCCCCCACCCCGGGCCCCGCCCCGCTCGCACGCACCCGGCCAGAACTCGTGCGGCCGCTCCCAGACCGTCTCGTCCAGGTGGGCGCCTTGGAGGTTGGGGATGACCACCGTGCCCTCGGGGATGTCGTAGCCGGAGATGCTGCGGGCGGGGGGGGGGGGTCAGAGGCCCGCCAGGACCCGCCCGCCGCCCACTCGCCCCTCTCGGGGAGCCACCTGCTGGGCCGCGTGGTGCGGTGCGGCAGGGCCAGGGGCACGACCGGCCTCAGGCGCAGCACCTCGGCGATGGTGGCGTTGAGCAAGGGCAGCCGCGCGCGGTCCTTGTAGGGGACCGGGGAGCGCCAGGCCCCGGGGCCCAACTCGCGGTCCAGCTCCTCCTGCAGCCGCCTCTGGACCTGGGAATGGGGCAAGCCTAGTGCGGGCCAGGCGCCCGGCCCCGCAGGCGCCTCTGCCGTCAGGATGCGGCCCGCCCAGCCACAGCCCCCACCACAGCCCACCCCGCCACAGCCCCCGCCACAGCCCCCCGCCACAGCCCGCCCAGCCACAACCCCCCCCCCCCCGGCCACAGCCCCCCCGCCACATCCCCCGGCCACATCCCCCGGCCACAACCCGCCCTGCCACAGCCCCCGGCCACAGCCCCCCTCCCGCCACAGCCCCCGGCCACAGCCCCCGGCCACAGCCCCCGGCGGAGGGCGCACCTCAGGGTGGTGGAGCAGAAAGGCCACGGCCCAGGAGAGGGTGGTCGAGGTGGTCTCGGTGCCGCCGATGAAAAGGTCCACCACGGACATGTGCACGTGCCCCTCGAGCAGCTGCCCGGAGCCCCGGCCGGCCGGCGCCTGGCCCACCCCCTGCAGCATGTAGTCCGTGGCGTCGCGCCAGCGGCCGGCCACCATGCTCTCCTGGGGGGAGAGGGCCCTGAGCGCCGGCCGCGAGAGAGCCGCCTCGCTCCGGCAGCCCACGCGGGGCCCGGCGGCCCGCCCCGGCGCCCACCTTGTGCCGCCTCAGCTGCCCCTCCACAATGCGGTCCCGGTTCGCCACCGCCTGCTGCAGCCGCCGGAGCCCGGGGCTGGGGAAGAACTGGCGGGGAGCAAGACAGTGGCTGCGGGAGGGGCGCCTGGCCCGCCCGCCCGCCCCGGCCGGCCGGCCCCGGCCGGCCCCCGCCTCACCCTGAGGAAGGGAACGATGTCCAAAATGTGGATGGACCAGTGGTCCCAGGTCTTCATCAAGTCCTGGACGCAGTCGTGGAAGGCACGCACCACGGCGTCCTCCTGGGGGGGGGGGGGGGCAGCCAGGTGAGGGCGGAGGGCGGAGGCTGGGCGGGCGGGGCGCTGAGGCCTTACCTGGTCTCCGAAGGTGAGGTGGCAGATGATGCTGCAGGTGAGGAGAGAGAACTCCTCCTGGATGGCCACCGGGGCGCCGGCCCGGGCCCACAGGCGCTGTGGAGGCAGCGGGCTGCAGGGCGGCTGCGGGGGCGGGGGCATGGGGGGAGCGGGAGGGGCGGCCTACCTCACAGAACCCCTGGGTCAGCTGCTCCACCAGGGGCTCCAGGGAGCCGCGCATGCCCAGCAGCAGGGCGGAGCGCGTGAGCTTCTTGTGCGCCTTCCAGAGCGGGGAGTAGTCCCCCAGGGAGAGGTCCTGGTTGTGCCGGGACACCAGTGCGTCTGGAGCCGAGCCGGGGCGGGGTCAGGGGGGCAGGAAGCTCGCCGCCTTCCCCGCCGGCCCAGCCCGCTCCGCCCCCTTACAGGATGGTATCTGGGGTCTGCCGGCAAAGTCCACCCACTTCTTGACCATGGCCTCCTCGATGGTCTTCTTGGAGTTCAGCACCACCACGTCTGGGGAGCGCAGGGGGCGTCAGCAGAGAGTCCCAGCCCCCGGGGCGGGCCGGCGGGAGGGGCGCTCACCTTGCAGCCCGAGGCGGAGCCTGTACACAGGCCCGAGGGTCTGAGCCAGGCCCAGCAGGTGGGCGGGGAGGTTGGGCTGCAGCAGGTGCAGGAAGCCGGGGGCGAGAGGCGGGAGGTGGAGGCTCCGGCGCCGCCACCGGCCCCAGAGCAGGCGGGCGCCGGCCAGCGCGCTCAGCAGCAGCAGCGCGAGGAGCAGCATGGCTGCGGGCCCGGCGAGCCCGGCCGCTCTTATAGCTCGGGGCCCCATTCATCTTGCTGCTGGCCGCTCTGGGCCCTTGGCTCCTCGCCTCCCCGGCCACCGGCCCGCCCACAGGGTGGCACATTCTTGGGAGGGCAGCGGGCCCGTTGGCCTTGGGGAGTCCATATTTCAAAGAACGGCCTTTCTCCTGTGATCCATCACGAAGAACGGAAGGAGAGCGCGGCGACCCTGACCTTGCACAGCCTCCGGCCCACACTGGCCGCCTGGCCCCGCCCTCTCCCGCTGCCATGCTGCAGGCGCCCGGCCCAGGTGCCCAGGCCCCTGTGCAAACCAGATGCGCTGAACGTCTGTGTGCCGCGCTCCCCGCGCTCGGCGGGAGACCTCGTGGCCTGTTTGCTGGGTTTCCCGCCTTAGTCCCATGTGAGTTTCATCATTGCCCCGTTTCACTCTCAAAAGTTGAAGACGAAGAACTGTATGGTCCCCAGTTTGGAGCTCTTACCATGTGCCTGATGCTTTTTGGTTTCAAGAAAGAGACCAACGTGAGGAACTTAAGCCAAAAATAGGAACTGCTCTATAAATGCCAGGGGTGTCTCATGCCGAGGGCAGGAGCCAGGGCGGGGAGAGCGAGGCCCTGGGGACGGCCCCCTCGTCCTCCTGCTCTGCCCGCGGCACCTGCCCCCTGGCGGCCGAACAGGACTGCCTTTGGGGTCAGAGTCCACAGGTTAAGGTCCAGCCAAGGACACTGGGCTTCCCAGCACAACTCAACATGCCCCCCGTGCCCCCAGGAAGGAGCTCAATAGCCCCAGCTGGGGTCGGGGCCAGCCCCAATCTGGGAGCAGGGGCCATAAGAGGGTCCACTGGACCAAGTAGGACGATCAGGGACCAATTTTAGGGGTGAGGTGTCGGTTGGGCGCTCAGAGGAGAGGCCCTGCCAAAGAGGAGGGCATGGCTCAGGGAGAGGGTAGGCCTCCTGGGGTTAAAGGTTAGAGGTGACCCGAGGCCCTGGCTCCAGAACCCCCGCACGGGGGTGGGGGGCGGGGGAGGCCCCCCTCAGAGCTGTGCCGAGCGCAGGCTGTGCGGCTGGAGAGCCTGGGTTGAGGTCCCAGCTGCCCCACCCGCTGGCCTGGAGAAGTAACTGCGGCCCCGGGGGCAGAGCCGCTGGGAGATGTGGGCCGATGGGCCGGGGCTGCTGGGTGGGCAGCAAACAGGACCACAAGCAGCTGAACCCGCTCTCCCCACGGGCTCCCACCGTCAGCATGGTGATGGCTGTGGGGAGCGAGGCCTGACGGGCAAGCCCGGGGCACACACCACAGCCCGGCGGCCTCTGGAGTGCTGGGAAGGCCCGGACTGTCAGTCCCCCAGAATCGGGGGGGCGGGGGGGGGGAGTGACTCAGAGAGCAGCTTCTTGTAAACAGCCTTCATAAGTGGACTCCAGCCCCATCCCTTCCACAGCCCCCCAAATCCAAACCCCGCCCTGCTGTCCTGCCTGGCCATTCACACCCTTTCTTCCACCTCAACCCCTCCTCCGGCCTTGCTCTTTCCGAGGCCGCTCAGATGTCACCTCCTCGGGCAGCCCTCCCACCCCCTCCCAGGCGAGGGCAGAGGCCCCCCCGTCCCCACAGGACCACAGGCCCCCGCAGCACTCCTCGGGGACGAGCCTGGCACGCGGGGCCTCCTGGAGAGGGGCCCACCCCCGCTGATGGCTGACTGCAGGCTGCGGGATGGATTTCTAGGTCAGCCCGCAGACCCTGGGGCGCCCCCAAACGCAGGGCGCGAGGCGGGCAGGTGGGGCGGTTGACCCCAGGAGAAGGGTCTCTCGGAGGATCAGCAAACGCCAGCGGCAGCCTTTTGCTTGGCTGAGGTCAGTCCCTGGGAGAGACCGGACCTGGGGGCTGTGCAACCCTGGGATGCTCCCAATGCCACGACCACAGGCTTTCCACGGACCAGTCTCAGTGAAAACCACAGCCCACCCCCCACTGTGCCAGGACAGAAGGCAGATGCCACCCGGCGGCGGAGGCCTGCGGCAGGGCGGAGGCCGGCCTTGGAGTGGGGGCCGGGACCCGGGGCGCAGGCTGCGGTCACAAGTCTGCTCCGTGGCCCAAAGAGGGGCTGAGCTGGTGAGTCAGCTGGGAGGGTCAGGCCCCCCAGGCCGTCCAGGCTCCGAGACGGAGATGATGCAAACGCTGGCCGGCCAGGACGCGGAGGGAGGGGCTGAGACACGCACGGAGGCTGCTGTGGAAGGTCTTTATTGAGCCTCGGGCCAGCGGGGCTCTCCCGGGAGCAGCCTACACCTGGCAGCCCTGCGTGCCGTACTCCTGCATGAAGCCGCGGAGCTGGGCGCAGGGGGCGCGGTGGCGGGTGCTCCGGCACATGGACTCCGAGGGCATCTCCTCGATCCAGCTGTTCGAGTCCAGCAGGTACTGGGGTCTGCGGGGCAAAGGGCCATCAGCGGGGTCAGGACGGGCAGACGGGAGCCAGCCCGCGGCACCTGGCGCCTGAGGGGCAGGGCCGGTGCTGGGACCCTCGCCCTCAGGAGGGTGAGGGCAGCAGGAAACCCAGGGCCCAGCGAACTCACTGTCCCTTGAGGTCGTGGGTGGTCCCGTCCAGACCCATGATCAAATATTCTTTCCCGGGTTCCAAGCGAAGGCGGCAGGAGGCTCGAACCAGGAAGTTCCGGGTCTGACCTGCAGCGGCCTGGGCATCCTTGGCTGAGAGGGCGGACAAGCGCTGTCAGAGGGGACGGGGCACGGCCAGCCTTGCACCCCCCCACTGACCCCGCCACTCCCAGGCGCTGCCTTCCCGTGACAAGCCCGAGCTCCCAAGAGGCCGAGGAGCTCAGCCGCTCTGGGGGTGTCTGCTGGGGCGCCGGCCCAGCGCGGCTCCCGCCCCGCCCCGCCCCGCCCCGCCCCGCGTACAGATGTGCAGCACTCCGATGACACTCGTCTCGAACAGGCGGAAGGCAGCTCTGGCATCTTCTCGGAGAACCTTAACGCGGAAGCCTGTGAGGGAGTTCGGGACGGGAGGAATGAGCTCCGGCCGCCTGCGGGCGCCCCCCAGACCCCGAGGGCGGGGACTGACCGTAGTCCACGCGGGGGTAGTAGCAGGCGAACTTCATCCTGTAGCCGTCCTCGTCCAGCAGCCCCCGCTCCAGGGCACGCCGCTGCCGAGGGCACTTCCCTGAAGCCAGGGCCCAGGTGAGGCAAGGCCAGCCCAGGGCCCCTTCCCCACCCCATCCCAACCCTCCCATCCGGGCCCCCCCACCCCGGCCGGGCCTCACCCTCCGCACACTGGCAGACGTCGTCGGAGCACAGCGTGGACACGAGCTTGCTCTTAGTCGGTGCCCCGTAAAACACAGCGCACTTGTGCTCTGGAGGAGAGCAGAGAGGGCGTTAGGGCACCTGCCTCCTGCCAGCCAGGCCCTGGAGCCCCAGGACCTCCCTGCCCCCTCGGCCCGGTCCAGCCTCCCGGGGCCCGGTACTCACCAGGGTTGTAGTAGTCGTACAGGGTGGCGCTGGCCGGCTGCACCAGCCCCACGGCCACCTCCTGCACAGCTCCAAAGCCCACGCACTCCTGGGAGGGGGGGACCTGCGGGGGTGGGGGGGTCAGGGACCCACTCCCTGGGCCCCACAGGCCTGTGTGCCACTTCCTTGGCCTGTCTCTGGTGTCCGCTGTCTCATCCTCAGTGTCCTTCACATTCTCTTACCTTCCGGCCGCCAGACACTCAACATTGCTCCCAAGGTCCCTGCTGACCTCACTGCTCAGATGGTGACCTCCCCGCCCCCCGCCCCCCGCCCGAGCGCCTGCCTGTGTGTGTCGCCTCTCGGACACACCACGCGAAGCTCCACTTCCGCTCAGGGTTAGCTCCCAGCGTCTCTGCTGCGGACTGGTCGTTTCTGACCTCCCCTCGCCCGCCTGCCTCGCGTTCCCCTACGACGGCCTCCGCCAGCCCGCGTTCACCAACCCCTGCCCGCTGATCGCCACACACCAGGCAGCCTGCTCCTCCATCGGGACTTGGGCAGGGTGTGCAACCTCCAAACCGCTCTGCCTGCCCGCCGCACTCCAAAAAGCCTCGCTTCACACTGCTACCACAGGCCTCCTTCCTGGCCTCCAGGGCAGCTGCGGCCACTGTGCCCACCCCTGGGACCAGCTGGCACCTGCCCTCCCCTGCCCTCACCCCAGCTTCCCCAGTAAACATCCAAAAAATGCTGAGGGCCATCAGAGGATTGGAAGCTTTGTTTTAGCCAACGAGGCCACAGACAACTCATCTGTGACCAGCATCCTTCCTAAAAGGAAGTGCACTTTCTAGGACGGTCAAAAGGCCCCCCTCGGGTTGAATACGTTCGGCTTCATGACAGACTCACTCTCCACTCCCCCTGCTGATAGCCCCCAACCACATTAGGGGCTCGCCCCGGCCGCCCCGGCCCCGGCCGGCATGGCCTCCCTCTGTCCTGCCCCCCTGGGAGCGCTGGCCACCCGCAGTGCCCTCCCCACCCCCGCCGCACAGACTGCTGGGTGAGCAGTGCCCCACACCTGCGCCCCTGCTCACCGAGTCGAAGTACAGCAGGACGTGGGGCCCCTCGGTCTCAAAGTGACTCACGTACCGGTCAGAGAGGGAAGTCAGCTGCAGAGAAGGAGAGGGTCACGGAGGCGGCCACCCAGGGTCACCCGCAGGGGCTGTGGGATGGGGACGGGCTCCTGAGGGCACCACCCACCTTCTCCAGGTCAGCCCGCAGGGCGTGGAACCCGCTCAGGAGGGTGATGTCCGCGATGGCCATGCCCGACAGCCCCACCTTGCCGTTCCGCCTGCAGAGAGGAGCCTGTGGTCTGGGTGCCCGCCCGGCGCAGAGCGCCTGCCGCCCGCCGCCGCCGCCTGCAGGCTCACCAGATGCACACTTTGTACTGCACACGGGCCTCCTGCTCCTCTGCCACCTTGGGGGCCTCCCTCCTGCGGCGGCTCCTGCGCCCCTCAAACAGCTGCAGGGGCGTCACGGGCCGGGAAAGGGCGTCGGGGTCGTCTCCCGCGAAGTCCTCCTGGTTCGCGTAGTCATAGTACTGGTAGTCCTGGTAGTCCTCCTCGGCTTCCACTGCAGGGGGAGGGGGGGAGGGGCACTGAGACTCCGCCCGCACCGGCCCCTGCACGGCCCCTGGAGGCCCGGGCCACCGGCACTCACTTGTGTACTCCACGTGGCCCAGGACCGTCACCTCGATCTGGAGGTCCTGGCAGGTGGTGTTCTGCATGTCCAGGACGTTGTAGGTACGAAGCACCTGGCTCGGCAGGGGCAGAGGGACCATGGCACCGGGCCCCAGGCCTCTCCAGGCACAGCGCAGGGCACCCCGGCGGAGGGCTGGGGCCTGGGCCCTTCCCGGGACCCCCACCAGTGAGACCGTGAACCGGCCGGTTGGAGGGTGTGGCGGGAGGCAGGCCGCCCCGGGACCAGCGCTCTGCACCTGCAGAGGCCGCAGGGGAGCTGGGGAGAGGCTCGGCCGAGGCGGGCCGAAGAGGAGTTTGCCTCATGGGAAGAGAAGCAGGGGAGGACATTCCAGGCCGGGAGACCTGTGGGGTACCCGTCTGCCCAGGGAGGTACAGGAGCCCAGGCGTGTGTGGCGGGAAGAGTCCAGGCACCCCTGAGGCGCAGAGGTGGGGAGGGGCTGGGGGAGTGGCGGCTGGACAGCTGGCGAAGGAGCAGCCTGCTACTACCCCCGGCAGACAAGGGGAGACAGGAAGCAGGGCCCGTGCTCCATGGGCAGGGGCTGCAGGGGCCCAGGGAGGTGCAGACCAGAGCGAGCGGAGTGCACCCAGCCCAGCGCCCCCTGCTGGCCGAGCTGTGCTGCGGGCTCTCACCTTCAAGGTTCCTTTGCTGTTTCCTCCCACCTTCACGTTAATGTTGCTGCTCAAGGAAAACTTGACGGGACAGGAAAGGGAACGTGATGTCAGACGGGCACAGGAGGGCACGCTGTTTGTTCCAACTTCCCTCCTCCCTGCAAACAGCCCTGCTCCTCCTCTCCCTGCACGGGGCGCTGACACCTTCACGCACTACTCCACCAGCCTCCCGCTGCTGGAGGCCGCGCCAGCATTGCTGGGAGGTCCCCCCACATTGCTGCCGGGGAACCTGCAGCTGGGGTCAGGTGGCTCTGCAGCCACTCAGGCAGAAGCCTTCCCACAGGGCACCAGGGCGAGGGGGCGGGGCCAGGAAGTCCTGCCCCCACACTAGGCCCAGGGGTCCTGCAGCCCAGGTGAGGGGCGGCACCTGCAGCTCCGCCTCCACCCCCTGAGACTGGTGGTTGGTCAGCTGCAGCGTGTGCGTCTTGAACCCATTGCGGCCCTGGGAGCTGAGGGTCACATTGAGGCCCCGGTCCTCGGTGGTGTGGGAAGCGATCCAGTACGCAGACAGCGCGTCCAGGGCGATCACCGTGTCCTGGGGAGGTTGGACCGGGACTCAGGCGCTGGGTTCCGGGGCCCCCGCCCCGAACCCAGGGCACCCAGGGCGGCACCTACCTGGGTGCTGCGGAATCCCCCTTGGAAGCTGCCCTGGTGGGTGAGCCAGGCCGCCACCTGGTCCGCCATCTCGGCCCGGCCCTCCCGCAGCAGCAGGTGCAGCAGGCCGTAGGCTGTGGTTTCGATCCACAGGGCGGGGGCCTGGGGCACGGGGTCAGCCGGGCTGCGAGGAGCCGGCGTGGGCGACACCACGTTGCTCTGAGAGCTGATGGCCGAGCCCCAGTACAGCTTGTCTGGGAGGGAGGGAGGGCGCCAGGTGAGCGAGGCCGGCCTGGCCCTGCCCCGGCTCTCCGCCCCCGCGCCCGCCGGGCAAGCTCAGGCCCCAGGCCCCGGACCCACCGCCCGTGTCCTGGGCCATGGCCATGAGGTTGTTGTGAGCCACGTCCCGCAGGTCCTCAGGGGCGTTGCTCAGCGTCAGAGCGTAGGCCGTGATGGCGGATGCGTGGGCACCCAGGAGCCCAGCACTCGCTTTCGCCCCCAAAAACGAGTTTGCATTTGAGATGGACGTTTCCTAGAAGAACGAGGAGGAGGTCTGTGGGCGGGCCCGGTCCTGAGGAGCGGAGGGAGAGCCGCGGCGCAGGGGTGGCGCCCTTACCACTCTCCGCTTCAGCTGCTCGGCGCTCCTGTCCTGGAAGACGGCCAGCCCGTGATGGAGGGCGATGACCACGAAGGCCGTCAGGGCCACCGTCTCGTCGTTTCCGACCAGGCCGCCCTGGTCAGTGCAGGGAGAGAAGCCGTCAGAGGAGGGGAGGGGGCGGGAGAGCCCCAGGCAGCTGGGCCCGCCCCCCGCCGCACCTGCATGTCCCTGTGGATGACAGGACGGGGGTCCCGGAAGGAACCGTCGGCCTGCTGCTGGGACAGCAGCCACTTGGCCGTCTCCTGCAGCTTTTCAGGTGAGTCGCCCACCTGTTCCTGGGCCAAACTCAGTACCTTCAGCACAAAGGCTGTGAGCCTAGAGGAGGGAGTGACAGCCGGGGTGGGGCCGGTCCCTAGAGGACACTCCCCGACACCTGGGTAGTCACCCTCCAGTCGCCCCCAGCTCTCGGACCCAGAAGCAGGCTCCCAGGCTCACCAGGTGCTGCTCTCCCGGTGCAGCCACGCCCCATAGGAGCCGTCGGTTTTCCGGAACTGCTGGATCCGCATGTACCCTTGGAGAGGAGCAGCGGCTGCTGTGGGTGCCCGGGCCATGCTCCCCATCCCCCACCAGCCGCCTGCGGTGCCCGTCGCCCTAACGGCCTGCCACTCCCGCTCGCCCTGCCCCGAACCTTTCTGGATCAGGTCCACCGCGCGGTCCTTGGTCTCCGGGGGCAGCTTGCTCCACTCCTCCGTCTTGTCCAGGTAGCGGGAAGCAGCCAGGGTCGGAGCCAGGAAGATCATGGTTTGCTCCCCACAGCCCCACGGCATCCTCAGGAGGGAGGCCACGCCTCCTGCTGACAAGGCCCCCCCGGAGCCCAGGGTGTCCAGTGGACTCGAGGCTGCAGGGGAAAGAGGGTCAGGACAGAGAGCAGCTCTGGGACCCAGGGCCAGAGGGTCACGGCACCAAACAGGTCTCACGTGCATCTGAGGGTGGCTGCTGGGAAGGGCCTGGAGGTCACGCCCACCTGTGACTCTGACATAGCTGTTGTGGTCTCCATCGGGGATAATATTGGGGTCAGAGCTGCCGGGAATTTCCAGGGTGCGGCCTCGGTGGTCTGGGGAGATGGGAAGCTGTCAGCCTGCTGGTGTCCAGTCCCTCCACCACCGCCCTCGCAGGCTGCGGCAGCCAGGCCACTCACCCAGGGGGTTCAGCTCATAGACCAGCTCCTCCATGTGGACGGCGCCTTCCTTCTGTCTCGGGAAAGAGCTCTGAGAGTCACCCACCGCCTGGCGGCAGCTGCCCCCCCAGGGCAGACTCCCCACACTTGGATTTAAACTTTGGAGGCAGAGTGGGATCGGACTTGTAGAAGGCAAACTGACCAAGGAGTTGGGTGTGGGCGGTGGGCCTCTGCCTGGCCAGCAGACAGGGTGCTGGGTCAGGGAGTAAATCTGGGAGCCTGGGGACCTGCTTCAGGGTCCTCCACTCACCTGGATTTTTAGAATCTTAGACACGGCGTCCCCTACAGAGAACTCCATGGACCCTCGAGCCACCACCTTCAGGGACACATCGGCAGCCGCCGTGGGCACCACGGAGAAGCCAACGGGCCGGGCAGAGTGTGCAGGCACCAGCACCTGCTGAGCCAGCCCCCCGCCCCCCGCCAGGCACAGCCCATCCACCGGGGCCACGTGGACGCTCATCTGGGGGGAAAGGGGGGAAGGCAGAGTCAGGTCATTAGCTCTTGATCCTCGCCAGCCCCAGCTCCCACCCGCTGTGACCGCCCGCAGCCTCAGGGCAGACCTGTGTCCAGTGCAGTCCCCCCGCTGTGACCACCCGCGCCTCACCTGCAGGTCTGTGTCCAGGTAGTTGTACAGAACGGGCCGCAGCTCGAGCTGCTCGAAGCGGCGGACGGAGATGGGCAGGCGGAGGTGCAGGTGGAACTCTCGGAACACTCGGAGCTGGACTGGTTTGGCCACGCACAGGCCTGCGGAGCAGGTGCGGGGAAGGGAGACATCAGAGGCCTGGGGCCTCTCAGCCACGGGGGCAGGGGGCAGGGGGACCATCTCTGCCCGCTGTCCGCACCCCCTCCCCTGCAGCAAAGGAAGAGGGAGCGGGTGGGGGGGGCAGCGGGAGGGCACCTGTGGTTGCGGACAGGCTCACACCGTGGATCTCCCAGGTGGTCAGAGAGTCAGGGAGCGGCCGCAGCAGCCTGTGGTGGGAACGGTGAGCAGGGCACAGGCTGGGCTGGGCTGGGCTGGCCCGCCCCGCCCCAGGCGGCCCAGCGCCCTCACTGGAGGAAGCGGTCCACGGACTCCACCCTCCAGAGCCAGTTCTCGGGGAAGTAGCTGCGCACAGGGATGTCGTCCTCCTGCATCAGGTCCTCCTCCTGCAGGACCTCCAGGGCTGGGGGCCACAGGGCGGTGAGGAGGTCAGCCCAGCCCCGCCCCGCCCCGCCCCCGCCCGGGCCGAGCCCACCACTCACCTCGGGCGAGGCCCACTTGGCCCCTGGCCCTGGTCTTCTTGCGCAGGTCCTCGGCAAACTGGCAGCAGGCCAGGAAGGGCTCCCGGCAGGCCTGCTGCGGCACCCGGGCCGCCCGCAGCTCGCAGGAGCGTTTCATGGGCAGCCGCGTCAGCCCGTCCTGGCAGCAGCGCCTGGCCTCGGGGGAAGTGTACTGGCCCACTGCAGGGCCGGGGGTGAGCGCCGGGCGCCTCCGCCCACTCGGACCTCCAGGTTCGGAGGGCCCACTGGGAACGGGGAGCTCAGGAGGCCGCGCAGAGGCTCCCGCCCGCCCACCACCAACCCAGGACTTGGCCCTCTGACCCGAATCCCACGGCCCCGGCCCTCGAATCCCACAGCCCAGGCCCTCAAATCCACAGCCCGGGCCCTCGAATCCACAGCCCGGGCCCTCGAATCCCACAGCCAGGGCCCTTGGGGGCGGAGGAGCCGAGAGGCAGACCCCTCCCCCTGAGCCTGGGCGCAGGCAGCTTCATGGGCACCACCACTCACACTTCTCGCTAACTGCTTTGTGGAAGTTCACGTTTCTCCTTCTCCGGGTTTTCTGCTCCTTGGGACAGCTCAGGCCTGGGAGAGAGCAGGTTGCAGCCGAGCCCTTGCCTGCTTCCCTCCTCCCATCTTACCCCTCAGGGTCCTCCTCCTCACTCTGCCTCCCACCACCCATCCCACTTCCTCCGGTCTCACTATTTCTGGTCGAAGTCAATTGCGATCCATCCGAAAAGGCCAGACCAGCCGCCTCGAACACCTGCATGGCGCTGTCCCCACCCCCAGGCCCGCACCCCAGGTCGTAGCCGCTCATGACTTGGAAGACCTGGCCAGAAAAGGCGGGCTGTTGCAGAGACAAGATGGCTGAGGGGCAGGGCGGGCTGTGGGTGAGGGTGGATGGACAGATGTGAGACACAGACAGTGGGGGAGGGAGGCCGGGCGGAGGGGGCGGCAGCCGAGATGCGTCCGAGAGGACAGGGAGGGCTGGGGGAGGGTCTTCACAAACCTTGCCCATGTCCAGGGGCTTGTGGGCCCGGCCGCCCACGGCGTACAGCGCCGTGTCCACGGCCCCCAGGGCCACCAGGGCCGCAGAGTCCGTGTGCAGCTGGAGCTTCAGCGTGTCCCCAGGGCGATAGTCCTTGTGACTGTCCACACTCAGCTCCAGCTGCAGGGCCGGAGGGGGGTCAGACGGGGCGTTCTTCTCGTCCTCTCCTGCCCCTCCCCAGCCCTGCGCGTTACCTTGCCCTCACAGGCCCCAGCCTGCACGTCCACCCGCAGGGAGTTGGCCACGGGGCGGCCCCCGTGGTAGTAGAAGGCCACGAAGTAGAAGGCGGGTGCCAGGCGGTGGTCCACAAACACGGAGGCCGAGGTCAGGGCCCCCCTGGGCTCTCGGCCCACAGACACGATCTGTCCCCGGGACAGGACCTGGGGAGAGGGGTTCCCTCTTCACTGCGCCTGCCCCGCCCGGAACCACCGCCCCGCCCCCCGCGCCGCCCTCTGCACACCAGGTAGTAGAAGTGGGAGAAGCTGGCCCCGCGGACGCCCACAGCTCGCAGGTTCAGACGGAAAGTGTCCCCAACTCGAGGGGGTTGAGGATCCAGCCGCTCCAGGGACAGGAAGCCGGAGCCCCCGGAGGGCGGGGCTCTCGCGGTGAGCTTGGCTGTGGCGGGGTGCGGGGAGCCTGCGGATACCTGGAAAGGGGTCGGGAGCAGCGGGGTCGGTGCCAGGACCCAGGCACCAGCTCCTCCCCTGCCCTCCCGGCCCGCCCGTGCCCCGTGGGCGCTCGGGGTCCTACCGACAGCTGCACTTCGGAGGAGGTGGGCGGGACGTTGATGGAGACGAGGACCCGGCCGCGCTCGTCCGTGTTTCGCTGATGGTGTATTTGGGAAGCAGATCCCGGAGAGAAGGTGGCGGCCACTTTGACAGGAATGTTGGCGGCGGGGGAGCCTGACATGTCCTGGACCAGAGCCTGGGGGGGGAGGGGAGGTCAGAGAGAGGGCCGGGGCCTCCTGCGGGGCCCTCCGCGCCCTCCCGCCCTGCCGCGCCCCCGCAGAGGACACCTGCAGCAGGAAGGGGGCCCCGGGCACGAGGTGTCGCTTGGTGTGGCTGAGATCCAAGGAGAAGGGAGATGACACAAAACGCCAGGATGTGAGCTCGGCCTCCTCCAGCTCTCCCCCTGCAAGACACGGCAGACGGCGGGAGGAGGCAGACCCAGAAGAGGGGCCTCCGGGGCACAGGCCCTCTCCCCTCGCTGGTCCGCGGAGCCACCCACGGCCAGCACCCAGATGCTGCATAGCACGCCTGGTGGGAGGACGGGTGGGAGGACAGAGGGATGGACGGATGAGCAAAAACAATAAACAGAGGGGCTTCCGGCTGCTTCCCAGTTTGGGTCCCACGTGGGGTAAGAAGGGCGGGCGGGCGGTGCTGGAGAGCAGAGGGCCGCTCAGAGGTCACCGCCCAGCGGCACTCACCTGGAGACTCGATGACGGCCGCCGCCACGTAGAGGCGCAGCCCGGGGAGGTCCGCCGGCTGGACGCCGAGCTTCTCCAGGGCGCCCTGCACCTCAGCCTTTTCGAGCGAGATGTGGCACTGGCCCTCCGCCAGCTGGGCAGAGAGGAAAAGGCCAGGTAGCACCCGCCTCCCCGCCTCCATGGTCACCTCCGCCCCTCCCCCTGCTGCCCACCTTGGTCTGATTCTCCAGGCCGCGAAGGAAGGTCTTCTTGCCGCGCTCATCCAGGATCCCGAAGCGCACGTAGGCCACCCCCTGCACTGGCTTCCCGTAGACGTACCTGCGCACGGGGCGGCGGGCAGGGGTGAGTGTGGCGGGCGGCGGTGGGGAGGGAGGGAAGTGTCACACTGAGGCGCCCTGGCAGCAGTTACCTGGCCTGGATGTCTAGCTGGATGTCCCCAAGAAGGCCAGGCTCTGTCAGGATGTAGGGCTCCCCAGGTACGATCTTCACCTCGAAGTTGGGAAGGACTGACCCGAGCGAAGGGGAGGCTGGTCAGACTCCAGGGCAGGGCTTTGAGGATCCCTCCACCCTGCCTGCTCCCACTTCCTCCCTTCTCCTCCAGGAGGAGCTGCCTGGCCCTCGGCCTGTGTCCCAGCTCTCACTGTCCTTTTGTTTGGTTAATCCTCAGCCGAGGACTTTTGGCATTGATTTTCAGGGAGAGTGGAAGAGAGAGGGAAAGAGAGAAACATTGATGTGAGAGAAACACATCGACTGGTTGCTTCCTGCACGGCCCTGACCTTGGCCAGAATCGAACCCGGGACCCTGCCAACGCGGTATCCACTGAACCACACTCACCGTACTTCTTCACCTCGAACTGGGTGCTGTAGTTGGAGTCCGGGCTGTCCAGGAATCTGGCCGAGATCTTCCAGGTCCCTGGCCTGAGGACAGACAGGGCGGGCTCAGCCACGCTCCCTGGGGAGAATGTGGGGTAACCACAGGCTCGGGGGCGCGGGTCTGACACTGTGTTGGCGTGGGGAGCAGGGGAACTGGGAACTGGGGGCAAGAGCTCACTCTGAGATGTCCGGGATCACAAAGTCATCCTGGTAGATGGAGGAGGGAGTGTACACCTGCCTCTTGCGCACGCGGAGGCCCTGCGAGTTCTGCACGGAGGACAGTGTGGTGGGTGGAAGGGCACATCGGTAGCCCTCGCTGGTCGGGAAGGTCAGAGGTCAGGGACTCACCTCCACGGTGACTGTCAGGCTGTCCGTGGTAGGGCGCATCTTTTGGTCCAGAGCGAAGACCCGGTACCGAACTGGAGCGGAGGGCGAGTGAGCGGCGAGATGGAGGGAGGGAGGGGAGGCGAGCATTAGCCGGCAGCCTTCCGTGGGCCCTTCCCGGGGACGGGCAGGGGAGGGGAGGGAGAGGCCTGGGGCTGAGACTCACCCCGCTGGCCAGGGTTATAAATGGGCTGGTCGGTCTGCAGGAAAAGGTGCCCCCGGCGAGAGGAAAAGAGCAGGTTGACGCCCTGAGTGTCCACCTCTTTGGACAGAGTGCGCTTCAGCCACGGTGACTGGGCCACCAGCTGGATCTTGGGGCCTCCGAGGAGGCTTCTGAGGCCACAGTTGTTGGCATCCTTGGGGAGTATCTGTCAGGTGAGGGGGGAAGGGAGCGGGTGAGAGACAGACAGCCAGGGACGGAGGCCGCCCAGAGGGCCCAGGCGCGGAGGGCCGGAGCGGGCTGAGGCAGCGGGGGGGCGGCGGCGGCTACCTGGAGGCTGCGGAGCACGAAGTCGTCCTTCGAGGTGAGGAGGAAGTCCACCTTCGGGGAGCAGGGGGCATTGTGATGGGACGGGTTTCTCAGGAACACGGACCCTCTCACTTCCAGCCCCTGAGGAGCATCCTGGAGCTGGAGCCCCACCGACAGGGGGGCCCCCAGGTGAACCACGGAAGGGGAGAACAGGAGCAACCTGGGGAGAACAGGCAGGTCAGCAGCGCCCCCCCCCCCCCTGTCCCAGCCCCCCATCCCCGCTCAGCAGCCGCCGCCCGCCAGGACCTGGGCTCCTGCAGAGACAAGGCGAAGCCGGATGCCCAGATCAGCCCCCAGAGGAGCCACATGGCTGCAGGACCCGGAGCGACCAGACCCGTCTGTCTGTCTGCTCCCCTCTGGCCGGCCTCGTGCTCGGAGCAGAGTAGACTCTGGACCTTGCTCCTCCCCCGGCCAGCTAGAGCCGGGAAACCACGTGACAACCAAGAAATGCAACTGGCCCCAGGCCCAGTGTTGGGGGCAGGGGGGCACCCCGGACACCTGGGTCACTGAGGAAATCATGGCCCAGAGGGCCTGTTCTCCGCTTCCCTCCCCCACCCCCCACCCCCCACCCCCCACCCGTTAACCCCCAGGCCAGTGCCTGGGCACCTCCCCTCCTGGGCATGTGGTGTTTGTGTACCGGCGGCAACCTGGGCGGGGCGGCAGCGGAGGAACGAGGCTCCTTTGCCAAGCCCTGACAAAACAGGCGATAAGATGCCCACCTCCCCCTAAAACCCACAGTGGGGCTTGGCTGGGCCTCTGCTTCCACAGGCCGACAGAACCCCGTGGTTAGTCAGGCCACTGCCCACACCCACCACCCACTGACCTCCACCCTCTTCCTCCGAACGAGGCCAAGGTCAGCCCCAGTGGGGGCTTTACCTCTCCCCCCGAGCGCGGGGCCACCCAGCACATTAACAAGACACAGGAGGGAGCACCAGCAGAAGTCCTTTATTTGCCATTCCATCCAACATGTAGGGCAGAGAACCCCGCCCCTGCCCCTCGGACAGTGCCAGCAGCACCGTGCTGCCCGGAAGGCAGCGGCCGTGGCCCTGGCATGGGGTCTGGCCTCACGTCCACAGGCCCCCGAGGCTCTGCCCAAACCCCGCCCTGGCCCGGAGCCCAGGTCAACGGCAGCAGTGGCGCCCGGCACTGCACGCCCTCGGGTCCATGGCGCATCCTTCTGGCCAAGCTCCCCAAGGTGACCCCGCTCAGCCGTCTGGCAGCACGCCTGGCCCCGGCCCTCCGCAGGCTTGCCGCGGGGAGCAGACCCTCACGTCTCTGGCAGGCGCAGGAGGGTTCCAGAAGTGGTGGGGACACTGCGAGAGAGAGACACGGTTGGGTCCAGAGGCGCCGGCCCAAGGTCTGGGAGAAAAGGAACGTTCCGTCCCCAGGAGAGGAGCGGGCTTCCCGGAGAAGGGAACCTCCTCCGCTGTGGGTGGCTGCTCTGACTGCCAGAGGCTGGGCAAGACTCACCAGTCCACCAGCTGGGCCCCGATGAGGTCGTGCACATGGTAGGCAAGGCCGAGTCTCACCGAGGCAGGCGCCCGCCGGCCCAGGAGCTCCGACAGGAGCAGCTCCCGGTACTTGGCCTTCCGGACCATGCCAAGGACAGCCTGGCGCCCTGCAGAGTGGAGGAGCGGGGAGTAAGGCCTGCGGCCAGAGGAGCCCGGAAAGGTGTGCTGGAGGGCGGAGGGCTAGGCTGCAGACAGAATACCTTTCACAAAACACTTAACGAATCTCCCAGCTCCAGGCACAGCCAGCCACCAGCTCCCGGCATCTCGGACAGTGAGCACTCCGGCGTTGACCAGCTGGCTAAGCGGGTGGGAAGCAGGAGAGATGAGGCCTTGGCTCTGAGAATCCTCTCTCCTCGCTGCTAATGCTGGAAACATGGGCAACCAGGCAACAGACACCTCCTCCCGCCCCTGCCCCGCGGGTCTCTGGTCCCATCCGCCTTCCAGCTGCCCTCCCGCACTCTCTCTTCCTGCTACTTTTCCTAAAACCAGTCTTGATACCTCCCTGACCACAAGCCCTGACTGACCACAAGCTCAGTCTGCCCGCAGGGGAGAAACAGGGTCTTTTCCTGTGTCCCTGCCACTGCCTACGCCGCCTCACCACGGCTGCTCCACGTCTACTGACATGTCCCATGGCGCAAGCAGGACATTTCCTCTCGCTGCCCGGCTGCTGCTCTGCAATATGAGTGGTGGTGCCTGCCACTCGGGTCTGTCTCAGCGTGAGTCACATCAGGCATGTGGTCCCTGCCAGGCCTCTACATGCATCTCACTAGCCACGCTGACAGCCTGAATTTAAGGCCAAGGCTCCAGTGAGATGGGCCCCTCTTGGGGAAAGGAAACAAATTTAGATTTAACTAAAAAAAATAAAATAAAAGTCAACCGTTGGGCAGGTCCAGCCAAAGGAAAAGGGCCAGGCTGGAAGGGGGAGGCAGGAGGGTACAGATGCCGGATGTGACTGGCCCCCCAAGTCTCACGTGATCTCTGTGTCCCTGAAGCCAAAGGTCTGCGTCATCTGGTCCTGCTGGAAGCTAAGGTCCCCGCAGGCTGGGAGCACCAAGGCCAGGAACTTCTGCACGGCCCCCGCGTAGGCCCGGCCGTCGCAGGCCCTGAGGACCTGGAACAGGGGGAGAGGCTGGGGACGTTCTCGGCATGCGGGAGGCAGATCCTTTGTGCTCAGTCCTCTCCACCTCACACCCTTCCCCCCCTCATACCAACCAGAGCCCTGCGCCCTGGGAGGTGGCGGCGTGGCCAGGGAGAGCCATCTGCCCCGAGCCCCGAGCCACACGCACCCTGGTCCTGTAGTCCTCGGTGAGAACAATCCCATGGGCATCCAGGTCGAAGCCCAGCTGGATGACTCTGATCTCCCCCTGTTCCTGAAGTTCTTTCTGTTTCCAGAAAGATGGGGTGAGAAGAAGGGTGTCAGGGTGAGATGCGGGGAGTTTTTCTCCAAGTAAAGGAAAACTGTGGGGAGAGAACCGGGTGAGTCACCGAATAGGATTTCCCAGTTGGGTACCCACCCTCCTACCCACCGCACCTCTTACGTGAAACTATCAGTGCACCTTTTCTAAGAATAAGCATATGCCAGACGCTAAGTAAGATAAAATAGTGATTAAGACACAGACCCTGCCGGCTGGTGTGGCTCAGAGGTTGAGCGTCAACCTATGAACCAGGAGGTCATGGGTTGATTCCCAGTCAGGGCATGCTCGGGTTTCGGGCTCAATCCCCAGGAGACAGCCAATCATTGATGCTTCTCTCTCTCTCTGCTTCTCCCTTCTTCTCTGAAATCAATAAAAAAAATATGTATATTTTTAAAAAGATACAGACCCTGCCCTCAAGGAATTAACAGTCCAGACTGTGGGCAGAGGAAAGTAGTGAAGAATATGGGATAATGCCGAAACCGGTTTGGCTCAGTGGATAGAGCATCGGTCTGCAGACTGAAAGGTCCCAGGTTCGATTCTGGTCAAGGGCATGTACCTTGGTTGTGGGCACATCCCCAGTAGGGGGTGTACAGGAGGCAGCTGATCGATGATTCTCTCTCATCGATGTTTCTGACTCTCTATCCCTCTCTCTTCCTCTCTGTAAAAAATCAATAAAATTAAAAAAAAGAAAAAAGAATATGGGATAAAATGTTTAAAACAAATAAAAATCTACCAGGATTAGTGTTTCTAAGAATACAGCAAGAACCAACTCACCTGCTGAAAATTAATTAAAATGCAGGATAAAATATTATTTTTAAAATTGTTAAGCATCAAAGAGCTCACAAATAATACGTCAACAAAAGAATTCATGGAAATAATTGGGCTCTGTGGCCGGTGTAGCTATGTGGCTAGAGCATTGGCCTGAGCACTGAAGGGCGCAGGTTCCATTCCTGGTCAAGAGCACATACGTGGGTTGCAGGATCGATCCCCGGTGGAGGCAACTAATTGATGTGTCTCTTACATCGATGTTTCTCCCTTCCACTCTTTCTAAAAAATCAATGGAGAAAAAAATATCCTCGGGTGAGGATTAACAACAATAAAGATGTAATTGGAAGATGGTGGGCATTTGATGATTTAGGCCAGTGGTCAGCAAACTCATTAGTCAACAGAGCCAAATATCAACAGTACAATGATTGAAATTTCTTTTGAGAGCCAATTTTTTTTAAACTTAAACTATATAGGTAGACACATTGTTATTAACTTAATTAGGGTACTTCTAAGCTGGCCTTTGCTAAAAATTCAAGGCACCAAAGAGCCGCATGTGGCTCGTGAGTCGCAGTTTGCCGACCACTGATTTAGGCAAATCTGTCCAGCACAGTAAAAAATAACTAGGCAACCCTAGCCAGTTTAGCTCAGTGGATAGAGCATCGGCCTGTGGACTGAAGGGTCCCAGGTTCAATTTTGGTTAAGGGCACATGTTCAGGTTGCGGGCTCAATCCCCAGTAGGGGACCTGCAGGAGGCAGCCAATCAAAGATTCTCATTGTTGATGTTTTTATTTCTCTCTCTCCCTTTCCCTTCCTCTCTGAAATCATAACTATATATATATATTTTTTTTTTTAATTGACTTTTTACAGAGAGGAAGGGAGAGATATAGAGAGATAGAAACATCAATGAGAGAGAAACATCGACCAGCTGCCTCTTGCACACCCCCCACTGGGGATTCGCCCGCAACTCAGGTACATGCCCTTGATTGGAATCGAACCTGGGACCCCTCAGTCCACAGACCGACGCTCCACCACTGAGCCAAACCGGTTTTGGACATAACAATATACTTTTTAAAATAATAACTGAGCATAAATAAATAAATGGACACACAAGAAAACAAAATTCAAAAGAAACAGACCCCATAAGACATGTTATTAGGGAATTATCAAAAACAGACTACTAAAAAACCCCTATGTTTTTAATGCTTAAATAACAACAGTTAAGATAGAATTTTTTTAGCAAGAAATTATATAAACTGACATAATATGTTGAAAAATAACCAAATAGAAGTTCTAGAACTGGCAAGTGCAATTAAGGACTCAATGGATGGGTTAGGGTTAGGGTTAGGATTAAGGCACAACTAAATAAAAAGCTACTAGCCTGTAAGACAGATTCTAAAAAACTAACCAGGATATAATACAGACAAAAAGATTGAAAATGCAGACAAGAAGCTAAAAAATGTAAAGGATACAAAGAGAAGGTCCAATGTATGTGTAATTGAAGTCTGGGGAGAAATGAAAAGAGATAAGGTAGGGGAAATATTTGAAAAGACAATAATACATCCACAATCACAAAAGTATATTAATCCAACTTTCATTCACTCATAGAACAAACAGACAAAATAATCAGTGAAGAACCAGAAGACTTCAATAGTAACTCTAATTACTGAGAAATTAATAACTGAATAACACATATTCTTTTCAACTACACATACAATATTTAGCGAAATTGACCATGAAACATAGCATGAAGCAAGTCTCAAGTTTCAAATGAGGAAAATCATACTGTATGCTCTCTGGCCACTATATCACTTATGCCAGAAATAAGTAACAATCCTATCCTATATAATAAAAGCCTAATATGCTAAGTGTCCAGTAAACCGGACAGCCGTTCAACCAATCAAAGCTTAATATGCTAAGGTACCGTGTTTCCCCGAAAATAAGACATCCTCCGAAAATAAGACCTACTTACAGGTTTCCTTCTGAGTGAAATATAAGGCATCCCCCCGAAAATAAGCCCTCCCCCCCCAGGCTAAACATGAGAGATTTGGTCCACTGATTCTGAAAGAAATGGAGTCACAAGAAATTCACCAGGAAATTCAGGAATTGGGTTGTTATGATGTTCCAGAAGATGATGACATGATTGTCACTGAATAAATGAGTAAATTCTTGATACTGTAGGATTCAGTTTGCCTGGTTTGTGTTGACAACTACCGTACTACCGTACCGTATACAGGTAATAAATTTCCTGTATTTTCATTTAACAATAAATGTGTACCGTATTCTTCATGGAAAAATAAGACATCCCCTGAAAATAAGACCTAATGCATCTTTGGGAGCAAAAATTAATATAAGACACTGTCTTATTTTCGGGGAAACAGGGTAGCTCAACCACTCCCTATGCCATACATTGACCACCAGGGGGCAGACTCTACTACCTGTAGGTTAGCTTGCTGCTGGGGTCCAGGGAGAGACTGAGCGAAATGGTCCCCACAGGCCCTGGAGCCCTCTCTGTCCCTCCCTGGCTGGCCAACCTCCGCGTCTCTCCCCACCCGATCGTGCAAGGGGCCTCTAATAAGGTAATAAGAAAGCGCTTTGAAATTAAGGCATATGTTGCTAATAACCCAATAAATCAAAGGGGGAAAACAAAGGGCAAATTATAAGACATTTGGAAATAAATGATAATGAAAACATATACCAAAGCTTGGGAGGATAGAGAGATGAATCTCGATATTTAGTGGAAAACTACAGCCTGCCATGCATTTATTAGAAGAGAGAGGATTGCCGAAACCGGTTTGCCTCAATGCATAGAGCGTCGGCTTGGGGACTGAAGGGTCCTGGGTTCGATTCTAGTCAAGGGCATGTACCTTGGTTGCTGGCATATCCCCAGTAGGGGGTGTGCAAGAGGCAGCTGATCGATGACTCTCTCTCATTGATGTTTCTAACTCTCTCTCTCTCTTCCTCTCTGTAAAAAATCAATAAAATATATTTTTTTAGAGAGAGAGAGAGGATAAAAGTTAGTGGGGGAAACTAAAACAAACCCAACAGTAGAGGAGAAGCAAATGAATGAAGCAGAAAACATGCAAACAAGAGAGCAACAAAGCTGAGAGCGGTGGGCTCTTTGGGAGACATTGACATTGACACGCCGAGTGCCAGGAAGGAGGAGCGGAGAAGCCAGTGAAGGGGAAGGAGAGGCCGCGGTCCCGACCCTACCAGCGCCGCGCCAGCGGGTCCCCCCGGGCCGGCTCGCTCCGCCGCCCTCACCAGCTGCCGGTCGGCCGCCGTGCGGTCGGGCACGAGGCTGTACACCTGGCTCCGCAGCGCGATGGGCGGCAGCGCGTCCTCGAACAGGCCGCGCGGGAACAGCCTGCCCAGCTCCGCCACCGCCGCGCGCGCCGCCCCCGGGCCCGGAGGGCCGCCCCCCGCGCCCCGGGCCCCGGCCGCGCCCCCCGGGGGGTCGGCCTCGGCGCGCCCGCCTCCGCGCCGCCGCCTCAGGCCCAGCGGCTCGGCGCCCGGGCGCGGCCTCTTCCGGCTCATGTCGCGGACCCGGCGCCGCGGCCGCCAACCGAGGCTCCGGCGCCGCGGACGGACGAGCGGCCGCCCCGAGCCGGCCGGGCCCCGCCGGCGCGGAGTGATGGCGTCACCGAGCCGGAAGCCCGCGCGGCCCCGCGCTCCGGACCGGCCCGGGCTCCGCCGTCACACCCGCCGCCCGCCCCGCGGTTCCCGCCGGAGCCGGCCGCCCGCGCCTCCCCCGCCTCCTCCGCAGAAGGGACCCCCCGGCGCCCATGGAGCCCGGAGGGACCAAGCGGGGAGCCGGGGAGGTGGCGGCGGCTGAGCCGCGGAGCAAACTCCCGCGCCCCGCGCCCTCGCTGCCCACGGCCGCCGCGCTCTACGCCGGGCCCTTCCCGTTCTACCGGCGCCCCTCCCAGCTGGGCTGCTTCTCCCTGGACGCCCAGCGCCGCTACCGCGGGGACGCCCGCGCCCTGCGCTACTACCGCCCGCCCGCCAACGGCCAGCGCCCCGACTTCGACCTCAGAGACGGGTACCCCGAGCGGTACCGGCCGCGGGACGAGGAGGCGCGGGAGGGCCTGGACCACCTGCTGCGCTGGCTCCTGGAGCACCGCGGCGGGCTGGAGGGGTGAGCGGGCGGGGCTGCCCGCCGGCCATCGGGAAGCCCGCGCGGGAGGGCTCGGCGGGAGCTCCGGAGCCTCCGAGCGGTGCTGGGTGGCCGTCAGCCTGTCCCTCCGCGCAGGGGTCCCGGCTGGCTGGCAGGGGCCATCGTGACGTGGCGGGGGCACCTGACGAAACTGCTGACGACGCCGTACGAGCGGCAGGAGGGCTGGCAGCTGGCGGCCTCCCGGTTCCAGGGGACGCTGTACCTGAGTGAGGTGGAGACGCCGGCCGCACGGGCGCAGCGGCTCTCCCGGCCGCCCCTGCTGCGGGAGCTGATGTACATGGGGTACAAGTTCGAGCAGTACATGTGTGCAGGTGAGAGTCGCCCCTGCTCCGCAGCCCGCCCGCTCCCCCGGAGTCAGAGCCCCCACCCTGTTGCTGCTTCTCTCCGTACAGACAAACCTGGAGGCTCCCCCGACCCCTCTGGGGAGGTTAACACCAACGTGGCCTTCTGCTCTGTGCTACGCAGCCGCCTGGGAAGCCACCCTCTGCTCTTCTCGGGGGAGGTGGACTGCACTGACCCCCAGGCCCCCTCCCCGGAGCCCCCCGCCTGCTATGTGGAGCTCAAGACCTCCAAGGAGATGCACAGCCCGGGCCAATGGAGGAGCTTCTACAGGTTCTGGAGGGGGGGCTGAGGTGGGAAAGGGGCTTGGGGGAAAGGAGGCGGCGCCCCGAGCCTCTTTCCTTACAGACACAAGCTCCTGAAATGGTGGGCGCAGTCCTTCCTCCTGGGCGTCCCCAATGTTGTCGCTGGCTTCCGCAACCCCGAGGGTTTCGTCTGTTCCCTCAAGACCTTTCCCACCATGCAGATGTTCGAACACGTCAGGGTAAGGACCCCCACGCCAAGGCCCCAGGTCCCGTGTCCAGGCCTGCAGGGTGAACTCTCCCACTCCTGCCCTCACTGTCTCTGCCTCCCCCTCGGCCCCCTCCAGAATGACCGCGACGGCTGGAACCCTTCCGTGTGCATGAACTTCTGTGCCGCCTTCCTCAGCTTCGCCCAGAACACAGTCGTCCAGGACGACCCCCGGTGAGGCACCGGCCCTCCCTCCCCCTGGGCCCCGGGAGCCGGCCTCCAGCCCTCAGCTGCTGATTCCGTCCTCCCCGCAGGCTTGTCCACCTCTTCTCCTGGGAGCCTGGCGGCCCAGTAACCGTGTCTGTGCACCGGGATGCCCCCCATGTCTTCCTGCCCACGTGGTACGTGGAAGCCATGACTCAGGAGCTGCCACCGCCCCCCCATGACACCGGCCCCTAAGGACTTATACTTCCGGGGGGCTGGGCCTGTCTGTGCAGTTAAAGCAGACTTCCAGGTGGTCCTCCCTGCTGTGTCTTTGAGCGGTCACCCTGCCCAGCACCTCACACACACAGGCGGTTTGCTGCTTTATTGCTATTCACTGGGTGTAGAGGCTGGCTGCAAAGACGATGTCCCTGCGCAGCAGGGTAGCCGCCGTCTCCATCTTGGCGCCCAGCACAGGCTCGCCCACCAGGCGGGCCGCCCCGCGCAGTGAGCGACACATCTCGGCCAGGCGCTGGATGCAGCGGACCACCAGGCCCTCAGGCGTCCCCGAGAGCCCTGCCAACTCAGAGAAGGGCTGTGGGGAAGCAGGCGGGGGCCACATTACAGACCTGGGCAGGCTCTCCCCACCGCTGCCAACCCCAGTCCAGTTACTCACCATGCCCCGGGCCCACTCGTACACAACCCCGACCAGCCCGAAATTCAGCTCCCCCACAAACTCTTCCACTGTCTGGTTCAGGCCGCAGGCCGCCTGCACCTCTCCAATCCGCTTGGCCACGGCGCGCACACGCTCCACTCCCTGCGGGGCGAGGGTCAGTAAGCCCCCTCCCGCTCCAGGGCTAGCGAGGCTCAGGTCAGGGGAGAAGCCATCGCAGCTCTTAGGGGCGCTTACAGGGTTGGACAGGTCACGGGGCCCTGGGGTGGGGCCTGGGAATACTGCGGCGGGGGGGGGGGGGGGGGGGGGGGGCAGTACCTGCTTGAGGGTACTTGGGAGCTGCTCCCCAGTGTCCCCGGGGCTCTGGCAGACCAGGCCGGAGAGCAGGGCGGCGATCTCCTCCGGCCGCAGGGCACTCAGGGCGTTGTCGAACATGAGCTCGGTGAGCAGCAGCTCGTGGCTGCTCATGGCACAAGCCACACGCCCCGCCAGCTTCACGGTGCCCGCCTCATCTACATAGCCCAGCGTTCGGAGCACCTGGACGGAAGAGGCGGGTGTCGGAAGCCGCTGTTCTCCCTCACTAGCCCCCACACACTGCCCTCACCTCTACTCGCTGGTGGTACTCGGGGAGCAGCAGCAGCGACTGGTCTGACAGCAGGAAGCGCAGCCGCTCTATCTCCTTCTGCACCTGCCGTCGCTCCTGCAGCCTCAGGTACTGTGGAGAGCCACAGGCAGGGGCGGGTCAGCGCCCCCCGCCCTCCACGGGGCTGGAGGACCGGGCTGACATGGGGCAGGCAGCCTGCAGGGGACCAGAGACAAGGCTTAGAAGCTGGCCCCAGGGCCCTACCTGAGCAGGGAAACGGGGGCTGTGCACGCACTGAGCCCCCCGGATCAGCTCCTCTAGCTTCCGGGCCCGGAGTCCCCCCTCAACCACGGACACATCCTTAAGCTGCAAGTCGTTGACAGGGTCAAGGGTAGGGGGTCCCGCGGGGTGGGCCTGTGCCAGGCGCAGCAACTCCTGGGCAGCAGTGGTCACCGCAGCAAGGGGAGGGTCCTTCCTGAGGAAGCAGCAGGTCCTGAGTCGTCTCTTCCATCAGAGTGCCCCTCAGGCTGCGGGCCTCCCAACCACACCCCCCACCCCGGGTCCCTCCCGGAAAGGGCCTCCCAGCATCAGACTTGAATTTCGGCTGCTGCCTCTTGCTGAAGTCCTCCAAGATCTTCTCCCCGTTCACCCGGAGCACCCTGGTGGTGATGGCAGCCACGTCTCCGGGCTGGAGCCTGGCCACCGTGTGGTCACAGGGCCCTGGAACGAATGGCAGGGTCAGAGCTCACCCCAAGGCCTGCCCTCACTGCCCTGGGCACCGGCGTCTGCTCTCACCTTCAGGCAGGAACAGTTTGAATCCCATCAAGTCGTCTGGGTAGGGCACAGCGGGGGCGGCCGGGCGCCCCTCCTGTGGGTTCTCAGAGGCGGGTTTATCACACAAGACCAGGGTGGTGAACACTCTGCTGGTGGAGTTGGAGGAGACCTGGGGGAGGGGAGGCCCAGACAACAGGGTCGAGAGCAGGTCCCACCTTCAGCAGGGATCACGGAGTAGCCACGCAGAGCCCACCCATACAGACCAAGTCAAGCAAGCAGCGGGCGGCATGGGGGTGCAGGGGAGGGCAGAGGGCACCGAGTGGTGGTGATGGGAGGGAAGACGAGGGCACCGCTAGGGTAACTGCTCCTCCCTCGGGCCCAGACCCTGCATCACCTGCAGGACCACCCCCAGTGCGTTGTGATGCTCCTGACTCTTCACAACCACCACCCTTCCGGCCGAGAGCGACTTCAGCCCGTTGACAGACTCCATGACACGTCGCTGAAGAGCGGGCATGTGCACACGGGGGGAGGAGCAAGTGTTAGGGATGCGGGGACCAGTCCAGGAGCACCCTGGGTGCCACCTGTCTCCCTCCCCTCCCCGTCCCGTCCCCCGCACGCCCTGCTGACCTGGATCAGGCTGCGGGTTTCTGTCAGCTCCTCTCCCCAACTGTAATACTCGGGCAGGTCCGCCAGCTGGCCCGTCAGGTCAGGCTCCTCCAGGGCCCCCAGCTTCTTGGTTAATTCAGCCAGAGCCTGTTCGTGGGCCTGGCAGGCGTGAAATGAGACTCCAGGCTCAGTAGCCACATCCCACCTGCCTCCGCATGCCACCTCTTCCCAGCCGGGCTTCCCCGTCCGTCCATGCCGGGGTACTGCTCACTGACCCCTCACCTTGCTGTCCTTGCGGGCTGGGAACTCGGAGAAGCTCCTCTTCATCATGTCCTCCACCCGGAGGGCGTCCACCCGCAGCAGGTTGAGGATCATGGTGTACGTGAGGCGGAACTGAGACTGCAGCTGCGAGGGCTTACCCTGCAGGGGCGGGAGACCAGGCTGGGCCCGCTGCTCCCGGCCAGCCCTGCGGACCACCTGCCCATGGCACCCTGGACACCCTGCCCGCTCCCCTCTTCTGCCCTGCGGACCGCCCTGCCCGTGGCACCCTGGACACCCTGCCCGCTCCCCTCTTCTGCCCTGCGGACCACCTGCCCGTGGCACCCTGGTCACCCTGCCCGCTCCCCTCTTCTGCCCTGCGGACCGCCCTGCCCGGGGCACCCTGGACACCCTGCCCGCTCCCCTCTTCTGCCCTGCAGACCACCTGCCCGTGGCACCCTGGACACCCTGCCCGCTCCCCTCTTCTGCCAAATAGGGAGCAAAGTGGACAGATCCACAAAGGTCCCGCTAGCTCCGCACTCGGTGGGACTAGAGAGGAGACCGGTCTGGCCCTTGTCTGCTCCCTCCCAACTGGGCTTCCCGGCAGAAGGAAATGACAGGAAGGAGGGGCGGGTGGGCCGGGCCGGCGTCTCACCGTCATCATGCGGTGCAGGTCCACCATCTCGGGCACGCGGCCCTTGCAGAGCAGGATGACGGTGCCCGTGGGGTCCAGGCCCCTGCGGCCCGCCCGGCCCGCCATCTGCACGTACTCCCCGGGGAGCAGGTCCCGGAAGGTGTTGCCGTCGTGCTTCCGCATGGAGTCGAACACCACCGTCCGGGCCGGCATGTTGACACCCATGGCAAACGTCTCTGTGGCGAACAGGACCTAGGACACGGGAAGGGGATCGGCACACAGGCCCGCAGCCGCCCCACGCTACTCCAGCGAGGCATTGGGCAGCTGCGTGTCCAGCTGGCTCCCTCAGGAGCCCATGCCACCCCGGGGACCACCACTCCCCGCGTTTACTTCCTTGGCTACCTATTCACTTCTTTGTGCCCCCATGTGCCCCCCACCCCCACTGTCGGTCGTCCGATGTCTTAATATCGTTTTGTGTGAATATGTTCTTACATGTTGTCTTGTATGCGTGTAATTTGCAATTCGCATGGAAAGCAGTTGTGTGTATCCTGTTTCCTTCTTTTCCTCCACGGGGTGTTTTCAGCACCCACCGTGTTCCTGTGGTTACACAACCCCGCTCCCAACTGCGGCAGGACACGGGAGCATCCCTACAGCTCACCGCTCTCCCTGAGGGCAGGGGCCAGGCCCTGCCAGGCTGGCCAAGCGAGAGCAGACCTGCTCCCCGGGGCCGGGCAGAGGACGTCTTGTGTTTGTGCAGGACCGGGATTGAGGGTCGAGGACATTATACCTACTCTGGCCCAAGGAATGCCAGGGCACGGCAGGCTGGCCACCCTGCACGGAGGGTCCTGCAGTCCCAGGCAGGCAGACCTCGCTGGACTGCAGTTCCCAGATACTGCGCGTCCATCAACATGGGGCGGGCAAGACCCTCCACCAGCGAAAAAGTTCTAGTGCACTGGAGGCTCAGAAGACGGTGAGCATTCATATTCTTTAAAGTCCGGGCACTGTTTTCAGACATAACCCTTTTGTAGACTTAACAGAGCACAGTGTGGAGTGAGCGTAACTTTTACACACACCGAGAAGCCAGAAACTCCGTGTGCCTCGCCATAATGCGACAAGCACTCACTGCGGTGGCCCGGGACCCAGCCGCCATGTGCCCGAGGTCTGCCCGTGGCTACGGCACCTTTTGGATCAGCCAGTTTCCTAAGTTTCACCGTCTAAGCACTGAAGTCTTACGAGTTTCAATTTGCATTTTCCCAATGACTTCTATGCTTGCTAGCTTTTTGGGTTTCTCTTCTGAATGCATCCCATCTAAGATGAGAAACCTAAAGTGGGGAGGTCAAGAAGCTACAGAGGGGCGGCAGGGAGAGGGGCGGCGGGCGGGCGGCGGCAGGCACCTTGACCAGGCCGCGGCTGAAGAGCATCTCCACGATCTCCTTGAGGATGGGCAGGATGCCGCTGTGGTGCACGCCCAGGCCGCGGTGCAGGAGCTCCGACATGTGCAGCACCTGCGGGGACCAGGCCGAGGTCGGGGGCGTCGAGCACCCAGCCCACCGGCCCCGAGCCCGGGGCCCTGCACACCTGGGGCAGCTGCCGGTCAGAGCCCCGGAGGCGAGCGAGGCAGCGCTGCAGGAAGAGGTGGATCTCGCTCTTCTCGGAGCTCGTGGTGAGGTCCAGGGAGGTGAGGCCCGAAGCCTGCTCGTCACAGCGGCCCCGGGAGAAGGTGAACACCACCACGGGCAGCTGCGCGCGGGTGCGGAGGGAGGCCAGGAGCGACAGGTACACACCGCGGTCCTGGGGAGCCCGGCGGGGGAGAAGGAAGTGTCGCTGGGGCAGTGCTCACAGCAAGTCCGATCCCGGGACGAGGGCAGCAGCAGGCGGTGCGAGGTGGAGCCTGCTGGTCCTCACCTGGGCAGGCCCCCCCTGCTGCGTGGGCTGCTTGGCCCCAAAGGTCTGGGCGTGCTTGCTCGTCCTCTCCTTCTTGGCCTCCACGGCTGCGTAGTACCTGGGTTGCACAGTGGCCGTCAGTCCCCTGCTGGGCCCAGCGCTGACGCCCCCCCCAGCTTACCCCTTCGTGTGGAAGGCGCCTCGGGAGTCCAGCAACAGGAAGAGCTCCCCCTGGGTCTTGGGGCTGTTCCCCGTGAAGAGATAATGCTCCAGGGGCACCGGGCGGGCGGCAGTGCTGACCACGTAGATCTGGCGGCGCTTCAGGCGTCTGAGCGGAAGGAAAGGTCAGGGGTGGGAGCGGGAGGAGCAGCCACCTCCCCACCCACCTCCGCCTCTGGGAGCCGGGCTGGGTGGCTGTCTCCGCCATCGTCTCTCCCAACGTTCAAAGTGGTGTGGGCCCAAGTGGCCATGCTCCCCAGCCCACTCCGACCCCTCCCCACGGTCTGGCCACTCTCCGCTGTGGCAGTCCTCGCCCCAACCCAGCCCCTCCGCCCAGCACCCGGGACACACGTCTCACCCGATCCAGTCAGCAAATTCCAGGGCGTTGGGCACGGTGGCGCTCAGGAGGATGATGGAGACGTGGTCGGGGAGCATGATGAGCACCTCCTCCCACACGACCCCGCGCTGGGCAGAGGGAGGACGGGTCACGAGCTCCCCGGAGGCAGAGGCAGGGAGGCTCCGGGTGTGGACGGAGCTGCCGAGCGCCCCCGGGGGAGAACCGCTGGCCCGGGCCCCGCCTCCTGCTCCTCACCTCCGCATCGTTGATGTAGTGAACCTCATCGAAGATGACCCACTCCAGGTCCCGGATGACGTCCGAGCCGCTGTACAGCATGGAGCTGGGGGGACCGCAGGCTGACTCCCGGGCCCCGCGCCCAGCAGCCCAGCCAGCACTCCCGAGCAGCCTCCCTCCGCGACCCAGACCACCCATCTCTCACCGGAGGATCTCTGTCGTCATGATGAGGCAGGAGGCCTCTGGGTGCAGCTGCACGTCCCCCGTGAGCAGCCCCACGTCCCCGAAGGTGTTCCGGAAGTCTCGGAACTTCTGGTTACTCAGAGCCTTGATGGGGGAGGTGTAGATGGTGCTGGAAGAGGGTGTAGGTGAGCCAGTCACTCCACACGGACTGCGGTCAGCACCTCCCCTCCACCCGAGCCCCCCAGCAGCATGCCGCCGAGCGCGAGCGCTCCTTTCTCCACCCACACTGCCCTCCTTCTCCTTCGTGACGTGATCTCAGAAAAACTCTGTCCACGGCCCCTTCCTGGACGAAATGCAGGCAGGTCACGCTTCTACACTCTCCCCACACCTTCTCGTTTCCTCCCGGGCCCGTCTCAATTCCTCCCCCAAACCTCCCATTGAAAAGATGAAGTAAAGCCAGGCTGGTGTGGCTCAGTGGTTGAGCAATGACCTATGAACCAGGAGGTCACGGTTTGATTCCCAGCCAGGGCACACGCCCAGGTTGCAGGCTCAACCCCAGGGTGGAGCACGCAGGAGGCAGCCGATCCATGAGTCTCCCTCATCACTGATGTTCCTCTCTCTCCCTCTCCCTTCCTCTCTGAAATCAATAAAAATGTGTTTTAAGTAATGAGTAAGAGATGAAGTAAAGCACGGGAAGAGAGGAGACGGACGCAGGAGGAAGCAGGGATGGCTGAGGAAGGGAGGGCCGCACCGGGTCATGTGCTTCTGGGCGAGGGCGATGGCATATTCGGCCACAACCGTCTTCCCTGCCGACGTGTGAGCCGCCACGAAGACCGAGTTGTGCCGTTCCAGGTGCAGGATGGCCTGTTTCTGGAACACGTCCGGCTCAAACGGCCACTGTGGAGGGAGAGCGGGATGAGGGCCTTCCTGCCCCTGGCTCCTGGGCACGCAGGGCGGAAGGCCAGAGCGAGCGGGGCCAGGACTGAGGTCCAAGACCGGCTGGCAGGCGCCTGGCCTGTGGGAGGAGAGCAGACAGCGGCGGCCGGGAGGAGGACTGGGCATCTACCTGGACGGCGGGCTGGGGAATGAGGCGGTAGAAGTCACCAACGGGGGAGGTGACGTCCACAGGAATGGCCCACTGCTCCTGAGGGAGGGGCTTGGGGGGCTCTGAAGGGGACACAACTGTGGACGCTTCCTGGAAAAGGAGGGGAGATGGGTGATGCAGATACAGCCATAATGTTCCCCCTCCCTCCTGCTCCCAAAGGATGTCCAGTCTCCCTGAGATCCAAGCCAGCCGGCCCGCCTCCGGGGCCAAGGCCCCTCCCTTCCTGTTCCAACTGCCCAGAAGCACCCACCTCCAGCACGAGGTCCTCCAAGCTGCTTGCTCGGGCCAAGGGAGCACGGCAGGGAGAGGCTGGAACAGTGTCTCCTCTGGTGCCTCCCGGCTGGCCCTCTGCCTCCCTCTCGTCTTCGTCGCCCCCGCCCAGATCCAGGGGCTCTAGCAGGCGGCTGAGGCTGAGCAGCCCAGCAGCTGGAGCTGGGTCAGCTGAGGAGCAAGGCAAAAGGGAGGCCCATCCATCCATCTCTGTCCCACAGGAGGAGGCACACCTCTCCACTCCCACCTCACAGCTCACCCTTTGCTGCGAAGGACACGCCTTTCTCGAAGCCGGGCGGAATAGTGAGGAGATCTGGAGGACAGGGACAGGGTCAGGCCGCTGCACCTGACCAAGTCGCCCGTCACACCAACGGAAGAACGCATGCACAGCACAGCGTCGTAGCTGGGGACAGTTGTAACAGTCTTCCGACATGGGACAGTACGTTGGTTATGAAGGGGGACCTTTTCCTAACTTGATCAAAAGCACAGAAGGGCTAACAGCAGCTCAGGGCCCAGACTTGAAGCCTGCCTCCCGACGGTCCATCCTGGCACCACCTCACCTTTCTCAAAGTCTATCTCCTCCTCAGCTTCCTCCCGAGTGCTCAGCTCTGTTATGGAGGGCTCATCCATCCCAGCTGGGGAGAGGTTGGGCACGGGGATTCATGAGGAGGGATACGGGAACCCCTCCCTGGAGACCGAGGGCTCCCTCCCTTACAATCTCATGCCCACAACGATTACCTGGCCAGAAAGGGTACTGTGTTGGATTCCCCAACAAGGACTGGGAGATGGGCCCCGGTGGCCGGCGCAGAGATAAGGAGGTCGTGGCCGACAGCTCTGTGTTCTCCAGCAGGACCTGAGGAGAGATCAGAGCCCGAGGCTGAGCTTGCCTCCGATCTCCTTCCCCAACTCGTGGCCCCTGAGAGCTTACCTCCTTGAAGCCCAGGATCTGGCCCGTGGTTGGTTGTCTTTGGGCTTGCAGGTCGGAGGGGACTGGGGCGCCCAGTACAGTGAGGAGAGACCAAGGATCCATCTTCCTCTGCCATTTTCTAGAGAGAAGGAAGTCATTTTCAAGTCTTCTTTCTCCTGTCTCAGCTTCCTTCATGGCCCATCTCCCTAGTCCAGGCCCCTCCGACCCCTCACCGAGCCGAGTGCTCCAGGCCGTGCAGAGGCAGCCAGGCTGGAGACGACAGGAACCACTGCTCTGCTTCTTGCTGCAGATCTGGGGCACAGGGAGGGAGGCCGTGGGGAAGCTGGAACAGAGGGATGTGAGAGAACGTGTTGGGACTGGCGTTAGGAATGGCAGGTGACCCAGACAGACTAGGACAACCAAAGTGAGGCGATGTTTTCCAAAGGCTGTAACAGTTTACAGAACAAAGGACCTGCTGGCTAATAGCACGGATTTCAGAAGCTGGGGCTGGACCTAGGAATCTGTATTTTTAAAAGCTTCCCCCACTGATTATGAGGCACACTGAGGTTTGAAAATTTCAAAAGATGAAGAGGGTTAGCATCTCAGCCACCAGCAAGTGCTTGGAGACAGAAGGGACTGCACTGAGAGAAGACACACTGCAAAGAGCAGTTCCCGGGCTAGGACATCCCCAGAGCGCCCGACCCAGAGCAGGCCAGGCTGGAGTGTGTCCTGCACCAGGCCAGGCCCGGGTGACACGTGTGGACAGAAAAGCGGGTCATGCTACTCCTGCTGTAAGGAAAGGGTTTTAAGCTCACTGCGGTCCAAAGTCACTCACTGTGCTCTCTGGAGCCCCAGGCACATTCCGCAGCTCCCAGCGCCCAGTGCATCCCAGCTCCACAGCCCGAAGAGGCAGGTCCAGGGGGTCTGGGGGAGGTAGCACTACGGGAGAAAGACCAGAGGTCAGGGGTCAAGGGTAGATTCCTGTCTACTCCTTCGTTCCACCCCCGCCCCCTCACCGAGTCGCTCCGTCTCCATCATCGGGGAGCCACGGCAGCTGCCCCGCAGCCGGAAGTGCAGCAAGGAGTAGCAGGGTAAGCCCCGCCCCCGAAAGGGCGGAAGTGAAGGCGACTTCCGCCACCCACCCGCCGCGGGCGGGGACGAGTGCCTGCTTGCGGCCGCCGGCTCGGCGCCGGGGAAGGCCGGGCGGAAGTGCCTGCGCCACCCGGTTCCGCGCTTCCGCCCTCGCTACGTCATCGTTCCGAGCCGGCGACGGTGCCCGCGGGCCGTCGCCCGAGACCGCGGCCGGGCGGACGCCCCCAGGTAAGGAGCTCTCCTCGCCCTCGCCCCTTCCCCAGCCCTCTTCCTCCTCCCCTTTCCGGTGCTGAGGGCGCGGCAGCCCCCTCCTCTGCAGCTGGGACCCGCGGTTGCCCTACTGACCCGTGGGGGCGGGGGCCCGGTGCCACCGTCTTGGCGACGGAGGGGTGTTTCTCCCCGGCCCCGCGGTGCCGCTGGGCGCTGGGGCCGCGGCTCCTCGCGGGAGGGATGCGGGGGGCCCACCGGCGGCTTGGCGGCCGCCGAGCCTGAGCCGGGGCTAGGGAGAGGCGACCCCAGGACCGTGGAGAAAGATGTCTTGGGCCCGCCCCTGAACCAGGAGCCACCATGTTGGTGATACCCCCCGGACTGAGCGAGGAGGAGGAGGCTCTGCAGAAGAAATTCAACAAACTGAAGAAAAAGGTGAGGGAGTGTGCTCGCCAGGCCGCGGCTGGTGTGCGGGCGGAGGGGGGCTCAGCCTGAGGGGTGGCTCAGAGGTGGGCACGTCTATCAGCTGGCCATGGAGTCGTCTCCCTTCCCCAAGGCTTTGACCACCTCAAGCTGGTGATCCCCAAGTGTAGTTTTTCCCGTTCCATGGGTGTCTTAGTGATACCCTTCACCTATCCAAAATAAAGCTGTCACCTTCCTCCCATTCTAACCTTGTTCCTTTTCTTCATCTTCCAAATACGGACCGACCACGTGCAGTTCTTCCATGTGTTTGCGATAAAAAATGTCAGCTCTGCCCCTGGCGGGTGAGAACATTGTCCTGATACACCAACATTGCAGGTTCAATCCCTGGTCAGGGCACAGATAAGAATCAAAGCAGTAAGTGGAGCAACACATCAGTGTTTCTCTCTCAAACCAATTTTTTTAAATCTCATCTCTGACTTTGCCATTTGCATAGACAAACAGATGCTGTCTTCTTTTTTTAAATATCCTATGTAATAAAAGCCTAATATGCTAAGTGTCCAGTCAGCCATTCAGCCAATCAAAGTGTAATATGCTAATGATATGCTAAGGACACTCAACCACTCACTATGACATACACTGACCACCAGGGGGCAGATGCTCCGTCTGGTAGGTTAGTTTGCTCTTGGGGTCCAGCTGATCTGCACAGAGCAAGATGGGCCAGACATGCCCTGGAACCCTCCCGTGGTCCCTCCCGAGCTGGCCAACCTCCCAAGTCCCTCGCCAACCCAAATCATGCACTGGTGGGGTTTCTCGGCCTGGCCTGCACCCTCTCACAATCTGAGACCCCTGGGGGATGTCAGGGAGCCAGTTTCAGTCTGATCCTGCAGGCCAGGCCAAGGGACCCCATTGGTGCATGAATTCATACATTGGGCTTCATATATATATATATATGTGTGTGTGTGTGTGTGTGTGTATATATATGTGTGTGTGTGTGTATATATATATATATATATATATATATATATATATATAAAATTTTTAATTTCAGAGGAAGAGAGGATAAGAGAAGTGGGGACATCAATGATGAGAGAGAATTATTGATCTGTTACCTCCTGCACACCCCCTACTGGGGATTGAGCCAGCAACCTGCACATGTGCCCTGACCAGGAATGGAATCATGACCTCCAGGTTCATAGGTCATTCCCAACCATTGAGCCACACCAACCAGGCTCTTTGATTTTTTCTTGAAAATAATTTCTCCCATTTCTTTTTTCCTGCGTATTCCATAAATCAGGTCTCTGCTGATGTTCACTTAGTCTGTTAGAATGGTCTCTAAACACGTTTCTTAGTGTGTGTTTTTAACAGATTTCTCACTCTTATTAAAATGATCCATTGGAACCAGCAGACTGTCCTCTTTCTCAGAATCCTTAAGTAGTTTCACATTATTTGTGGAACAAAATCTTAAGTTGGTATCACTTTTTAGTAAAATAGAATTATTCACTAGTCCCAAAACATGCATTCCCAAACCTTATATCTGCATCTTTTTCACCCTGTTTTCTCTGTGGAAAACACTCTTTTTCTCAGTCTCTGTTGTACAGATTTATTTTTCTCAGTCTCTGTTGTACAGATTTAACCCGGGGTCCATTGTAACATCAGGAAATTTTACTTGCTCTCAAGCAGTTTGCATCTCTTGAAACATTCTTGACAATTTAGTCCAGACATTGTAACTTTCAGACTGAGCTTCTTGCGCAGGAGGAACTGTGTCTTGTGCGTTGGCATGTCCTGCAGTGAAGCAGTGAAGGGCGTGTTCTTGTTAGTGCCCAGGAGATGGCGGGTGAAGCCCCCAAGAAAGGCCTATGCCTTCCTGCAGCTTATACCCGGAGCTCTGGCCCATGATTGAATTCCTAGTCTGCACCTTCAGAAACTCGATCCTTTGGGGAGTCACTAGATGCCTGTTTGGGTAGCTCAGGTGTCCCTGCCCTGCAGATGCCTAAGCTGCCTCGGCGAGCCCTCCAGGAGCACTGCTGCGCTGTTTTCCTGAGAAAGGGAGCGCTGGAGTGAGGTGCCCGGGCCTTGGGGAAGGATCTGTTCAGGGCGGCCCTCACCAGCCCCTCTCTCTCTCTCATTCCCAGAAAAAGGCATTGCTGGCTCTGAAGAAGCAAAGCAGCAGCAGCACAGCCAGCCAGGGCGGTGTGAAACGCTGTGAGTGACGGGAGACGGGAGCACAGGCTGGCCTCTCCCACTGGCCGGCCTCACGCCTCTTTCCCTCCACCCCAGCACTGTCAGAGCAGCCCGTGGTGGACACAGCCACCGCAACGGAGCAGGCGAAGCAGCTGGTGAAGTCAGGAGCCATCAGTGCCATCAAGGCTGAGACCAAGAACTCAGGCTTCAAGCGTTCTCGAACCCTAGAGGGAAAGTTAAAAGTAAGCACAAGCAGAAAGCTAGTCCAGGGACCCTTGACTTCAGGGGCATCCCTCCGCGTCGGAATGCAGGCAGGGTGAGGGGAAAGGAACGCCTGCTCAGTCCTGGCACATTGTCGGCCACTCCGAGCTCCGGGTGGTCACCCAGAAAGTGGAGATGGCGGGGGACTCCTAAGTTCTGCACTTTGCAGTCTGGCTCCAGTCCAGGTGTGAGAGCTCTTGGATTGTGTTCTCAGGAAGTGAGCAGGCTGAAACGTTAGCAGGTTCAAGAAATGTTGAGAAACACTAAGTACTTTACAGGTATATAAGGGTCACTTATTTTAAAATACCACATAATCAAATAAGAAAAGTACAGCCCTGACCGGTTTGGCTCAGTTGATAGAGCGTCGATCTGCAGACTGAAAGGTCCCAGGTTCAATTCTGGTCAAGGGCATATACCTTGGTTGAGGGTACATCCCAGTAGGGCAGTGTTTTTCAGTCTTTTTTGGGCAAAGGCACACTTGTTTCATGAAAAAAATCACGAGGCACACCACCATTAGAAAATGTTAAAAAATTTAACTCTGTGCCTATATTGACTATATATAAAGTAATTCTCTTGAATAGGAATCAAATAAACACAAAGAACATATTTTATAATTACTTTAATTTGAAATATTAAGTAAACAAAATAGTGAAAAATTATAAAATTCTTGTCTTGTCTGCACCTACGGCACACCAGGCAACATCTCGCAGCACACTAGTGTGCCGCGGAACAGCGGTTGAAAAACGCTGCAGTAGGGGGTGTGCAGGAGGCAGCTGATGGATGTTTCTTTCTCATCGATGTTTCTAACTCTCTATCCCTCTCCCTTTCTCTCTGTAAAAAAATCAGTAAGATGTTTAAAATAAAAGATAGAAAAGTACAAAGGAATTAAAAGGAAAAAATGATCGGCCAGCGGAAGGCGAGAGGGCTGAGGGAAGGGGAATCCCCTCTCTGTCCCCTGGTTGTCGCCTCCTGCTCCCACTCTGAGGCAGGTCTCTGCCACCTTCCAGGACCCTGAGAAGGGGCCGGTCCCCACTTTCCAGCCGTTCCAGAGGAGCATCTCTGCCGACGACGATCTGCAGGAGGTAACGCTCCCGCTCCTTTGTCCCTGAGGGGGGCCCATGCCCGAAACGAGGGGTTCTCCTAACTGAAGCTTGGTCTCTTTCAGTCGTCCAGACGTCCCCAAAGGAAATCTCTGTATGAGAGGTTAGCAAGTTAGAAATGGGGCTGGGTCCGGTGGGTGGAGGGGCTAGAGGGGAAGGAGCTGGGCGCCAGAGCGCGTGCTGAGTCTACGGGGTCTCGGAAGACAAGGTAAAGGCCCCCTCTGATGCTCACTGCCTCCCCTAGCTTTGTGTCTTCCAGCGACCGGCTTCGGGACCTGGGGCCAGATGGGGAGGAGGCAGAGGGCCCAGGGGCTGGTGACGGCCCTCCTCGGAGCTTTGAATGGGGCTACGAAGAACGTGGTAATGCCCGCTCCTCAGTCTCTCCTCCCCGGAGCCGCAGCCGGGACCGCAGTCGTGAGCGGAACCGGGACAGAGAACGGGACAGAGACCGAGATCGAGACCGGGACAGGGAACGGGACAGAGAACGGGACCGGGACAGGGAACGAGACCGGGACAGGGAACGGGACAGAGACCGAGATCGGGACCGAGACCGGGATCGAGATCGGGACCGGGACCGGGATCGAGATCGGGACCGGGACCGGGACCGAGAGGGCCCTTTCCGCAGTGAGTGGGCATGGCTGGTGGGAAAGTGGCTGCAGCTAACGTGGACTCTTAACGTGGAGGGTGAGGGTGCATCTGCGATCCCACAGGGTCGGACTCGTTCCCTGAACGCCGGGCCCCTCGGAAGGGGAACACGCTCTACGTGTATGGGGAAGACATGACGCCCACCCTCCTCCGGGGGGCCTTCTCCCCCTTCGGAAACATCATTGACCTCTCCATGGACCCCCCCAGAAAGTAAGGACGACGTCGGGCAAAATGGTCAGTCCCGGGAGGAACGGTGTGCGGCCTCGGCCAGCCCGTCCCCCGCGCCTGTAGCATCGGGCTCCGCTGAGGAGAGCCACGTCCCTCTACTGACCCTGTCCCCTCTCCTCCAGCTGTGCCTTCGTCACCTATGAGAAGATGGAGTCAGCAGACCAGGCCGTTGCTGAGGTGGGACTTCCCAGATCCGCTCCTCCCCCTCCTGCCGTCCCCGTGTTTTCTGTAAAGTCCTAAGAGTCCCTCCATGCTCCCGGCAAACCTTGTTCTCGATCCCTGCTCAGTCCCCTCCTAGGATGGCAGCTCATGGAAACGCTCCTTTGGTTTGTCTGTAACGTTCCCCCACCCTCTGCCCCAGCTCAACGGGACCCAGGTGGAGTCCGTGCAGCTCAAAGTCAGCATCGCCCGCAAACAGCCCATGCTGGATGCCGCCACCGGCAAGTCTGTGTGGGGCTCCCTCGGTAAGAACAAGCTTCCTCATCCCGTCCCCAGCGCTCACCCCGTCGGTTCCCTAGGGGTCTGGGTCTGGGAAAGGGAAGGAGAGTGGTCAGGCCCTCGGTCAGTTGGAAGTAGGAGAAGAAGAGAAAACGGTTGAAAGTAACTGAGCAGGCCAGGCTGGTGAGGAAGAGAGCATCTCGTGGCCTGTTCGCGTTGAGGTGAAGCGTCGTTGGTTTTATAAAATGAGCATTGGAATAGGAACGGGAACTCCGGCACAGGTGAGAGTGAAGACATTGTCACCTGTATCAGGTGGCTACAGAGTGATGGTGTCACCAGGGGGGCTGACTTCTGGAGGAAAAATGACCCAGGACTGGCTTGGGAACATCCAGGGGATTGGGTGGAAGCAGGGTGCTGTTCTCCGGGCCCCGTCGTCCCAGCCCTCCTGACAGGTTAGGCCAGGGGATGCAGCAAAGGAGCAGCAGGAGGGTCAGGGCCTTTTACAGAGGCCACGCTTTGAGACAGGGCATGGTCAGCATTGCCAGGTACAGAGACCCCAAAGATTGGGAGCTGCTGCCGGGCGTTCACGGTAGCCCCAGAGTGGCGGGGATGAGATCCTGGGGGTGAGGGGAGGGACACACTGGAACAGGGAGGACGAGGAAGGGGACAGAAGGAAAGGGAAAGCTCCGGCCACAGCTCCCCAGAGTGAGCTCTGTCGGGGACTGTGGGGCTTCTCGTTTTAGCGGAAATACACTCAGTGGCCAGATTGTTATGATCTCTGAACGCATAACAATCTGACGACTCAGTGTGTATCCTATATGATAAAAGGCTAATATGCAAATTGTCCCCTTGACCAGGAGTTCAACCAGCAGGCAGGCAGGCCAACCGCCATGTCCTCTTCCCTTGGCCAGGCTGGCTGGACCCCACCCATGCACAAATTCATGCACCGGGCCTCTAATAAAAATACGCGCGCGCGCGCGCGCGCACACACACACACACACACACACACACACACACACACACTGAGTGGCCAGATTATTATGCGTTCAGAGGTCATAATAATCTGGCCACTCAGTGTAGATTTTCCTGGCCAAGGAGTGGGGCATAACAGGGTGTTCAGAGCAGAGTGGCCTTCCAGATAAAAGGAATAATTCAGAGAAGACAAGTATGTCAACAAAGGACTATAGAGATTTTCTAATTTTTAATATTTTAAAAAATATTAATTTCATAGAGGAAGGGAGAGGGAGAGATAAAAACATCGATGAGAGAGAATCACTGATGGCTGTTTTCCGCACACCCTACACAGTAGATCAAGCCTACAACCCAGGCATGTGCTCTGACCAGGAATCTAACTGTGTCCTTAAAGTTCATAGGTTGTTGTTCAACCATTGAGCATACCGGGCCAGGATAATCTTAATTTTTTTTTTAAATATATTTTATTGATTTTGTACAGAGAGGAAGGGAGAGAGATAGAGAGTTAGAAACATCAATGAGAGATAATCATCGATTAGCTGCCTCTTGCACACCCTGACTGGGGATATGCCCGCAACCAAGGTACATGCCCTTGACCAGAATCGAACCCGGGACCCTTCAGTCCCCAAGCCGACACTCTATCCACTGAGCCAAACCGGTCTCAGCAATAATTTTAATTTTTGATGTATTGACTCAAAGCAGTAGTAAGCACCATTCAGATGTGTCAGTAATAACATTTGCTGTTTTTCTGAGAACAAACCATTTCTTATAGTATCCCCATGTGCCGGGGCGATGTGATGGTTTGGCAGCCACTGGCCTAAGGGGCTAAAGGGAGACAGGCATCCGGCCACCAGAGGGCAGCATAGAAACAGCTTCCAGGAGCCAGAGGCCAGGAGTGAGGTGGTCAGACTCCGTTTGGGTCTCACCGGTGCTCTCCTTCAGGCCTTAACGAATCCTTTCCTCCCTCCCTAGCCGTCCAGAACAGTCCTAAGGGTTGCCATCGGGACAAAAGGACCCAGATTGTCTACAACGACGATGTCTACAAGGAAAACCTGGTGGATGGCTTCTAGGTGGCGGAGCTGAACTGCGTGTGCCCCGCCTGCCCCGACACTGGTCTCAGTAAAGCACTGAGGTGGAAGCCCACACATCTCCCTCAGCCTCTGCTTTCTCGGCACTTGGGATTGGGTTGAGCCTTTGGCAGCGGCTGTTAGGTTTTACCTGTTTAAAGCAAGATGGCCAGTGCACCTTCCCCACTCCCGGCCCCAAGGATGTTGAACACAGGTGTTGTCACAGCTGTTTTAATTTGACCCCGTGCCCCTTTCCAGCAGGAAATCCCTATAGAAAATCCAGGCCCTCATCATGGAGTTTCTCCTTGAGCCAGGGCAGCACTTGGAAGAGGTTGATGTGAAAGTCTCGGGCGTGAGCAGGTACCTGTTGCTGCAGCTTCTTGTCTTTGCAGACGTCCGCTACTCCCCAGCTGATCACACCAACCTGCAGCGGGCACGGGGTTGCATGGACCAGATGGTAGAATTCCTCTGCACCCCCATGGCACCTCACTGACCTGGGAGAAATAGACTAGGGGCCCACTCGGTCCTGTCCTCCGCAGCAGCCAGGCCCCCCAGTGGGCCTGACCCGCTGGTTCAGGGGCGTCCTAAGGCGAGGCAGTTCCGCCCCCCTTTTCTAGCCACATCTGTGACCTTTCCTGCTCGGGGCCGTGCTGAGCACTTGGTGTCTCCCCGCTGGGAACAGGGAGACTCACCTGAATGAAGCGGCTCCTCTGGTGAATAATCAGGGGGCCGCCAGAATCACCTGCAGGGGAGGAGAAGCTGCAGCAGAACGCCTGGGCCTGGGACCCAGCAGCTCCGCCAGGGAGCCGTTCTCACCTCTGCAGGTGTTGGGGTCCGCGTAGGGATCCACCCCTCCAGTGCAGAGGAACCTGGGGGTGACCACCTCGGAGACGGCCTTCACGTTTTCATAGCCCGGGGCCTTCAGAGCGTCCCTCTCACATGCGGCTTTCTGTGGGTGCGGAGGGAAGCGGGGGAGGGATGAACAAGCTCCCTCAGGGGGAGTCTGAGCCGAGGACCTCCGTAGGGTCCCACATTCCTCACCTTATCCCCATTCTTGATGTAGACGCCCTTCCGAGTCAGCGACTTCTTCCTGTCCTTGATGGACTCGGACACAAACAGAGCGCTGACATCCTTTGCAGGGAGCAGCTCTTGCTCTGGACAGATGGACGGACTGGGTCATTTCAGCGCTGCTCTCCCCACCAGCCCCGCAGCGCCCGCGCCCTCCCTGGGGCTGGGCTCCGGCGGGCACCGCCAGCGCCCTCTGCCCACTTGTGTCGGGCTTCACCCTGGTGCTCCTCTCCCTCAACATGTCTTACTCTGCTGCTGGCAAGTGGTTGACGGTGGAAGCCTCAAAGCTTGATTGGTGCCCACAGTGCAAGGGAGACAGATGGGCCTGCAGGAGAGGCAGGACACGGATGGCACACGGCACCCCAGGCCTCGGCCCCTCACACCTCGGAGCCAGCTGCCTCACCTGAGAGTCTGGCTGTACTGCAGCCTCTTCTTGAGCTTGATCAGGGCCACATCATAGTCATAAAATTCCTGAATTCCTTCTGCTCTTTTCCCATTGATGTTGTACTTGGGGTGAAATAGGACTTCTTCTATGTCCAAGTCCTGCTTCATTCCTCCTAAGGTCGGAGGGGAGAAGACCTCTGGGCCCCCCTTCTCCGGGCAGCCTCCTGCCTCTGCCCCCCCCCCCCCCCCCACTTCTCCGGGCAGCCTCCTGCCTCTGGCCCCCCCCCCCCTTCTCCGGGCAGCCTCCTGCCCCCCCCCCCTTCTCCGGGCAGCTCCTGCCTCTGCCCCCCCTTCTCCGGGCAGCCTCCTGCCTCTGCCCCCCCCTCCACTTCTCCGGGCAGCTCCTGCCTCTGCCCCCCCCCCCCCCTTCTCCGGGCAGCCTCCTGCCTCTGGCCCAGGCCATCCCTTACTGTTCAGTGTATAAAACCGGCGGGGGTCTTTCTGCCAAGGGCCATGTGGATGCTTATACAGTAACGTCATTCATGAACCATACAAAATTATCAAATTAAAAATCAGCCTGCTCAACTTTAGCTGGTTTGGCTCAGGGGTTGGAGCATCGGCCTGCGAAATGAAGGGTCCTAGGTTGGATTCCGGCCGAGGGCATGTACTTCGGTTGCAGGCTTGATTCCCCAGCCCCTGGGAGGCAACCAATCAATGTCTTTCACATGTCTCCCCTTCCACTCCGTCATTAAAAATGTCCTCAGGTGAGGATTAACAAGGAAAAAAAGCTTGCTGTATTGGTCAAACTCATCCCTAAGGCCTTGGTGGGGCCAGACCAAATGGTTCCGTGGGTGCAAAGGGCTGCCTCATCCTTACCCAAGTTGACCTTGATGGAGTGCAGCTGGTCCTCCACCGTGAAGCAGTGCGCCGCCGTCAGCACGAAGTACTCGGACACCACGGCCCCCATGCAGTTCTCGTGTCCCTTCGAAGGGCGCTGGCAATAGAGGCGGGCACGCTCGCTCACAAGCTCCCGATTCCAGCGTGGACGCTGCCCTGCCAGTCCCCACCCGCCCCGGGCGCCATGCTCACCGTGACGGAGATCTTGGCCTGCCACGGTTGCTTGTGGTAATCGGTGCCGGCCTTGTGCTCCCAGACCATGCCACAAAGTCCCAGAGTCTGGCTTTCCTCTGGAAGGAGGGAGAGGGCGCTGAGGGGGCGCTCATCCCCACGGCAGCACCTTTGTGGAGGGTGCCGAGCGCAAGGAGAAAGGCAAGGGCATCGGTCTGCTTGCCCTGAGGACCTGAAGCCACGGACGGAGAGAACCTGAGGCTAAGGTCGGAGACTTGGCTGGTGTTGGGCCCCGCTCACTAGTTTGCTGTCTGTCCCGTGGCCTCTGAAACAGGGGCTTGAGAAAGGGCTCTGACTCTGAGTGGACGCGCCAGGAAGCAGTCCTGACACTGGTGGAGCCAGGGAGAGGCCTTCCCGGCTGCCAGGCTGCGGGGGAGCGGGAAGGAGGGGCCTGGGAGAGCTGAGCTTCCTGGCATCCTGCGGTCTGACATCTGCCTACCAAGCATTTGGTAGAAAACATCCTCCAGGTTATCCATGTCCTTGACTTTGAACACATGTTGCTCTTTATCTTTCTTGGAAGCCAAAGCATTGATGTTCTCTTGGTTCACCAGAGGCCCGACCCCAAACACGTAGACATCTGAGGGAGAAAGGGAAGGGTGAGTGCCCCCCCGGGGCAGGGGGCCAGGAGCTGAGAAAGCAGGGTGCTGGTCCTGGGCAGTGGAACTCACCCAGGTACTCTTCCCTCGGGTTTTTGCGATCTCTACCGATGTCCAGCAAAGCCCGGATGTCGTGGATGACAGGGACTGGGTCCCCGCCCATGTTGTGCAAGCCTACAAAAGAGACAGACCGTGAGGGCCCAGGAGGGCCCGGACAGACAGGCACATGGCTGGGAGGCAGGTTTGGAAGTGACGGATCACAGAATCCCTCGTAAAATGGCACAGGAAGATCATGGTTCAGGCCTGTTGCTGCTCAGGGCCCCACCATGAGTGCAATGTTACATGTGGGCTGAAGTGAGGAGGGGAGCGGGCAGGCGAGCCCTTCTGACCGTCAGTCATGAGGATGATGACGTGGCGGGTGCGGTTCCAGCCCTCGGGAGGGGTGTCCTCCGGCCAGCTCATCATGTTGTACACTGCCTGGAGGGCCTTCTTGGTGTTCGTCCCCGTCTTCAGCTTGTGATCTGTGGGCGGGAAAGGGATTGTCACCTCCCGTCTTCCAAGCCGTCCTTGAACCTGCGGCCTGTCAAATCCCACATTTTCCAACCTTTCCGTGGCTTGTCAGCCCACTGACTCCCTTTTGCAAGTGACTCAGCCCCCAACAGCTCCCACTCACCTGCTCCCGTGGGCCCTGCTATCAACCAGCCAGCCCTGCATGGTGGTCCTCCTGGTCTCGGGGGTCTCACACAACACCCCTGAACCTTCGACCTCTCTGACCCGAAGGGAGTGAACTTCCCACCATCCCCTCCTCCCACTGCCCTGGCTTCTGACCTTCGTAGCTGATTCTGTTGAGCTGCTCTGTGACCCAGTCTGCATTGCTGCTCTGTGCGTCCGACACTCTGATCAAAATGTTGGTGTTCGTGGCATATGTCACTAGACCATATTTTGGCTTCACCCCGTAACTTGCCACCTGAGGGAATCAAGGATAAGGCATTGCAAGGGGAATACTTGGCTGAGATGGGGCAGGTCCTGGTCACTGGGGTTTTCAGAGGCGTCTGGGTTAAAGGTGAAGAAACTGCTTCACGTGAAGGGGCGGGAGGACAGAATAGGGCCTGAGGGTTTTCTGAAACCCTGGGGCTCAGGGGGCCCTAACCGGTCAGGGTCCCCGCACGGGAGGGGGGCTCCACCTTCTCAACGAAGGCCCGGAGGCAGTTCTTGGCGCCCGAGAAGTTGCGCGCCCCGATACTGTCCGATCCGTCCAGCACCAGGTAGATGTTCATGGAGCCCGAGGGGTCCAGGACGATCTTCCTCTTCTGTTGCTCCCCTGCGTGCGCCCAGACACTCAGGCCCCGCCTGCCCTCCCGCCGCCGCCCGCCGCCCGCCGCCCGCCGCCCGCCGCCTCCCACCTGGCCGGTGCCCGTCCTCGGCGTCCACGCTCTCTATGGTCTCCGTCAGGGAAGACAGGAAGGCTTCGGCCACCTCCGCGGGGGTGTCGTACATGAAGGAGTCTGGGCGGGTCGGGAAGCGGCCCGCGTCAGGGGCGGCCCAGGGCCCGGGACGGGGGTGCGTGTCCAGAGCGGGCCGGGCTCAGCAGGAAGTTGGACGGGGAGGGTTAGCGGGAAGGAGACAGTGCCCTGGCCCGGGGACTCGAGGCCGAGAGAGCAAGACCTGGCCTGAGGGCAGGCTTGGGTCAAGGGTCACCTTGGCAAGAAGGCTCCGTTCCACTCCAAGAGCCACCTTCCTGGCAGGTCCGCCGCTGGGAGCCACGCAGGGTGAGCCCCCGGCTGCAGTGGTAGGTGACGCTGTCTTCCAGGCGGTACTGGCCGCCCACCTTCCGGGTGCCGATGGGGATGCCGGGGTTGGGGCAGTACCCCGCTGCGGAGGCAGGGGGCCGCGTGAGGGCCAGGCCGGCGGGCGGCGCCCGGAGTGACGAGGCCCGGGGCTGCGGCTCCGCGGGGCCGGCCGCCGCGGGGAGCCAGCTCACCTCCGTTGTCACAGATGGCCGTCTGCCCGTCCCACCGGCCAGTCGCTTGGCAGGTGCGGTTGGCAGAGCCCCGGAGGGTGTAGCCATCATAGCAGTGGAAGGAGATCTCGTCGCTCAGGTTGTAGTAGGGAGCCCGGGGCCAGTACTCCCCGTTCTCGAAGTCCTGCGGCCGCGGACAGCGGATCGCTTCGGGGAGGGACAAGGGGAAGTCACCGAGAGGGAAGGGTGCCTTGGAGCCCGCGCGGGGCCGCCTGGGACCGGACGGTGCCCAGGGCAAGCTGGCTCCCTCCTCCCGCCGCCGTCCCCCTCCAGCCCAGACAGCTCCTGCACCCGCTCGGCCCATCTCAGCCTGCCCCCCCCCCGCCCGTCTCAGCCTCCCCGCTCTGCTGGCCCGTGCCACCCTCCCTGCCCTCCAACCTCTGCACTCCGCCTTCTTGACAATCTTTTGGTCTTTGGTCTGCAGGGCGCTCCAGGACCCCGAGGACCTGCAGGTGCGGGCCTGCACGGGGTACGGGTAGAAGCCGGAGGGACACACGTACTCCAGGACCTGGCCCTCCTTGAGGAGCCGGAAGGAGCCGCCTTTGATCTCTACGCCCTCCAGAGAGCAGGGGCTTTGGGGCTCAGCCGCGGCCACCGGCGTGGCGCCCGCACCTAAAGGGACAGGCTGGTGAAGCCCGGCCTGCCAGGCCCGGGAGGGAGGCTGGGGCAGCAGGAGCGGGGCAGTGCCCTGGCTTACCTCCAGGCAAGAGACCCAGCACCAGGGTTGCGAGGCAGAGCCAGGGGCTGGGGCCGCTCCGGGCCCCGGGGGGCGCTGGGGGCTGCGTGGGCTGCATGGCCGTCTGGCTCAGCGTCCAGGCTGAGACTGCAGACCTGGGCCAGGGCGCGCTCCCTCCCCCTGCCCCCACATCTCCAGCCTTTTATGCAATCGGAGTGCTGGCACCTGCCGCTGGCCCTGCCCACCCGACCCACATCACTTTCCGGAATGTCCCAGCGGGAGAGCCCCACTGAGCGGCCAGTCAAGGAAATGGAAGCTGCAAGCCCCACCCTGAGCCGCCCAGGATCCAGGACTCTCCCTTCCACAGCTCCCCGCGGCTCCGCCCCGGCCCTGGCCGCCCCCACAGCTCCCGCCACACTCCGCCCCGGCCCTGGCCGCCCCCACAGCTCCCCGCGGCTCCGCCCCGGCCCTGGCCGCCCCCCTGTTGACCCGTGCGGAGCAGAGTCCTGTTTGTCCAGCAGGGTCTCTGACCTGCTCCTGCGGTTCCTGGAATCACTCCTGCCTTCCCCGCCCCCAGGCAGAGGCACAGACAATGTGGAAATCAGATTTTTATTGTGTAAAACTGGGAAGTTCCACGTGAGAGTGAAAGGAGAGAGAGGGTGACGCAGGGTGGGCGGGCGCTGCCCGGCGGAGAGGGGAGGCCGGGGTCTGTAGGGGAGGAAGACGGGGAAGGCGGGGAGGACCCCAGGCCGGCGCCTACAGGGGCAGGAAGTGCAGCACGCCCGCCAGGTGCTGCCGCAGCCAGGGCTGCAGGCGGAACAGGCTGATGTGGAAGTCTCGGGGCGGGGGCACCTTGCCTCTGGGGGCTTCCTTGCGGGCGTTTCCGCCGGAACTGCCACACGGGTTGTAGAGACCCCAGCTCACCAGGCCCACCTGGAAGAGAGAATGGACAGGAGGCGCCACGGCCCCAGCCCAAGCCCGTCCTTTGGCCCCTGCAGAGGCCTCCCCGTCCCCCACGAGGCCCAGATCCTGTAACCAGTCCCAGGAGCTTCTCCCTTCTCCCCTCACCTGAAAAAACCTGAACCTCCGCTCCAGGAAAACCGCGCCCCCAGATTCCCCTGCAGAGAGAGGGCAGAGGCCACGGCTGACACACCGCAGGGCAGGCCACAGGGCCGGGGCCCGCCTGCAGGAATGGGGGCTCACCCCTGCAGGGATGGTCCTCATTCTCCATCCCACTGCACAGGAACTGGTCTGTCACCACCTCGGTGACGTTTGTCAAGTTGGGGAACGAGGTTTTGTCTTGGGAAACGACGCTGATACATTTGTCCCGCTGCGGTCGGAGTGGAGAGAAGCTGGGTGAGGGCGGGCGCCTCCGGGCGGGAAAGCAGGGCGGACACTCTGGGGCCCCGGGGCCGCCCCACCCAGCCCGAGCCCTCACCTCCGGCCCTGTCTTGAGGTTCACGTTCAGCGTGTCCCCATTCAAGGCCACAAAGTGAGCAGGAACCCTCACCAATTTCAGAAGCTCGCTCTCTGCAGGCAGGGAGGCAGCGCTCGTCCGGCCCTTCGCCCGGGCCCAGCTCCTCACCCCGGCCCCACGCTCACCCCGACCCCACGCTCACCCCCACCCCACACTCACCCCGGCCCCACACTCACCCCCACCCCACACTCACCCCCACCCCACACTCACCCCGACCCCACACTCACCCCGGCCCCACACTCACCCCGGCCCCACACTCACCCCGGCCCCACGCTCACCCCGGCCCCACGCTCACCCCGGCCCCACGCTCACCCCGACCCCACGCTCACCCCGGCCCCACGCTCACCCCGACCCCACGCTCACCCCGGCCCCACGCTCACCCCGACCCCACGCTCACCCCGACCCCACGCTCACCCCGGCCCCACGCTCACCCCGACCCCACGCTCACCCCGACCCCACGCTCACCCCGGCCCCACGCTCACCCCGGCCCCACGCTCACCCCGACCCCACGCTCACCCCGACCCCACGCTCACCCCGGCCCCACGCTCACCCCGGCCCCACGCTCACCCGGCCCCACACTCACCCCGGCCCCACACTCACCCCCACCCCACACTCACCCCGGCCCCACGCTCACCCCGGCCCCACGCTCACCCCGGCCCCACGCTCACCCCGGCCCCACGCTCACCCCGACCCCACGCTCACCCCGGCCCCACGCTCACCCCGGCCCCACGCTCACCCCGACCCCACGCTCACCCCGGCCCCACGCTCACCCCGGCCCCACGCTCACCCCGACCCCACGCTCACCCCGGCCCCACGCTCACCCCCACCCCACACTCACCCCGGCCCCACGCTCACCCGGCCCCACGCTCACCCGGCCCCACGCTCACCCGGCCCCACACTCACCCCGACCCCACGCTCACCCGGCCCCACACTCACCCCGACCCCACGCTCACCCGGCCCCACACTCACCCCCACCCCACGCTCACCCCGACCCCACGCTCACCCCGGCCCCACGCTCACGCCGACCCCACGCTCACCCCGACCCCACGCTCACCCCGGCCCCACGCTCACCCCGGCCCCACGCTCACCCCGACCCCACGCTCACCCCGGCCCCACGCTCACCCCCACCCCACACTCACCCCGGCCCCACGCTCACCCGGCCCCACGCTCACCCGGCCCCACGCTCACCCGGCCCCACACTCACCCCGACCCCACGCTCACCCCGGCCCCACACTCACCCCGACCCCACGCTCACCCCGGCCCCACACTCACCCCCACCCCACGCTCACCCCGGCCCCACGCTCACCCCGGCCCCACGCTCACCCCGACCCCACGCTCACCCCGGCCCCACACTCACCCCCACCCCACGCTCACCCCGGCCCCACACTCACCCCGGCCCCACACTCACCCCCACCCCACGCTCACCCCGGCCCCACACTCACCCCGGCCCCACGCTCACCCCCACCCCACGCTCACCCCGGCCCCACACTCACCCCCACCCCACGCTCACCCCGGCCCCACACTCACCCCGACCCCACGCTCACCCCGGCCCCACACTCACCCCGACCCCACGCTCACCCCGGCCCCACGCTCACCCCGGCCCCACGCTCACCCCGACCCCACGCTCACCCCGACCCCACACTCACCCCGGCCCCACGCTCACCCCGGCCCCACGCTCACCCGGCCCCACACTCACCCCGGCCCCACACTCACCCCCACCCCACACTCACCCCGGCCCCACGCTCACCCCGGCCCCACGCTCACCCCGGCCCCACGCTCACCCCGGCCCCACGCTCACCCCGACCCCACGCTCACCCCGGCCCCACGCTCACCCCGGCCCCACGCTCACCCCGACCCCACGCTCACCCCGGCCCCACGCTCACCCCGGCCCCACGCTCACCCCGACCCCACGCTCACCCCGGCCCCACGCTCACCCCCACCCCACACTCACCCCGGCCCCACGCTCACCCGGCCCCACGCTCACCCGGCCCCACGCTCACCCGGCCCCACACTCACCCCGACCCCACGCTCACCCGGCCCCACACTCACCCCGACCCCACGCTCACCCGGCCCCACACTCACCCCCACCCCACGCTCACCCCGACCCCACGCTCACCCCGGCCCCACGCTCACGCCGACCCCACGCTCACCCCGACCCCACGCTCACCCCGGCCCCACGCTCACCCCGGCCCCACGCTCACCCCGACCCCACGCTCACCCCGGCCCCACGCTCACCCCCACCCCACACTCACCCCGGCCCCACGCTCACCCGGCCCCACGCTCACCCGGCCCCACGCTCACCCGGCCCCACACTCACCCCGACCCCACGCTCACCCCGGCCCCACACTCACCCCGACCCCACGCTCACCCCGGCCCCACACTCACCCCCACCCCACGCTCACCCCGGCCCCACGCTCACCCCGGCCCCACGCTCACCCCGACCCCACGCTCACCCCGGCCCCACACTCACCCCCACCCCACGCTCACCCCGGCCCCACACTCACCCCGGCCCCACACTCACCCCCACCCCACGCTCACCCCGGCCCCACACTCACCCCGGCCCCACGCTCACCCCCACCCCACGCTCACCCCGGCCCCACACTCACCCCCACCCCACGCTCACCCCGGCCCCACACTCACCCCGACCCCACGCTCACCCCGGCCCCACACTCACCCCGACCCCACGCTCACCCCGGCCCCACGCTCACCCCGGCCCCACACTCACCCCCACCCCACACTCACCCCGGCCCCACGCTCACCCGGCCCCACGCTCACCCGGCCCCACGCTCACCCCGGCCCCACACTCACCCCCACCCCACGCTCACCCCGACCCCACGCTCACCCCGGCCCCACGCTCACCCCGGCCCCACACTCACCCCGGCCCCACGCTCACCCCGACCCCACGCTCACCCCGGCCCCACACTCACCCCCACCCCACGCTCACCCCGGCCCCACACTCACCCGGCCCCACACTCACCGTGGTCCCGGCAGGTGCTGCCCGGGGGCCTCCGCAGGGCCAGGTTGGCCCCCACGGTGCAGGGAAGGCAGATGGGCCTGGGGAGAGGCGGGGTCACACGGGCCGTGGGGCCCCCCCCCGCCCGCCCCCGGGATCGGAGCGCTGCCCACGGCCGCACCTGGCGTGGGTGGACATCTTCACCGGCTCCGCCAGCTTCAGCAGCGCGATGTCGTCCCCGTAGAACTCCCGGACGCCCTGCAGCCTCTTGGCGCCGACGTCGAAGCTGTCGGGGATCACCACCTGCTCGATCCCGAGGTCTTTGCCCAGGCGGGAGCTGGGGTCCCCTGGGGGCAGAGGGGGGTTAGGCCGGGCGGGCGGGCGCCGCGGGGGCGGGCTGGGGCGGGCCCCTCGTGCGTACCCACGGTGACCCTCCACAGGGAGCGGTCCTGGTCGGCGTGGCGGAAGCAGTGCGCGGCCGTCAGGACCCACTGGTCCGAGACGAGGGATCCCCGGCAGGTCTCCCGGCTCTTGGGCTGCGGGGAGCAGGCCTTAGGGACCGCCCAGGGCGCCCGCCCCTGCGCCGGCCCCTTCCCTACCTTGATGGTGACGTGCCAGGGTGTCCTCTCCTGGGCAGAGGCGTTGGCGGACACGTTCCCCACCCCGCAGATGGTGTCCACGAGGCGGGAGGCGTCTGAGTGCGAGGAGCGGCCTGTGAGCGGGTGCCCGCCCGCCCCCCGCCCCCGCCGCCCGCGGGAGCACCCTCACCCAGCATGTGCTCGAAGACCTGGCGCAGGGCCAGGGGGTCCTGCAGGATGAAGGCGTGCCTCTCGCCATCCTTCTTGGAGGCCAGCTCGTTCAGTTCCCGCCAGTCCACGTCCAGCTTGCCCACCCCGATGGCGTAGATGTCTGAGGGGCGGGATCAGCGGACCTGTGGCTGCACTCAGAGCTCTCTGTCCGGCAAAGCCCTACGTGACCCCAGCCCTCCCCCCCCCCCACGGCCCGTCTGACTGCATTCACTCCCGGCTCGCCCCCGCCCTGCGCCCCCGCCCTCCGCCCCCGCCCTCCGCCCCCGCCCCTCCGCCCCCGCCCCTCCGCCCCAGCCCCTCCGCGTGGCCTGCCTCCGCCTGGCCCACTCGCTTCCTGGCCCCTCAGCTCTCACTCGGACCCCTGCCCGGCCGTCCTGCCGCCTCTGAGCACCGGCCACCATCCCGCCCCCGGCTCCCTTACTCCTCTCGCCAGGCCCCGAGGGGAAGGCTGTCCCCGGAGGAGATGCCCCGCCCTAACGCCGGCCTGGTGCGGCCTTAGAGACCGTCCGGCTCGGGGGCCGCTGGGCCTGTGAGCAGAGCGAGGGGAGGAGGCGCAGAGCCGGCCTGGAGCCCCGAGGGGCCTGGCCCACGGACACCTCGCGTTTGGACTCCCAGCTCTTCAGCGTGGGGAGCGGTTCCTGCGGGGCAAACCCTCACGCAGGCTGCGCCGACATGGCAACCTTAGTCTCCTCTGGTGCTGCCCAGGCCTGCGTCCGGCTCGCCCTCCGGTGGACAGGAGCCAGGCCAGGCCTCCCCTGCCCCGGCCGGGCCTGCACCTCTCCTCCCACGTCCCAGAGGCCGTGCAGGGTGGGTGTGTGCGCGCGTGTGTTTTTGTGTTTGTATGTGTGTGTACGTGCGCACATGTGTACGCGCATGCATGTGTGAGTGCGTGCGTGTGCGTGTGTTGCATGCTTGTGCGTGCGTGTGCATGTGTGTGGGTGCGTGTGCGTGCGTGTGCGCATGTGTGTTGTGTGCGTGTGCGTGTGCGTGTGCGTGCGTGTGTGTGTGTGTGTGTGTAGGGGGAGCGATGCTCAGGCCGGGAGAGGGTCCCCCTCCGCAGCACCTGCTCTCAGCGGCGCTCGGCCGCAGGAGTGCTCCCTCCCGCTCCTCCCTCCTCGGGGAGCTCAGCATTCACCGCCAGGCTGGGCTGGGGCGGCCTGGGCTCTGCCTCCGGCAGGGTTTAAAGGGAACCGTCTCCACGGAGGGCCGGGGAGGGAGGCGTTGGAGGCTCAAGGCCTCCCCTTATCTGGAGCGCTTCTCTCTGTGGTCAAAGGCCACTGCAATCTGTATTTCCTCGGAACCAGAGGAGTCGTCCGTTAGCGCCTGCAGCTGCCAACACCCTGGCTTATCTGCACCGCGCCCAGCGGGCCCTGGCCGTCCCCCAGGCCGCCTCTTCCTCCTGGAGCGGCCCCGCCCCTCAGAGCGCGGGAAAGGAGGAGGGGGAGGGGGGAGGAGGGGAGGGGGGAGGGGGAGATGAGGGGGAGGAGGGGGAGGAGCAGGAGGATGGCACCCAGCACGCGGTTTCTCTGTACCCGCGCATCCGCCCCTGTCCGCCTAGAGGTCCCCCTCAGACCAGCGAAGAAACTGCCGCCGGCCAGGGCCAGCGGAAGATGGCCCCTCGGCGGGCACTGGCCGTTCGCAGAGGCCTGGCCCGGGCGGGGGCAGGGCGGGCACTGGCCGTTCGCGGAGGCCTGGCCCGGGCGGGGGCAGGGCGGGCACTGGCCGTTGGCGGCGGGGCTCACCCAGGTAGTCAGTCCTCTTCGGGCTGATGTCCAGGACCTCTCGGATATTGTCCACGGCTCGCTTCGGGGAGCCCCCGGTGTTGGACTTTCCTGGGCGGAGGAAGATGGTCCGTGCACGGCCTGGCGGCCCCGGCCGCGGCTCCGGCACTCCTGCCTGTGCCACTGAGGGGCTGGGCCAGGCCTGGGCCGCCGGCTCCGGGCCTCATCTCCTCCGATCCCCGCAGCCCGGAGGGCCGGTGCCCGCAGTCACAGACAAGAGCAGCCCCGATGGGCGCAACGTGGCAACGTGAGGGGCTGACGGCGAGCCCAGAGCCAGGCCCCGGGCCCAGCGACAGTCAGCACGCAGTCTCTGACCTCGTGTGCTCCGCTACTGTGCCCCCTCAGAGACGGCGACCCCACAGAGCGGAGACCCCACAGAGACGGAGACCCCCACAGAGACGGAGACCCCCACAGAGATGGAGACCCCACAGAGCGGAGACCCCACAGAGACGGAGACCCCACAGAGACTGTGACCCCCACAGAGCGGTGACCCCACAGAGACTGTGACCCCCACAGAGCGGAGACCCCACAGAGATGGAGACCCCACAGAGATGGAGACCCCACAGAGACAGAGACCCCGCAGAGACGGAGACCCCACAGAGCAGAGACCCCACAGAGACTGTGACCCCCACAGAGACGGAGACCCCTCAGAGACGGAGACCCCACAGAGACGGAGACCCCACAGAGACGGCGACCCCACAGAGACGGAGACCCCACAGAGCGGAGACCCCACAGAGACGGAGACCCCGCAGAGACTGTGCCCCCTCAGAGACGGCGACCGCACAGAGACAATGACCCCCACAGAGATGGAGACCCCACAGAGCGGAGACCCCACAGAGACTGTGACCCCCACAGAGCGGAGACCCCACAGAGACGGTGACCCCCACAGAGCGGAGACCCCCACAGAGACGGAGACCCCCACAGAGACGGAGACCCCCACAGAGACGGAGACCCCACAGAGACGGAGACCCCACAGAGACGGAGACCCCACAGAGACAGAGACCCCCCCAGAGCGGTGACCCCACAGAGCGGAGACCCCACAGAGCAGAGACCCCACAGAGACTGTGACCCCCACAGAGACGGAGACCCCTCAGAGACGGAGACCCCACAGAGACGGAGACCCCACAGAGACGGCGACCCCACAGAGACGGAGACCCCACAGAGCGGAGACCCCACAGAGACGGAGACCCCGCAGAGACTGTGCCCCCTCAGAGACGGCGACCGCACAGAGACAATGACCCCCACAGAGATGGAGACCCCACAGAGCGGAGACCCCACAGAGACGGTGACCCCACAGAGACTGTGACCCCCACAGAGCGGAGACCCCACAGAGACGGTGACCCCCACAGAGCGGAGACCCCCACAGAGACGGAGACCCCCACAGAGACGGAGACCCCCACAGAGACGGAGACCCCACAGAGACGGAGACCCCACAGAGACGGAGACCCCACAGAGACAGAGACCCCCCCAGAGCGGTGACCCCACAGAGCGGAGACCCCACAGAGACTGTGCCCCCTCAGAGACGGAGACCCCACAGAGCGGCGCCCCACAGAGACAGAGACTCCACAGAGACGGAGACCCCACAGAGCGGTGACCCCACAGAGACGGAGACCCCACAGAGACTGTGACCCCCACAGAGACGGAGACCCCACAGAGACGGAGACCCCACAGAGACGGAGACCCCCACAGAGACAGAGACCCCCCCAGAGCGGCGCCCCACCGTCGGTCAGCAGGATGACGGCGTGCCGGATGTCCTGCCAGGCCGCGGTGCCCATGCCCAGGCGCTGCATCTGGTTGTTCATCATGATGTAGACGCTGTGCAGAGCCTCGTAGATGTTGGTCCCGGTTCCATTTTCATGGTCTGCAACAGGCAGAGCGAAGGGAGGAAATCACCCTCTTGCCCCACGGCTTGTGGATGAACTCAGACCCTGGGTCCCACTCCGGCCCTCGCCGGCCGGGCACCCGGGCCGGCCCCTGGGTGCTCCGCACGGCCCGGCCTCGGGACCAGGCCTGCGCGGCGCCCTGGCTGCAGCCCGCTGGGGGCAGGCAGGCAGCTGCGCCGGGGGACCAGGGCCTGGAGCCGAGGCCCCCGGAGCTGCAGGCCGCCCCCCGGAGGACGCACCTCGGTAGCGGATGTTGTCCAGGCTGTAGAGCACCTCTGCCACGTCCCGGGAGTTGTCGTTCAGGACGGACGTGATGACTTTGGGCTTGGACGCGAAGGTGATGATGGCGACGCTCACGTTGATCTCAAAGCTGAAGATCTGAGAGGGGAAGTGAGAGCAGGAGGCAGCCGATCAACGATTCTCTCACCGGCGTCTCTCTCCTCCCCCCTTCCTCTCTGACATCAGTGAAAACCTCGGGGAACGCCTGCTGCAGCTGCTCTCTTTGATGGGCTCGCTCCGCACCTTTGTCATTTTTTGATTTTAGAGCCACAGGCGGGGAGGTTGACGCCATTTCTACACTCACCGGCTGCCTCCCGGCGCCCTGCCTGGAGGCCAGCCTGCAGCTGGGCATCGGGGTGATGCGCCAACCCCTGAGCCACCGGCCTCGCTGAGTCTTCACAGAAACTCGGTGAGGGGGCCGAAGGCCCCTGTTTACACATGAGGACACTGAGGCTGTTGCCTGCCCCCGGTCGCACCCCCCGTAAGAGGTGGAGGGAGGATTTGAACCTGTTGGTGCAACCCTGAGGCACCAGAGGTCATATTTTGCAGCCTCATGACTAAGTGACTGAAGTTTAGGTCCTAAGAGAGACTCTAAGGAACACAGAAGCTCCTTCTCTAAAGTGTAGCGTACATCTGCATAAATCTACCTATATCTACACAAACTCCTGTGAGAAGCATGAATACCAAGCAGAGTGAGGGCAATGACTAAAGCACGGCTCCCAAATGCTCTGCGTGAGTCTCATTGCAGGCACTTGGAGCACATCCCCGATAAAGGCATATGTGCTTGCAAGCCACACTCATACTCAGGCGCGTCTCACTCTGAACACACAAAACACTGAAATGTTTCCAAGTTATTAAATAGTAAGCCACTGGTTTAAGTTAAAATCATCCAACAGGAATGCCAGTGTGTCCTGCCACACCGGTGGGGTATCTGGGGCGGCCTCTGGGGGACCCTGTTCTAGGAGGGGAACCGCCCTGGCTGGCGTAGCTCAGGGGACAGAGCGTCGGCCTGCAGACTGAAGGGTCCCGGGTTCGATTCCAGTCAAGGGCGTATGCCTGGGTTGCAGGCTCAGTCCCCTGTAGGGGGCCTGCAGAAGGCAGCTGATCAGTGATTCTCTCATCATTGATGTTTCTCTCTCTCTCTCTCTCTCTCTCTCTCTCTCTCTCTCCTCTCCTTTCCTCTCTGAAATCAATAAAAACATATTTAAAAATATATATAGAAGGTGAGCTCCCCTCGGGCGTTCCCCAGCACAGCACCCAGCACCCACCAAGGCGCATGGTGCATAGCAGGTGGCCCTCTAATGAACCCGTGGTTCCCCGTGGCGCGGGCCAGACCCTCGGGGGGGCGGGGGGGGGGGCGAGCAGGGCAGCCGTGCGTCCGCCTGACCCTGTCCACCATGAGGATGGCGCAGTTCCTGAAGACGTGGAAGTCCTCCTCCTTCACGCTCTGGGAGGCGTCCAGCAGCAGGTAGAGGTTCAGGTGACCAGACCGCTGGATTTGGATCTTCCGGCCCAGGCTTTCTGGAGAAACATGGGGGCTCGTGTCTGCTCCTGACCCGCTCTGCCAGGCGCCGAGCAGCCGGGCCACCGGGAGGCCGGCCCGCAGGCACTCACCCTTCTTCTTCTGGGTGGGGTTGGTGGATCCCAGCAGGTGGGACAGGGAGGCGCCCAGCGCGGGGCCCACGTCCTCGGGGAAGTCGTAGGAGTAGGGTTCTGTGGAGGAGCACGGGCTCGGCGGGGGCCGGCGGGCCGGCGGGGGCCGGCAGGCCGGGCCGAGCCCAGGAGCCTCGGGGCGGGCGGTACTCACGGCGGCAGGTGGGCTCGGTGCCGCTCCAGGCCCCGCTGCCCTGGCACTCGCGCTCCGCCGACCCCGTCAGCACCAGGTTCGAGGAGGAGCAGTGGTACCGGACCTTGTCCCCAAGGCCAAACCGGGACCCCGTCCGCACCGAGCCCACGGGTTCGCCTGGGTTGGGGCAGTGGCCGGCTGCGAGGAGCGGAGGGAGGCAGTGAGCAGAGACCCCCGCGGCCTGCCCCCGCCCGCCCTCCCGCCCGCTGCCCGGAGCTCCGGCCGCGGCCGCCGAGGGTGTGGACGGAGCCTCTTGGCCGTGGCTCTCGCCCCCGCTGCCGCACCGGGCCAGCACCAAGGCGGTGGGGATTCCCAGTGCCCGCGCACCGCGATGGCAGATGCCGGGAGCCCTGCCCGCCGCCGCCTGGAGGTCACGCTCAGAGGGACCACGGCTGAGGCCCAGGAAGGCTCCCGGGGCGCTCAGGCCGCGAGCTGGCCGGGCCTGGCACAGGGGAGGGCGCGGGCCAGGCGGGGTGGGTGAGGGCAGCGCCCCCCGGGGCTGAGGACCCCCCCGGAGGCTGGCGGGAGGGCGGCCCAGGGGCGGCCGTGTGGAGCCCGGAGGCCCCGGGCCACGCACTCACCGCCGTCGTCGCACACGGCCGTCTCGCCGTCCCAGGCGCCGTTGGGGCGGCACCAGCGCACCGGGGAGCCGCGCAGCACGAAGCCGTCCTCGCACTCGAAGCTCAGGTTGCCGCCCACGGGGTGGGACCCCAGGCGCGGGGTGTACAGGCCGTTCTCGAAGGACACGGGGGCTGGACAGCGGACCGCTGCGGAGGGGGGCGCCGCCCGGCGCGAGGGGACAGCAGAGGCTGCACCTCAGGTGGATGCTGTGCCGCCGCCGCCGCCTCCAGCGCCCGGCCCGACGCCGACGCCACTCTCCCGCCCCCACCCGCCCGCCTCCCCGGAGTGGGCAGTCCGTGGGTCAATGGTAAGGATTTTGGAAAGTCCTGGCCTGTAGCACCCACACTCTCCATCGGAGCCTGCCTCACCCTGGCTGGGCTGGCTCAGTGGCTAGAGCGCCGGCCTAGGGACTGGGGTTCGATTCGGGTCAAAGGCATGTGCCCGGGCTGTGGGCTCGATCCCCAGGGTGGGCCGTGCAGGAGGCAGCCGGTGGATGATTCTCTCTCATCAGTGATGCTTCTGTCCCTCTCCCTCTCCCTTCCTCTCTGAAATCAATAAATGTATATTTTTAATCTTTTTTAAGCCTGCTCGGGGAGCCCCACGGGAAAGGCCCTGCCCTCCGCCCTCGCCGCCCAGGAGCCCGAGCCCACGCGGAAGCCGAGCGGGGCCTCACGTTTGCAGACGGCCTTGGCCAGCGGCGGGCCCCGCGGGGTCTGCCAGCGGCCGCTGCGCAGGCACAGGCGGGACGCGGGCACGGGGTACCGGCCCAGGGGGCAGGAGTAGACGAGGACGCTCCCGGGGGCCCAGCCGCGGCTGAGGGTGAAGCTGCCCCCCGAGATGTTCACGTTCCGCGGGCAGGAGGGGGCCGCTGCCGCGCCTGCGGGGACAAGACGGGAGGGAAGGCGGGAGCCCAGAGCCCGCAGGAAAGTAAGCAGAGAGGCTGTCTCCACGGGACACCGGGGGGCGGAGGGGCTCACCCAAGGACCCTCCCGGCTCCCGGCTCCCGGCTCCCGGCTCCCGGCTCCCGGCTCCCGGCTCCCCGCTCCTACCTGAGTACAGGCTCAGCAGGCAGAGCAGAGCCCTGAGGGAGCCCATGGTGTCCACCTCCGGGCGCACAGTGAGCGGAGAGGGGAAAGGTCAGCTGACTTCCCGAAAACGGAGCTGGCTCAGCAGAGCTGGGTTTGCTGCCAGAGAAAACCAGGGAGTGGCCGGGGGGGGGGGGGGTGCTCCCGCGGGGAGGACGGCAGGGCTGGGCACCGGCTGAGGCGAAGCCTGGGTCCCCCGCGGCCCAGCTCCTCACCCCTCGCCCCGGCCTCCGCCCTCGCACCCGGCCACGCACAGCTCCACAGGGCTGTCTGTGCACAACCCACAGCCGTCCAAGATGTTGCAAAACCACTTACTTGGTTTCTGTTTCCTTCTGGGCTTCGCCCGCCACGTGGCTTCTTGAGAGCCTGGGCTGCTGCCATCTTCTTGAGCATGGACCTCCAGCAGCCTGGATGCTTTCTCAGAACTCCTCCTTTTGTTTGTGTGTGTTTTTCTGAACATATCTTTAACTGGTTTCAGAGAGGAAGGGAGAGAGAGACATAGGAACATCAGTGATGAGAGAGAATCGTTGATCGGCTGTCTCTTGCATGCCCCCTACTGGGGATCAAGCCCACAACCCAGGCCCTTGGCCGGAATCAAACCCAGGACCCTCAGTCCACAGTGCAACTCTGTCCACTGAGCCAAACCAGCCAGGGCCTCAGAACTTTTCCCCCTATTATTCTTCTTTTTAATTATTGTTTATTGATTAAAGTATTACATATGTCTCCTTTTTCCCCAGTTGACCTCTTCCCAGCAGCTCCCAACACCACCACCACCACACATACCCCCCCCCTGCACATGCCCTCACCCCCCCACTATCTGTGACCATGGGTTATGCTCATATGCATGCATACAAGTCCTTTAGTTGTTTTCTTACCCACCCCCCCGCCCCCTGCCTTCCCTTTGAGGTTGGATGGTCTATTCGATGCTTCTGTCTCTGGATCCATTTTTGTTCATCAGTTTATGTTGTTCATTATATTCCACAAATGAGCGAGATCTCAGAACTTCTTGATACGTGCGGGTAGTCACGATCTTTTCCCAGAGAATCTGGGGACAAAAAAAACGAAACCAACATTTCATTTTAGAGACTGGAAAAACTTTTAGAACATTTTTACGGAAAGTTCAGTAGGTAAAATTCCCAACTTATAAACTAAACTTTGGGTTGGTTACTCACAGGAGTAAATGTATCTGGGGCGGGGGCTGGATCAGAACCTGCGTTGTAGGAAATGCAGGAAGAGCCCGAGCAGTGCGCAGCCTCCATCCCGCAGAAAGCCCTGCTCCGTCCGGCTGTGCGGGCGGAAATGAAGAGCTCCAATCAAAGGAAGAGAAGGATTTCTCAGGGATCAGTTAAGTTTGCGAAACTCTCTTGATTTACAAATAACCCCTCAGATGAACAATTCTATTCCAACAAACTGGACAGCCTGGAGGAAATGGACATATTCCTAGAAAAATACAACCTTCCAAAACTCAATCAGGAAGAACCTAAACACCTCAATAGGCCAATAACTATGGAAGAAATTGAAGCAGTCATCACTAATAAAAAAATAAAAAATAAAAGCTAAAGGAGTTAATCACCGCCAAACCAGAATTATATGAATTGCTGAAAGGGGTTCTTTAGGAAGAGGAAGAAAATAAAGATAAAAATTATGAACAACAAATACATAACTATCAACAAGTGAATCTAAAAACCAAGGGAATTAAAAAAAATCTGATGAACAATATTAACTGGTGAATATAATAGAATCAGAGGTATGGAAGGGGAGTGAACTGATGATTCTCGGGAAAAGGGGAGTAGGGGGTGAAGGAAGAGACTGAACATAAACTGTGCACCTATGGATGAGGACAATGGGGGATGGGGAAAGGACAGAGGGTGGGGAGGGAACCTGGTGGAGGGGAGCAATGGAGGGGGGGCAGAAATGAGGAACATTTGTAATAATATGAACAACAAAGATTTATTTTAAAAAAAAGAGACTCCATCAAAATATTATTAGACTTAATAAATGAATTTGGCAATGTAGCAGGATACAAAATTAACACCCAGAAATCTATGGCATTTCTATACACCAATAGTGAACTTACAAAAAGAGAGACTAAAAAATTAATCCCATTTACCATCGCACCAAAAAAAATGAAGATACCTAGGAATAAACTTAACTAAGGAGGTAAAAAACCTATACATGAAAAACTACAGGACACTGAAAAAAGAGATAGAGGAAGACATAAATAAATGGAAGAACATACTATGTTCATGGATTGGTAGAATCAACACCATTAAAATGTCCATACTACCCAAAGCAATCTATAGATTCAATGCATTCCCCATTAAAATACCAATGACATATTTCACAGACCTAGAAACAAACTTTCCAAAAATTCACCTGGAATAAAAAAAGACCCCAAATAGTCGCAGCTATCCTGAGAAAGAAGACGAAGTAGCTGGAATCTCAATACCAGATTTCAAGCTGTATTACGAAGCAACTGTTCTCAAAACAGCATGGTACTGGCACAAGAACAGACATATAGATCAATGGAATAGAATAGAGGACCCAGAAATCGATCCAAACCACTATGCTCAATTAATATTTGACAAAGGAGCCGAAACTGGTTTGGCTCAGTGGATAGAGCGTCGGCCTGGGGACTGAAAGGTCCCGGGTTCAATTCCGGTCAAGGGCATGTACCTTGGTTGCGGGCATATCCCCAGTAGGGGGTGTGCAAGAGGCAGCTGATCGATGATTCTTTCTCATCGATGTTTCTAACTCTCTATCCCTCTCTCTTCCTCTCTATAAAAAATCAATAAAATATTTTTTAAAAAAATATTTGACAAAGGAGGCAAGAACAATGGAGTCAAGACAGTCTCTTCAATAAATGGTGTTGGGAAAATCAGACAGATACATGGAAAAATGAAACTAGATCACCAACTTATATACACAAAAATAAACTCAAAATGGATACAGGACTTAAACATAAGACGGGAAACCATAAAAATACTAGAGGCATCCACAGGCAGCAAAATCTCAGATATATGCCGAAGAACTTCTTCACTGATACTGCCCCTAGGGCAATGGGAGCTAAAGAGAAAATAAACAAATTGGACTACATAAAAATAAAAAGCTTTTTTACAGCAAAAGAAACATCAACAAAACAACAAGAAAGCCCACTGTATGGGAGAACAAATTTGCCAATGTTATCTCTGATAAGGGTTTATCTCCAACATTTACAGGGAACTCATACAACGTAACAAGGAAGATAAACAACCAAATCAAAAACAATGGACAATGTACCTAAGTAGATACTTTTTGAAAGAAGACAGAAGGAAGGCCAAGAGAGGTATGAAAACATGCTCAGTTATTAATTATCTGAGAGATGCAAGTCAAAACAACAATGCAGTACCATCTCACTCCTGTCAGAATGGCCACCATCAACAAATCAACAAACGACAAGTGTTGGCGAGGATGCGGAGAAAAAGGCACCCTCCTGCACTGCTGGTGGGAATGCAGACTGGTGTAGCCACTGTGGAGAGCAGTGTGGAGTTTCCTCAAAAAACTCAAAATAGAACTCCCATTTGACCCAGTGATCCCACTCCTAGGAATATATCCCAAAAAATCAGAAACACCAATTAGAAAGGGTATATGCACCCCTATGCTCACAGCAGCACAATTCACCAAAGCAAGATTTGGAAACAGCCTAAGTGGCCATCAGCAGATGAGTGGATTAAAAAACTGGCACATCTACCCACTGGCTGGAGGAGGGAAGGTGGGGCAGCCTGGCTGTGGCAGAGCTGCCGGCTCCCTCAAACCAGCACCTGTCCCCTCTTCTCATACAGAGACGCTCAGCCCGGCCGGTCTGGCTCAGGGGTTGCGCATTGACCTAGGAACCTGGAGGTCAGGGTTCGATTCCCGCTCAGGGCACAGACCCAGGTTACAGGCTCGATCCCCAGTGGGGGGCGTGCAGGAGGCAGCATGTTGATGTTTCTCTCTCATCATTGTTTCCATCTCTCTCCTCCCTTCCTCTCTGAAATCAATAAAAATATATGTTTTTTACAATAAGTAAGTAAATAAATAAAAATAAAAAATGACCTGACGGTGATGTGAGGACAACACTCTGGGACGACAGAGCCGGCAGAGGAGCCTGGGTCCTCGAAGTCCTCGGCCCTGCACACCTACTTCTGCTGTCGCTGCCCGGGAGGTGCTCCCCACTAACCGCTCTGCTCCTCTCGCTCTCCCAGGAGCAGGAACTCCGCACCCGCGCTGGGCAGTGAGACCTGGCCAGGGGGCGCACCAGCTCCAGGCGCACCCGCAGCAGCACATGCTCCGCGCCCCTCCCTGCCGGCCGTGTCTGAGCGGGGCACCAGCCTGGCCCCCGGCACTGGGCCCGCCTCGCAGGCCCTGGCCCCACACCAGCTGCTGTGAGCCAGCGGGTGACGGGGGCCGGGCCCGCCGCCACGGACACAGACACGGAAACGCAGGGCCTCCGGGCGGCTGTGCTCTCGGCTCTGCCTGGCCGGCCAGGCTCGGGCGGGCCTGCCGGGGTCACGCGGGCGGCTGCCATGGTCGAGGGCTCGGTTCAGGGGGGTGGGACCCTGCCGATGGCGCTGGCCCAGCCCCTCAGGGCGGCTCTCGGTGCAGGCCCAGGTGCCCAGCATGAGCCCCGTGACGCTGTCCTCAGAGGCCACGACATCACTCCCACGTGTTCTGTCCGTCACGGCGCATCACAAGGCCAACCCAGTGAAAGGTGGGGACCCTGAGCCCTGGCCCGTGTGGCTCCCGGGCAGAGCATCAGCCTGTGGACAGAAGGGCACATGCCCAGGTTACAGACGCCATCCCCAGTAGGGGGCATGCAGGAGGCAGCCGATCAATGATTCTCTTTCATCATCACTGATGTTTCTGTCTCTCCCTCTCCCTTCCTCTGTGAAATCAACACAAACATGTTAAAATAAAATAAAAATAATTCTAAAAAATAAAAATAAATAAAGATGGGGGACAGTTCACCTCTTGATGGGGGGAGTGGCAAAGTCCCATTGCAAAGAGGCACGCACCTGTGAAGTGGACATTTATGTCCGTAACCTGCAAACCACTGCAATGCCGGGACCCGGGGCGTGTCCGCTCCGCGCAGAGTCCTCAGTACTGAGGCCCCAGCTGCTGGCTTTTTTTTTTTTTTTTTTTTTAATATATTTTATTGATTTTTTACAAAGAGGAAGGGAGAGGGATAGAGTTAGAAACTTTCTGTGAGAGAGAATCATCAATCAGCTGCCTCTTGCACACCCCCTACTGGGTGTGTGCCTGCAACCAAGGTACACGCCCTTGACCGGAATCGAACCCGGGACCCTTGAATCCACAGGCCGATGCTCTATCCATTGAGCCAAACCGGTTTTGGCCAGCGGTTGGCTTTCGGTGCCTCTCTGGCTGCTACCGACCATCGCATCCCCCAGAAATTCTGCGTGAAGCCCTGACCCACCCGTGACTGTGTTTGGAAATCACGGGGCTGATACAGGGGTGATTAGGTTAAACAAGGTCATAGGGTGGTCCTGCTCGCCCACCCTCTCCGCACGCCTGCCTCCCGCCCCGTGTCACGGCCTGGCCTCGGACTCCAGCCTCGGACGGAGGAGAATGTCTGCCGTCCAGGCCGCCTCATCGGGGCTGTGACGTTTGGGACTCACGCCGACCAAGACGCCTGCCGAATGGTGTCTAAAGCCTCTAAAAGGAAGGACTTTCCTTCACGAGTTCCTCCCAATGTTTGTTGAGTTAAATAAACTTGGCAGAGTGTCGGAACCATCCCACCCTCTTCCTGAAGCCATAAAGCCCCATTGTTGCTGCGCCCGCGGCCTGCTCCTGGGAGAGGGTGAGCTGTCCCTTTCCCCTCCGCTCCCCCGGCTGGCGTGCACCCCAGACCACGGGGGACGTCCCGGGTCCCACGGACCAGGCAGCCTCCTCCGCGGCCCTGCCCCCGAGCCCGAGGCCAACGGCGCCCGGCCATCCCAGAGCTGTCGCTGTGCTGGTCTCAGCAGCCAAACTGCCTCTCGCCAAGATGCTCACCAGACACGCGTTCACCGGCTGTACCCACAGCCGTGACCGGGAGAACCCAGACAGGCCCTGAGATAGGGAGGCTCGGCACTGCTCTCAGACGAGGCCGCGTCAGCGGTGGCAAGGCCGGGCGGCGGGCGGAGCGGCTGGTGTGCGCCCCCGGGAGGCAGGGTGCTCCCGCCTGGCTGGCCGCGGCCTTGGCTGACACAGCCCATCGGGCTCTCCCAGGCCCCAGGACAGGGACGGGAAGAAGAAACGGGACAAGCACCGACATGGGGATGCGCCCAGCTCGCTCACTCACTCTCCGACGGCTAAAACCTGACAGAGAGGCTGGGACTGCGGTCTCTAGCTGCCTGCCGTGTGCAAGCCGGACCTCCGACCCCGCGTGGGAAGAGAAGAGCCGGGAGCCAGGAGCACTGTGCAGCGGAGCACTCTGCGGGAGCTTCCGGGCACCGCACCGCTCGGCCGCAGAGCGAGCGGGCAGAAACCGCGGGCCCCGCGTCGGTCCGGGTCCAGTCTCCGGGGAGCTGCCCGGGCGGAAGGACCTGAGCCAGCACCCGGGCCTGCAGCCACGGGTCCTCACTTCCCTCCCGCGCCACGCAGACACCCGTGGACCCCCGGGGGGCTGGTGCCCAGGCTGGTCCAGTTCTGCATCACTGAAAAGCCTGGCAAATGCAACCTTTGTTCTCCTCCCACGGAAATGGTAGCCTCCGCTCCTGCTAGCTCTTCCCTCTTGTCCAATTTCCTCTCCTCGGTTCAAGGTTTCGAATGTTTACCTTCAGGGACTAAGTCCAAAGAGAAGAAATCAGCACCACCATCTGCAGCTCATCCCCCGAGGGCCCAGCCCGTGCGGCTGGCACTTGACAGTCCACCCGGGAGCTAAGGGGGTCAGGCCGATTCCCGGCCCACGCACAGGCCCCGTGGGTTGTGGGCACATCCCCAGTGGGGTGTGCAGCCGATCGATGATCTTTCTCTTTCATTGATGTTTCTATCATTCTATTTCTATCCCTTCCTCTCTCTCTAAGAAAAATCAGTAAAAACGTATTTTTAAAAATAAATAAAATAAGCCGAAGCCGGTTTGGCTCAGCAGTAGAGCGTCAGTCTGTGGACTGAAAGGTCCCAGGTTCGATTCCGGTCAAGGCATGTACATTGCTTACTGCTCCCCGGGCGCTCCTCGCCTCGCTGCTGGAGGCGTCACAGAGCGGCCGGCAGAGGAGACGGGCAGGCTGCGGGGACGGGGTCTCCATTTGGCCACGGCCTCCTTTTCCGGTCTGGGATCTGCCCCCCTCACCTGCCAAAGCAGCTGCGGACTGACTCCTCTCCAGGCCAGCCCCCCGTTGTGGGACCCAGGCCTGGTCCCCAGCCTGCGGGGTGGTTGAGCGGAGGCCTCAGCGGCCCGCGAGCTCTCTCTGCCCACGGCGATCCGCCAGGCCCACGAGGCCCGCTGGCCTCATCGGTCTCCTCTGACTCCCAGCAGCAGCCCCTCTCTGCGGAGGGCTCCTCTGGCGGCCTCCGCCGGGCCCAGCGGCTGGGAATGCCGGGACTGCGCCCTGGAGTCAGCCCTCCCCGTGGCCGCGTGGAGTGGGGTGGAGCCACCGGCTCCTCGCTCCCACCCGGGGCCATGCTGGTGTGCGTGTCCGCACCCTCCAGGGTCCGCACTGGGCCACTCTCCGCTCCCCCGCCAGCAGCGCCCCCTGGGGGCGCCTTTCCTCTCTCGCCTGTCCCCCAGCTGCACCATTTGTACTGAATCCTTGTCCCGGGGCTCCTGGGGGGAGAAGGCCCCACGTTAACGGGAACGGCCACGGGCCAGACACCGTCCCAAACCCTGGTCCGAGGCGCTCACTTAATTTCCATGGCAAGCCGATGGCACGCCTTTTATCGCTACGCCCACTTGGCAGATGAGGAAACCGAGGCACAGAAATGTTAAATGACCTGCCCGGAGCCATACAGGTACGAGGGGCAGAGCGTGGCTCCTGAGTCTGAACTCATAACCTGGACGCTGTGGTGCCTCTTCCCGCCATCTCTGAAGTGGCTCTTTGGAGCCCCTGAACTTCCCGCCCATCACAGCTCCACCCAGCCCTCCGCATCGCGCCTTCCCACGCCCTCTCCCTCGGTGCCGGCCCTGTCCACCCCTCTCCTGTAACACCTTATCCGAGGGAAAGGAGAGTGCTGGGAACCAGGATCAACAGGAACTAATATGAACTAGAGAAGCCTGGCCAGAGGCTGAATGGGAGTCACAGGGTGAATATCTGCATCTCATTACCTGCCAGACTCAACTCAACAGCCTAAAGCAAACTCCCACCCAACAATCTTACTGTTACCAGACATCCCTCTGATAGTCTGTTTGCAATCCAGGCAATTGTGGTTTCTAGTAAATACACGCAGAGGGGAACGGAGGCTCCCCTGTACCAAGATCACAACTGGCTTCCCCCATAATCTCCAAATGTATATTTCTTGTTGGTGCGGTTAATCTGCGCGTCAGCCCTTTCTCCGGGTCTTTGAACCCGAGGCCACTCGGGCTGTGGCTTCACAGGAAAGAAAGAGATAGAAACATCGCCACCTACTGGGGATCGAGCCCACAATCCCGGGCCTGTGCCCTTGACTGAATCAAACCTGGACCCTTCAGTCGCAGGCAGATGCTCTATTCACTGAGCCAAACCAGCTGGGGCTCAAATCCCTCATCTTGCAAGCAGCTCTCTCCATCTCCGGGGTTCCTGCAGGATCTTCCTCATGGGACTTCCGGCCTGTGCGGTATCTGTGTGCCTCCCAGAAGGAGGATCCCAGACGTTTTTGCTGAAACAATGAGCTCCTTCATAAGCTCAAAGCCAGCTCCCTCCCCAGGCCTATCCTCCCGTCAAGTAAATAGCAGCAGCCTTCAGATCGGCATCAAGAGTGGCTGTGGTTTCTATTCTTTCCACTTCTTTTTTAATTAAAATATTTACATTGGGGCAGACTCCACCCACTTCCCCTAAGGCCACTGCTCAGCACCTGGTACCCACACAGCCCCCATGCTATTATGCTCTGACCTACTTACTTTGAACTGATTGCCCAAGTGTGACCTTGAGAAATGTTTGTAGAAACCGTCCTTAGAGCTTCAAACAGAGTTATGCCAGCCCTAGCTGGTTTTGCTCAGCAGATAGAGCATCAGCCTTTGGACTGAAGGGTCCCATGTTTGATTCTAGTCAAGGGCACGTACCTTGATTGCAGGGTCCTGGCCCTGGTCAGGGTGCATGTGGGAGGCAACAATTGATGTGTCTCTCACACGTCCATGTTTCTCTCTCTCCCTCCCGCTCTCTCTAAAACAAATAAAAACATTTTTTACAGGTTAAAAATGGCAGTGGAGGGTGGGTCTTTACATGTGACATGTGTGGGGGGTTGAACCCTGGGGTCAAAATAAGACCACCAGAGGCTGCTAATTTATTTTAAAAAGCAGGCAAGGGTTTATTGAACTGGCCAGGACGGCCTTGAGCACCACACGCAGGTGGGGTCCACACTCATGACCGCGCAGTTCCAGGTGTAGGCAGTCTTTTTGAAGGTCTAAACCACAGGAATTTTCCTTTGTTATGAATTCTAAATTCTAAATGCTGGGCACAGCCCGCAGGGTCTTTCCCAGCCACATCCTGCTGGACACTGGAATGTGTCCCTGTCTTGCGAAAGCAGATAGAACATAAGCAGAGCTCAGCTGTTAGTCTCTAAAGGTTATCTACAGTTTCTACTCCTGGAGCTACTGAGTCAGTGGATCAGTCTCCTGTGATCCTGGTTCACAGGCACAGGAAAACTGCCTTAGCCTCCAGGTCTCCATCTGGAAGCTGAGGCAACTACCCACACACACAAAAAAAAGACAGACATTCCCTGTCATGTGCCCTTCCAGTAATCCCCTCCAGTTTAATTTTAAAATGGAATTTTATTACAAATTTTTATGTGAAAGCTCAAATCTTTCACTTCTAAATCTTTCTCTTCTGCTTTTCCCAAACAAAATGCCTCTTTTTATATAGGCCTAAGCAACTGCCCCACCGTTCAACCATCCAGCCGGTAGCTATGATGTACAAATATCACCGGGGGCAGACGCTTAACAGAGGAGCTGCCGAGCTGCAGACTTGACGGCTCGTTCTCCGGTGATGCACCCGGAACCAGAGAGGGGAGTCCGGTCCCAGGGAGCATCGCCCAAGAACTGCCCTCTCGCAATCCGGGACCCAAGGATGTCGGAGAGTGGGTTTCAGCCTGATCCCCACGGGCCGGCTGAGACCCCACCAGTGCACAAATCCATGCACCGAGCCTCTAGTAAATGTATAAAATGTTTAGTTTTTCTCTTAATTAGAGTTTTATTTCCTATTTAAAGTATACAGAATAACAAAACAAAGGATCTGAATTCTTCTACAAATAATTGTCATGGACAGAAGGAAGAGTAATGATTATAGAGTGAATTAATTAAGACTCACATGGACCACCCTTAGCTGGTTTGGCTCAGTGGATAGAACATCAGCCTACGGACTGAAGGGTCCTGGGTTCGATTCCAGTCAAGGGCACATGCCCAGGTTATGGGCCTGATCCCCAGTGGGGAGCATGCATAAGGCAGCCAATCAATGATTCTCTCTCATCATTAATGTTTCTATCTCTCTCCCTGAAATTAATTAAAAAATATATATATTTTTTAAAAACACCAAATGCAACGGGTGGCCCTTGCTCGGATCCTAATTCTAACAAACCACTGTAAAAGGAAATTTCCGAGACAGTCGAGGCAATTTGAGCATCGACCACGGAGCAGATGGTGTGACTGTGTCCAATGTTGGTGGGTGTGATCGTGGTTGTGATGTCTTACAATCCCTGTGAGGCTGGTGCACAAACAGCAGCGTTTACAGGGGGGTGGAGCCGGTGTTCGGCTGCGAGTCCTGCAGTGGGAGGGCCAGCGCAGGAGCAAGGCTGGCCGCGCTAACTGCTGAGCTGGGATCTGCACTGGGCGCCCTGCCTGCTCTTCTCCCTGTTTCTGTGCATGTTTGATAGTTTCCATAACAAACAGTTTTGTTTTGTTTTTATATTTTATTGATTATTTTACAGAGAGGAAGGGAGAGGGATAGAGAGCTAGAAACATCGATGAGAGAGAAACATTGACCAGCTGCCTCCTGCACACCTCCCACCGGGGATGTGCCTGCAACCAAGGTACATGCCCTTGACCGGAATTGAACCTGGGACCCTTCAGTCCACAGACCGGAGCTCTATCCACTGAGCCAAACCGGTTTGGCCATAACAGTTTTTAAAAGCATCTCAACCCCTTTGACCATTAAGTGATTAAGACTGAACAAGTAAATAAAAAGACTAGACTAGACGCCGAGACCTTGGTACACCATATTCACTGTCAAAAGCATCAAATGAATGAATGATAAAGTTCAGGGAACATAAGTATTGAATCATCTTGCCAATTAAATAACCACTGAAATTATTAAATGAGACATTTGTACATTAATCTCCTTTTCAATCCTGACCTGAGGATATGTTTATTATTGATTTTAAACATTTTTTTTAATGATGAGAGAGAGAGAGAGGACACATCAATGTGGAAGAGAAACATCGATCAGTTGCCTCCTGAGCGCACCCCCATGGGGCTGGAACCCACAACCTCCGTGTGTGTCCTGACTGAGACTCCAACCTGCAACCTTTTGGTGTTTGGGAGATGCTCCAACCACTGAGCCACCCGGCCAGGGCTGTACATGAGTCTTTTAGCCTTTGTGAGTTTTATCCGTATGAGTCAATCCTTTGGAGCCCAGTAATACCTGTATTTTTTAAATCCCACTTTCTCAGTCCAAAAAGCGAGGAATCAGACCGTTTGAAATGTCGCCACATACAGGTAAAGCCGCCACGTCAGAGCCACCTGCTTCCTCCGCCAGGCGACCTGCTACTGCCTTTTACAAACCCCGCAGAGCTGCTTCCTGGAGCTGCTGGCGGCGAGAGAAGGCCCATCGCTAGCGGCTGGCACAGCACTGGCAGCGGCAGCCATTCCTGAGCATCAGGCCCCCGTGGCCACCGCACCCCCCGCCAGCCTCTGACTTCCGCGGTGGCCGAGGCGGGTGGCCGATGCCCAGACAGCCTGAGCCCATCGGAGAGCGGGGTGGAGGCCGGGCTCCTGGCTGGAGGCCCCGCCCTCTCTGCGGGCGCTCCGTGGCCACGGCCCCACTGCGTCTCCCAGGCTGACTCCTCCTCCTTGGACCACATGCTCCCTGTTGCCTCACTTCGGCTTTCTGGAATCACCTAAGCCCATGGTCGGCAAACTGCGGCTCGTGAGCCACAGGCGGCTCTTTGGCCCCTTGCGTGCGGCTCTTCCACAAGCTACCACGGCCTGGGCAAGTCTGTTTTGAAGAAGTGGCGCTAGAAGAAGGTGACCAGACGTCCTGCTTTTTAACAGTTTGTCCTGCGGCGCTTTAAAAAAGTCCCGAAGATTTTGGAAAAAATCGGGACTTTTTTAAAATGACGCGGAACACAATGGTAAGATGTGTACACAGATAATAATTTAATTTAAAAAAATTTTCTAAATAAACAAATAAATAAAATAAAATGACGCGGTTCAAAAGCAGGACTGTCCCACCAAAAGCGGGACGTCTGGTCACCTTGCATTAGAAGGAGCTTAAGTTTAAAAAATGTGGCTCTCCAAAGAAATTTCAGTCGTCGTGCTGTTGATATTTGGCTCTGTGGACTGAGGAGTTTGCCGACACGGACCTAAACTAATCCTGGTACCCAGGTCTTCACAGTCAAATGAAGGCGGTCTATGTCCCGTCCCCTCTCCCATAATCCATTGTTCTTCCTCCACGGACTCGCCCCACTAACCCCAGCACGCCTGGACTGTCACACGCACGCACAGAAGGATGGCCTGCCGGGGTGCTGGGCACAGACTGGTCGGGATGCCCAGTGGGAAGACTGCGAGCCGTCAGCATGGCGCCAAGCTGGCAGTCACTGAGGCCGATCTCCAACTGCCCGTCTCCCGCCTGCCAGGCCCTCTCTCGGGTCAGAGAGCCGCCAGGGCTCCTCCCCAGCCCTGCAGGCTGGTTTGCCGGTGGACTGTGCCGGCAGAGCCCGTGCCCCCCGCCCCGCAGCGGGCACTGTGACTGACATCGCAGGGCTGGGGTCCCCCAGCCTTACTGAGCCATCGAGCGGCTGCACACAACGTTCCCGGGGCGCAAAGAGGGCCCGGCTGTCGGGGGTCGGGGACGCTCTCGGGCGCTGCGGCCGGCTTTCAGAGGTGATGGCTCAGCACCTGACAAGGAAGAGGGGGGTCGTCCAGGCGGAGAGACCGGGAGCGAGGGCCTGGCGTCTGGGCCCCGGTCACCACCGCCGAACAGGAGACCCTAAGCCTGAGGTGGGAGAGGGAAGGAGGCCCTGAGAGGCAGGGGGAGAGTAAGGCCCACACAGGCACGTGACACGGTAGATAAGTGGCATGAGCTTGGCTCAGTGGATAGAGCATTGGCCTGCAGACTGAAGGGTCCCAGGTTCGATTCTGGCCAAGGGCACATGCCTGGGTTGCGGGCTCAATCCCCAGTGTGGGGCGTGCAGGAGGCAGCCAATCAATGATTCTCTTTCATCATTGATGTTTCTATCTCTCTCTCCTTCCCCCTTTCTCTCTGAAATTAATAAAGAAATATTTATTTTAAAAAATAGTTCTCTTCTGAAATCAGGGCGGAAGGTGCATTGGAGGGGCTGGAAGACCAGTGGGGGGACTTTTCTAGTCCTGGCAGAGACCAGGGGTTAAAAGCGAGCAGAGAGGTGGGGACGGAGTGACCAGACGAGTGCTGAGAAGGAGCGCCCGCACCCCCCACCCTGCTTGGCCCTCCCCTGCGCTCTCCCTCCCCGCCCCCCCCCCCCCCCCCCATATCAGCACTTACCTGCAGTCGCCCTTACCTGCCGTCTTCCTGGGGCAGGGCATGCCTTCTCGGGTTGTAAGATAACATCTTGTTTTATTTTTCAGCCACAAGGCTCCTTCGGAGGAAGCCGTGATGTCGCCAGGGAGAGCGAGACCAAGGCCGAGCTGGCCAGGACACGGGCGTCAGAGCGTCAGAGGTGCGCACAGGAGGAGAGCGAGGGGCGGAGGCCGGGAGCAGGAGGAGGGAGCCAGAGGGTGGCCATAAGCCAGGGGAGCGGGGTCAAACAGGTGTGGTTCGGCCCCGGGGCGGGAAGCCCAGGGGGAGGCTCGGTGGCCTCTCAGGCGCAGCAGCCCCGATGTGGGGTAAGTGGACAGCTGCTCAGAAAACACCCAGATCGGTGGGGATCGGAGCACGTGCCGACTCCCTCACCAGCAATCCCACTCTTAGGAGCAAACTGGTGCTCCTGCTCACCGCGTGTCCGCAGGCAGGGCTGTGGGCGTGGAATTTCAGGCCTCACTCTGGCCCTGACTCAGCCTGCACGTGAAGAAAGGCTGAGAACCAGTTACTCTTCAAACTGCTTCTCTCATGTTAAAAGAATTTTGCTCCCTGGCTGGCGTGGCTCAGTGGTTGAACACCAACCTATGAACCAGGAGGTCTCGGTTCGATTCCTGGTCAGGGCACAGGCCCGGGCTGCAGGCTTGATCCCCGGTGTGGGGCACAGGAGGCAGCCGATCAATGATTCTCTCTCATCATTGATGCTTCTATCTCTCCCTCTCCCTTCTTCTCTGAAATCAATAAAAAAAAATATATTTTTAAAAGATGCATATGCGCTGAAACCGGTTTGGCTAGGTGGATGGAGCATCGGCCTGCAGACTGAAAGGTCCCAGGTCTGATTCCGGTCAAGGGCATGTACCTTGGTTGCGGGCACATCCCCGGTAGCGGGTGTGCAGGAGGCAGCTGATGGATGTTTCTCTCTTATTGATCTTTCTAGCTCTCTATCCTTCTCCTTTCCTCTCTGTAAAAAAATCAATAGAATATGTTAAAAAAAAAAAAAAAGATGCATATGTTTTGTTTTGAAAAAAGAATTTTGTAATATACTCCCTTGCACAATTTTTATGCTGCTATCTAATCTTTCCTCAAATGCTTTAGTTATTACAAAAAGATGCCATTTCCAGTGTGTTGTAAACACTGACTGTTCACTCTTTTAACAGTAGTTTCTATGATTCACTAAAAAATACAAGATCACACTCTAACAGTCAGAAATGTCACATTGTTACATTTCTTCTGAATTCATTATCCTAGTATTTTACTAGAGGCCCGGCGCACAAAATTTGTGCAGGGCTAGGGGGGTGTCCCTCAGCCCAGCCTGCACCCTCTCCAATCTCGGACCCCTCGAGGGATTTCCGACTGCCCGTTTAGGCCAGACCCCAGCGGTCGGACATCCTTCTCACAATCCAGGACTGCTGGCTCCCAACTGCTCGCCTGCCTGCCTTCCTGATTGCCCCTAACCGCTTCTGCCTGCCAGCCTGATCACTCCCTAACCACTCCCCTGCCAGCCTGATCACCTCCTAACCACTCCCATGATTGATGTCTAACTGCTCCCTTGCCAGTCTATTTGCCTCCAACTTTCCTCCTCTGCCGGCCTGGTCACCCCTAACTGCCCTCCCCTGTGGGTTTGATTGCTTCCAACTGCACTCCCTTGCAGGCCTGTCCCTCTCAACTGCCCTCCCTTGCAGGCCTGGTGCCTCCCAACTGCCCTCCCCTGCTGGCCATCTTGTGGTGGCCATCTTATGTCCACATGGGGGCAGCCATCTTCTGTGTTGGAATGATAGTCAATCTGCATATTACTCTTTTATTAGCTAGGATAGAGGCCTGGTGCATGGGTGGGGGCCAGCTGGTTTGCCCTGAAGGGTGTCCGGGATAAGAGTGGGGGTGCCCTTGGGGCATGAGGAGGCCTGAGTGAGGGGCCTGTGGTGGTTTGCAGGCCAGCCATGGTTCCTGGCGACCCAAGCGGAGACCCTGGTATCTGGAATTTATTTATCTTCTACAATTAAAACTTTGTAGCCTGGAGCGGAGCCAAGCCTCCTGCTCTCTCCATGGCCAGCAGCCATTTCTGTTTGGATTTGTTTACCTTCTATAACTAAAACTTTGTAGCCTTGAGTGGAGGCCTAAGCTGGCAAGGGCAGGCCATTGCCTGGGAAACCCAAGCCTCCCTCCTGCTCTCTGTGGCTGTAGCCATCTTGGTTGGTTTTATTTGCATACTCACTCTGATTGGCTGGTAGGCATGACTGGTGGACGTGGCTGGTGGGTGTGGGTGGTGGGTGTAGCAGCCTGGTGGTTAATTTGCATATCACTCTTTTATTAGGTGAATGCTTGAACGTCTTCTATGCTGAGGACAGTGTGGTTCAGTTGGTTGGCATTGTCCTGTACACTGGAAGGTTGCTTGTTTGATACCTGGTAGGGCGCATGCTCAGGTTGCAATCTGGATCGCCAGTCGGGGGTGGGCAGGAGGCAGCCAATCAATGTCCCACTCTCCCCTCGCTATTTCTCTCTACCTCTTCCTTCTCCGTTTCTAAAAAATAAAAATAAATAAGTAATATTCTCAAAAAAGAAAGTCTTCTATCCTCTGCAACAAAAGTATATATATACTAGTATCCCTAACGGTTTGGCGCAGTGGATAGATCATCAACCCTTGAACTGAAGGGTCCAGGGTTTGATTCCTGTCATGGCATGTACCTTGGTTGCAGGCTCGATCCCCAGAAGGGGGTGTGCAGAAGGTAGCTGATCAATGTTTCTCTCTCATTGATGTATCTAACTCTCTATCCCTCTCCCTTCCTCTCTGTAAAATCAATTTTATATATATATATATATATATATATATATATATATATATATATATATATATATTTAAAGTAGCTCTCTTTCCCTAGCTGGTTTGCTCAGTGGATAGAGCATTGGCCCGAGAACTGAAAGGTCCCAGATTCAATTCCGGTCAAGGGCATATGTCTGGGATGTGGGCTCGATCCCCAGTGGGAGACTTGCAGGAGACAGCCAATCAATGATTCTCTCTCATCATGGATGTTTCTATCTCTCTCTCCCTCTTCCTTCCTCTCTGAAATCAATAAAAATATATTTTAAAAATTTTGTAGTCAAACCGGTTTTGCTCAGTGGATAGAGCATTGGCCCTCTGACTGAAAAGGTCCCAGGTTCAATTCCGGTCAAGAGCATGTATCTTGGTTGCAGGTAATCCCCAGTGGGGGGTGTGCAAGAGGGAGCTGATCGATGATTTTCTCTCATTGATGTTTCTAACTCTCTATCCCTTTCTCTTCTTCTCTGTAAAAAATCAATAAAATATGTAAAAAATAATTTTTTTTAAAAAAAGTAGCTCTCCTTAGCCTGATGAGCAGCTGTGGAATTTATTTTTTATTTTTATTTTTTTAAAATATATTTTATTAATTTTGTACAGAGAGGAAGAGAGAGAGAGATAGAGAGTTAGAAACATCGATGAGAGAGTCATCGATCAGTTGCCTCTTGCACACCCCCTACTGGGGATATGCCCGCAACCAAGGTACATGCCCTTGACCGGAATCGAACCCGGGTCCCTTCAGTCCCCAAGCCGACGCTCTATCCATTGAGCTAAACTGGTCCCGGCGGAATTTATTTTTTAAAATAAAATATGTATATAAATAAAAAAAGAATTTTAAATTTTTCTTCTGGCTTTAAAGCTCTAAGTGTTAAACCCCTCCCAGATTAAGTAATTATGATTACCATAATAATTAGCTTATCAAAATAACATGAATATATTATAAATTTTGCTAAGTAATGATTAGGCATAAAAAAAGTCACATTGTACTAGAAACACAAAATACACAGCATCGGCAAACCCCCGGCCTGCGGGCTGAGGAGCGTGGGGCGCAGCGGCGTGGGGGGGTTCCCGGGGAGAGGAAACGCCGAGGCCCAGACAGAGGCGGCTGCACAGCTGTGTGAAGGCACTACCCACTGAGCTTCCCCTCGCAAACGGTCCGTTTTGTTGAGAGTTCCGCCTCAGTGACAAAGGCTGATTAAATAAACCAGCCAGCCGCGCTCAGCGCTCCTCCCTGGGTTTGTGGAGAGAAGGAAGAGAGAGCACCGGAGCCCTCGCTCACAGCACAGGGTCCCCGCGCCACGTGGGGCCCCAGCGCACTGTCCCGCCCACAGGGCGGCCGGAAGCGCTGGCTGCTGGCTGCTCGCAATGAACCTGGTTCCGCTTCGATTTCTCGGGACAATGAACTCGCACTCAAACCTCACATTTTGGTTTCATCAGATAGAAGAATCCAGAAGTTAAATAGAAGAATCAATTTAATGAAAAAGAGCACTGAACTCGGTTCAAACTAAAGACATCTCTATATTAGCTGTGGCCGTAAATAAGTGAATTATTTATACAAAGGAAGGAAGGGAGGGAGGGAGGGGAGGGGATGGAGGGGAGGGGACAGCACCTGCCTTCGGAAAGATGTCATTATGTCACTCACACAGCACCGGTTTGGAACTGTCTATCCCTTTGTTGCCCTGGGATTCCGACGTCCTGGACTCCCCCGTGGCCTGTGTCTTTGGTCCGGGAGGGTCAGGTGACGGAGGAGGAAGGGAACCCCCCCAAACACCCCCACACACACACACACCACACCCCCACACACACACACACACCACACACACCACACCCCCCCCACACACACACACCACACACACCACACCCCCCACACACACACACCACACACCCCCCACACACACACACCACACACACCACACCCCACACACACACACACACCACATCCCACACACACAAACACACACACACCACACACACACACATACACACACACACAACACACACCACACACACACACACACACCACACACACACACACACACACACACACACCACACACACACACACACCACACACACTCACACACACACCACACACACACACACACCACACACACACACACACACACCACACACACACACCACACACACTCACACACACACACACACACACACACACACACACCATACGGCCGTTCCCTGCCATCTCTCCAGGTGCACCCCACCCCCCAGGACAGTGCTCAGGCTGCAGGGACGCATGGCCGGTGGCAGCGCTGCCCTGGGCAAGCTTACAGGTGGTACCAGAGAGAGGAAGGAGAGCCCAGCAGCGTGGTGACATCCACCTGTTCAATAGAACACATGTCTGCCAACAAGGCAGCGACTCATGCATTGTGGTGGGCCCTGCTGGTGTGGCTCAGTGGTTGAGCACTGATCCAGGAACCAAGAGGTCACCAGTTAGGTTCCTGGTCAGCACACACACACACACACACACACACACACCACACACCCCCCCACACACACTCCTGGGTTTCAGGCCCCATCCCCAGGGGGGGAAGAGGGAAACGACATAATATCTCTCTCTCATCATGGATGTTTCTATCTCTCTATTCCTCTCCCTTCCTCTCTCTCTAAAAATAAGTAAAAACATATAAAAGCAAATAAATAAATAAATTGTGTGTGAGCAAGCAGACAGAAAGTAAATGAATGAGTTTAATGATTCAAGTTAACAAAATCACCATGTTGAGCTTAAAAGCCAGCACAAGAAAAAGTGCAGAGCGATCCATTCATGTGAAGATGGAACAGGCAAAGCTGTTTGGGAATACCTACAACACGCATGTCAAACCCAAAGGCCCACACGGGCCAATAAACAAGGTTTTCGTCTATAGAAACGGAGGTTTATTTCCACAGAGACAGCTGAATCCAAAGGCTGGAATAGTGAGACATCGGGGGAAGACGGAGCGGAGGGCGGAGACCAGGAGACCAGGACACGGGCTTCGTTGAGAAGAAGACCCTGCCGGCTGCCTTCCGGAGCGGAGAGAGAGCGAGTGCAGGGTGCAGGCACTTTTTAAGGGGAAAAAAGAGAAGGGACAGGGCTTAGGGCACTCAGCACACGCTGACAGGTGGTCTCATATAAGGCACATAGTTAGGGACCTAGCAATGGGGGCTTAGGGTATTTGGCAGGTGCTGATTGGTGGTTCACTGTCCAGTTCATATAAGGTGCCTGGTTAGGTGCTCAGGAATGTCTGGGCTGCAGGTGGAGTTTATGTCATTCTCGGCCCATCAGTTGGGGGAAGGGAGGATCTATCCTTCCAGGCTTCTGGTAATATTTAAAAAAAAAAAAAAAAATGAGAGTCGGGCAAGGTCAGGGGGTGAAGGTCCATCTTCTGAAGCTACTTCCAGCTGAGAGGGGGCATCGTTAGGGGCGTCTACCCAGGGTCTCAAGGATTCTGGTGTTCGGTTCTGAATTCAGCGCCAGATAGATCTCTCCCGCCTTCTGGTTGGCGAACGCCTGCATTCTGTTCTGCAATAGACTAGTGAAAGGACGCATGAGACAGGGGGATAAAGAGGAAATTTAAAGAAATAGACACCAGTTGGCCTAATGACGGGAGGCTGGGCAAGGGACTGGTAGGTGGCGTCTTGAGAGCGGTCCTGTTGAGCCACTTGGGAGGTAAAAGCAGTCCTGAGGCTGCCACAGCGGCACTTGTCTGGTTTTGCTGTTTTTCTGGGCCTGGAGCTGAAAGACAACTGAGACCTAGATGTTACCGTTAGGGGGAAAAGAGTAGGGGTCTCAGTTGCCTCATTAGTGATATGAAAGGGTTACCCTGGGAGTGAGGTTCTTGTTTTCCCAGATTTGCCCCTTGCTGGGCATCCACATGTTTCTTGTAGGTCCTGAGACAGGGTTTCAGAACAGGTAGAGCAGTGGTTAAGCTCCCTATGGCAGTTCCAACCCCTGCTGTGATGGCCAGGGTGACGAGGAGAGGGGTGATCTGGACTGCCCTTTTGTGTCAGACATGGTGGGTTACAGGGACAGGTAAAGACTGATCATTGGGGCTGCATCGGTGAGAGACAGATGAGAGTACAGGCTCCTGTCCAGCTGATGGGGAGGCAGATGTATGTGTTCTCCCCACAGAGGAAGAAAATCCCTGATCATGGAGACAAGCTGACAGGTGTAGGGAGAAGAGATGGACTAAAGGGTATGAGATTCCTTTTCCTAGTTCCACACTCCAAGCTGAGACAGTAGTCACCGTGGCGCTACCAATAAGAGGTGACAGATGAATGATTGAGATTGCTCTGCAGTGAAAGTGGGAGGGAAAGGGAAGGAAAGGAGTAGTGAAAGCCGGGGACCTGGATGGTTGGATAAGAGGTTAGACACTGAAGATGGCGGCGTAGGTGAGCAACTGGTCTGCCGCTCCCACAACAATTTAAAAATTAAAACTAATATGAAGGACATCTATCATCCAAAACCACAGGAGGGAGGTGCTGGGTAGTTAATAGTCAACAATTAACATGATAATAAGAGCAATGAGGTACCGATGGGGCTCTTAAAATGTGACCAGCTGAAGAAATGGAAGAATGGCAGGCCAGGAGCAGCCACGCCTGGAGCATCCAAGCCTGTAGCAGCCAGGCCTGGAGCAGCAGCAGCCAGGCCCGGACCAGCACCAGCCAGGCCCGGAGCAGCAACAGCCAGGCCCGGAGCAGCAGCAGCCAAGCCCAGAGCAGCCAGGCCCGGAGCCGCCAGGCCCGGAGAAGCAGAAGCCAGGCCCAGAGCAGCAGCAGCCAGGCCTGAAGCAGCCAGGCCCGGAGTGTTGTGGGGTCGAACCCTGGGTTCAAAAAGAAAGGACAGAAGGAGCAATGCAGCCAATTCGGGTGCCAGAGTGTTAGATCCGTCATCACAATGGACTCAGAGAAGCTCCTGTGTCCCTTCACCCAAAAGGACTGAGAGTTGCCCAGACGACAGCAAAGTGGGAAAAGAAAACTGAAGGCTACGCAAGGGACTGAGGTGCCAACATGGAGTCATCTGAAGAAATTAAGACTGAGGTGGAAGCTGCTTCTTTAATCATGTTCCTGCTCATGCTAGCATCTGTTAGCTTCCAGTCCTGCAAAGTCTTGTGCAGCAAATCCAAGGACTCTGAGTAAATCTACACCAGCAACAAAAGAGACTCATTTAGTAGCTAAAAATATTAATATGTCCATAATTCTGACTTCTCATTTTGTTTTTTTGCATTGGCATTATTGTTATTATTTAACAGCCAGAGTTTTGCTCTTGACATTCAAGTTTTGAAAATAACATGTATGTGGTTTGGTTTTTGCATTGGCAAAAAAAAAAAAAAAAAAAAAAAAAAAATCTGAAGACCAGAATAAACTGGTGAATATAATAGAATCAGGGGCAAAGAAAGGGAGGGGATTGATAATTATCAGGGGGAAAGGGGTGTGGGGGTGCAGAAAGAGACTGGATTAAAATCGTACACCTATGGATGAGGACAATGGGGGGGGGGGGAGGTAAGGGCAGAGGGTGTGGCAGGAACCTGGTGGAAGGGAGCTATTGGGGGGAGAGAGGGAGAAACAACTGTAATAATCTGAGCAATAAAGATTTATTAAAAAAAAAAAAAAAAAAAAAAAAAGAGGTTAGACACTGAGTATTCTGGTCTAGCTTAAGAAGTGTCCAGCAACCTTGTCCTGCCAGGCTTGGGACTGAAGCCTCACTTTCTTGCTGAGAGTAATTTCTTTCTTTCTTTCTTTCTTTCTTTTCTCCATCTCATCACATGCACAAACCTTCACAAATTTCACTTTCAAATTAGCCTTCAAACCTTCTTTCTATGTCCTTCAAAAATGCATACCATGCCTCAGACCTTCTAGTAAGTATTTCTAAAAGGCAGGGGTGGGGTAGGGAGGGAACAGGCTCACAGCCCTTCCCAGACTGGCCAGGCCTCTAGCCGCTTGAGTCACAGACCAGATCCCAAACTGCTGCATTCTTCCTAGAGATAATGATCACGGAGGAGATAAGGAGGTGAGGTGTTTATAGTCCCGGGAATGGCTCAGCCTGTGGGGTGAGAGAGTGACACTGAGGCAGGTGACTGTGGTTTGGGACAGCTGGGCTTTGTGAGGGGATGCATGGCAGCCTGGCTGGGCACCGAGGTAGAATGAGAAAAGTGTGAGTGGGGGAATTTAGTGAGATGCAGTGTAGACGTGAAGTGGCCACTTATTCTGCCTCTCCTAGTTTGTTGGGCCCTTGTTCCTTCCTCACTCTCTATTAGGGAGGTTGACGGGTTAGTCTCACAGCCATTAGCCACTTCACGTCTACACTGCACCTTATATTTCTATGAATTTGCCACTATACTAGGGTCTTTAGTACTGTCAGCCAAGGCCAGGAGGGCCCCTCATCTCACACTGGCAAAGTTGGGGACCAAGGACCAGGAATCTGGATACCCCTCCATGGGAAAGCCACACCTCCCCATGCCTGTAGCAGAAAAGACTGCCTAGCTACCTAATAAGAGTAGCATGCTAATTGACCATACCTTCGAGATACCCACCAGCCTATCAGGAGTGAGTATGCAAATCAACCCAACAAAGATGGTGGGTTCATTTGCATAAACAGACCCCAAGTAGCTGGGACTGAACGGGACACTTAACTCTCCACAGCTGCCGCTCCTGCCTCTGGGCAGTGGGGGAAGGTGGAAAGGCAGCCTGGCCAGAGTGAAGGCGGTGCTGGCACCAGGGGAAGAAAGGCCCATTCTGCACAAATCTTTGTGCATCGGGCTTCTACTTGTTTCCATATAAAACTGTGACAAGGTGGGCTGCACACTGAAGACTCAACTCCACCCGCCCCGAGGATCACCTGTCTTACACTCTAAGCTGAGATTGGGCCACCTGTCCCCTTTACCCACCCAGGAAAAAGAAGTAGCCAGAAGGGACAAGATACAAAACCTTATAAACTTAAATTCTTACCTTGACAGGTTTTCTTATTTCTGCTCTCACTGGACTGTGAATTATTCTTCTCTTTTTAAAAAAGATTTTAAATTGATTTTTTGGAGAAGGGGAGGCGGGAGAGAGAGAGAGAGAAACATTGATGTGAATGGAACATCAATCAGCTGCCTCCTGCACACCCCCTCCTGGGGATGGAGCCCACAACCGGTGCATGCACTCTGACCAGGATCAGCTGAGCCGCCGGCCAGGGCTGAACCAGTCCTTGAGAAGCTTGGCAGTGAGGAAAAGAAGAGATGAAATAGGAAAACATCATTTTTAGTTAAAGTTCTTTTGAAAAATTTGTAGATTCCCAGTTAGGCAAATGAGAAGGGACCCATTACTGACTCAGCACTTACCCCCGGGCTAGGCTTAAACCCCACCTCGGCCCCGGAAGGAATCGGGGTCTCCGGTTCAAAGATAAAGATTCTGAGAACTAATAACTCCCGGGCCCTCTCAGAGGAAGCAGTCAAACGTGACTGAGCCAAAGTCTTCCTCCAGCCCACACTGCCGGCCTAAAAGATTTCCACACAGGCTTTTAGAATAGAGAGAACTGGGTGGAGGCACAGAATCAAGGCACCAGCCAAACACTGCTCTTCCCTGGAGTTCAGGAGTTCAGTTTAAGTGAGGAACAAACCTTTTGTGGGTGGATGCTGGCTGAGCTGAAGAGGAATGACTTCAACAGTCAATCATTCATTGCATGACCTTTATTTGCAAAACACAACCCATGACATAATTCTGGCAATCAGGATGTTTACTTGGGGAGACCAGACTGTGAATATATCAAGCAGTTTCATCAAAATTGATATGGAAGGCCTGGCTGGTGTGGCTCAGTGGTTGAGCACCCAGTTAGATTCCCAGTCAGCATACATGCCTGGGTTGCCAGCTCCATCTCCAGGAGGGGGCGTGCCTGAGGCAACTGATCAATGGTTTTTCTCCCATCATTGATGTTTCTGTCCCTCTGTCTCCTTTTCTCTTTCTCTCTGAAATCAATAAAAAGTATTTTAACTGATGTGTAAGGAAATGCTCTAGTGTCCTGAAATATGTAGTAAATCCAATTGGCAGGACACGGGCTTCCGAGCCTGGACTTGGATGGGAGGGGAAGTGGGGGGATGAGAGCTGGGGAGGCCCTTCTTCCAGATGCTACGAAAAGCCTGGCGGGAGGCCTTGGGGGGAGTGAAGGGAAGGGAAGGCAGCGGTGGACAGTTAAGGGAGGTCTTGCTTAGGGCCGAGAAGCTCTGGCCGTGTCAATTTGGTGTACGGCTGCCATGGGGAAGATGAGAGAGAGTAGAATCTCACTAACATAAGTAACCGCATAATTAGAAGTAGACATTAGGGCTACTTGTGTAATGGGGTGCAGTGGACGGGGGAGGGCATCCCCAGTTCAAGGGGAAGGCTGGAGGGCCATTGCCTGGCTCAGCTATAAGAATGGGGAGCCTTGATGAAACCGGTTTGGCTCAGTGAATAGAGCGTCAGCTTGCGGATTGAAGGGTCCCGGTTAGATTCCGGTCAAGGGCATGTACCTTGGTTGTGGGCACATCCCCAATGTGGGGTGTGCAGGAGGCAGCTGGTCGATGTTCTCTCTCATCAATATTCTAACTCTCTATCTCTCTAACTCTCCCTTCCTCTCTGTAAAAAAAAAAAATCAATAAAATATATATTTTTTTAAATGGGGAGCCTTGGCCCGTTTTGCTCAGTGGGTAGAGCGCGGGCCTGCAGACCGAAGGGTCCGGGAAGGGTCCTGGTCAGGCACAAGCCCCGCTGCCAGCTCCATCCCCGGCGGAGGGCGTGTGCGAGAGGCAGCCGATCAGTGATTCTCTCTCATTGTTGGTGTTTCTCTCTCTGCCTCTCCCTTCCTTTCTGAAATCAATATATACTTAATGGAGAGGAGGGAGGATGGTGGGTTTTGCACGTGAGATGGGGACGCTGAGGGCACCGGACTGCCTGGCCTGCAGGGCGGGCGGCTTCCCGCTGCAGGAGCTGGGGGTGTGGACGCGCGCCCACCCCATCCGCAGGGGACGGTGGCGTGGCCACGGCCCCCGGCGCGGAGAGGGCCTGCGGCCGCGGCTCCCACTCGCCGCCGGGCACGGCTGGGCCCGGGGGCCCCGCCCCGGCAGCAGGTGGCTGCGCCGGCGGGAGACAGCGGGACGGGCGGCGGCGGGGACGCGCACTGGGCGCCGGCGGGCGCGGGCGCGGGCGCGGCGGGCGGGGCGGCGGCGGGCGCACGCGCAGACCGGCCCTCGCGCCCGGGGGCACCGAGCAGGGGGAGCGGGCCGAGGGGCGGGGCGTATTTCCGCTCTGGCGGACAAATAATGCCGGCCAAAGGGGAGGCCGGGCCCTGCGGCCCTTTAACCGTGTGGGGGGGCTGGTGCTGAGCGGGGGGTCGGGAAGGGGGACTCCTGCTCCTTTAATTCCCTCCCCTCCTCCTCCCAGAGTTCTCGCCGCGGCCGCCGCGCGCGGAGCCCGAGCCCTCGGCACGAGCCGCCCCCGCCCCTCCGCCGCCGCCCACGCGGAACCGGCCCGCGCGCCCCGTGCACCCGCGCCTGCGCGCTGCCCGGCCCGGCCCAAGCGTGGGGGCGGCGGCGGCCCCGGGGGGTGGGGAAGGAGGGGGGCAAAAACACAGCACGCGGACCAGGGCCAGGTGAGAGGGCGTGCACTCCGGGCCTGGGGCCGGCGGGCTGCACGGAGCTCCGAGGGGGTGGGGGCGTGCACCGTGCGTGCGGGCGGTGGGGGGAGCGTGAAGGCGCGTGCGGACGTGCAGAGTGCGGGCGGAGGAGGCGGCGGCGAGCAAAGGGGGCGGGGTGAGGAGGTCCTGCACCCCGGGCTCCGGAGCCCCAGCCTCAGGCCTCCGCTCCCGTTTCCGTGGGCACGCGGGCTCCCCTGGTCCTCGCGGGCTGGCGCTGGGACTGGGGGTGTGGACGCCGCTGCCCCGCCCCCGGGAGCCACGCCTCCCTCTCCCGGGAGGGCCAGCGCGCCCCCCCCCCGCTGGGGAAACTGAGGCCTGGAGACTGGGAGATGTGATGCTGGGGGGCCGGGCAAGCTGGGGACGAGGGGCCCGGAGCCTTGCCTGCGGAGAGCCGGAGACCTTTGTCTCTGACCCGTTTCCTTCCAACCAGGGTTGCCCACCCAGCCACAATGGCCTCTGGGGTGGAAGTCCTGCGCTTCCAGCTGCCGGGCCACGAGGCTGCCACGCTGCGGAACATGAACCAGCTCCGTGCCGAGGAGCGGTTCTGTGACGTGACCATTGTGGCCGACAGCCTCAAGTTCCGCGGCCACAAGGTCATCCTGGCCGCCTGCTCCCCCTTCCTGCGGGACCAGTTCCTGCTGAACCCCAGCTCCGAGCTGCAGGTCTCGCTCATGCACAGCGCGCGCATCGTGGCCGACCTGCTGCTGTCCTGCTACACGGGCGCCCTGGAGTTCGCTGTGCGGGACATCGTCAACTACCTGACGGCCGCCTCCTACCTGCAGATGGAGCACGTGGTGGAGAAGTGCCGCAACGCCCTCAGCCAGTTTATCGAGCCCAAAATAGGCCTCAAAGAGGATGGGGTCGGCGACGCCAGCCTTGTGAGCGGTGTCAGTGCCACCAAGTCCCTCCTCCCTCCTGCCAGGACCCCGAAGCCAGCCCCCAAGCCCCCGCCCCCGCCCCCCCTGCCCCCGCCCCTCCTCCGGCCTGTGAAGCTGGAGTTCCCGCTGGATGAGGACCTGGAGCTGAAGGCCGAGGACGAGGAGGAGGACGAGGACGAGGACGTGTCTGACATCTGCATCGTCAAGGTGGAGTCTGCCCTGGAGGTGGCGCACCGCCTCAAGCCTCCCGGGGGCCTGGGCGGAGGCCTGGGCCTCACGGGCTCGGTGGGCAGCCACCTGGGGGAGCTGGCCCCGAGCAGCGTGCCCCCCAGCGCCCTGGCCCCGCCGCAGGGCGTGGTGAAGGCTTGCTACAGCCTGTCCGAGGATGCGGAAGGGGAGGGCCTGCTGCTGATCCCCGGCGGCCGGGCCAGCGTGGGGGCCACCTCGGGCCTGGTGGAGGCTGCGGCGGCGGCCATGGCCGCCCGGGGCGCCGGGGGCGGCCTGGGGGCGGGGGGCGGCCGGGGGCCCCTGCCCGGGGGCTTCGGCGGTGGCGGCGGCTCCCTGAAGAACATCAAGTGCACCAAGTGCCCGGAGGCCTTCCAGGGCGTGGAGAAGCTGGTCTTCCACATGCGGGCGCAGCACTTCATCTTCATGTGCCCGCGCTGCGGCAAGCAGTTCAACCACAGCAGCAACCTCAACCGCCACATGAACGTGCACCGCGGCGTCAAGTCGCACTCGTGCGGCATCTGCGGCAAGTGCTTCACGCAGAAGTCCACGCTGCACGACCACCTCAACCTGCACTCCGGGGCCCGGCCCTACCGCTGCTCCTACTGCGACGTGCGCTTCGCCCACAAGCCGGCCATCCGCCGGCACCTCAAGGAGCAGCACGGCAAGACCACGGCCGAGAACGTGCTGGAGGCCAACGTGGCCGAGATCAACGTCCTCATCCGCTAGCGCAGCGGGCTCTGGGCCGCGGCCGGGGCCCTGGCCCAGGAGAACGGGGCGAGGACCCGCAGGGACGGCGGGGAGCCGGAGCAGACACACACAACCTGAGGGGGGCCCACGACTGCGCGGACAGAGCCCGCCTCCAGAACGGGGAGGGCGAGGGTGGTTCTTGAGAAAGCCGAGGAGTGCGGCCCCCAGAGCGGACTCCTCTTCGAGGTGCATGGGTCTGTGGAGGGGGGAACGGCCCTCCGGAATGAGAGGCAAAGGGGCTGGAAACGTGTTTTTCCTGGCCAGGCTGCCGAGGGAGAGGGCTGCCATTTCTTGAGGCAGGGTGGGTGGGAACGGGAGGGTATTTGGACAGGATTCCATACATGCTCCTGCTTAGAATAGATTCTTGGGAGAGGGCCTGGTAGGGGGAAGGATTATTGAACCCCAGAAAAGGAAGGGGGACTTGCATGCTGGGGGATGGGACTGTGGGTACAAGGCTCACCAAAATTCTAGGAAGGACAAGGTGGCAGGTAAGAGAAATGGGGATGAGCATCCTGGGTAGTATCGGGAAGTGGGCACCATAGCCAGAAGGGGAATAAGGGGGTGGGGAGAGGGCACTTAGATGACAGGACACAGAAGAGCTGGTTAGGGGGAGGGAGAGGAGTAGAGACTTATACAGTATTTTTTAAAAAACACGTATTTTTTAGGATTTTTTTCTGAAGTTTGGGGTTTTAGGTTTTTTTTGCTTTTGTTTTCCACAAAATAAAAAATAAAAAAAAAACTTTTTTTTTTTTCTTTATACTCTGTCTGGCATCTGCTTGTAAATGACCGTCCTGCCCTAAGCAGCCTCTTGTTTGCTCAGTTCCAAGAGGTCACTCCTGCGGGTCCCAGGCTGGCAGGGAAGGCGAGTGTGTCACCAGCGGGCTCTCTGGCCGGGGCCCCTCCGTTAAACCTCAGCGCCTGCAGGCACCTGGAGCACAAGGGCCCGTGACCGCAGTGTGGCAGGCGTGTGGTACCGAGGCCAGGGTGGGCTACAGGTGTGGTCACTGCCACCCAAGTTGCAGGCAGGAGAAGGTGTGGACGTGTGGGTCTCCGGAAACTACAATTCCCAGAAAGCCCAGTCTACTGGAATAGTTCCTAACCAAAAACAACTACAGTTCCCAGAAAGCCTTGAATTGGCCTATGTCCCAACCACCTGTCTGTGTCAAATACTGTTTGTGAAATCAGTTTCCCATCTTCCACCAGATGTGGTACCTAAAGGAACCGTATCTATAGTCTGTCTGGGCCTAATATTCATACTCCTCTGCGGGCTGGGACCACGCAGTGCCTGGCTGTGCTGTGAAGGGTTTGGCACAAAAGGGCACTGTCACCGGACAGTGGTGACTGGGGCCTATCGAGGTTCCTGGTGCACATGTTGGGGTGGCTTGTCTGATATAAACGGAAGAGACACCTCCCCACAGAGGGGACATGAAGCAGCCTGCTGGAACCAGCCTTCTTTTCAATAACTTAGTTTATTTAGGAAGTAGAAGTGGCGGTGAGCCAGCGGGCTGCGAAGGCGCAGGAAGCAAGTCCCACAGAGTCCCAGGGCCCTGGAGCCGGGGAACCGAAGGGGAAGGCCGGCCGGGACGGGAGTGGGGCGCCGGCTCGGGGAGGGACAGCCAGTCCCCGTGGCCCCCGTGCTCTCGCGAAGCCAGGCCCGGACGGAGGCCAGCCAGCCGTCCGCACACCCGGGCGGGAAGCACTAGCGGAGGGAGCGGCACGCAGGCCCGGCGGACCCACAGCCCCGGCCCGGAGGCCGACATCCGCCTGTTCCCAGCGCCGGGGAGGCCCCCCTGGACCCAGAGCCCGGGAGACACCCCGGACCCAGCGCCGGGGAGGCCCCCCCCCGGACCCAGAGCCGGGGAGACCCCCCGGACGCGCGCCCCGCGTGGCTCCCCGCAGCGCCGCGGGGCTGAAGCAGGACCCACGGCCCCGCGCAGGCCGCGCCGAGGCGGCTCTCCGGGGAAAATGGCCCGAAAGCGCGCGGTGGCTCCTTTAAGGCCCGCCCCGGCCCGCCCTCCCGGCCCACGTGACCCGGGGCGGCCCGCCGGCTGGGCCCCAGCGCGGCGGCGATGGCGGCGGCGGCGGGAGCGGCAGCGGCGGCCGCCGAGGTGCGGAAGGGGAGGGGGAGAGGCGGGTGCATGCCCGCGCGCGCGCCCGGGGGAAGCGCGCGCCCGTGCAATGCTCCGGGGGTGCCACGGGGCCGGGGGGCCCGGGCGGGGCTTCCCGCCGCCCGGAGGGCCAGCACCGGGGGCGGATGAGGGGGCCAGGGGGTGGGAGGTGGGGGGAGTGGGCGCGGGGGCGCGCGTGCAGCCTGCGGCCGTCCTCGCGTGGGCGGCTGGCCCCGGCGCCCCGGGAGCGCGCGCGAGGGGCGCGAGAGGCCGCCCGCCGGGCTGGGGGGCGGCGGGCGCCGCAGGGGTTGGCGCCCGGGGTCCCCGCGGCCTGGGGGACAAAGGGGGAGCGGCGCGTGCCGCCGGCAGGAGGGGGCGGGGCCGGGGCGCGGAGGCCCCGCCCCCGCCCCCTCCTCTGCTCGCCGGCCCGGAGATGCGGGGGCTGCCGAGAGGCCGGGGGCTGACGCGGGCCCGGGGCCGGGGCCGGGCGGCCCCTCCGAGCAGCCGGGGCCGGGGGCGGGGGGGCGCCCACCGAGGGAGAGGTAGGCCCCGGAGCCTGCTCTCCCTTCCCAGGGCCCAGGCGGCTTGGGCCCCCCAACTTCCTCCCGGGCTGACCAGCCCTCCCGTCCCTCGTGTCGCCTCTCAGGGGGAGGGCCCTGCTGAGATGGGGGCTCTGGTGCTGGACAAGGAGCCCCGAGGCGCCGTCGAGCGAGGTGAGTGAAGCTGAAACCACTCCCTCCCCAGGCACAGGCCCTGGCCCGAGCCCTGAACTTCTCTCTCCCCTACAGCCCATGGCTCTCTGGGGGACGCCCCTCGGAGTGAGGAGCCCCTGCCCAAGGCCAACCCCGACCCCCTGGAGCCTGCCGGCCCCTCGTCGCCAGCCTCTGTCACCGTGACTGTTGGCGACGAGGGGGCCGACACCCCTGTGGGAGCCACACCGCTCATTGGGGACGAACCTGAGACTCTTGAGGGCGACGGGGACCTTCAGGGGGGGCGCCTCCTGCTGGGTGAGCGGCGGTGGAGGCTGGGGCGAGGTGGGGCGCCCTGTGACTGCCTTCCCCCTCATCTTGCCTACCTGCCCGCTGTCTTCCAGGCCATGCCACCAAGTCATTCCCCTCTTCCCCCAGCAAAGGGGGCGCCTGTCCCAGCCGCGCCAAGATGTCAATGACAGGGGCGGGGAAGTCACCCCCCTCGGTCCAGAGTTTGGCCATGAGGCTGCTGAGTATGCCTGGGGCCCAGGGGGCAGCAGCGGGGCCTGAACCCCCTCCAGCTACAACCAGCCCGGAGGGGCAGCCCAAGGTCCACCGCGCCAGGAAAACCATGTCCAAACCGGGAAACGGACAGGTGAGGCGGGGCGGGCGGTGGGATGCAGCTCCGCCCCTGTGGGCTTTCTGTGTCACCTGGCCTCAGGGCTTCCAGTGGGGCCACAGCTCCACGGGTTTGCCGGGGGCTGTCTGTCACCCTGGGCGGGGACTTGTGTGCGAACAGGCACGTCCCTGCAGTGTACCGTCTGGGGCAGAGGAGGAGAGACAACTGTTAAAGACATGTGTGTAGTGAATGTCGAGGTTACTCTTAAGACAAGGACGGTGTAAGGGAACTTCAAGCCCTCTACCCTTTCAGCTCAAAGCCAGCCCGGGAACGCTGCCCTGCAAGGCTGCTCCTGCGGCCTCGGGAGCGACAGGCCGGGATCGCTCAGCCTGAGCAGAGCTGTTAGGGTGTTGGCAGCATTCAGTTCTGCGTGAGGTTAGAGTAATAACCTTTGTTTTCTCATCTGTAAAATGGGAAGCGGGCCTGCTGCGAGGGGTGGGTGTGGGTGTGCTTGGGAGGCGGCAGTTCTCCTCGGAGCCCCATCTGGTTCCTGCAGCTGTGGATGGCATTTTTGAGGGTGTGACTTACCACCCCACCCCCATTGGGGGCTCCAGACTAGTCCAGGCCAAACCACAGCCGCTCCTGGCCCTAAGTGTGCTCCGTCTCGGTCCCCAGCCCCCCGTCCCCGAGAAGCGGCCCCCCGAAGTGCAGCACTTCCGCATGAGTGACGACGTGCACCCCCTGGGGAAGGTGGCCTCAGGTCAGTCCACCCGCCCGCCTGCAGCTCGAGGCCTGTGCTGAGAGTTTAGAATGCGAGCCTGGCTCCTGTCTTCTCTCCTTCCAGATGTGGCCAAGAGGAGGAAGCTGAACTCCGGAGGCGGCCTGGTGAGCGGGCGAGGCGGCAGGGCCTCCTGGGGGCTCTCCTGGGGGGGGGGGGGAAGAGCCCGGCGGGGGCTGTGTCCCAGCCTCGGGAAGCGGGCTGGTGGGTGCCAGCAGCTTCAGTGGCTCTCGTCTCTCCTAGTTGGAGGAGCTGGGGTCTGCCCGGGGCTCGGGAGAGATGGCCCTGGAGAAGGCGAGCGCGGGGCCCCTGGAGGAGTGGGAGACGGTGGTGGGGGACAACTTCAGCCTCTACTACGACTCCTACTCCGTGGACGAGCGCGTGGACTCGGACAGCAAGGTGAGGCCGCGCCGGCTCCCTCCTCCGGCAGTCCTGCCCCCACTCTCCCTGCAGCACCCGTCAGTGCACTGCCCGCCTCTGTAACGACCGCCCGCGTGCTGCACCCCAGCCCCTCCCACAGTGGCCACCGTCAGTTTATGATTTACTTGTTTGTTTTGTTTTTGTTTTTTGTGTGATTTTTTGGTGTTTGTTTATTTGGTGTTTATTCCTTTGCTCTTGGTTTGGTTTAATCTCCTACGTTTGCCGGTGACTGTCATTCTTATCTTACCTGTTTTGCTTTTTGTTTAATGTTTTATCATGGAAACTTTCAAATACAGATGGTTCTTGAACAACACAGATTTGACCTTTATGGGTCCTCTTATACACAGGTTTCCCCCCCCCCAATAAATGCCATAAATGTATTTTCTTTTCCTTATGACATTTTTTCCAGCAGACTTGACCGTAAGAATACAGTATGTATTACATATAGCATACAAAATATGTGTTAACTGGCTGTTTACGTTACTGGGAAGGCTTCTGTTCAACAGTAGGCTATTAGTTAATTTTGGGGGGAATCAAAGTTACACATAGATTTTCCCTGCACCCCTAATTCCGTTGTTGTTCAAGAGCCAACTATATACGTAAAAGAATACAAGAGCGGCCCTCACCAGTTTGATTCAGTGGATAGAGCTTCGGACTGAAGGGTCCCGGGTTTGATTCTGCTCAAGGGCATGTAGGCTCCCCAGGCCATGGTCGGGGCACATGCTGGAGGCAACCAATCGCTATTTCTCTCACATCAATATTTCTCTGTCTTTCCCTCTCTCTTCCACTCTTTCTAAAAATCAATGGGCCGAAGCCGGTTTGGCTAAGTGGTAGAGCGTCGGTCTGGGGACTGAAAGGTCCCAGGTTTGATTCCGGTCAAGAGCATGTACATTGGTTGTGGGCACATCCCCGGTAAGGGGTGTGCAAGAGGCAGCTGTTCGATGTTTCTCTCTCATCGACGTTTCTAGCTCTCTATCTCTCTCCCTTCCTCTCTGTAAAAAAATCAATAAAATATATATTTTTTTAAATCAATGGGAAAATGCCCTCAGGTGAGGATTAAAAAAATAATAATGATGAAGAAAGAAGGAAGACAAGAGTGAGCCCCATGTAACCATCAATTTATAGCTGACTTTTTTCTTTTTTTAATTATTTTTTTTACATTCAACATTATTTAGGGTTTTTGTTTGTTTTTATTGAATTTTAGAGAAAGGACAGGAAAGGGAAACATCAATATGAGCTGCCTCCCGAACGCCCCGTCACCTGCCTGACACCCAGCCAGCTGAGTCCGGCTGGTCAGGGTCAGGATTAGCGGTGGTGAGACAAGCATACACTTTACAGAGTTCCTCCTGATGCTTCAGTTCCCGCCTGGCACAGTATTGTTGACTGGATTCCCTACACTGTCTTTTACAGCCTATGACTGTCATTGTTGTTAATCATCCGAGGATATTTTCCCATTGATTTTTAGAGACACTGAGAGGGAGAGAGAGAGAAAGAAACATCAATGTGGGAGAGAGATATCGATTGGTCACTTCCCTCATGTGCCCAACTGGGCCGGGGATTGAACCCAAGACCCCTCGGTGGTCGGGCACTCTAACCCCTGAGCGCACTGGTCAGGGCACCCCCTCTCCCGCCCACCCCATGGCTGTTTTGTAATCACAGAGCTGTACGTCCCAATCCCTTCTGCTTTCTCCGCAGGCCCCCACCTCCCCTCTGGCAGCCATCAGTTTTCCGTATCCGCATGTTTCTGTTTTGTTTATATTGTTCTGTAGATTCCATGTGCAAGTAAATGCTACGCTATTTCTCTGACTTATTTCACTTAGGATAACAGCCTTTAGGTCCATCTTTGCTGTGGATTTGGGATATGCAGCACAGTGACTAAGCATTTATATACCTTACAAAGTGATCACCCCAACAAGTCTATCACACATCTCACACCGCACATAGTTATTACATATTATTGACTGTATTCCCTGTGCTGTATTTACATCCTTAAGACTTTTTATAACTGGTCATTTGTACTTCTTTTTCTTTTTTTTAATCCTCACTTGAGGGTATTGATTTTGAGAGAGAGTGGAAGAGAGAGGGAAAAACAGGAAGAAATATTGATGTAAGAGAATCACATTGATGGTTGCCTTCCAGACTGGGGAGGAGCCTGAAACTGAGGTGCATGCCCTTGACCGGAATCGAACCCAGGACCCTCCAGTGTGCAGGTCGATGCTCTATCCACTGAGCCAAACCAGCAAGGACGCAACTTGTACTTCTTAATCCCTTCCCCTTTTTCACCCAGGCCCAATCTGGCAACCACCAAAATATTCTCTGTATCTTTGAGTTTATTTCTGCTTCATTTGTTTTGTTTTTTAGTGAAGTCATGGCATTTGTCTTTCTCCACCTTATTTTCCTCAGCATAATACCCTCTAGGTCCATCTATATTGTAGATGTCAAGATTTCACTCTTCACAGCTGAGTGGCATTCCATTGTGTATATGTACCATGTCTTCTTTTCCACTTGTCATTGATGGGCACTTAGGTTGCTTCCATATCTTGCCTATTCTAAATAATAAAAGGGTAATATGCAAATTGTCCCCTCAAACGAGAGTTCTACCTGATTTTGACCAGGGGGCGGGGTTGGCCCACCAACCTCCTGCGCGCGCGCGTGCGCACGCATGCACGCACACACACCCACCCACCCACACACCACCAGCCCAGCTCGATTGGGCAGACCAGCCAGATCCCACCTGTTGCACAAACACACACACACACACACACACACACACACCACCAGCCCAGCTCGATTGGGCAGACCAGCCAGATCCCACCCGTTGCACAAATTCGTGCACCAGGCCTCTAGTTCTACATAACGTTCCAGTGAACATAGGGGTACACATATGTACTGGAATTCCTGTTTGGGGTTTCTTTGGATAAATACCTGGAAGTGGAATTCCTGGGTCATATGGTAGTTCTATTTTTAATTTTTGAGGAAACTTCATACTGTTTTCCACAGTGGCTTCACCAATTTGCATTCCCAAAAGTAGTCCTTGAAGGTTCCCTCTCCCCACATCCTCACCAGCACTTGTTGGTTTATTGATGGCAGACATTCTGACAAGTGTGAGGTCACATCACGCTGTGATCTTAATTTGTATTTCCCTGCTGGTTATGTTTGTCCTCTTTGGAGAAGTGTCTATTCAGGTCCTTTACCCAATTTTTTTTTCTTTTATTTAATTTTAATTATTTAAACCTAAGTATCCATATTTACCATGTTAGAGCATGCCCAAGAGTCTCAATTATAGCATTTTACAAAATTATTATAACATCTGGGAGGTATTATCACCATTTTGCTGATAAAGAGATTTAAACCTTCAGAGGCTAAGGTCATCCTATATAATAAAAGGCTAATATCCTTTCTGGACTTGTCTTCTTCTAGCACCCTCATAATTCTGATGTTGGTAACGCTTGAAGTTGTCCCAGAGGCTTCTTACACTATCTTCAACTTTCTGGATTCTCTTTTCTTCTTGCTTCTCCAGAGGAGTGTCCTTTGCCTCTTTGTATTCCAAATCTTTGACTTGATTTTTGTGTTCCTCCAGTCTGCTGTTGGGTCTTTGTATAATATTTTTTATTTCAGTCAGTGTATGTTTAATTTCTAGTTGGTCCTTTTTCATATCCTCGAGGGTCTCATTAAATTTATTGGCCTTGCCAAAACCGGTTTGGCTCAGTGGTAGAGCGTCAGTCTGCGGACTGGGGGGTCCCGGGTTCGATTCCGGTCAAGGGCATGTTCATTGGTTGTGAGCACATCCCCGGTGGGGGGTGTGCAGGACGCAGCTGGTCGATGTTTCTCTCTCATTGATGTTTCTGGCTCTCTATCTCTCTCTCTTCCTCTCTGTAAAAAAATCAATAAAATATATTTTAAAAAATAAAAAATAAAATTTATTGGCCTTTTCTAGCAAATTCTTGAAAAACCTTATAACCGTGGTTTTGAACTCTATATCCAGCCTTTTGTTCTCCTCTATCACTTTCGTTTGAGATCTCTTTCCTTGTCTCAGCATTTTCACTTCTTCCCTGAGTTGGTAGGATGGCTTTGTGTGTTTGGTGTCCTATATGGCCCAGTGGGTCAGCCTCCCCAGTTACCTGAGGTAGACACTCTTGGTGCTCCCCTTTGTGGACTGCGTGTACAGCCTTGTTGTAGTTAAGTCTTTATTGTTGTTGGTATCACTGGGAGGAATTGACCTCCAGGCCAATTGGATGTATCAGCTGTGTCTACACCAGGATACCTTCTGTATTGGAGACAGTCTTATAGGATCAGAATTGCAGAAGCCTCTGTGCTCAGCTTGGATGGGGCAGAGTCTCAGGGCTGAGCTGACAGTCTTGGCTTCTAGTCAGCCCTGCCCTTATGCCTCAGACCTCTGCCTTCTGCGGCTCCCCTGAGTTTCTGCCTGACCGGCCCAGATTCCCCGTGCAAGAGCGTGGGTGCCCCAGGGGCTTGGCCGGAATTGGGTTGGGTCTCTGTAGTCGGGAGCTTCTGACTCCTAACGCTACGGAGTGGCCACATCAACCTCCGCGGTCAGACATCTCTGTGTGCACTCACTCGAGCACGACTGTAGACCCTGCCCGCTGCGGCTCCCGGCTCCCCCCGTCTCCCAGTCTCTGAGTCTCTGGGTGCCTTTCTCTACTGTCCAGACTCCACCCGTATGAGGGTTTCGGCTGGGGTTGAGGTTCAGGGCAGTCGGAAAGGGTTCAGTGCAATCGGGGACCTCCTTTCCCCTCCCGCCAGCCAGGCATTCGGCCGCCCTTCCTCTCTGCGCACGAGCATCTCCCTACCTCAGCGCTTTGTGGCTCCCAGTCCGATCCGTGAGCCTCTCTCCTTTCTGGTTGTAGATTTCCCACTCTGCCAGCTTTCCTGTGGTTTTGGATGAAGTCCTTCTATCTTTTAGTTGTTGTTTTGAAGTTGTGCGAGGCGGCAGCTTAGGTGCTTACCTAGACCTCCATCTTGATTTCTCCCCTTTACCCATTTTTAATTGGATTTTTGGAGGGGTTTCCATCATGTAATGGTTAGCACTCTGGACTCTGAATTGTTGGAGGGGTTTTTGTTTTTGGGTTTTTTTGGTGTTCAGTCACTTTTTTATAGATTTTTGGATATTGACCCCTTATCAGATGCATCATTGGCAAAATATCTCCTTCCATTCAGTAGGTTGTCTTTGTTTTTTGTTAATCCTCACCTGAGGATATTTTTTCCATTGATATTTAGAGGGAGTAGAAGTGGGCTCTCTTGTTGATGGTTTCTTTTGCTGTGCAGAAGCTTTTTATTTTGTTGAGGTCCTATTTGTTTATTTTCTCTTTAGATTCCATTGCCCTAGGAGCTGTATCTGCTATTTTGCTGCCTATGGATTCTTCTAAGATTGTTATGGCTTCCCATCTTATGTTTAATTCCTGTATCCATTTTGAGTTTATTTTTGTGTATGGTCTAAGTTGGTGGTCTAGTTTCATTTTTTAGCATGTATCTGTCCAATTTTCCCAACACTGTTTATTGAAAAGACTGTCTTGACTCCATTTATGCTCTTGCCTCCTTTGTCAAATATTAATTGAGCTTCATGGCTTGCGTCAATTTCTCTGTTCTCTGTTTGGTTCCATTGGTCTATATGTCTGTTCTTGTGCCAATGCCAGGCAGTTATCTCTTTTTTCAACATCCTGTAATTTTTTGAGTGCAGGTCTTTTACCTCCTTAGTTAAGTTTATTCCTAGGTTATTATATTTTTGGTGCAATGGTAAGTGGGATTTTTTTTTTTTAATTTCTCTTTCTGTGAGTTCATTATTGGTGTATAAAAAAGCCATAGATTTCTGGGTGTTAATTTTGTATCCTACTAATTACTGAATTCATTTATTAAGTCTAGTAGTTTTTTGATGGAGTCTTTGGGGTTTTCTATGTACAACATCATGTTATTGCAAATAATGACAATTTTACTTCTTCTTTTCCAATTTGAATGCCTCTTATTTCTTTTTCTTGTCTGATCACTATGGCTAGCACTTCCAGTACTATGTCGAACAAGAGTGGACAAGGTGGGCATCCTGTCTTGTTCCTGTTCTTAGGGAAATGGTTTTAGGTTTTGCCCATTGAGTATGATGTTGGCTATAAGTTTGTCATATATGGCTTTTATCATGTTGAGAGTTTTTATCAAAATGTGTGTTTAAAAAAGCCTGTATAATAAAAGGATAATATGCAAATTGACCCTAAAGGCAGAATGACCTGTCACTATGATGTGCACTGACCAACAGGGGGCAAATGCTCAACACAGGAGCTGCCCCCTGCTGGTCAGTAAGCTCCCCCAGGGCTCAGCTCAGCCACAAGCCCGCTGATGGCTGTGCAGGGGCAGTGGCAGGAGTGTCTCCCGCCTCCTCGGCAGCGCTGAGGGGGTCCACCTGCGGCTTAGGCCCCCTCCCCACGGGAAGTGGGCTTGGGAAGTAAGCCTAAGCCATCAGTCAGACATCCCCTGAGGGCTCCTGGGCTGCCAGAGGGATGGAAGTATTCCTTTCTCTTGGATTTTCTGAAATCGTTTGAGGAAAATAGATCTTAGTTCTTCTTGAAATGTTTGGGAAAATTCCTCTGTGAAGCCTGGGTTTTGTTTGTTGGGAGTTTCTTGATTACTGCTTCTATTTCATTTGTTGTTATTGGCCCATTCAGGTTTTTTTATCCTTCCTGATTCAGTTTTGGGATATTGTATTTTACTAGGAATTTGTCCATTTCATCTATATTGTCTAGCTTATTGGCATATAGTGTTCATAGTATTTTCTTTATATATATATATTATTGTTTTTTTTACAGAGAGAGATAGAGAGTTAGAAACATCAATGAAAGAGAAACATCAATCAGATGCCTCCTGCATACTGGGGATATGCCTGCAACCAAGGCACATGCCCTTAACTGAAATCAAACTTGGGACCTTTCAGTCCGCAGGCCGATGCTCTATCCACTAAGCCAAAGTGGTTTAGGCTCATAGTATTTTCTTACAATCCTTTGTATATCTATGGTGTCTGTGCTTAATTCTCCACTTTCATTTCTGATTTTATTTATTTGGGTCTTCTCTCTTTGTTTCTTGGTGAGTCTGGCTAATGGTTTATCAGTTTTGTTTATCCTTTCAAAGAACCAGCTCTTGGTTTCATTTATTTTTTTTATGTGTTGTGTTTTGTTTTGTTTTGTTTTAGTCTCTATGTCATTTATTTCTGTTCTAATCTTTATTATATCCTTTCTTATACTTACTCTGGGCTTTTCTTGTTGTTCTCTTTCTAGTTCTTTAAGTTGTAGGTTAAATATTTTATTGCTGATTTTTCTTATTTTCTGAGATAGTCCTGTAGTCTATGAACTTCCCTCTCAGGACTGCCTTTGCTGTATCCCAGAGATTTTGGGTTGTTTTGTGTTCATTTTAGTTTGTTTCCAGGGAGTTTTTTATTTCTTTCTTGATCTCATTGGTAACCCATTCATTGTTTAATAACATACTATTTAGCCTCCATGTGTTTGAATGTTTTTGGGTCTTTTTATTGTAGTTTATTTCTAATTTCATTCCACTGTGATCTGTGAAGATGCTTGATATGATTCAGTCTTCTTGAACTTGTAGATACTTGTTTTGTGTCCTAACCTGTGGTCTATCTTTGTAAATGATCCACATACACTTGAGAAGAATGTATGTTCTGCTATGTTGGAGAGAAATGTTCTATAAATGTCAATTGAATCCATCTGACCCAGTGTGTCCTTTAGAGTCTGTTTCCTTGTTAAGTTTTTGTCTGGAAGATCTCTCCAGGGAAGTCATTGGGGTGTTAAAGTCCCTACTATGGCTATATTGTTGTCGATCTTTCCGTTAAAGCCCTCTGGAAGTTTTTTTTTTTTTTATATATTTAAGTTCTCCTATATTTGGTGCATATATGTTTACCAGGGTTATATCCTCTTGTTCTACTGGTCCATTTAGTATTATGTACTGACTTTTGTTGTCTCTTGTGATGGCCTTCATTTTCAAGTATATGTCAGATTGGAGAATTGCTACTGTAGCTTTTTTTTTCTTTTCCGTTTGCATGGAAAAAAAATTTTTCATCCCTTCACTCTCATCTTGTGTGTATCTTTTGTTTTGAGGTGGGTCTCTTGTGGACGGCATATAGTTGGGTCATGTCTTTGTATCCTATCCTACACCTCTTGATTGGAGCATTTAATCAATTTACATTTAGGGTTATTATTGATAGGTACTTACTTATTGCCATTTTAATTTTCTATGGCTAGGTTTCTCTCTGTTTCTTCTTCTCAGCCATCCCTTAAAGCATTCCCTTTAGCATTTCTTATAATGCTGGCTTGGTGGTGATGAACTCCTTTGGCCTTTTTTTGTCTGGGAAGCTCTGTATTTGACTGTCTATTTTGGGTCAGAGCCTTGCTGGATATAGTAATCTTGGTCTCAGATCCTTGCCTTTCCTACCTTGAGTGCTTCTTGCTATTCCCTCTGGCCTGTAGAGTGTCTGAGAAATCAGGTGTCAGCCCTATGGGAACTCCTTTGTAGGTAACAGTTTTCTTTTCTCTTGCTGCCTTTAAGATTCTCTCTTTGTCTTTAATTTTTGGCATCTTAACTCTGATGTGTCTGGGTGTGGGTCTGTTTTGGTTCTTCTTGTTTGGGGCTCTCTGTGCCTCCTGAACTTGTGTGATTTTCTCCTTTATCAGGTTAGGGAAGTTTTCTACAATTATTTATTTAAACACCTTCCCTATTTCTTTCTCTCTTTCTGCCTCTTCTGGCACACCTGCTATTCTAATATCGTTATGTTTCTCATTATCCCACAGCTCCCTTAAGCTGTCCTCCTGTTTTTTTTGTTTGTTTGTTTGTTTTTAAATATATTTATTGACTTCAGAGAGGAAGGGAGAAGGAGAGAGAGATAGAAACATCAGTGATGAGAGAGAATCATCAATTGGCTGCCTCCTGCACACAGCACACACACACACACACACACACACACACACACACACACACCCGTTGGGGATCAAACTGGCAAGCCAGGCATGTGCCCTTGGCCGTAATCAAACCCAGGACCCTTCAGTCCGCAGGCTGACGCTCTATCCACCGAGCCAAGCTGGCCAGGGCTCCTCCTGTGTTTTTTTAATTGTTTTTTCTTTTTGGTTCTCTAATTGAGTGATATTTGCTACTTTGTCTTCTAATTCATTGATTTGATCTTCAGCTTCCCCTAATCTGCTCTGTATTCCTTCCAATGTGTTTTTTATTTCTGTTATGTCATTCTTTATCTCAGACTGTTCTTTTTTCATAGTTACTATTTTTTTTTTCATACTGTTGAGCATTTTTAACATCATTACTCTGAAATCTGTTTCAGATAAATTTTTTATCTCTACTTCATTTATCTCTTCTGGAGAATTCACTAGTTCTTTCATTTGGGGGTTGTTTCTTTGTTTCTTCATTTTGGTTGTCTGGGTTTGTGCTGTGGATTAGGTAGATCCTCTATACCTCTCAATCTCTAGTGCAAGACAGTGTTAAAGGCTATTTCTGACTAATCTGATCAGGCAAAGACCACAGAGACTGCCTCCGCCTACAGACTAATAGGATTCTGACTTGAATTGCCCCCAAGCAATCTCAGCTGTGGTGAGAGTTTTTTTTAACAGGGTGGGGCGGTTGCTTCTGCCTGGAGGTTAATTGTCATTTTTAGTCTCCTAAGTGGCCTCAGGGCCAGGTGTTCTCCATAGGGTGTGTGGGCCGTCTTCCCCCGGCGAGGCAGATGTCTGGGAAAGGTGTCCTCCTGCTTGAAGGGATGACTCAGCCTGGAAACGTGGGGCTCTCCCTTCGAGCTCTGGCCCCAGGCCCCAGGCCGGGCTCTGCTCTCACAGCTCCGGTTCGCTTCACCCTCTCTGCCAGAGCACAAGGTGGGTGGCTCCACCGGGAATTTTGTGCACTGGCCCTTTAAGCGGGTGCCCAAACTTTCAGCTGCCACTCCCTGGCAGACCGCACCCCACTGCTTTTCACAGCCAGATGTCAGTGGGTACCCTCCTCCGTTTGGTGCTCTCTGCTGGGGAGCCCAGCTTCAGGATTAGATCCCAGAGTTCTCAGAGGCGCCCCAAGCTGAGAGATCTCTCCGGGACTTCAGGTGCCCGCTGTGGTGCCCGGCCAGCCCTTCCCGCCTCCACCCCTCCTACCAGGCTCTGGTCTCACCTTCAGTCCTTGGGTGCCAGGTTCTCTCCTGCCAGTTTCCGCTGATTATTCAGGAATCTACTCAGGAATCCTTTCGGTATTTCAGCTGTAATTCCACTTGTTCTGGGAGCATGTCCATGCCGCCTCCTCCCACTCGGCCGCCATTTTTAATTTGTTTTTGTTTCACTTGATATTGTCTTGCCAAGATTCACACACGTTGTTGCACAGCTTGCTTTTCGTTGCTATGTAATATTCTGCTTCCTTTTCTTTATCCGGCTCTTTAACGCCTTCCCTGCAAGCCCCGCCCAGGGGAGAGCCATCCTGGGTGTGACCTGCTCTGCCTCTCCCATGCCCCCCATGCCCCCTGCGGGAGAGTGTGGCCCAAGGGTCACTGTTTCCTCAGCCCCACTTTGCCCTGGTCCAGTCTGAGGTTGAAGCTCTGGCTGAACAACTGAGTGAGGAAGAGGAGGAAGAGGAGGAGGAGGAGGAAGATGAGGAGGAGGAGGAGGAAGACGAGGAGTCTGGCAATCAGTCTGACAAGGTGAGAGCTGGAGGCTGTGGGGCCCGAGACCAGAGTGACCCGGGGGTCTGGCGCCAGGCTCCCTCACGCCCCCTCCTCCCCAGAGCGGTTCCAGCGGCCGGAGAAAAGCCAAAAAGAAATGGCGGAAGGACAGCCCCTGGGTGAAGCCGTCCCGGAAACGGCGGAAGCGGGAGCCTCCACGGGCCAAGGAGCCACGAGGTGAGGGGCGCCGCTGCTCTGGGTGCCCTCCTCCAGCCCCTCCCGCCCCAGAGCGCGTGCACGCGCACATGCTCACGCGGGTGCCCACACACCCAGGCCTGCGAGCTCGCACTCTCACTCTCTCTGTCTCTGTGTCAGGAGTGAATGGTGTGGGCTCCTCAGGCCCCAGTGAGTACATGGAGGTCCCGCTGGGGTCCCTGGAGCTGCCCAGCGAGGGGACCCTCTCCCCCAACCACGCTGGTAATTGCCAACTGCTGGGATAGGGAGCCGCTAGGGGCCCCGTCAGGGCTGGAGGGCAAGGGGAGGAGGGGACCCCCTGGAGCCAGGGTGCTCCTGGCCAGGCTTTGGGGTTCTGGAGCATGGAGGGAAAGGCAGGCAGGGTGGGGGGCGAACTGCCCCGCCAGGGGTCCCGCTGGGTGAGGGGCAGGGCCTCCCTCAGCTCCCTTTCTCCTCTGTCCAAGGGGTGTCCAACGACACGTCTTCGCTGGAGACGGAGCGCGGGCTGGAGGAGCTGCCCCTGTGCAGCTGCCGCATGGAGGCGCCCAAGATCGACCGCATCAGCGAGCGCGCCGGCCACAAGTGCATGGCCACGGAGAGCGTGGACGGCGAGGTGGGCGGCGGGCGCGGGCCGGGCGGCGGGCGGAGGAGCGCCGCGGCCCAGCCTCACTCCTCGCCGCCCTCCTGCCCACAGCTGTCGGGCTGCAATGCCGCCATCCTCAAGCGGGAGACGATGCGGCCCTCGAGCCGCGTGGCCCTGATGGTGCTCTGCGAGGCGCACCGGGCCCGCATGGTCAAGCACCACTGCTGCCCGGGCTGCGGCTACTTCTGCACGGTGGTGAGTGGCGTGGGCCTGGCGGGCAGTGCCCCGGCGCTCCCTGGCCTCACCCGCCGTCTCCCTGCCAGGGCACCTTCCTGGAGTGCCACCCCGACTTCCGCGTGGCCCATCGCTTCCACAAGGCCTGCGTGTCCCAGATGAACGGCATGGTCTTCTGTCCCCACTGCGGGGAGGACGCGTCCGAGGCCCAGGAGGTGACCATCCCCCGGGGAGACGGAGCCGCCCCGCCGGCTGGCACCGCAGCGCCCGCGCCCCCGCCCCTGGCCCAGGACGCCCCTGGGAGAGCGGACACCTCCCAGCCCAGGTACTGGCCCCCCCACCCCCGCCTGCTCCTGTCGCCCCCGTCGCCCCGGTGACATCAGCCCCTCCTCCCGCAGCGCCCGGATGCGCGGGCAGGGGGAGCCCCGGCGCACGCCCTGCGACCCCGTGGCCGACACCATCGACAGCTCAGGGCCCTCCCTGACGCTGCCCAGCGGGGGCTGCCTCTCGGCCGTGGGGCTGCCCCCGGGGCCAGGCCGGGAGGCCCTGGAAAAGGCCCTGGTCATCCAGGAGTCTGAGCGGTGAGTGGGCGCTGTCCGCAGGGGCGGGCGGGCTGGGCCGGCCCGTGGTGAGCAGCTGATGGAGTCTGAGCACCCCCTTGCAGGCGGAAGAAGCTCCGCTTCCACCCCCGGCAGCTGTACCTGTCCGTGAAGCAGGGGGAGCTGCAGAAGGTGGTCCTGATGCTGTGTGAGTGTCATTCCTCACGCCTCCCAGCGCGCCCAGCACCCCCAGCCGCCCAGCACCCCCAGCCCCCCAGCGCCCCCAGCCTCCCAGCGCGCCCAGCCCCCCAGCGCGCCCAGCCCCCCAGCGCGCCCAGCCCCCCAGCGCCCCCAGCCCCCCAGCGCCCCCAGCGCCCCCAGCCCCCCAGCGCGCCCAGCCCCCCAGCGCCCCCAGCCCCCCAGCGCCCCCAGCCCCCCAGCGCGCCCAGCCCCCAGCGCCCCCAGCCCCCCAGCGCGCCCAGCCCCCCAGCGCGCCCAGCCCCCCAGCGCCCCCAGCCCCCCAGCGCCCCCAGCCCCCCAGCGCGCCCAGCCCCCCAGCGCGCCCAGCCCCCCAGCGCCCCCAGCCCCCCAGTGCGCCCAGCCCCCCAGCGCAGGGCTGGCCAGGGTGCCTGGCAGGGCAGCACCAGGGGAGGGGCCGCTTCCACTCGGGCTGAGCCGGTGCCCTGGCTCCCGACTCACTCTGACGCGTGCCCTGGAGCAGGCGCCCCCGGCCTCGCTCACCACGTGTCCCCCCCTCCCGTACGGCGGGCTCTCCCCGCAGTGGACAACCTGGACCCCAACTTCCAGAGCGACCAGCAGAGCAAGCGCACGCCCCTGCACGCGGCCGCCCAGAAGGGCTCCGTGGAGATCTGCCACGTGCTGCTACAGGTCAGCACGCTGCCCCCCGCGCCCCCTCCCCTCCCCCACACAGGCCTCGGACCCCTGCCCGCCCGCCCGCCCGCCCGCCCTGGGCCAGCCACATGCCCTTCCTTGCAGGCTGGAGCCAACATCAACGCCGTGGACAAGCAGCAGCGGACGCCGCTGATGGAGGCCGTGGTGAACAACCACCTGGAGGTGGCCCGCTACATGGTGCAGCGCGGCGGCTGTGTCTACAGCAAGGTGCGCCGGGCCGCGGGCTGGGTGGCGGGCGGGCGAGAGGGGCTGAGGGCTGGGTGGCGAGCGAGAGGGGTCGCGGGCTGCGTGGCGGGCAGGCGGGCGGGCGGGTGAGAGGGGCCACAGGCGGCAGGTGAGAGGAGCTGCCGAGGACTCACTGCCCACCTCCCCAGGAGGAGGACGGCTCCACCTGCCTCCACCACGCAGCCAAGATCGGGAACTTGGAGATGGTCAGCCTGCTGCTCAGCACAGGGCAGGTGGACGTCAACGCCCAGGTCAGAGCTCAGCCTTGGGCTGCGGCCCCTTCTCACCTCGCTGACCTCTGACCCTCCCTACCACCCATGTTGCTTCAGCTGTCCCCATCTTTTTCCTTCATCTGCATTTCTCTTTCTTGCCTGTTCTCTGTCACTGAGTACTGAGTTGCTGCCTTCATCTCTGAGGTGTCAGTGCGATTTTTAAAAAAAATGTTTTGTTTTGTTTTAATCAGAGAGGCAGGGAGAGGGGGAGAGAGAAAAACATCAATGATGAGAGAGAATCATTGATCAGCTGCCTCCTGCACGCCCCCACTGGGGATCAAGCCCGCAACCCAAGCATGTGCCCTTGGCTGGAATTGAACCTGGGACCTTTCAGTTCACAGGCCAACGCTTTACCCACTGAGCCAACCCAGCTAGTTTTTCACATGGTAGACGTGTTTCACTCTTATCGTCTCGATTCATCCTGTGTCGGGAGGAGCCCCTGGAGTTGGCTCCGTGGCCTCCGGCGTGGCCCAGCAGCCCCTGGGAGCACCCTGGCCCCCGGGCACTGGCACCCTGCAGTCTGTCCCACGGGGTGGCCGTTGCCGCTGGTTCCTGCATCTAGGACTTCTGAGTCAGCAGACCTAGGAAATACAGATTTTTAAAAAAGAAAAAAAGGACTGCTCTGGCTGGTTTTGCTCAGTGGTTAGCATCGGCCTGCAGGCCTACTGGGACTGCCAAATGGAGCAAATAAAAACAGAGGCTAGCCAGTTAAACCGGTCCCCTGCAGATCCTCCAGTGCCGCCCCCTCCCTCAGTTCTGGCCGAGGGCACATGCCTTCCATGCCTTAGTTGCAGCCTCGATCCCCAGCCCTGGTCGGTGCATGGGGGGCGGAGGAGCGCAGTCAGTCCATGGGTCTTTCTCTGCCTCTCCCTCCCTTTAACCTCAGCGGGACACAGCCTCTCTGAGGACTGGCAGGAAGGGAAAAGGGCGGCAGCGCGCGGTCCCTGAGCAGCAGACGCTCTGGTTTGGTGTCAGATGGAGCAGAGGCGGGGCCCTGGGACGGGCTCCGGCTCCGGCTCCGGCTCCGGCTCCGGCTCCGGCTCCCGGGCGTGCTGTGGGCCGGTGCTGCATGGTGAGCAGGGCGGCCTCCCCCTCCCCCACAGGACAGCGGCGGCTGGACGCCCATCATCTGGGCGGCGGAGCACAAGCACATCGAGGTGATCCGCATGCTGCTGACGCGCGGCGCCGACGTCACCCTCACCGACAACGTGAGTGCGGGGCTGGCCCGTCCTGGCCAGCGAGCTGGGCTCGGGGCTCACCGCCGCTCGGGGCTCACCGGCTCGGGGCTCACGGCCGCTTGGGGCTCACCGGCTTGGGGCTCACCGGCTTGGGGCTCACCGGCTTGGGGCTCACCGCCGCTCGGGGCTCACCGCCGCTCGGGGCTCACCGCCGTTCGGGGCTCACCGCCGCTCGGGGCTCACCGCCGTTCGGGGCTCACCGCCGCTCGGGGCTCACCGCCGCTCGGGGCTCACCGGCTCGGGGCTCACGGCCGGCTCGGGGCTCACTGCCCCCCCCCCCCCCAGGAGGAGAACATCTGCCTGCACTGGGCCTCCTTCACCGGCAGCGCCGCCATCGCCGAGGTCCTCCTCAACGCCCGCTGCGACCTCCACGCCGTCAACTACCACGGCGACACGCCCCTGCACATCGCCGCCCGGGAGAGCTACCACGACTGCGTGCTGTGAGCCGCCCGCCCGCCCCCCGCCGAGCCCCCCGCCCCCGCCGAGCCCCCCCGCCCCCCGCCGAGCCCCCCCGCCCACCGAGCCGCCCGTCCCCCGCCGAGACCGGCCCCACGGCTGCCCTCCCCCAGGCTGTTCCTGTCGCGGGGAGCGAACCCTGAGCTGCGCAACAAGGAGGGCGACACCGCCTGGGACCTGACCCCCGAGCGCTCCGACGTGTGGTTCGCGCTCCAGCTCAACCGCAAGCTGCGGCTCGGCGTGGGCAACCGCGCTGTCCGCACCGAGAAGATCATCTGCCGGTGAGTGCGGGCTCCGTCCCGAGCCCTGCACCAGCCCTCCCCGTCCCCGTGCCCCGCGCCCCGCACCCTAGCCCTCCCCGTGCCCCGCACCCTAGCCCCCTCCCCATGCCCCGCACCCCAGCCCTCCCCCCTCCCTGTGCCCCACACCCTAGCCCTCCCCGTGCCCCGCACCCCAGCCCTCCCCCCTCCCTGTGCCCCACACCCTAGCCCTCCCCGTCCCCCACACCCCAGCCCTCCCCGTGCCCCGCACCCTAGCCCTCCCCGTGCCCCGCACCCCAGCCCTGCCCCCTCCCCGTGCCCCGCACCCCAGCCCTCCCAGGGTCCATAGAATCCCAAGAGCCACCTTCGGGTCTCCCTACTAGGACTGCCAAATGTAGCAAATTAAACAGAGGCTAGCCAGTTAAATCTGAGTGTCCGATGAGCAGTTGGCAACTTTTTTAACGTGAAAGTGTCCCCTGCAGCATTGGGACACACCCATCACACAGTTGTTCTTGTTCATCTAAAACCTGAATTTAACCGGATGCCCTGCCTCTCTGCCAGCTTCACTCCCGTGCCCTCGCCCCGCCAGGGACCGCCCAGCCCTCCCTCCCTCCAGGGAGCCTCACCGCTCTCCCTTTGCCAGGGACGTGGCTCGGGGCTACGAGAACGTGCCCATTCCCTGCGTCAACGGTGTGGACGGGGAGCCGTGCCCCGAGGACTACAAGTACATCTCGGAGAACTGCGAGACGTCCACCATGAACATCGACCGCAACATCACCCACCTGCAGGTGCGCCGGGAGCGGCCCCGGGATCGCCCGGCCCCGGCTCAGGGCGGCCGGCACAGACCTCCGCTGCGTCCTGTCCTCAGCCGAGAGCCTGGGGACGGGCAGCAGGGGGCGGGCGCCCGGGGCTGGGCGGGCTGGTGCCGGCGGGCTCACCCTGCCTCCCCGCAGCACTGCACCTGCGTGGACGACTGCTCCAGCTCCAACTGCCTGTGCGGCCAGCTCAGCATCCGCTGCTGGTACGACAAGGTACGCCCCGCCCGCCCCGCCTGGGCGGCTCCCCCTCGGCCCGGCGGCTGGAGGGGGCAGACTGGGGCACATGCGGGTCGAGGGGCGGGGCTTGGGGTCCAGTCCTCTGACCTCAGGGCACATGTGGGTCCCCCAGTCTGGCTCCTGTCTACCGACTGGGCAGAGGCCAGGGGAGGGTTTTCCTGTGGGGTTCGGGGGACCTGGGCAGCTGAGGTGGGACCGCACGGAAACCACCGCGCTCTCGCCCTCCCCAGGACGGGCGGCTGCTCCAGGAATTCAACAAGATCGAGCCCCCGCTCATCTTCGAGTGCAACCAGGCCTGCTCCTGCTGGAGGAACTGCAAGAACCGGGTGGTGCAGAGCGGCATCAAGTGAGCCCTGGCCCTGCACACGCACACGCACAGGCACACGCACACGCACGCGCACACACCGTCTCCCAGGCACCCAGCATCTCTCTCCCCCACCCCCAGGGTTCGGCTGCAGCTCTACCGAACGGCCAAGATGGGCTGGGGGGTCCGCGCCCTGCACACCATCCCCCAAGGAACCTTCATCTGCGAGTGAGTGGCCGGGGCGCGGGGCGGCCCAGGCGCTGCTGCCTCTCTGCCCCCTGCCTCCTCCCTGACTGGTCCCCTCTCCTGGCCATCCCCTCTTCAGCCCGTGCTCTGCTCCCATCCGCACGGCCAGGCCCCTCTGCCCCGACCACAGGCTGCCCTCACCACTGCCCACATCCCGCCCAGCCTCACAGCCCCTCTCCCTGCCTTTCGTTTGTGTGGTGGTGCTTGTTCATCCGAAGATAGTTTTCCATTGGTTTCTAGAATGGGGGGGAGGGGGGAGACACTGATGTGAGAGACACATTGATTGGTTGCCTCCTCATGCGTCCTGACCAGGGCCCACGACCTTTTTCTGTCATGTCTTCTCTCATCTCCTCAAGCAAACAGCCGTTCTTCCTGCGCCTCAGTTTCCCACCATCGCTCATGGCTCGTCCTGCCCGCACCTGCCTTTGCCCTCACCCCTCTGCCCCGCCCTGCTCCGTGCCTGGCCTCGGTCCCCTGCAGATCCTCCCAGTGCCGCCCTCCCCCACCCACCCTCCTGGGCTTCACCCGCTCCTGCAGCCCTGACACCCCTGCCCTCGGCCACGCCCACAAGCCTCCCAGTGTCCGAGCCGGAAGTGCCCCACCCAAGCCCACTGCCGCAGCTCACCCCAAACCCAGAGCCCTGGCTCATCCCTTCACCGCCGCCCGCCACCACACTGGACTCTTGCAACTCTCCGTGGGGACCTCTCAGGCCAGTGTCCCCACGTGCGTCCTCCTGCTCCTGCCCGGGGGGCCGCCTCCCCCGGAGGAAGGCCCGCCTCCGGCCCACGGCCTCGGGTCCGAGGCCCCGGCATTGGGCAGCAGCGACGTCCTCGGACACTGACCGGCGTCTGACAGTGAAGGGGGCCCTGGGGTTGTGGGGAGACACGGCTGGGCTGGCTCCGCCCCGCCCACCTTCAGAGCCCCGCCCCCCCCAGGTATGTCGGGGAGCTGATCTCGGACGCGGAGGCTGACGTGAGGGAGGATGATTCTTACCTCTTCGACTTAGACAACAAGGTGGGCAGGTTGTCCCGCTCCCCCACTCCCAGTCCGCCGTGGAAACCTGGGCGGGGGGCTGGGCCCTGGGGGCCATGCCTGGCGCTGAGGAGTGCCGCTCTCCCCTCAGGATGGAGAGGTGTACTGCATCGATGCCCGTTACTACGGCAACATCAGCCGGTTCATCAACCACCTGTGTGACCCCAACATCATCCCCGTCCGGGTCTTCATGCTGCACCAGGACCTGCGGTTTCCGCGCATCGCCTTCTTCAGCTCCCGGGACATCCGCACCGGCGAGGAGCTGGGGTGAGGCTGGCCGGGGGCCCGGCTCGGGGCGCTGCGAGCTCCCAGGGGGGCCTCCGGGGCGGAGCTCCGCGGACAGCGGTGCCCCTGGAGGCCAGCTAAGAGGCCCGCGCGCAGACTCGGCTTCGCTGTGCGGGGGCCAGCGCCCGCGGCAGACAGTTTCGGGCGGGCTGGTGCCCGGTCCGTCGCGCACGGAGGCCAGCCTGTCGGGAGGGGGTCCGAGGAGGCTCTGGCGTGGCCCGGGCAGTCGGCTCCGGGTCCACGAGCCTCCTGTGCTCCTGACAGGTTTGACTATGGCGACCGCTTCTGGGACATCAAAAGCAAGTACTTCACCTGCCAGTGTGGCTCGGAGAAGTGCAAGCACTCGGCCGAGGCCATTGCCCTGGAGCAGAGCCGCCTGGCCCGCCTGGACCCCCACCCCGAGCTGCTGCCTGAGCTGGGCTCCCTGCCCCCTGCCCCCTGAGAGCGGACCACCCCCCGCCCGCCCCCAGTGCCACCAGCTCCGCAGCTGCCTCACGCGCTGCTCACATCACCACGCTGGGGGCACTGCCGTCTCCCACGAGCCCTTCACACATTCCGGCCAGAGACCCAGCCAGGCCCTGGCGGTCTGACAGCCCCTTGCCCAGGGCTGGATCCTCCCTGGGGTGACTTCAGGGCTCGCCGCCCCGTCCCCTCCTCAGCTGATGTCTGATGAACTGAAATGGCCTCGGTGCCGGCTGTGTCTTGGTTCTCAATAAATGTTGAGTTTGGTAACAACGTGTGGTTTGTTTTTTTTGGGGGGGGGTGCTGTGGGAGGAAGCAGAGCGCACACAGGGAATGTAGGTCCGAGGGCAGAGCCGGATGGAAGCTGCCCCGGGGAGGGGAGGGAGGACCCTGAGGGCAGGGCCTAGTCAGGCCTAAAAGGCAAATGACCAGCGTGGCTGCAGGGCGTGCACAGGTGGCTGGCAGGGTAACAGGGATCTAGCTCGCCAGGCCCTTCAGGTCAGTCCTGGCCGCCTAGCCTCGCCCTCCTCCCTTTGCACTCAGGAGGAACTGGCCGGGGACCACGGGCGGAGGTGGGGCCGTGACGCGGAGGGCGGGGCCTCGGCAGGTGAGTTGCCAGGTCTCCCGACTCCCAATCACTCCACTCCTCCCATCACCCCGGAGGCACTGCACCATGGGGGGGAAGCCGGCCGGGGAGGAGGCCTACGGTGAGGCTAGGGGCGGCCAGGGCTGCGAGGGAGGGAGACCGGCTGGGCCCTCGGGCTGGCCTGGGGCGGCGCTGGGAGCTGGTGGAGGAAGGCAGGGCCAGGGTCCTGGGAGGAGGATGGGGTCAGGGGCTCCGGCTGTTGCTAAGGAAACGGGAGTGAAGCTGGGGCTGGGCTTTATTTAGCCCCTGGGACCAGGGCTTCAGCCCCAGACGCTGGCCCCTCCGGACGGGTCGGCCCTGGGAAGGAAGGAGCCTGAGGGAGGGAGACAGGGTGTGGCCCTGAGCGGGGCCGGGCGGGCTGTGGAGCTGCAGCTGCCCGTGAGGCCACCAGCAGGAGGCTGGGCCCCCAGGAGGGCCAGCCTGGACCCTGGGCTGGGGAGGGTGTGGGTCTCCCCACGGGTCGGTGAGCAGGGGCAGGGCAGTGGGTTGTGCTGGCCCCGGTGAGGACTGGGGCTCAGGGTCTGTGGGGGCTGGTAGTACCTTGGAGAATAGAGGCGGGGCCTCCTGGGGGTCCCGTGAAGGGTGAAGCGTAGCCCTGAGGGGGACGGTGTCTGTCCAGAACCTGGGAGCCGCCCAGGACCTGCGGGTTAGGGATGGAGGTGTGAGGGAGGGGGACCGGACCAGCTTCGGGGATCCCTGTGTGCAGTGGGGCTGGGGCCTGTCTGAGCCCCTGTTCTGGAGGCAGGGGACTCCCAGAGGGCAGGCCTGGGTTTCGGGCGCCGGGAAGGAGAGCAGGACTTCCTGGGAGACTTCCTGGAGCAGTTTTGGGTCAATCATTGATCGCATGTCCGAGAGCCGAGCAGGGACAGAGTCCAGGCGCCCGCAGAGCACGGACCCCACCTCTTCCCACACTGCCCAGCCCTCCGCCCCCTCCGCGGCGCCCACAGGGACCCTGGTGCCGGCCCCACTGGCTGGCTGTGTGTACTCAGGGAGGACCAGGAACAGGACACAGCCACAATCTCAACCGCCGAGCTCAGGTGTCACCTGCCTGGATTGCTTGCCCGGCGACTGGCCTGGCGGGGAGACAGCCCTTCGGAGGGGTGTGCAGGGAGCTGCGCCCCCCAGGCCCTGCGGGAGTTGAGGCCTGTGGCTCTGGCTTCTCCCCCCGCGGCCTGGGGCAGAGGGAGAGGGGCTGTGGCCTCCCTGTGGCCCCATCTGCCCGCTGGGAGAGGAGGGGGATGGGAACGCAGCTTGAGGGCCACTGGGAGTGGTGACACAGAGCCCGCCTCAGCAGGTGGGGGGACCAAGAAGGGGGGCAGGGTGGAGGCAGGAGGGGAAGTCACTGTCCTGGGAACGGCCCCTCCCCTCCTGGGGGATCCCCGTGAGCAGCAGACCTGCTGGCGGCCTTGATCCTACCTTTCCTCCCCCATTGCCCTCTGCCAGCCTGCCCCGTCCGTCCCTTGGCGGGACAGGAAATGGGGAGTCCCCTGAGTGCCTCGCTCTCCACCCTGCCCCCCACTGTCCGCAGGGCAGCCCCTCAAGCACGACCCTTCCTTCCGAGGCCCCATCAAGAGCAGGTGAGCTCAGACCGGCGCTGGGGAGGGGCGGGGGGCGGGGGCCTGGCCTGGGCGTGCCCTTGCTGAACCGGGTAAGAAGCTGGTGCCAGGAGAGCCGTGGCGGAGGGGCCACGGCTCGGGTGTGCCCTTGGGAACCAGCTGACGGGCAGCTGTGCTTCCCGGTGGCTCGGAGGCGGCTCGCCCTCCGGAGGCCGCCAGCGCTCAGCAGGCCCTCCCGCAGGGGCTGCACCGATGTCATCTGCTGTGTCCTCTTCCTCCTCTTCCTCCTGGGCTACGCGGCCCTGGGCGTCGTGGGTGAGTTCCCGGCGGGGCGGGGCGGGGCGGGGCAGGGCGGGCGGTGGGCGGTGGCCAGGCTGCTCCCCACGACGCCCCTGCCGCCCTCCGAGGATTCTGTGTGTCTGTCCAGCGTGGCTGTACGGAGACCCCCGGCAAGTCCTCTACCCCAGGAACTCCACCGGCGCCTACTGCGGCCTGGGGGCCAACAAGTGAGTGCAGGCGGGGCCAGAGGGCGGGGGGGGGGGGGGGGCGAGGACAGGGACCCCTCAGCCATCCAGCAGCCTCCCGCTGGGCCGCTGGCGTGAGGGCCCCCGTTGCGAGGAAGGCAGAGCCAGTCAGGTGCACGGGCCTGACCCGGAGATGGCCTTTGGCTCCCGGCCGGGGGTGCTCGGCCTCTCCGAGCTCCGACTCCACCGTCTGAGACGCAGGGGTGACCTCGACTCCCATGACCTCGTGGGCAGGAAGTGGCCCATCATAGCCAAACCTCCGGCTCTCACGGCGCTGGCATGGCAGCACTGAGGCTGTGGGCAGCAGAGGGCCTGCTCGAGGGCAGGAAGCTGGGTGGTGACGGGCTCCAGAGTTCATGCTTTTGACCGTCTGCGAGCTGGGTTTGCTCCGCCGGCTGACCCACCTGGCGCTGGTGACTGGCGCTCCCGGGCCCTCGTACCTCCAGCTGGCCCGGTCTCCGCGGCCAGGGGCGAGGCCGGCCCTGACACCTGCCGTCCTCCGCTGCAGAGAGAAGCCCTACCTCCTGTACTTCAACATCTTCAGCTGCATCCTGGCCACCAACATCATCGCCGTCGCTGAGCACGGCCTGCGATGCCCCACGCCCCAGGTCAGAGCCCCGACCGCTCTGCCCGATCGCCCCGGCCGCCCCCGGTCCGGGCAGAGCCCCACAGCACGCCTCTGCCCCAGGTGTGTGTGTCCTCCTGTCCGGCGGCCCTGTGGGCGGTGAGTCAGGCTGACCTGTCGCGGACGGTCGGGGAGGTCTTCTACGCCGCGAACCGGACCGTCTGCCTGCCGGGGGTGCCCCGGGACATGGTGAGCCGCCAGCGCGTCGCTGTCATCGAGGGGGGCCACGGGGGGGCAGGGGCAGGGGGGAGGTGACGGTGGTGGCGTGGGGGGGCGGGGTCACTCCATCCTGCTGTGACTGGTGTCTGTCCCTCCCCACCCCAGCCAGTACTCCAAAGCCTGGAACGAGAGCTCTGCCCCGGCTTCCTCCTCCCCTCCACCCCAGGTGAGCACGCCCTCCTCGACTCAGCCTGTGCTTTATGGCTCCAATGAGGAGCCGCCCAGGGACAGCCAGGCGCAGGGGACAGCACGTTGCCCTGCACTGCGGCCGGGCGTGGCTGGCGCAGGAAGGGCAGCTGCCCTGGAGATGCGTGCTGGTGGGGAGTCAGGTTCGGAGAGGCTGTGCGTGGCGAAGGCACCCAGCACGTTTAGGTGCGTGCATAGAAGACAGAGTTCACCCAATGTGCTGCGGCGGGGTGGCAGTTGACTAACTTTAATTCTGTATGCACTTCTTTCCAATAGTAAATTTTTCTTTAAACAACCAAATCATTTTTATGACTTTTTAATTGACTTTGAGAGAGAGAGGAAGGGGAGGGAGAAAGAGAAACATTAATGTGAGAGACATCCATCAGCCCCCTCCTGCATGACCCCTACTTGGGATCGAGCCCAAAACCCGAGTATGTCCCTAGCTGGCTTGGCTCAGTGGATAGAGCACCAGCCTGTGGACTGAAGGGTCCCAGGTTCGATTCCGGCAAAGGGCATATGCCTGGGTTTTGAGTTCAATCCCCAGCAAGTGGTGTACAGAAGGAAGCCGATCAATGATTCTCTCTCATCATTGACTAGAAGCCCAGTGCACAAAATTAGGCCTGGTAGGATCAGGCCTAAAGGAGCAGTCGGACACCTCTCTCACAATCCAGGACTGCTGGCTCCCAACTGCTCGCCTGCCTGCCTTCCTGATTGCCCCTAACCACTCCCCTGCCAGCCTGATGGATGACTAACTCCTCCCCTGCCAGTCTTTTTGCCCCTAACTGCCCGCTCCTGCAGGTCTGGTCACCCCTAACTGCCTTCCCCTGCAGGCTTGATCACCCCCAACTGCCTTCCCTTGCAGGCCTAGTCCCTCCCAACTGCCCTCCCCTGCTGGCCATTTTGTGATGGCCATCTTGTGTCCAATGGGGGCAGCCATCTTGTTTGTTGGATTGATGGTCAACTTGCATATTACTCTTTTATTTGATAGGATAGAGGCCTGGTGCAAGGGTGGGGGCCAGCTGGTTTGCCCTGAAAGGTGTCCCAGATCAGGATGAGGGTTTCCTTGGGGCATGGGGTGGCCTGGGTGAGGGGCCTTGTGGTGGTTTGCAGGCCGGCCATGACCCCCAGTGACCCAAGCAGAGGCCCTGGTATCTGGGATTTATTTATCTTCTAAAATTGAAACTTTGTAGCCTTGAGCAGAGGCTAGAGCAGGCCCCGGTGGGCAGAAAGCTTGGCTTCCTCTATCACCGCGGAAACCCAAGCCTCCGCTCAGTGGCCGAAGCCATCTTGGTTGGGTTAATTTGCATACTTGCTCCAATTGGCTGGTAAGCATGGCTTTTGGGTGTAGTGGAGGTACAGCCAATTTGCATGTTACTCTTTTATTAGATAGACTGTTTCTCTCTCTCCTTCTCTCTTCCTCTCCAAAATCAATAAATATATATTTTTAAAAAGTAAAATAAAAAGCCCTGACTGGATAGAGCATCAGCCAAAGGTCCTGGGTTCAATTCCAGTCAAGGGCATGTACCTTGGTTGTGGGCTCATCCCCAATAGGGAATGTGCAGGAAGCTGCTGGTTGATGTTTCTGTCTCGTCGATGTTTCTATCTCTCCTTCTCCCTTCCTTTCTATAAAAAAATCAAAAAAATATATTATTTTTTTTAAAAACACCCAGATATGTGTGCTGACCAGGAATCGAACCAGTAACCTTTCAGTATACTACACCAGCAGCGGCAGTCAGTGTTATTTTTTTAAAGAAAAAATATTTAACTTATACATGAGAAAAGATACCCAGTTCTCACCATAAATGTAAGAGGAAGTTACTCAAATGAATGCTCCAAAGTCAGATCTGAACTTAAGTTCCAGCACTTTCTAGCTGTGTGGTCTTGGGCTAACTGCTCAACCTCTCTGAGCAATATTTTCTCTTGAGAATGTCAATGCCAAGCTTACCTGACAACATTGTAAGGGTGACGACAAATGCTGTGGGCATGTAACCGGTGCCAAGGAGAAGGCACAAGCCTCCTGCAGGAGGCAAGGTGAGGCAAGGATGGAGCTTGACAGGGAGAGGGGCGCAGGAGAAGCCGGGCTGTGAGGTGAGCAGGGGCAGGGCCTGGCCTCGGAGGAGCCTGAGCGGCAGAGTGGCTTGGCCCTGGGGTGACGAGGCCCACGCGGTGCATGGCTCCCTGGCCCCCAGGCAGAGGAGGGCTGGTGGACCAGGGAGGGAGGGAGGTTTCCTAGGAGCCAGCCCAGAGCAAAGGAGGGCGTGAGGCGGCGGGCCTGGGCGGGGGGGATGGGGCGTAGAGGGAAGGCAGCGTGGCCTGGGCTCCCTGGCAGAGCTCCCTTTTGCTGTGGAATCAAGAACAGCTCTCAGAGGGGAGCAGGCCACCTCCTGCCCCCTGAGGGCTGCGGCTGAGGGGCGGCCAGACTTTCCAGGCAAAGCTCTGTGCCCGCCCCAGGAGCTGTTCTCTCCCTGCAGTTCTGGGGCGCTGTTTTCCAAATAGTTCGCAGTTCGAGTTCCCAGGGATCTCCGGCAACACCTCCATCGACCAGGGGATCAGGTGGGTACTGCTGCCCCACAGCCCTGCCCTGCCCTTCCAACCACAGCCCGCCCGACTCTGCCTCTCCCTAGTGGCCTCCTGGACAGCCTCAATGCCCGTGACATCAGCGTGAAGATCTTTGAAGACTTAGCCCAATCCTGGTACTGGATTCTTGTGTGAGTCACCAGATTGCCCACTTTCTCCTTCCTTTCTCCCTCCCTGATCCGCATGCTCCAGCCCAGTGTCTGAAGCTGAGTCTGTAGACAGGGAGGAGGAGCCAGAGCTCAGAGTGGACCCCAAGCCCAACAGGATTTACAATAGAAAGGAGGTCTAATCTGAAGACTGGAGAGGTGGGAGGAAAGGCATTTGGGGGCCGGGATGACCTTACCTACCTCCTCCTGCTAGTGCCCTCGGCGTGGCTCTGGTCCTGAGCCTGCTGTTCCTCCTGCTTCTTCGCCTGGTGGCCGGGCCCCTGGTGCTGGTCCTGATCCTGGGGGTGCTGGCGGTGCTGGCCTATGGCATCTACCACTGCTGGAGGGAGTACCAGCTGCTGCGGGACAACGGTGCCTCCATCACCCAGATGGGCTTCACCACCAACCTCGGCGCCTACCGCAGTGTTCAGGAGACCTGGCTGGTGGCCCGTGAGTACCCGCCCTCCCAACGCCAGCTGCCCAAGGGCCGCCCCGGCCTGACCCCCGCCTGCCCCCGCAGTGATCCTGCTGGCCGTGCTGGAAGGCCTCCTGCTGCTCATGCTCGTCTTCCTGCGCCAGCGGATCCGCATCGCCATCGCCCTCCTGAAGGAGGCCAGCAGGTCCGGGCCGCCCAGAGGGCGGGGGCAGGGTGGCGTGGGCGGCTGGGCGGGTGCGGGGCCCTGCAGAGGGCAGAACAGTGCCGTGTTAATCCTGCTGTGACAGCCTTTCTGAGCCTCCGTTTACCATCTGTGAAGAGGCACTGGGGATGTGCCTACTGGTAGGGTGCCCTGAGGATGAAGTGAGTATCTCATCGAGGCTCACCAGGAAGCAGCCCTCCGGAGGGCAGTGCTGGCAGTCACTGTCGCCGTGGTGATGGTGGGTGGGACGGTGGGAACCTGGGCTGGCTGGGAAAGACCCACCTGCAGGCTGGTCAACACACCACTCAGGACTCCCAGGGCCTTCTCTGAGACTCACTTCCTCTCAGGGCCCTGAGCCTCGTTCGTTCGTTGCATTCCGTTCACGGGAGCGCCCAGCCCCGGGAGGAGCAGGCCCAGGGGCAGAGGTGGGGCCGGGCGGGCCTGGGTGGACAGAGCTCACTTCCCTGCAGGGCTGTGGGACAGATGATGTCCACTGTGTTCTACCCGCTGGTCACCTTTGTCCTCCTGCTCGTCTGCATCGCCTACTGGGCCATGACTGCTCTGTATCCTTTGCCCTCCTGGCGTACGTGGGGGCGGAGGGCAGAGAGGGCAGGACTTGCCCACTCAGTACCTTAGTGCTGAGGAGGCGCCCGTGCCTCTGGGCAGGCGCAGCGCGGCCCGGGGACAGAGTGGAAGGACGAGCCCAGGCAGAGGTCCGGCCTCGCCGGGAGCATGGGCGCCAGCCCTGGGGGGCACTGGGGGGCCTGCAGCGACCGGTGTGGCCATGCTTTCCTTGACGTCCCCCTGGGTGCCTGGCCACCTCGGGACAGCCTCAGTACGTCTTCTGGGCGCCCAACGCCAGCCTCCCCAGCTGTGAGGCAGCGCCACTGAACGCATCGTGTGACCCCATGGTGAGGGCCGGGGTGAGCGTGGCGGGCACCGATAGGGCTGCGGGCAGCTTAGGGGACAAATGCCTCCGGGTGCAGTGGCCACTCAAGGTCACACAACAGGCCCGGCAGAGCCTGAAAGGGAGCCAGTCCACGGACTCCAGATCCAGTCCTGCCCGAGCAGGGAGGGCCACGGAGGCCCAGAGCGCTGTGCCTGCGGCAGCCAGGCCTCGGAAGCTGGGTGCCAGGGCCCTGCCCCCTGGGACACTCCTCTGCCCACCACGAACCCAGCCGGTCCCCTCTGTAGAGTGGAGCTACTCAGACCCCATAACACCGGCCCACAGGGCGAGCCAGACCAGCTGTGACCCCGGCACATGGAGTGCTTAGCACAAGCCCGGCATGGACTGCAGATAGCTCTGGGCTTTGTTTAGTTTTGTTATCTTCCTCCTGGGAACACACTGCCCGAGGGCCCAGGCACAGGCAGGAGAGCCGCCCTGCCGCCCTGCGGGGTCTGGGAGAGAAGTGCCAGGCTCCCCGGAGGTGCCAGGGGGCGGCCTGGACCTCTGGGCATTGACTGTCCTCAACGCTTCCCTGTGGCCACTGCCCTGAGCGGGCCGGGCTCTGCCCACGGCATTGGCCCCGCTCCAAAGGAGGGGAGGCCGGCTTCAGTTAGGGGGAAGGACCTGGGTGCCGCGCACCGAGTGTGCAGGGCCCAGGTGTGGAGGCTGGCAGCAGGCGGGTGGAAAGTGCGTTTTCTTTTTTTTTAAATCTATTTTATTGATTTTTCACAGAGAGGAAGAGAGAGGGATAGAGAGTTAGAAACATCGATGAGAGAGAATCATCAACCAGCTGCCTCTTGCACACCCCCTACTGGGGATGTGCCCTCAACCAAGGTACATGCCCTTAACCGGAATCGAACCTGGGACCTTTCAGTACACAGGCTCTATCCACTGAGCCAAACCAGTTTCGGCGAAAGTGCATTTTCTTACTATAAAATGCCAACCATGCACCAGTCCCAGCAATTACCAAGGTTGTCACAGTGGCTGGGAAGGTTGTTTTAATTTCTATGCTTTTCACTTGTTAGGATGGAAATTTTCACACACACCCTGAGTAGAGACTTCCCATACCCAGATTCCACACCTTTGACTTTCTCGTTTCATCCATCTCACCCCATCCCTAAGAGCAAAATTTTTTTCTAGAGTTTAAGAGAAATTTTGGACATCATACCATTTCACTTGTAAACATATCGATAGATCTCAACAGATAAGGACTTTTTAAAAATATATTTTTTATTGATTTCAGGGAGAAAGGGACCGGGGGAGAGAGAGAGAGAGAGAAACATCAGTGATGATGAGAATCTTTGATCGGCTGCCTCCTGCACACCCCTTACTGGGGATGGAGCCTGTAACCTGGGCATGTGCCCTGACTGGGAATCGAACCTGGGACCCTTCAGTCCGAGGGCCGATGCTTTATCCATTGAGCCAAACCAGCTAGGGCAACAGATAAGACTTTTAAAAAGCATAGCCACTATAACCATTATCAAACCCAACAAAATTAACAGGAACTCCTTAATGTCATCAGACACCCAGTCTCAATTTTGCTGGAAAGTATGGTGGTTGGAGTCACAGAGGCTGCTGTGGAGGGGACAGCTGATGGAGGCCAGGCCCTCCGGAGCAGGCCCTGGCCCTGCGGCTCCCCACACACCACCGGCCTGGCCCACACCACCGGCGGGCAGCTCCTGTGCTCACCCTGAGGCAGGAAGGAGATTGATGCTCACACAATAGGGGAGACCAGCCTGCTGGAACCTGGGGGGGGAGAGGGGGGTTGCTTCTTTAACTCTGGGGTGGCGGCGCTGGCTGGGAATGCCCTGTGCTCCCCAGGCTCCGCCCGCCAACTCCTCGTGCCCAGGGCTGGTGTGCGCCTTCCAGGGCTACTTGTCCACAGGCCCGGTGCAGCGTTCTCTCTTCAACCTGCAAATCTACGGGGTCCTGGGGCTATTCTGGACCCTCAACTGGGTCCTGGCTCTGGGCCAGTGTGTCCTGGCTGGGGCCTTTGCCTCCTTCTACTGGGCTTTCCACAAGCCCCGGGACATCCCCACCTTCCCCCTGAGCGCCGCCTTCCTCCGCACGCTGCGGTAAGCCTGGGAGGGCAGGGGAGGGGCTGGGAGCCCAGGGGTCCGGGCACCTCTGACCGCCTAATCCCTGGGCAGTTACCACACCGGGTCGCTGGCCTTCGGGGCCCTCATCCTGACCCTCGTGCAGATGGTGCGGGTCATCCTGGAGTACATCGACCACAAGCTGAGAGGTGAGCCGAGGTCGGGCTGGGGGCGGCCAGCTGAGCAGCTGAGTCCTTGGGGAGAGGCTCCGGGCCTGTGTCCCGGGTTCTGAAACCCAAGTCCCTGGCCCCCAGTCGCCCAGAACCCGGTGGCCCGCTGCATCATGTGCTGCTTCAAGTGCTGCCTCTGGTGTCTGGAAAAGTTTATCAAGTTCCTGAACCGCAACGCATACATCATGGTGAGCCCATTGCAGGCGCAGCCAGTGCTCCAGGGCCAGCCCCCAGCCAGGTGAGCGCTCACCGGTGACCCTGACCTTCCCCTCTCCCCCAGATCGCCATCTACGGGAAGAACTTCTGTGTCTCAGCCAGAGACGCCTTCATGCTGCTCATGCGGAACATTGTCAGGTCAGGCTGCCCCACCGTGGCTCCCGCCGCCTGCCGCCTGCGGCCTGCGGGGGGCGCTGTGCTCAGAGGGCCTCCACCCTGGATGGGAACCGAGTCCTTTTGCCTCTGTCACGGCAAGTGATGGAGGCAGCTGCGTCCAGCCCGGGCCTCTCCCCGTGCAGGGTGGTGGTCCTGGACAAGGTCACAGACCTGCTGCTGCTCTTCGGGAAGCTGCTGGTGGTGGGAGGTGTCGGTAAGGACCGGGCCGGGCTGCCGGACCGGGCAGGGGTGCGGGGAAGCGGAGAGCTGGCTCCCAGGGTGACGCTGACGCGGACCTCCCGCAGGGGTCCTGTCCTTCTTTTTCTTCACGGGTCGCCTCGTGGGGCTGGGCAAGGACTTTGAGAGCGCCCCCCTCAACTATTACTGGCTGCCCATCCTGGTGAGTGACCCCCTCTCCGCCGCGCCCCTAGCTCCCAAACAGACCCTAAGGGCTGTGTCCTGCAGATCTCCGTCGTGGGGGCCTACGTCATCGCCAGCGGCTTCTTCAGCGTCTTCGGCATGTGCGTGGACACGCTCTTCCTCTGCTTCCGTGAGTGGCGCCCTCCCTGCCCCCTCCGGGTGCAGCTGGGGAGACGGGGCAGTGAGCGCCCAGCTGGGGCCACTGCCCGGAGCTCCCCGGGGGATAGGCCCGGGGAAACCCCGGGGAACCCCGGGGAAGTGCGGGCCCGCGGGGCTGTGGGAGCGGGACCCCCCTCCGGCTGTGGGCACCTCTCACGCGCCGCGCAGGGGGCGTGCGGTCCGCGAACCGGACCGCGGGTGGGACGTGCTTCACGGTCCCTCTTGACACATGAGGGGACGGAGCCGCCGCGCGGAGGGCAGCGGGAGCCGCCCGCGCTGACGCCCGCTTGCGCTCAGTGGAAGACCTGGAGCGGAACGACGGCTCGGAGGCCCGGCCCTACTTCATGTCCAAGGCGCTCCTGCAGATTCTCGGCAAGAAGAACGACGCGCCCCCGGGGGCCAAGAGGAAGAAGCCCTGAGCCGGCGCCGCCGCGCGCGCAGCCCCCCCTCCCCTCCGCTCAGGTCTTGGTTTTGTAAAAAGACGCCATTAAAGGTTGATACATATTTTGTTTTCGCAAAAAGCCCGGCACTGCTCTTCCTCGGTCCTTGACAATGAGACCCTTTGCTCCCCGCCCGCACTTTAAAGCCGGCCCCGCCCCCTGCTGCTGCGACCAATCAGAGGCTCTGAGGAGTCATCCCGGCTCTTCCTCATTCCGCCGGGTCACGAGCTGCGGCGCCTCAAAGGGGGCCAATAGGAGGGCCAGCTCCGAGGCGCTGAGGGGTCACGTGAAGAGTCCGAGCGTTTGGGGCCAATGAGAGTCGCAGAAGCGGCGGGCGAGGGGCGGGGCGGGAGGTGACACCTGAGTGCTTAAAGGGCCGGGTCAGCTGACTGACTCCAGCCCGGGTTTAGTCCTGGGGGCCAGGCGCGCGCCCGCCGCGGGGAGAAATGACAGCCGAGCGGCCCGGCTCCGGGCTCCGGGGCGGCCCCGAGAGGCCGCGGAGGCCGGGGCTCTGGGGAGTCTGTGGGGTTCAGGTATTTGCCGCGATCTTCCCGCTGCTGTTGTCCGCGGCAGTGGCCGCGGCGTGGGACGAGAACGACTTCAGGCTGGTGAGCAGCCCTCGCCCGCCCGCCCACCCCGACCCCGACCCCGACCCCGCAAGCGGCCCGCGCCCGGCGGCGCCCGCGCGGGCTGCTGAGCCCCTGTCCGCGGGACGCCCGCCCCGCCCTCCATCCGCTCACAGCCCCTCCGCCTCCGGGCCCGGCCCTCCGCATTCGCGCTCCTTCCGCTTTTGAGGCCCCTCTTCTCCGGGGGGGCCTCTCCCCGCTCCGACCCCGCTGCCCTCCAGCCTCTCCCGCGGTTCCCCGTCCTTGTTCTGGGCCCGCGCCCACGAGACCCCACACCTGCCTCTCCCAGGGGAGCCGGCTCTAGCCGCCCCGTCTGTCCCAACCCCGTCACGTGTGCCGCGTGGGCTCCTCCCTCGGCAGGTGCAGCCGCTGGTGACCATGGAGCAGCTGCTGTGGGTGAGCGGGCGGCGGATGGCGGCTGTGGACACCTTCCGCATCCCGCTCATCGCGGCCACCCCGCGGGGCACGCTCCTCGCCTTTGCCGAGGCCAGGAAGATGTCCACGTCGGACGAGGGGGCCAAGTTCATCGCTCTGCGGAGGTCCACAGACCAGGGTAAGCCTCCTCCCGGGTCAGAGTCGGCGGGGTGGGAGCGGGAGGGAGGCGGTCCAGTACGACCTGCCCGGGGCCCTAGGGACCGGGAGCTTGGAGGCCCCGGGGAGAGGGCACTGTGGAGAGAAGGTGCCCGGGACGCTGATCTGGAAATTGGATCGCCACGGAGGTGAGCATCCCTTCAAACATTTCCCAGCGCTGACTGTGCACCGTGGTGGGGTCTGTGAATACAGCTATGAACAAACCAGCAAAGCCCAGCCTGGCAGGCTTATATTCTCCTGGGGAGACAGGAGCAGGCTAAAGGCAGTGGCCAGACAAACCGGAGCTGTGCGGGGAGCAGTGCGGAGGTGAGCCGGAGAAAGGCTGAGGTGGAGTGTCTGAGGGCAGGGAGGGCTGTGGCTGCATGGAGTGAGCCAGCGAGAGCACTCAGGTCCAAGAGGTCAGCAAGCGCAGGTCTGTGGGCCCGGCCCTTTGAGGCCTGGGGTCGGGTGGGTAGCAGGAGCGGCCGGTTACAGGGCCCGGTGGGAAGGGCTCCTGGGGGGGGGGGGCGCTCCCTGGGTTTCAGCTCGTTTTATTTTCTTAATGGTTAAATATGTATTGTCGAGGGGATTACAGGTGTCCCCCGCTTCCCCCCATTGCCCCTCTCCACCTAGCTCCCACCCTTCCAGGTCTTCACCACACTATTGTCTATCCATGGATTTTGCATACAGGCATATAAGTTCTTTCATTATTCTCTGCCTGCACCCCGACTCCGCCCCTCTGAGATCCATCCCTCTGTTCCAAGCTTCCGTCCCTGAGCCCATTTTGTTCGTCAGTTTATTTTGTTACGTACAATAGATTCCACACATGAGTGAGGTCATGTGATACTGGTCTTTCTCTGAGTGACTTCTTTCCCTCAGCATGATACTCTCCAGGTCCCTCCATGCTGTCTCACAGGGTAAGAGACCCTTCTTTTTCACTGCTGCAGTGTTCCATGGTGTAAATGCACCACAGCTGTTTTATACACTCATCTGCTGATGCCCACTTGGGCTGTTCCCAGATCTTAGCTATTGTGAATTGTGCTACTATGAACATAGGGATGCATACATTCTTTCTGAGTGGTGTTTTGGGCTTCTTAGGATATATTCCTAGAAGTGGGGTCATTGGGTGAAATGGCAGTTCCATGTTTAATTTTTTTAGGAAACTCCATACTGTTCTCCCCAGTGGCTGTACCAGTCTGCATTCCCACCAGCAGTGCACGGGGGTTCCTTTTTCTCCACATCCTCGCCAGCACTTGTCGCTTGTTGATTTGTTGACGGTAGCCATTCTGACAGGTGTGAGGTGTACCGCATTGTCGTTTCGATTGACGTCTCTCCGATGGTCGGTGACTGAGCACTTGTCGTAGGTCTCGTTTTGGAAACCAGCCCTTACCCGCTGTCTCGTCGGGGAATATGTCCTCCGCACAGCGGGCTCCCTTTGCATCTTGAGAACGGTTTCTTTTGCTGCGCAGAAGCTTTTCAGTTCCGTTGCTAGGGCCAGCCTGACAGGTGAACCGGACTGAGGTAGGGAGGTGGGAATTGAGAAAAAAAGGAAGACAGGAAAGCGGGATCAGGACTGCAAGCCATCGGCCGACTGCAGCAGCTTTGTTAACTGCGTAATGCCTTTTACACAAACACTGGCCGGGAGGTCTGTCGGGAGGAATGGACTCTCCGTTCCTCCCAATCCTGGAGATAAAGCGCCATCAAAACCAGTCCGGGGACCCTGTGTGGGCAGGAGGCTGAATCTTATCCGTCCCTTCGGGTGCAAGCACTCTGTCAGCTCCCACCCGGTCTCCAACATCCCGGGTGCTCATTTGTTTCTTTCTCCTTCAGGCAGCACGTGGTCTCCTACAGCGTTCATCGTGGACGATGGGGAGACCCCTGACGGGCTGAACCTGGGGGCCGTGGTGAGCGACGTGGAGACGGGAGTGGTGTTCCTTTTCTACTCCCTCTGCGCTCACAAGGCCGGCTGCCAGGTGGCCTCCACCATGTTGGTGTGGAGCAAGGACGACGGGGTCTCCTGGAGCCCGCCCCGGAACCTCTCCCTGGACATCGGCACCGAGATGTTCGCCCCCGGGCCAGGCTCCGGCATTCAGGTCTCTGTCCGGGCGGGTAGAGGGGGGCCTGGTGGACAGCCTGGGAGGTGCCCCAGCTGGCCTTCCCGGAAGGCGTTCCTGCGAAGTCGGTTTCTGTCTTGGGTGGGCCCTTGGAAGAAAGGGCATCCTGGGAGGAGCGGGGAGATGGAACTTCCCACCGTGGTCGTCACCAGGCTGCATTAGACAGCCGGGCCCGGCTGCCACGGACACACGTCTGCCTTGCGCAGCGTGGCGAGTGACACGCATGGGAAGAGCAGCCCCATCCCCCAGTGCCCGCCCCGACCCTGATGTTCCAAAGGAGCTTGTTCTGCAAAAGAGCGTGATTCAGCGGTGGCTGCTTGAGATCCGTCGGGGGACCCCCAGCGAGCAAGGACAGAACTGAAGGGGACACATGTGACCCCACACTTAGGACCGGGCGGTCCCGCCTCAGCCCCTCGGCCTCCCTCTTCCCCACAGAAGCAGCGAGAGCCACGGAAGGGCCGGCTCATCGTGTGTGGCCACGGGACGCTGGAGCGGGACGGGGTCTTCTGCCTCCTCAGCGACGACCACGGCGCCTCCTGGCGCTACGGCAGCGGGGTCCGCGGCATCCCCTACGGCCAGCCCAAGCGGGAAAACGACTTCAACCCCGATGAGTGCCAGGTCAGGAGCCCGGCCCCGCCCCTCCCCGCGCAGCGGGCGCAGGGCCCCCAGCCGCCTGGTCTTCCTGAGCCGGTCCCCTCTCCGCAGCCCTACGAGCTCCCGGACGGCTCCGTGGTCATCAACGCCCGGAACCAGAACAACTACCACTGCCGCTGCCGAATCATCCTCCGCAGCTACGACGCCTGCGACACTCTGAGGCCCCGCGACGTGACCTTCGACCCCGAGCTGGTGGACCCCGTGGTTGCCGCAGGAGCTGTGGCCACCAGCTCGGGCATTGTCTTCTTCTCCAACCCGGCCCACCCGGAGTTCCGTGAGTGCCCGCGGCGGGCGGGGCGTTGTCCGGAGGAGGCGGGCCGAGGCCGCTCCCTGACCCTCTGCCCTCCCCAGGCGTGAACCTGACCCTGCGCTGGAGCTTCAGCAACGGCAGCTCCTGGAGGAAAGAGACGGTGCAGCTCTGGCCGGGGCCCAGCGGCTACTCGTCGCTGGCCACGCTGGAGGGCGGCGTGGGCGGGCCGGGCCAGGCCCCCCAGCTCTTCGTCCTGTACGAGAAAGGCCGCAGCTCCTGCACAGAGAGCATCTCCCTGGCCAAGGTCAGCGTGTATGGGACGCTCTGAGCCTGCGCCCGGCCAGAAGGCGCGGCCTCGGCGGCCTGGGACCGTGGCCTGCGGAGGGTCGCCGGGCGCCCAAAAGACGTCCCACCTTCCTTTAGACTAGCCTTTTGCAAAATCAAGTTTTCTTCGGCAGGGAACCCTCCGGTAGGCGTCTCACACAGGAAGTGCTGCTCCGCCTGGAAGTGCTTCCTCTCCATGGCGCCAGGCTGGCCTGCCTTCCGCTCCCGGGCTGGCTCCCGCCGGGGGCCTGTGGGCTGAATAAACGTGAACTCAGGGACGTGAGGAAGGCTGCGCTTCCTCTGGGACGGCCCTCAGCGCCTGGCGGGGGATGCTTGCTTTCAGGGGAGGGACGGGACCCAGCACCGACCTGACTACTTGTGCCTCAGTGTTTGGTGCGCTGTCTGAGCGGAGGAGAACGGGTGTGTGAGTCTGATGGCCGTGCCCTCTGCATGTCTGTCCCTCGTGGACACCGTGGCTGGGATGGGCTCTGCAGGGCGCTGGGTGCTGCCTGAGAACTTGGGACTTGGGCAGATCCACTCTCCTTTCCCTTGCTCGTCCTCTCACCCGAGAGCACATCCGCCTCCCGGGGCAACGCGCAGTCGGAGGGCCCCGTGAGCCCTCGAACCTGCTGAGTGTGGTGTTTTGACAGTGAGTGGGCCCGGCCCTCCGGGTGGCTGCTGTGGTGGGAAGCCATGCTTTCCCCGATGGAAAGAAAGGACACGCCTGGACACCTGGAAGGAGCGTCTCCGCTCCCTGGCCGTGTGGCTCAGTCAGTTGGCCCGGACACCGAAGGGTGGTGGTGGGTTTGATTCCTGGTCAGGGCACATACCCAGGTTGAGGGTTCAATTCCCGGTCCAGGTGCATGCAGGAGGCAACTATCCATGTTTGTCTCAGATCTATGTTTCTCTCTCTCCTTTCCTCTCAAATTAATTTAAAAAAAAGAACGTCTCACATAAAGGGATGAGGGCCACATTCACCTGCAGTTAAAAGTGTTTTCCCGACCAGTGTGGCTACTGAGCTACACTGACCTATGAACCAGGAGGTCATAGTTCGATTCCCGGTCAGAACACATGGTGGGGTTGCAGGCTGGACCTCCAGTGAGGGGAATGCAGGAGGCAGCTGATCAATGATTCTCATCATTGATGTTTCTACCACTCACCCTCTCTGAAATCAATAAAAATATATTTTAAAAATAAAGTTTGTTTCAAGTGCTTCGCTAGCAGATGTCAGGGAAATTTATCCTACCTTACAGAGGAGGTGGGATAATAGCACTGTGTGAAGACATGGTATAGTTTTGTTATATTTTATCCAGAATTTGTGATCAATAATGTAATACTTCAATTTTTTATTAGAACACATTTTCAAAAACTCAAAAGTAAATAACTTGTTTAAACCGGTTTGGCTCAGTGGATAGAGCATCGGCCTGAGGACTGAAGGGTTCTGAGTTTGGTTCCAGACAAGGGCACATGCAGGAGGCAGCCAATCTGTGTTTCTCTCACATTGATGTTTCTGTCTTTCCCTCTGTTCCACTCTCTCTAAAATCAATGGAAAATATCCTCAGGCAAGGATTTTTTTAAAAAATGTATAGCTTAATGAGCCCCATGTACCAAACATCTCGTTTCAACAGTTACCAGGGTATTGCCACATTGCTGCTTCTGATCCCTTTCTGTTTCTTTCCTTTCCTAAGTATCTTAAAGCAAATGCCAGACTTCATGACGCTCACCCCTTCATTCTTAGGAATGCATTGCATCATATACATACATATATATATATATATATATATATATATATATATGCATTATATATATATATATATTTCTCATTTTTAATATATTTTTATTGATTTTTTACAGAGAGGAAGAGAGACGGATAGTTAGAAACATCAGTGAGAGAGAATCATCAATCAGCTGCCTCTTGCACACTCCCTACTGAGGATGTGCCCGCAACCAAGGTACATGCCCTTGACCGGAATTGAACCTGGGACCTTTCAGGCCGTAGGCAGATGCTCTATCCACTGAGCCAAACTAGTTTCGGCTATATTTCTTTATTGATTTCAGAGAGAAAGGGAGAGGAATAGAGAGATGGAAACATCAATGATTAGAATCATTAATAAGCTGCCCTCTGCATGCCCCACACTGGGGATCAAGCCCACAACCTGGGCATGTGCCCCTGGCTGGAATCGAACCTGGGACCCTTCAGTCTGCAAGCCAACGCTTTATCCACTGATCAAAGCCAGCTAGAGCCATTGCATTCTTTTAAAAAAAATATATATATTTTGGGGAGAAACCAAGATGGCAGCATAGGTAAATACCTAAACCGCTGCCTCGCACAATTTCAAAACTATAAAAGACAAAATGTCTATCTCCCAGAACCATGGGGAAGCTGGCTGAGTGGAAGTTCTACAACTAGAAGGAAAGAGGAAAAAGCATTGAGATGTGCACAAGCACTAAAAAGCTGAAGTATGGAGGAGAGCGAATTGAGCTGGCGACAGATGTATGGGTGCGCTGCTGCTTTCAACCTGAAGGGAGACAAGCTCCCAATTACTCTGAACTCCAGTTTCTGGGGAGACGTTGGGGACCCGAACTCCCACAGAGAGAAGCTGGACTGTCTGCCATCGGGTCAGAAAGTGAGGGCGGCTTTCTTGCAGAGGTGCGCCCAGCAATCATTGTTTACCATGCTGGGGTGCGGGATGTGGGGACTTGGAAACAGAGATGCAGAGATGGCTGACTGGCAGCCATCACTGTTTGCCACGCCCTAGCCTAGTGATGCCTTGAGACCCGCCCCACACAATCTACAAACACACCCAAAAGCAGCAGCTTTTGCATATAAATGGCCTGCCCTATAGCAGCTTAACCTAACAAACTGCAGCTCTGGTCAGACAGCTCCAAAACCTCCAAACGCCAAGCAAAGAGGAGAAAACTGTAGTTCTCCCTGTAGCTCCTGCTGGGTGGCCTCAGACAGTAGCTGACCTGCACCCCATTGGAGATCCAGAAGCCAGTGTATCTAGTGGTCAGTGTGAGACGACACCATATTTCAACTCCTCACATCCATAAGTGACACAATCAAGAGGCAGACTCAGCACCAAAGCCCCAATGAAGCAAGTCCTGCCCCATAAGTGTGTCTCCAGCACAGCAGTTCTTTCATTATAGACACAGTGGGTCCTCACAGCCAATTGACCTAGCGGTCAATTCCTCCCAGGAACAACAATCAAGACTTAACTTCAACAGGCTATACACACAGTCCACAAAGGGGAGCACCAAGAGTGTCCACCTCAGGTAACTAGGGAGACTGACCCACCAGCCCATGTAGGACACCTAGCACACAAAGCCACCCTTCCAACTCAGGGAAGCAGTGAAAATGCAAATAAATCACAAATGAGAGAAATGGAAGAAAACAACTGGATACAGAGTTCAAAACCACAGTTATAAGGTTTTTCAAGAATTTCCTAGAAAAGGCTGATAAATTCAACAAGACCCTCAAGGGTATGAAAAAGGACCAACTAGAAATTAAACATACACTGACTGAAATAAAAATATTATACAGAGACCCAACAGCAGACTAGAGGAACACAAGAATCAAGTCAAAGATTTGAAATACAAAGAAGCAAAAAACCCTCAACCAGGAAAGCAAAAAGAAGAAATAATCCAAAAATTTGAAGATAGTGTAAGAAGACTGGGACAACTTCAAGGGTACCAACATCAGAATTATGGGGTGCCAGAAGAAGAGAGAGTGCAAGATACCAAAAACCCATTTGAAGAAATAATGTCAGAAAACTTATCCCACCTGGTAAAAAAAAAATAGACTTACAAGTCCAGGAAGCGCACAGAATCCCAAACAAAAGGAATCAAAAAAGGACCACACCAAGACACATCATAATTAAAATGCCAGGAGCAAAAGACAAAGAGAATATTAAAAGCAGCAAGAGAAAAAGTTAATTACCTACAAGGGAGCACCCATACGATTGTCAGCTGATTTCTCAACAGAAACTATGCAGGCCAGACAGGAGTGGCAAGAAATATTCAAAGTGATGAATAGCAAGAACCTACAACCAAGATTACTCCACCCAGCAAAGCTATCACTCAGAATTGAAGGTCAGATAGAGAGCTTCACAGATAAGAAAAATCAAAAGGAGTTCATCAACACCAAACCAGTTTTGTTTTTTTTAAAATATATATTTTATTGATTTTTTACAGAGAGGAAGAGAGAAGGATAGAGAGTTAGAAACATCGATGAGAGAGAATCACCGATCAGCTGCCTCTTGCACACCCCCTACTGGGGATGTGCCTGCAACCAAGGTACATGCCCTTGACCAGAATCAAACCTGGGATCTTTCAGTCCGCAGACCTATCTATCTACTGAGCCAAACCAGTTTCAGCTAAAAGATATTCTTCTTCTTCTTTTTTTAAATATATTTTATTGATTTTGTACAGAGAGGAAGGGAGAGAGATAGAGAGTTAGAAACATCGATGAGAGAGAGTCATCGATCAGCTGCCTCTTGCACACCCCCTACTGGGAATGTGCCCGCAACCAAGGTACATGCCTTTGACCGGAATCGAACCTGGGACCCTTCAGTCCCCAAGCCGACGCTCTATCCATTGAGCCAAACTGGTTTCGGCTAAAAGATATTCTTGAAGAAGAGGAAGAAGAAAAAGTAAAGATGAAAATTATGAACAACAAATACATATCTATCAACAAGTGAATCTAAAAATCAAGTGAATTAAAAATCTGAGGAACAGAATAAACTGGTGAATATAATAGAATCAGAGGCATAGAATGGGAATGGATTGATAATTCTCAGGGCGGGGAGGGTGTAGGGAGTATGGGAAGAGACTAAACAAAAATCGTGCACCTATGGATGAGGACAGTGTGGGGAAGTAAGGGCAGAGGGTGGGGTGGGAACTGGGTGGAGGGGAGCAATGGGGGGTGGGGAGGAGAAACAATTGTAGTGATCTGAACAATAAAGATTTACTAAATTTTAAAAAATAAAAACATTTTTATTTCAGAGGGGAAGGGAGAGGGAGCTAGAAACATCAATGATGAGAATCATTGATGCACTCCCCCACTGGAGATTGAGCCTGCAGCCTGGGCATGTGCCTCACCAGGAATCCTGGTTCATAGGCTGATGTTCAACCACTGAGCTACATCGGCCAGGCTGCATCCCTTTTATTTATATATAAATTTCAGAGAGGGGGTGGGAGATAGCAACATCAATGATGAGAATAATTGATCTGCTGCCTCCTTCATAGCAACCCGGGCATGTGCCCTGACCAGGCATCAAACTGTGACCTCCTGGTTCCTGCTTCGATGCTCAACCCCTGCGCACACCGGCCGGGCTGCATCCGATTCTTTAAACAGAGCAGTTGGGGTGGAACCAGAAAGCCCTCGCACACCCATCATGGGAACAGCACTGTGGTGTCTGATAACCAGGCAGGTTCAAGTCTCATCATGTCTCAAAAATGTCAATAAGACATTTATTTGTCATTAATTTGTTCAAATCAGGATCCAAAGAAAATCTATACATTGCATTTTTTTTCATTATTTAAAATTTATTTCAGAGAGGGAGAAGGCGAGAGAGAGAGAACCGTCAGTGATGAGAGAAAATCATTGATTGCCTTCTGCACCGGGATCGAGCCCGCAGCCCAGGCATGTGCCCTGACCGGGAAACTTGGTTCATAGGTCTGCACTCAACCGCTGAGCCAAGCCGGCTGGGTCACATTGCATGTTGAGTCGCCTGCGTATAAAGGACAGTGGCCCTCTTCCTCTTACGTTTGTTACCGTCTAACCCACAGGGAGGGTTCTCCGTGGGCCTCTCCACCCTGCAGTGTCAGTTACCTCTCAGAGTGCCACTAGCTTCCTCCGGCCCTTGTATTTCCACTGCGCACCTGAAGTTTTGAATGGTTCGGATTCCGTTTGTGGGATAAATTCCTTGGCGGGGGCTGTGGCCTCCGGGCGCCCCCTGAGGTGCTGTCTCAGGGGCTGCCCCTCGGTGAGCGGAGCGGAGAGGGCGCGGGCTGGGCCCCGCCACGGCCCGCCTTGTGCGGATCTCCCTCCCCCTCCAGCTGACAATCTCATCCACAGTTTTGCCTGAACCAGTTCTGTCATGAAGGGCTGTGAGTGTTGATCTCCCAGATGGACAGCGGGGAGGAGGCGAGTATTTTAACATCTGGTTTGCCGAGAAGTCCCTCAGGGGAAGCTCTGGGCCCAGCACCGACCCCTTAAGCGCTGCCAGCAGAGCGTTCAGAAAGCGTTAAAGGAGGAGATCCCGCTGAAGCATGAGTGCCTGGGCCACGGCAGAGACAAGCCTGAAGGCTCTTGACATTGACAGTCACCTTGAGAATAGACTCCTCAGGAAACTTGAGCCCTCTGGGTTTTGTTGGTTAAGGCTGTGAAGATAGCCACCAATTTAATGAGGACTTATTTTCCTCCTGTATGTTTTCCTCTCACTTTGAGCCATCACTGTTGACTTTGGGATGATGTCTCACTTGCTCTGACATCCTGCAGGAACTCGCTGTGCTAAAACGGAATGATTTCTTGGGATTATGGCTGCAATACTTCATCTGGGACCAGCTTTATGTAACCTGTATCCAAAGCTGATAAACTGTCAAGATTATCATGTTGCCTGAGCCCTTGAGTCGCGCCTCCGAGGACATCGGAGGCGCTGTTCGGCTGTCCTTGTTCCAGGAAGCAGCTGGTGGGGCCTCTCTCTTGTGGGGAGCCAGAGCTCTGGAAAGGGACCCCAGCAGGACCGTTAGGTCAGTGCTTGGGGCAGTTTTATTTTTTTATAGTAACTTAACTGTTAAGCTTGCTCAATGGTGGACTAGGTTAGCCAAGAGGAAGCTTTTAACAGTTCCTGGCCTTATCAAGGTGTCAGATCTCAGAGTAAGATGTGAAAGCTTCAAGAATGCTAGAGCGAATAGAATTGAGAACCCAAATATCAACCCAAATCACTATGCTCAATTAATATTTGAGAAAGGAGGCACGAATATACAATGGAGTCAAGACAGTCTCTTCAATAAATGGTGTTGGGAAAATTGGACAGACACATGCAAAAGAATGAAACTAGATCACCAATTTACATCATACACAAAAATAAACTCAAAATGGATACAGGACTTAAACATAAGACGGGAAACCATAAAAATACTAGAGGCATCCACAGGCAGCAAAATCTCAGACATATGCCAAAAGAACTTCTTCACTGATACTGCCCCTAGGGCAATGGAAGCTAAAGAGAAAATAAACAAATGGGACTACATCAAAATAAAAAGCTTTTTTACAGCAAAAGAAACCATCACCAAAACAACAAGCAAGCCCACTGTATGGGAGAACATATTTGTAAATGTTATCACTGATAAAGGTTTAATCTCCAACATCTACAGCCAGCTTATACAACTAAATAAAAGGAAGATGAATGATCCAATTAAAAAATGGGCAATGGACCTAAATAGAATATTTTCAAAAGAAGACAGAAGGAAAGCCAAGAGGCACATGAAAACATGCTCAAAGTCACTAATTATCCGAGAGATGCAAATCAAAACAACAATGCGGTACCATCTCACACCTGTCAGAATGGCCAACATCAACAAATCAACAAACGACAAGTACTGACATGGTTGCGGAGAAAAAGGAACCCTCATGCACTGCTGGTGGGAATGCAGACTGGTGCAACCACTGTGGAGAACAGTATGGAGTTTCCTCAAAAAACTGAAAATGGAACTCCCATTTGACCCAGTAATCCCACTCTTAGGAATATATCCCAAGAAACTAGAAACACCAATCAGAAAGGATATATGTACCCCTATGTTCATAGCAGCACAATCTACAATAGCTAGAATTTGGAAACAGCCTAGGTGCCTGTCAGCAGATGATTGGATCAAAAAACTATTGTACATCTACACAATAGAATACTATGCTGCCATAAAAAAGAAGGAATTCTCATCATTTGCAACAACCTGGATGGAATTAGAGAACATCATGCTGAGTGAAATAAGCCAGTCAATGAAAGAGAAACACCACATGACTTTACTCATTTATGGATAATAAATAACATTATAAACTGATGAACCAAAAGATAGATATAGAGACAGTAAAGCAACAAGTAGACTGTCAAATTACAGCAGGTAGGGTAGGGAGATCTGGGGGAGATAATAGATCAACCAAAGGACTTGTATACATGCATATAAGTACAACCAATGGACACAAAATTTTGGGGAGGGTGGGTATGTATGGGGGGGCAATGGTAAAATATATACACAAATAACAATTTAATAAAAAAAATAAAATTAAAAAAAGAAGGCCACTTTGAAAGCTGGTGCAGAAGTGGATTGGGGTGCTGGACAGGTAGGTTAGTTGGTTAGAGCATTGTCCTGATAAACATAAGTTGCAGGTTTAATCTCTGGTCAAGGCACATATAAGGATCAACCAATGAATACATAAATAAGTGAAGAAATAACTCAATTTTTTTTTTTTTTAACTTTTACCTGGCGTGGCTCAGTGGTTCTATGAACCAGGAGGTCGTGGTTCGATTCCCAGTCGGGGCACATGCCCAGGTTGCAGGCTTGATCCCTAGTGTGGGGTGTGCAGAAGGCAGCTGATCAATGATTCTCTCTCATCAATGATGTTTCTATCTCTCTTTCCCTCTCCCTTCCTCTCTGAAATCAATAAAAACATATTAAAAAAACAACAACAAAAAAAACACTTTTGCCCGAGCTGGTTTGGATCAGTGGGTCCCAGGCATGCAGAAGGCAAACATTTGACGTATCTCTCTGTGTCTCTCCTCCTTCCTTCCACTTTCTCTAAAAATCAATGGGAAAAGCCAAGACCGGTTTGGCTCAATGGATAGAGCGTCGGCTTGGGGACTGAAGGGTCCCGGGTTCGATTCCGGTCAAGGGCATGTACCTTGGTTGAGGGCATATCCCCAGTGGGGGGTGTGCAAGAGGCAGCTGATCGATGACACTCTCTCATCGATGTTTCTAACTCTCTATCTCTCTCCCTTCCTCTCTGTACAAAATCAATAAAATATATATTTTTTAAAAAATCAATGGGAAAACATCCTCAGGTGAGTATTAACAAAAATTAATTTTTAAAAACTAAAAAGAACTTTTTACAGAAGAAATCTGTCTAAACAAACCAATAACTATCGACCCAATAAATTCAATTAAAAAACAAACAAACGGCCGAAACCGGTTTGGCTCAGTGGATAGAGCGTTGGACTGAGGACTGAAAGGCCCGGGTTCGATTCCGGTCAAGGGCATGTACATTGGTTGCGGGCACATCTCCAGTAGGGGGTGTGCAAGAGGCAGCTGATTGATGATTCTCTCTCATCGATGTTTCTAACTCTCTATCCCTCTCCCTTCCTCTCTATAAAATATCAATAAAATATATATATTTTAAAAACAAAAAAAAACGAACAATAGCTGCCCTAGCCAGTTTTGCTCAGTGGATAGAGCGTCAGCCTGAGGACCAAAAAGGGTTCAGTTCCAGGTAAGGGCATGTGCCTCAGTTGCAGGCTCTTCCCTGACCTGAGCCCTGGTTGGGGCTCATGCAGAAGGCAACCAATGGATGTTTCTCTCACATCGATGTTTCTCTCTGTCTTTCCCTCTCTCTTCCACTCTTTTTAAAAATCCATGGGAAAATATATCCATGTGAGGATTAACAAAAAACAACTATATATATATATATATATATATATATATATATATATATATATACACACACACACACACACACACACACACACACACTAATATGCAAATAGACTGAACAGTGGAACAACCGAACAACCGGTCACAGCACGTGCGGAACATGGCGGGCGTCGGCCGCGCAGGATGGTGAGCGGGGTACCAGGCCAGGCGGGGTGCCAGCGCTGTCCTGGGGAGGAGCCTCTGGTGGTCACTGAAAATTCTTTGCTCCCACGTGTCCCGGTCCCGCCGCCGCTCACACCCACTGTCATCTCCACCCCAGTCGCTCCCCGCCACAGCGGGTGAGGCGGGCTGATGCCATGAGCGCGTGGGGGGAGTGGCAGGACCGGGGTGCCAGCAGAGAGGACACCTGGGGCCATGGTGGGAGGGGCCGGGCGGGGGCATGGAGGATGGGCTGAGACTCGGGGCCCACAGTCCTGTCAAGGTGCACAAATTCGTGCACCGGGCCCCTAGTATAAAATCAAACAATAGCTGTAATGGCTGGCAGGGACTAAACCCACCTATTACCCAGGCATCTTTTTTTAATGTTTTTATTGATTTGAGATAGAAACGTCAGTGATGAGAATCATTGATCAGCTGTCTCCTGCATGCTCCCTAGGAGAGATCAAGCCTGCATCCCGGGCGTGTGCTCTGACTGGGATTGAATCATGACCTCCTGTTTATAGGTAAACACTGGCCAAGCCCCTTGGGCATCTTGAATGTCTCCACCACACCTGGCACATGGTAGGTGCTTAGTACAGAAGGAAAGGCAAGTCCAGGTGGGTAATGTCAATGTAAGAATGTCCAAACCTATAGTGAGTTCTCTTTAATTGATTTCAGAGAGAGAGAGAGAGAGAGAGAAACATCAATGGTGAGAGAGGCCCATTGATCGGCTGCCTCCAGCATGCCCCACACTGGGTATCCAGCCTGTAACCCTGGCATGTGCCATGACTGGGAATTGAACCATGACCTCCTGGTTCATAGGTTGACTCTAAAGCCACCCTGGCCAGGCTTAGAAGAATTTATTTGAGCCAAACTGATGGCATTGCCAGGAAGCAAGATCCAAATGCTCCCCTTTGCAGGTTTTTTTAAAATATATTTTTATTGATTTCAGAAGGAAGGGAGAGGGAGAGAGAGAGAGAGAGAGAGAGAGAGAGAGAGAGAGGGAGAGAGAGAGAGAGAGAGAGAAACATTAATGATGGGAAAGAATCATTGACTGGCTGCCTCCTGCATGCCCCACACTGGGATGGAGCCTACAACCCAGGCACACGCCTTGACTGGAATCAAAACTGGACCCTTTAGTCCGCAGATTGATCCTCTATCCACTGAGCAAACTGGCTAGGGCTGCAGTTTTTTTATGCATTTGAAATAAAAAAGTAAACATCAGGAAGATTACCTGAAGGTGGGATAAAGGCAGGATGGGGATTGGATTACAGAATAGTTAACAGAATTTTGTGCTCTCTTGAAGGGTCTGAAAAGATGCATTTCCACGGTGTGTTAACCTAGACGCACAGAAACAATGGGCAGGCTTGCCTTTTACTAAAGAAGCTCCAGGCCTGGTGCGCCGCCCACCAGGACCTGCTCAGTTAGGAATTCCTGAGGGCATCGCCTGAGAGGTCACTTTGGTGAGGTTTGTTCCCGCGCCCTCGCTGTCCACAGCACTCTGCAGCCGCAGTGTCCCCCTCTCTCGGAAACTGAAACGACAAAAGGTCACCCCCTCAGGGGCTGAGATGGCCTCCGTCTGCTCTGGATGGAGGAAGAGGAAGAAAAGGGTCTGAACAAAGTTCACACTCCTGCGGGTGGGGGCTGGGGCCACATTTCCTGAGGCCTCCGGCCTGCGGCCCTGCGTTTGGTGGCGCCAGTCTTGCTGAGCGGTGAGTGCATTAGTTTACTCCTCAATCCACGCAGTGTTACACACGCCTCTGTAGCCATTGCACACTGCACAGCGCGAAACAGGAGGAAAAGACAGAGCGCTGACTAACTGGGCAAACAGAGCCACAGAGATGGCGGTGCCCAGAGCAGAGTATCCCAGCCGTGTCAAGAGAAGGTGTGGCTCAGCTGGTTGGAGTGCCGTCCCAGGCACCGAAAGGTCACGGGTTTGGTTCCTGTCAGGGCACATGCGCAGGCTGCAGGTTCGATCCCCAGTGGGAGAGCACACAAGGCAATCGACAACACTTCTCTCTCACATCTCCGCTCCTCCCCCGCTCCCTTCCTCTCTCTAAAACAAAACAACTAAATGCTGCTTTCTCACTTAAAAAGAGAGAGAGATGCCCTAGTTGGTTTGGCTCAGTGGACACTCAACCACCAAGCCATGCCAGCTGGTGGATTTTTATTTTTGTAACTAAATCTTTATTGTTGAAAGTATTGCATGTGCCCCTTTACCCCCCATTGACCACCTCTAGCCCACCCCATCCCCCATCCCAGACCCTCACCACCCAGTTGACTGTGCCCACGGATTATATGTATACATGCACACAAGTTCTTTGGTTGATCTTTTCCCACCACCTCACCTTCCTTCAGATTCCACAGTCTGTTCCATGCTTCTATGTCTCTGGATCCAGTGACTTTTAGAGACAGTGGAAAGGAGGGAGGAGGCAGAGAGAGAAAGAGAGGGAGTGAGCCAGAGAGAGACAGAGAGACAAAGAGATGTGAGAGAGACACATCGATTGGTTGCCTCTGGCAGGCACCCCGACTGGAGCTGGGGATGGAACCTGCAACACAGGTAACCCAGGTATGTGCCTTCGAGCAGGCACAGAACCTGAGACCCTTCGGCGCGAGGTCGACACTCTAACCACTGAGCCAAGGCTGCCATGTTCAAAGACAGAAATGTTTGGCAATGGTTGGGTTTAGGTGGTGGGTATGGCTGTTCTTTATACTCTTCTCCCCTTCCCCCCAAATAAATGTGAAGAGTGTAATTTCCCTGAGAAAACATGACTGAATTCATACACACATGATAATTGTGACTCAGATTGTATGATTAAGTGGAAAAGATTACATGTTGATCTGAAAATACATAATTACAATGGGATATTTCAATATATCCTTAGGAAACAATAAAATGCAAAAGCTATTGGCATAAGAGTGTTTGGCCAACAGTTAATATTTCTTTAAAAAGTACAGAAGCATTGACGAGAGAGAAAGGGGCACATAATTAACCACATACAACCGAGGCGACGGGAAACACCGGGCGGCCAGGCAGAGCGGAGTGACCGGACACCAGTCTGCCTGGAATGAGGAAGGTGCCCTTCCCACAGGAGGGCCTGGCTCGGAGCCCGCCCGCAGGGGGCACAGACAGGCTGTCATGGCGGGACTGAGTCACAGTCAGCGGTACCGATAGGACAGGTGACTCCTAGTCAAATTAGACCTCAGGAAACGCACGCTGGAGACAGGGCGGACCCTGCGGAAAACGCCCCCCCATGACAGGCGCGTTTGTTGGCTGGTGGCCGCCGTGGGCGTCAGGAAAAGCCGGCCTCGCCGGGCTTCAGTGTTGAGGCCCGAACAGCTGTGAAGGCCCCTCCCCCCCACATGGAGGAGGGAGGGTGGCGGCCGGCGCTTTGAGGATGTTCGTAGCTGGCAGGACAAAGCATGAAAAACACAAACTAAAACGCTCTCCTCTCAATGTAAACCGCATAGCACAGTTCCCAGCAAAAGCAACACAAGAACCAACATGAAAATAATTCATGGGAATCTGCAGTGAACTGTGTGTAAGTACAAATATATGGACAATACTTATTAATTAAAATAATAGTGAATTTGCCGAAACCGGTTTGGCTCAGTGGGTAGAGCATCAGCCTGTGGACTGAAAGGTCCCAGGTTCAGTTCTGGTCAAGAGCATGTACCTTGGTTGCGGGCACATCCCCAGTAGGTGCAAGAGGCAGCTGATTGATGTTACTCTCTCATGGATGTTTCTAACTCTCTATCCCTCTCCCTTCCTCTCTGTAAAAAATCAATAAAATATATATTTAACCCAGAGCAGCAGCTGCCAGGCCTGGAGACGCCAGGCCCAGAGTGCCTGGGCCCGGAGCAGCCAGGTCGGGAGTGGCCAGGCCCAGAGCAGCAGCAGCCAGATCCGGAGCAGCTGGTTGTGGAACGGACCAGAGCAACAGAGGCCAGACCCGGAGCAGCCAGGCCCGGAACAGCTTGCTCCTCGCCTGCCCCCGCCCCAGGGCTGCTTCTCAGACATGGCTGGAAACTTTTGGGGGAACTTGAGGGTCTGCTGAATCAAGTGATGAAGGCTTAGATCTGGATGTGTTGAGTTAGTATAGGGCTGGGGTGTTGATCTGTGAGTGCCTTGGGTGGGGTCTGGATGAGGTTGGTCGATCTATTTGGAAATGTCTTTTGTGTGAAGTGTAACCTTGGGCATGTGGATGTATTATTGATTGGAGAGAATACTAAGTAATTTATTTACTACCTGGAAAATAAATAAATAAATAAACTACTGAGGTCAGGTTCCAGAAGGTTTCCAGCATCGCATCTGTGCAGGGTCTTATGGGTCGGGTCCAGGAAAGCCCACTCCTCGTTGGTGAACTCCTCTGAGTCCGTTTCTAGGTTTCCTGGGTCTCCCTGAGTCCCGTCCCACCTACAACTCCCACCACCGGCGGGATCATGGAGCCACGGAAGAGGAAAGAACCTCTTCTCCCGTTGTAAAGTTTCACAGAAAATTACTAAGGATAACTGTTTGTGGCATTTGCTCAGTCTCCTTTATGAGAAATCACCTCGGGAGCAGCCACTTCCTGCGTCCCGCTGGAGAGGCTCCCCGTCCAGGGCAGCCCCACCCCACTGCCTTTAGAGACAGCTCCCAGTTTATTGCCTGACATCAGGTCACACTGGGACAGCTGGCTGACATTTCTCTCTGCACCACATTCTTTTTTTTAAATATATTTTATTGATTTTTTACAGAGAGGAAGGGAGAGAGAGAGAGATAGAGAGTTAGAAACATCGATGAGAGAGAGTCATTGATCAGCTGCCCCTTGCACACCCCCCACCGGGGATATGCCTGCAACGAAGGTACATGCCCTTGACCGGAATCGAACCTGGGACCCTTCAGTCCACAGACTGGTGCTCTATCCATTGAGCCAAACCGGTTTCAGCTCTGCACCACATTCTTTAGAATGTAATGATTTAATGGCAGGCAATAGCCAGCCAAGAATGTGGCCCCCTTCCGCCTGAGGCTCACCTGACGGGGGCAATAGAGTTTAACATTTTAAGAGTCAGCAGAGCCCAGACGGTGTGGCTCAGTGGTTGAGCGTCGAACTATGAAGCAGGAGGTCACAGTTCAATTCCTAGTCAGGGCTCAAGCCTAGGTTGTGGGCTTCATCCCCAGTGGAGGGGGTGCAGGAGGAAGCCAATCAATGATTCTCTCTCATCATTGATGTTTCTCTCTCTCCCTCTCCATGCCTCTCTCTGAAATTAATAAAAAACTTTTTTTTTTTTTAAAGTCAGCAGATACTTAGAATAATGTTTCCTTGTTCTTTGGGAAATAACACAATTAAACACAATCATGAAATAGGATATTAATGGACGAGAAAGTTCTACAATAAATAAACTAACAGCCCTTGCTGGTTTGGCTCAGTGGATAGAGCATCAGCCTACAGAGTGAAGGGTCACAGGTTCAATTCCAGTCAAGGGCACATGCCTGGGTTGCGGCTTGTTCCCCAGTATGGGGCTTGCAGGAGGCAGCCGATCAATGATTCTTTCTCATCATCGATGTTCATATCTCTCTCCCTCTCCCTTCCTCTCTGAAATCAATAAAAAAAAAATATATATATATATATATATTTAAAAGTAGACTAATAGATAGCCCTGAGCTGCACAATGCCAGATGCCCACGTATGCCACTGGGCAGAGCTAATGGTGCCATTGTACCAAAGCAGGTGAGGGCAGCTCTACACAAAATGATGAAGGCCAGAGCATCCCATCCCACCCCACGTTAACTCCCTTTCCAGATTACTCATGTTTTCTCTACTCCAAATAATGATGTTTTCTAATGCACTACCCCTGCTATTTAACACCAGAGGCCCGGTGCACAAAATTCCTGCACAGTGGGGGGTATCCCTCAGCCCAGCCTGCACCCTCTCCAATCTGGGACCCCTCCAGGAATGTTCAACTGGATCAGGCCTAAATGGGCAGTCAGATAAACCTCTCACAATCCAGGACTGCTGTCTCCAAACTGCTCACCTGCCTGCCAGCTTGATCACCTCCTAACTACTCCCCTGCCAGCCTGATTGATGCCTAACTGCCCGCCCCTGCAGGCCTGGTCCCCCTCAACTGCTCTCCCCTGCAGGCCTGGAATCCCCCCCCCCCCCAACACCCCTTCCCTGCAGGCCCAGTCACTTCCAATTTCCCTCCTCTGCTGGCCTGGTCATCCCTAACTGCCCTCCTCTGCAGACCTGGTCATCCCCATCTGCTCTACCCTGCTGGTCATCTTGTATCCACATGAGGGCAGCCATCTTTGGCCACATAGGGGCAGCTATCTTGTGTGTTGGAGTGATGGTCAATTTTCTTTTTTTTCTTTTTTAATAAATTTTTATTGTTCATATTATTACAAATGTTCCTCTTCCCCTCCCCGCCTCCATTGCACTCCTCCACCAGGTTCCCACCCCACCCTCTGCCCTTTCCCTACCCCCCATTGTCCTCATCCATAGGTGCACAGTTTATGTTCAGTCTCTTCCCACATCCCCCTCTCCCCTTTTCCCCAAGAATCATCAGTTCACTTCCCTTCCATACCTCTGATTCTATTATATTCAACAGTTAATATTGTTCATCAGATTTTTTTTAAATTCCCTTGGTTTTTATTTTTTATTATTATTATTTTTTAATATATTTTATTGATTTTTTAAAATCAATCTTTATTGTTCATATTATTACAAAGGTTCCTCATTTCTTCCCCCCTCCACCAGGTTCCCACCCCACCCTCCACCCCCTCCCCATCCCCCATTGTCCTCATCCATAGGTGCACAGTTTATGTTCAGTCTCTTCCTCCCTCCCTTCCCCGATAGTCAATCCCTTTTCAGATAGTAAATCAGTTACTTAGCATTTTCTCATATCAATAATACCTCCACATGCCCAATGATACATTTCACACAAAAGACATTTCCAAATAGGTCAACCAGCCTCATCCAGGCCCCACCCAAGGCACTCACAGATCAACACCCCAGTGCTATACTAACTCAACACATCCAGATCTAAGCCTTCATCACTTGATTCAGCAGACCCTCAAGTTCCCACAAAAGTTTCCAGCCATGTCTGAGAGGCAGCTGTGGGGCAGGGGCAGGCGAGGAGCGAGCTGTTCCAGGCCTGGCTGCTCCGGGCCTGGCCTCTGTTGCTCTGGTTCGTTCCACAACCAGCTGCTCCGGGTCTGGTCACTGCCGCTCCCGACCTAGTTGCTCTGGACTTGGCTGCTGCTGCTCCGGGCCTGGCCACACACGACCCGGCTGCCCTGGGCCTGGCCGCTCCCAGCCTAGCAGCTGCTGCTCCGGGCCTGGCCGTACCTGACGCGGCTGCTCCGGGCCTGGCCGCTCCCAGCCTGGCAGCTGCTGCTCCGGGCCTGGCCGCACCCGACTCAGCTGTTCTGGGCCCGGCTGCCCCAGGCCAGGCCGCTCCGAGTCTGGCCGCTCCCAGCCTGGATGCTCCGGGCTTGGCTACTGCTGTTCTGGGCCTGGCTGCTCCCAACCCAGCTGCTCTGGGCCCGGCTTCTCCGGGCCCGGCCACTCTGGGTCTGGGTGTTCCTGGACTGGCCACCCTGGGCTTGGCTGCCTCCGCCTCAGGCCTGGCTGCCACTGCCCCAGGTCTGGCTGCTCCAGTGCTGGCTGTTGTTGCTCTGGTTCTGGCTGCTGCTGCTCTGGGGCCTGGCCGTTGCTGCTCTGGGCCCGGCTGCCACTGCCTTGTGCCTGGGCACTCTAGGCCTGGCCACCGCCATTCCGACATTCTGCCCCTTTTTTTTTTTTTTTTTTTTTTTTAAAAAACGCATATATGTTGCAATGTTGGCTGGTGAGTTGAGTTCTGACTTAGTCTTTGATTTTTCAAGATCTTCTTTGTATTCTTTCTTAAGTAATTTTACTATCTTTTGCTCTCACTTGATTTCTTCACATTGAGAACTTCTTTGGTTTCTTCCTCCTTGTCCTGGGAGCTCAGCAGGTTGGCCTGTGGCACCCCTTTGTTCTCCGCGGGCTCCCATGCTGCTCCAGCCTGTTGCCGGGGTGGGCACCGCCGCCCAGGAAGCAGCCCCTGGCCTTGGCTCCGTTGCCCGCGCTCAGCGGTCGAAGGCTGGGGGGCACCCCACCCCCCCTGGGGGCCCTGTCGCCCGGTTCCTTGCTGACGCCTGGCTGGCTGGTGTCTGGCAGGGGCTCCTGCTCCCTGTCACATTCCTTCAGTCTGGAGCTTTTTTTTCTCCTTCCCGCTAGGGGAGTCTAGGATCAGAGTCAACAGACTGTCCTCTGCGCGCAGTGCGCGCGACTCTAGGGGCTCCGCTTTTCGCCACTCCCCTGGGATTCCGCCTCACAGCCCTGTCTCCCCCTGCCCGAGCCTGGGTCCCCAGGGTCTGGTCCAGGACTGGGGTTCAGAGCAGTCCGGACTGAGGCTCAGCGCCGCCGGAGGCTTTGTTTCTTCCCACTAGGGTAATCCAGCATCAGAGTCAATATTCAGTCCTCTGCGCGCCATGTGTGCGTGACTCCGGGGCCCCTGCTTTTCGCTGCTCGCCTGGGATTCCGCCTCACAGCCCCGTCTCCCCCTGCCGGAGCCTGGGTCCCCAGGGTCTGGCCCATAACTGGGGCTCAGCACTGCCAGTTCGGGGGTTCAGCCCAGGCCGGGGGTTTTATTTCCTTCCTGCTAGGGAATGCCAGGCAGCACCCAGCTCTCTCCTCTCCAGCTGCGACCTCTCCGCGCGCGCGTGCGTGCGAGCGCGCAGCATGTCTCCATACCTTAGGCTTTTTTTCAGCTCCTCTGATTTTCCTTCTGGTTTTCTCTTTCCTTCTTGTTGTAGAATTTTCAGTCAGTCGACTACCTGTAGCTCTGGGCGATGTCCACTCTACATTTTAGTTGTATTCCATTGAAATTGTTGTGTGCTGCTGCGGTTAGGTGTCTACCCAAGCAGCCATCTTGGATCCTCCCCCTAAATTCCCTTGGTTTTTAGATTCACTTGTTGATAGTTACGTATTTGTTGTTCATAATTTTTATCTTTATTTACTTTCTCTTCTGAAAGAACCCCCTTCAGCAATTCATATAATTCTGGTTTGGTGGTGATGAACTCCTTTAGTGTTTTTTTTTTATTAGTGAAGCTCTGTATCTGGCCTTCGATTCTGAGTGATAGCTTTGCTGGGTAGATTATCTTTGGCTGTAGGTTCTTACTATTCATCACCTTGAATATTTCTTGCCATTCCTGTCTGGCCTGCATGGTTTCTGTTGAGAAATCAGCTGATAATCGTATAGGTGCTCCTTTATACTACGTGCTTTGCTCTTGCTGCTTTTAATATTCTCTCTTTGACTTTTGCTCTTGGAATTTTAATTATGATTTGTCTTGGTGTGGTATTCTTTGGATTCTTTTTGTTTGGAGTTCTGTGTGCTTCCTGGACTTGTAGGTCTAATTCTTTCACCAGGTGGGGGAAGTTTTCTGTCACTATTTCTTTCAGAATGTTTTTGATATCTTGCTCTCTCTCATTTTCTGGGACCCCCATAATTCTGATGTTGGTTCGCTTGAAGTTGTCCCAGAGGTTTCTTTTTTTTTTTCTTTTTTTTAAAATATATTTTATTGATTTTATACAGAGAGGAAGGGAGAGAGATAGAGAGTTAGAAACATCGATGAGAGAGAGTCATTGATCAGCTGCCTCTTGCACACCCCCTACTGGGGATATGCCCGCAACCAAGGTACATGCCCTTGACCGGAATTGAACCTGGGACCCTTCAGTCCCCAAGCCGACGCTCTATCCATTGAGCCAAACCGGTCCCGGCCCAGAGGTTTCTTACATTATCTTCAACTTTCTGGATTCTCTTGCCTTTTTGCTTCTGCGGAGGAGTGTCTTCTGGCTCTTTATGTTCCAAATCTTTGACTTGATTCTTGTGATCTTCCATTCTGTTGTTAGGACTCTGTATAATATTTTTTATTTCAGACAATGTATTGTTTATTTCGTGTTGATCCCTTATTATTTCTTGTTGATTCCTAATTAATTCTAGTTGATCCCTTTTCATATCCTCATAGGTCTTATCGACCTTTTCTAGGAAATTCTTGAAAAACCTTATAAGCAGCCAAGACTGGTTTGGCTCAATGGATAGAGCGTCGGCTTGGGGACTGAAAGGTCCCGGGTTCAATTCTGGTCAAGAGCATGTACCTTGGTTGTGGGCATATCCCCAGTGGGGGGTGTGCAAGAGGCAGCTGATCGATGACTCTCCCTCATCAACGTTTCTAACTCTCTATCTCTCTCCCTTCCTCTCTGTAAAAAATCAATTAAAATATATTTTAAAAAAAAAACTTATAAGCATAGATTTGAATTCTATTATATCCAGTCGCTTTTTGTCCTCCATTTCTTTCCTTTGTGATCTATTTTCTTGTGAGTTGGTAGCCTTAAAAGTCTCTGAGTTCTGCTTGGATGGGGTGGGGTTTCAGGGTGGAGCTTACAGCCTTGGCTTCCGTCAGCCCCACCTTATGCGGCTCCTGAGTCTCAGTAATCCCCAGGGTCCTTTATTACAAGTTGCAAGCACCTCTGAGAGAAAGGTGCTCTCAATTTTCGCCTGCTACCAAACAGTCTAGGCTCTCCCCCAATGAGCCCGGAACAGGGGGTTCAGTTCAGTTGGAAGTGGAGCTGGAGGTGGCGTTCAGAGCAGACAGGGGCTTTTGTCTCCTTCCGGCCAGGGCAATCCTGCGGCACAGCCAACCGTTCCTTCTCTGCGCGTAATGTGCGGGCCACCGGGACCTCCTTTCGCAGCTCCCCCGGGGTTCCACCTTACAGCTCAGCTCCCTCTGTGTGAGCCTGGGTCCCCGGGGTCTGGCCTAGAACTGGGGTTCAGAGCAGTCGGAACTGGGGCCCAGCACAGTCCGGAGCCTTTGTCTCCTTCCCACCAGGACAATCTAGCAGCAGACTCAACAGTTCGTCCTCTGCACGCAATGTGCGCGGCTCCAGGGGCTCTGCCTTTTGCCGCTCCCCTGGGATTCTGCCTCACAACCCAGGTTCCCTTTGTTTGAGCCTGGGTCCCCCGGGTCTGGCCTAGAACTGGGGTTCAGAGCAGTCTGAACTGGGGCCCAGCACAGTCGGAGCTTTTATCTCCTTCCTGCTAAGGAATGCCAGCCAGGCACTCAGCCTCCTCCTCTCCGGCTCTGTCCTCTCTGCGTGCGCCGTGTGTCTTTGTACCTTAGGCTTTTACAGCTTCTCTGCTCTTCCTTCTGGTTTTCTCCTTGCTTCTCGTTGTAGAATTTCCAGTCAGTCGACTTTCCTGTAGTTCTGGGTAATGTCCATTTTATATTTTAGTTGTATTTTATTGAAATTGTTGTGTGCAGCTGTGGCTAGGTGTTCTCCTGTGCAGCCATCTTGGATTCTTCCCCAAAGATTACCTTTTTTGTGATGGTCAATTTTCATATTACTCTTCTATTAAGTAGGATAGAGGCCTGGTGCTTGGGTGGGGGCCAGCTGGTTTGCCCTGAAGGGTGTCCTGAATCAGGGTGGGGGTTCCCTTGGGGCATGGGGTGGCCTGGGCGAGGGGCCTGTGGGTCAGCCACACCCCCCAGTGACTCAAGTGTTGGCACTGGTATCTGGGATTTATTTATCTTCTATAATTGAAACTTTGTAGCCTTAAGTGGAGGCCTGCGGTGGCCAGGGTGTGTGGAAAGCTTGGCTTCCTCCATTGTTGGGGAAACCCAAGCCTCCTGCTCATTCCATGGAGGCAGCCATCTTTGTTTGGTCAATTTGCATACCCACTCCTGATTGGCTAGTGGTGTGGCTTATAGGTGTAGCAGATGGTTAATTTGCATATTGCTTTTTTTTTCTTTTCTTTTTTAGATAAGATAGAGCAGTGTTTCCCAACCTTCTCTCATGATGAGAATCACCTGGTGGAGTTGTTAAAACACAGATTCCTGAATCCCAACTAAGAAGTGCTAAACTAGAATTTTTGGGAACATATAGGTAAAATTGTATACTTAACTAGTGCTCTAAGACAGATGTTATATACAGAGCACTAAGTTAGGTATGCAATTTTACCTATATGTTCTCAAAAATTCTAGTTTAGCACGTCTTAGTTGGGATCCAGGAATCTGTGTTTTAACAACTCCACCAGGTGATTCTCATCATGAGAGAAGTTTGAGAAACACTGAGATAGAGGCACAATAACACTTATTGTGTTATGTATTTATTTCAATTCTACAATTTCTATTTGCTTCACTTGCTTCTTTTTCAAATCTGTCTTTTTTATAATGCTCTGTTTCTGCATCATGGATTAAATTCTTCCCTTTATATCAGACTATCTTCAGCCTGTAAGAGTTCTGTTCTCTGAGGTTTCTTATCACCTGTTACTGCGCCTGCTGACTTGTCCCTGTGGGCCTGAATTCTGGCTCACCTTGGAAACAGCTGTCTTCCAGGGAGTTCCAGCTCTGGCGCTGGGCAGTGTCCCTGTGGGGTGGCTTAGCTTTGGGCTTTGTTCAGCCCTTTCAGATTCACAGGTTTCCAACCATGTTTTTAAGTTATTAAGAAACAGTTCAGCCCGGCTGGTGTGGCTCCGTGGCTGAGCATCAACCTATGAACCAAGAGGGAACGGTTTGATTCCAAGCCAGGGCACATCCCCAGGTTGCAGGCTCAATTCCCAATAGGGGGTGTGCAAGAGGCAGCCAATCAATTATTCTCTCTCATCACTGGTTTTCTTTCTCTCTAAATTTAAAAAAAAAAATTATTATATATATATATATATATATATATATATATATATATATATATATATATATATATATATATTAAAATATGGCTGGGTACTTCAGTTGGTTAGAGTTGATTGTCCCAATATGCTAAGGTTGTAGGTTCGATCCCTCATCAGGGAACATACAAGAATCAACCAATGGCCTGGTTGGCATGGCTCAGAGGTTGAGTGTGGACCTATGAACCAGGACATCATGGTTAGATTCCCCGTCAGGGCACTTGACTGGGTTTGAGGCTTGATCCCTAGTTGGGAGGGGTTGGGGTGCAAGCCAGTCAATGATTCTCTCTCATCACTTATGTTTCTCTCTCTCTCCCACTCCTGCTCTGAAATATACTAGTATATATAACTGGCCAGGCAATAGCCAGCCAAAAATGGCTCAGTTAGTTGGGCATCCCTCTGAGCACTAAAAGGTTGCTGGTTTGATTCCCTAGCTGCTAGCTGGGCAGCACTTGCCAGAGTTGTGGCTGGATCCCTGGTAGGGGGTGGGCAGGAGGCAGCCTGTCAGTGTTTCATTGTCACATTAATGTTTCTCTCTCCCTTAAAATCAATAAAAATATATATTTTAAAAATCAACCTATGAGTGCATAAATAAGTAGAATAACAAATCAATGTCTCGCTCTAAAATAAAAAGATTGAATAGTTCAGACACCAAAACATGAACAATATTGCCATGAGCTCCCATGGAGTTCCAAGTACAACTCCGTGTCTGCATCCGTCTCCCTGCCAGCCCTTACCGTGTCACAGCGTGGGAACCACTACACGTCTTCCTGCCTTTACTGTACTTCTCTAATATACTACTCCATTGTAAATGTTTTTAAGCATCACATACTCATTATCCTTCTGTGGGCTGCCCTTCTCTCCCATTGGGACCAACCCGTGCTTGTGTCAGTCACACCCTGCCACAGGGCACCTCATTGCGTATGGTGAACATGCTCCCTCTCAAGATACTTGTGAACGCTGGCTTAAACGCTTTAAAAGTGATGATTTTGATTTGAAAGACAAAGAACTTCCAGGTCAACTGAAAAAAATTGAAAAACAACAATTACAAGCATTATTGGATGAAGATGGGTGTCAAACTCAAAAACAACTTGCAGAAAGATTCAACGTTGCTCAGCAAACAATTTCCGATCCTTTACAAGCAATGGGAAAGATTTTAAAGGAAGGAAAGTGGGTGCCACATTAACTGGAGGAAAGACAAATGGAAAACTGAAAAGTCATCAGTAAAATGTTGCTTCAACGGCATGAAAGCAAGTCCTTTTTTGCATAGAATTGTGACTGGCGATGAAAAGTGGATTTGAGAATCCCAAACGCACAAAATCATGGGTTGATCCAAGTCAACCAGGGCAAGGCCAAATTGCTTTGGAAAGAAGACAATGCTCTCGTTTGGTGGGATCAGGAAGGTGTGGTGTATTATGAACTTCTAAAACCAGGTGAAACCGTTAATACTGATCGCTACCAACAACAAATAATCAATTTGAAGCATGCTTTCATAGTGAAATGACCAGAATGTGCCAGAAGACACGGCAAAGTAATTTTGCTTCATGATGATGCACCATCACACACTTCAAAACCAGTTAAAGACACATTAAGCCAAAACCGGTTTGGGCCGGGACCGGTTTGGCTCAGTGGATAGAGCGTCGGCCTGAGGACTGAAAGGTCCCGGGTTCGATTCCGGTCAAGGGCATGTACCTTGGTTGCGGGCACATCCCCAGTAGGGGGTGTGCAAGAGGCAGCTGATCGATGATTCTCTCTCATCGATGTTTCTGACTCTCTATCCCTTTCTCTTCCTCTCTGTAAAATATCAATAAAATATATTTTAAAAAAAAACAAAACTGGTTTGGCTCAGTGGATCGAGCGTCGGCCTGCAGACTCAAGGTTTGATTCCGGTCAGGGGCATGTACCTTGGTTGCGGGCACATCCCCAGTAGGGGGTGTACAGGAGGGAGCTGATTGATGTTTCTTTCTCATTAAAGTTTCTAACTATTCCTCTCCCTTCCTCTCTGTAAAAATTTAATAAAAAATATTTTTTAAAAAACAGACACGTGAAAAGATCTTGCCTGAAAGTATTGACCCACCCGCTGTATTCACCAGTCCTTGCTCCTTCAGATGACCACTTGTTCCGATCGATGGAACACGCACTTTCTGAGCAGCACTTCAAAACGTACAAAGTGGAAAATTGGGTCTCTGAATGGAAAAACAAGGAAACTTCTGCTGTAACTGGTTTGGCTCAGTAGATAGAGCGTCAGCCTGCAGACTGAAGAGTCCCAGGTTTGATTCTGATCAAGGTCATGTACCTTGTTTGTGGGCACATCCCCAGTAGGGGTGTGCAGGAGGTAGCTGATCGATGTGTCTAACTTTCTATTCCTCTCTCTTCCTCTCTGTAAAAAAATAAATAAATAAAAAATCAGTAAAATATATGTTTTTTTAAAAAGTAAATTTCTATTGGGATGGTACCCATATATTACCTGAAAGATATGGGAGCAATGGACGTTATTTGAATAAAGCACTTTTGATGTTTCTCTTGGAATTGTTTTCCTTGATTACAAAATCCGCATCGACCGAAACACCTAGTAAATGACATTCACAAATTTCCTTGGTGCAAGTTTAGATCTGCCCCACAGACCAAGACCGACCCTAGCTGAGGAAGACCGCTCCCTGGGCCCAGCCAGGAGCAGCTGCCAGCTCCCGGCTCTGTGCTCAGTGGAGGATGAAGTCAGAGGTCAGAGTAGACCAGGAGGCTTGGTGGATGGTCCCTGTGAAGATTGGCTCTCACTAGGATTCTTGGCACAAGACCCGTCATGATTTGGAAGAACCCCTCGGGCTGTTGTGTAGATGGACTGCCAGGGGTCCCGGGTGGCAGCCAGCCCCATAGGAGCTGTTGGGGTCATGTGGGCCACCTAGGTGAGTCCATGGTGGCTCCAGCAGAGCGGAGTAGCAGGAGGTCTGAGAAGTGGTCTAACCTGGGTGTTTTCAAAGCAGTGCCAGCATGACTTGCAAATAAATTGGATCCAGTGTGCAAGGAGCCCAGCAGGCTCCCAGGGTCCTAGCGGGAGCAAACTGCAGGGTGGAGGGGTGGGCACTGGTGAGTATTCCTGGGATGAGACAGGTTTGCTGTCTGGGTGGCTGAGCTAGGCCAGTCTCTGCTCAGAGTAACTGTGCCAGGAGAGCTAGGAGACTCCCAGAACCTGGTGGGATAAGAGGGTCTTGGGGTGGAGGTCTTTACAAATCAACTCATAGAAAGCAGGGCAACAGAACCAACAGCCTGGGGACAGGAAGTTGGCATCAGAGATGGCAGCCAGGGGCTACTGAAGGCCAAGATGCCAACTAGGCTGTGTTAACAAGCTATTTGAAATAGGACTGTGGCTCATACCTAACAGGGTTTGCTGTGTGCCAGGCACTGTTTTAAGTGCATTTATTTACATACTTTTAACAACTCTGTAAGGGTAGGTACTGTTTTATTCCTTTTTTTATTACTATACTTTTGATTTTTCTTACAGAGAGGAAGGGAGAGAGATAGAGAGCTAGAAACGTCAATGAGAAACATCAACCAGCTGCCTCTTACACACACCCTACTGGGGATGTGCCCGCAACCAATGTACATGCCCTTGACGGAAATTGAACCTGGGACCTTTCAGTCCGCAGACTGACGCTCTACCGCTGAGCCAAACCGGTTTCGGCTGTTTCATCTCTTTACAAATGAGGAAATTGTGAGCAGCTAAGTAAATTTAGCCAAAATTATAGTCAAGTGTTTAGTCTGACACCAGAATCTTAACTTCCTATGTGACGGTCACCCTGAAAGTGCTTATGAGCCTGAGCCGGTTTGGCGATCACTGGCCTATGGACTGAAGGGTCCCGGGTTAGAGTCTGAACAAGGCAGTCTTGGTTTCAGGTTCCCCAGCCCTGGTCGGGTGCATGCAGGAGGTAACCAATCCATGTGTCTCTCTCCCTACCACTTTAAAACTCAACGGAAAATCATCAGGTGAGGATTAACCAACAAAATGAAAAAGAAAAATGGACTTACGAAAAACAGCTGCAACAGAACTGGAATTAACCCATAACTCAAGACATAAACCTAAATATTGTATCAAGGATATAGAATAAAAGCATTAAGAACAGCCAGGGGCCATGGCCAGTGTGGCTCACTTGGTTGGCCATCCTCCCATGAACCAAAGAATTGCCAGTGTGGTCAGGGCACACGCCTGGGTTGCAGGCTCCACCTTTAGTAGGGGCATGCAGGAGGCAGCCGACCCAATGTTTCACTCACATGGTAGATGTTTCTTTCTCCCTTCCTCTGAAAAGTCAATACAAAATCTTTTCAAGTCAGGTAAGGAATGATAAAGCCACAATTCAGCTGGTTTCCTCTGATTGGAAAAAGCAGCTGGATATACACAATGAGGCCTGAGACCCAAATAGAATAGCTTGGGACCTTCTATCATTAAGTGATATTTAATGGTCATGACTCAAAAGTCCATGGAGGGAAAATCCAATTCTTCTGCCCCACCACCACCCGTTCTAATCCCCTGTGTAAAAGGAACCTTACTGGCAGATTAGTTCGGTTCTTGCCCTAAGGACATTAGGGAGCCAAGTGAAGGATTTTAATTACATACACATACTTTATTGATTTTTGTACAGAGAGGAAGGGAGATAGAAACATCGATGAGAGTCATCGATTAGCCGCCTCCTGCACACCCCCTACTGGGGATATGCCAGCAACCAAGGTACATGCCCCTGACCAGAATCAAACCCAGGACCCTTCAGTCCCCAAGCTCTATCCACTGAGCCAAACCGGTTTCGGCACATACACATACTTTAATCCACCTTCCAGAAAACAGATTCTTTCTAAACAGGGATAATATGAAATTTGGGGCCTAAGGCTGAAGGCACAGGAAAAGCCTTAATCAGAGAATAGCAAATGGGAGCTGGTGACCTTGCCCTCTAGGAGTAAAAGGGCAATTTCAAGAAAAACTAGCAAAAGTGATAAGAAAAATAAAGTATGGAAAAGATCTTTGATCAGTTTATATGTAGGGACCAATCTAGAAATGTTTGGATAAAATTTGTTAAAACAGGAGCCAAGCCCAGCCCCCGGGGCTCAGTGGTCAGGCACATGCCCAGGCTATGGGCTAGATCCCTAGCAGGGGGCATGGAGGCAGCCAATCAATGAGATCATTGTTGTGTCTCTCCCCTCTCTGAAATATGTTTTTTAAAATTACCACCTGGAGTCCTGACCTGTGCTACAGTGGTTAAAACATCAGCCTGCACACACCAAGGGGTCCAGATCAAGGGCAATTACCCAGATTGCAGGATCCCCACCCAGGTTGCCTGAGGAAGGCAAATATTTGTTTCTTCTCTCCACACTCCTTTCTAGTCTCCTCTAAAAATCATGGAAAGATATCAACTCCTCCGAGTTAAAAAAATTACCACCTAGAGTAATGACCACCATCACTACCAACCCTATCCATTTTAGTAATCCAGTAAAACTATGACTTATTAAACTTGCCATGCCCTGCAACCATCAGTATATTCTTTTAATTTTTATTTCAGAAAGGGAGAAATATTTATGATGCAAATCATTGATCAGCTGCCTCCTGCACGCCCCCTACTGGTGATCAAAAGCCCACAACCAGGACATGTGCCCTTAGCCAGAATAGAACACGGAACCCTTCAGTCCCCAGGCTGAGCCTATCCACTGAGCCAAACATTCTTTTAAAATACATCTAGACAACCGGTTAGACACCTGTCAGTATTATCACAAAAATCCAAGTTTATTAATAGCATCTAGTACATTAGAATTCGATGGTGGCCAATCTAGAAATCCTTAACATTAATTTTAATGTATGGCACAATGTGATTTTAGTTTTTGTACATACATACCTATAAAAAGGTAGAGCTAGATGTGAACGGTGGTACTGCCTCACTGGTAGTTACACCTTTCACATCCTGAAGTCTTTTTGGAACCATCACTGAGACCAAAGAATCCATTTCATTTGCTTTAATATGTTTTATTGGAATCGTTTTGAAAAAGCCATATACCTATTTAAACAAGTGAAAGCTACTGATATTTGTTCCCAAATTTCTAGGCAGTTATTTTCCTCCGGCAAGTTGGCAGCTGCTCACACTGGCTAATGCAGGAGAGATGGGAGTTCCTGGGATCTGCCCAATGCCAGATAGCATCCTTTGAGTGAGCAAAACCCTGAAATGTCATAAAAAGAGCATTTATTAGAACCATACAGGCAACTGCCATCAAAAACATCTAGCAGCTGGGCAGGCAGGGAAGCTGCCACAGGGTGGAAAAGGGAGATGGTATGAGTGGATCAGATGGTTTCAAAGATCCTCAGAGAAATGCTCAGAGACTCTAGTCCAACCAGGTCATCACCACCACTCTGGGGTTTCAAGAAAAACCAGCAGACTCACCATAGTAGCCAGAAAGAAGGCCCCTGGCTCTTGTCATAGCCTGAAGTGGCAGGAACCACCCATCACCTAGGCATCCCAGCCCTCCAGCAGGCTCAGTCCACCAGGTCAGCAGTGGCTCTCTGAAAGGGCGCGCCGGGCTGGGCTTCCGGAACACATGCTAGGAAGATGGAAACAGGGCCATGAGGACAGAGGTAGGACCCACCCAGGCGCTCTGCTCAGAGACCCAAATATCCAGAGTTCCCCAAACGGTTCAGAACTTAAGTTTTTCACTTCAGAACCAGCGTCAGAGACTCTAGTCTGAGAAATCATCATTCCCAATTCAGGGAGACCTGGATCAGGGAAAGCCACTCTGGGAAGGGATCTAGTACATTCAAAGACACAGGGATGGCAAAGGAAAGAAGCGGGAAATAACATTACAACTGCACAGAATGTAGGGGACTTGGGAGTAGGAAAAGAAATAAAATATAGGGAGTTACAGATTTCTCAAAAGCAATTATCACAAAAGAAATATAAGCCAAAAAGTGTCCCGTGGAAAATCGCCAAATGAAATGAAATGGATACACTGCTGCTTTGTTCACTAGATGGCAGCAGGCTCCGTAGAGCTCCATGCGAGGAGGGTCTGAGCGGAAGCTTGGGCGCTCTCACACCTACCACTCACCGTTCCTTAAGGATGACACCGGTGGACACCTTAAGCCCCTGATGGAGAAATGAAACACAGTTATGAGTGCTGAATAAGGGTTGCTGGCCACCAACTTCTTCCCAGGCAGCCCTGGGGGGAGGAGGTCAGCGCGCTGCGGTGATGGCGTCAGAGAGACACTCAGAGTCACCTGGAGTCATCATCCCCGTCCTAACCCGGGCGACTGCAGCCATCCCGTCTCGCACACCCACTTACCCTCAAGGCGCGGTGGGCCCGCCTGCGGGAATCTGGGGCCTATAGGGAAACTAAGGACGCGGCGAAAGCCGGGCGACTCTGGCCGAGTCCCCCATGCCCGGACTGCGTCCGTTCCCAGCAGTGGGTCACGCACACATCAGAAGCTCTAGTCCGTGACGGCGATTCATCCTGCTTAGCCCGAGACTGCGGACCCTTCCCAGCACGGCCCCGTAGTACCTGCCGGGGAGCCCTGCACAGATGGGGGCGCCGCACCACCACCCCCTCCTCTGGGGGCAGGTCGGCACGGCACCTCGCAAACGGACGCCATGGAGCGGTTCCCCGGACAAAGAGACCCGCGGCGCCGGGGCCCGGCTATTTATAGCGGCGTGAGGCAGGGGCCTGGCGGCCGTAGCTGTCCTCTTAGATGCCTGCTTCCACCGGCGACACCTCCCCATTGCTCATCCAAACAAAAATAAAATAAAGTGAGAGAGGCCATCAGTGAATGTTTCACCCCCTCCCGGGCAAATATTTAGAGATATTTTGTGAATTTTGATAAACAAAAACCAGGTGCCCTGACTGGCCAGGCGGGAGGCAGCCCACGCCGCCGCGTGCGCGCGCAGCGAGCGCTCAGGGGGGCCTGGGCCGCGGGGGCCGCCGGGAGGGCCGCGGACTCCCGCCTCCTGGTCCCCACCAGGCCCTGTTTGGGGCCCGCGCCCTCTCAGGGACTGTGACCCGGGTACGAGCTGCCAACTCTGAATGAGCAGCCCCACTGGAGCCCACAGACCTGTCAGGCACACTACTGTCATGTCTTTTTCTTCTTTAAACCTTCCTGGCACAATTGGCTGTAACAGACTGCGCATGTTTAAAACACGTAATTCGAGCCCTGGCCGGTCTGCAGGTGTCAGCCTGCGCTCGGGCGGCGCAGGCTCCGACCTGGTCCCCGCTCGCAGGGGAGCGATGTGATGTTTATCTGTCTGCCCCTGGCCCCCTTGTGAGGATGCACTACCCCTGGCCTCTCCTGCTTGGACGTGTTTCCTGAAATCTATAGTTTTAAGTTTTTTCCCATAGCTTAGAGCAAACGGCCTGCCCCTGCAGATCAGATGCACCCCCCAGCCGCCTGGGGCGCCCCCTCTGCCTGAGCTGTGCACCCCCCAGACATCCCGTCCTCTTCCGAGGTTCAGGCAGCTCCCCGCTGCTGGGCAGCCCTGACCCAGCCCGGTATCAGAGAACACAGCCCCCTCGGGCTGACCCCCACGGCTCTGCGGCGGGGAGGGAGGCGATGCCAGCTCTTAAACTCACGTCTCTTGGCGTGGGCCTAACGCCTCTCCCTTCCACTCTCTCAAAATCAATGGGAAAGTATCCTCGAGTGAGGATTAGCAAAAAATAAAACACAAAATTCGATCTTTTTTAAAACCATTCTAACTTTTTTAAGTGTCCGCTTCAGCAGTGTTAAGTATATTCACATTGTGGTGTAACCGACCTCCAGAACTTCCAGCCCCAGCCCCTTTTGCATGTCCCACTCTGAGCGTGGGCGTTGGCCCAAAGCAGTGGAGGTGTTCAGAGGCTATGACAGCACCGTGTGGAAGGTAGCGTGGGAAGCAAACCAGTTGGTGTGGGTGGCAACAGCCAGGCACTATTCTCCCACCAATTTTTAAAAATATATCTTTATTGCCCTAGCAGGTTGGCTCAGTTGATAGAGTGTCAGCCTGCGAACTGAAGAGTCCCGGCTTTGATTCTGGTCAAGGGCACATACTCAGGTTTCAGGCTTGATCCTGAGTATGGGGTGGACAGGAGGCAGCCGTTCAACGATTCTCTCTTATCATTAATATTACTAGTCTCTCTCCCTCTCCCTTCCTCTCTGAAATCAATAAAAATATATTTTTTAAAAAAGATATGTTTTTATTGACTTCGAAGAGAGGAAGGGAGGAGTGAGATAGAAACATCAATGATGAGAGAATCATTAATCAGCCGCCTCCTGCACGCACCCTACTGAGGATCAAGCCCGAAACCCAGGCTTGTGCCCTGACCAGGAATCAAACTATGGCCTCCTGGTTCCAGAGTAGAAGTTCAACCACTGGGTCACACCAGCGGGGCAAACATAAGGTTTTATCTTCCCTAGCCAAGAACACAGGAGCAAATGGTTTACACATTCCAGACTGTCCAGGACAGACCAGCCTTGGTTCCATCCCTCTTCAATAATGTTCTTTAAAAATAAAACTAATCATGCCCTACCCAGTTTGGCTCAGTGGATAGAGCATCAGCCTGCAGACTGAAGGATCCTAGGTTCGATTCTGGTCAAGGACACATGCCTGAGTTGCAAGCTTGATCCCTAGTGTGGGGCATGCAGGAGGCAGCTGATCTATGATTCTCTCTCATCATTGATGTTTCCATCTCTCCCTCTCTGAAATTAATTAAAAAAAACCCTAAATAATTATTTTAAAAATAATTATATACACATATATAAATGCCTAAACAACTGTTTGGTCACTATGATGCACACTGACCACCAGGGGGCAGATGCTCAACGGAGGAGCTGCCCCTGGGCATCAGTGTACTCCCACAGCAGGACCACTGCTCAGTTGACTGACAGACACCAGACACAGGGCTCACAGCTGGCCACTGCAACCCAGAGACCCAGCTTGTGGCTGGCCACTGCATCCTGGCCAGCACACCCCCGGAGGCTGCAGCAGAGCAGCAGGGAGCCTACCGAGCAGCAGCAGTGGCAGGTGCAGCGGAGCCAGGATGAGCAGGAGTGGCAAGCAGAAGCATCAGGCAGCTTTGGACTGTTGGACTGCCGGTTTTGGCCCAATCCCTGCAGGCCACACTAAGGGACCCCACTGGTGCACAAATCCGTGCACTGGGCCTCTAGTAAAAGATAAAACTAATCAGAAAGGGCCGAAACCGGTTTGGCTCGGTGGTAGAGCGTCCGTCTGCGGACTGAAAGGTCCCAGGTTCGATTCCGGTCAAGGGCATGTACATTGGTTGTGGGCACATCCCTGGTAGGGGATGTGCAAGAGGCAGCTGGTCGATATTTCTCTCTCATTGATGTTTCTAGCTCTCTATCTCTCTCTCCCTTCCTCTCTGCAAAATATCAATAAAATATATATATTTTTTAAACTAATCAGAAAGGAACCCTGGCCCCTCTCTACACACATTTTGACAAACAACATATTTAGGACATACCTGAAAGGCTAATGAATATCCTGTTGAGACCCTCGCCTGAGATCTCCCCTAGAATTCCTGCCACCCAAAGATAAAAGCCTCAAGACAAAGGAGCCACTACGCTTTCGCTAGAGCGTGCCATGACTTGTATCTTTGCTGTTTTTCTCCTAAACTCTAAAAAAACCACAAGACTGTCCACCAGCGGAGCAATGGGCAGTGACAGCTCGTCCCAGGCTAACCTGAACCCGTCTTTAAAGCCCACTTTTCTCTGACTTTCTCACTCCTATTGCTCTTCGAAAGGCCTTCTTTTGTTCCACAGGCACGGCTGGATGCATGTGAAAATTTTCCTACAGGAAATCAAGACTCCACACACTACCAGAGGGCCCAGGCAGAACCACCCTGGGCCCAGGTCCCTTCTGGTAACATTTTTTTTTTAATTGGTTTGAGAGAGAGGGAAACATCGACTGTTGTTCCACCTAGTTATGCATTCATTGGTTGATTCTTGCATGTACCCTGACTGGGCATCAAACCTGAAACCTGGCTCACCGGGATGATGCTCTAACCCAGTGTTTCCCAACCTTCTCTCATGATGAGAATCACCTGGTGGAGTTGTTAAAACACAGATTCCTGAATCCCAACTAAGAAGTGCTAAACTAGAATTTTTGAGAACATATAGGAAAAATTGCATACCTAACTTAGTGCTCTGTATATAAAATCTGTCTTAGAGCACTAGTTAAGTATACAATTTTACCTATATGTTCCCAAAAATTCTAGTTTAGCACTTCTTAGTTGGGATTCAGGAATCTGTATTTTAACAACTCCACCAGGTGATTCTCATCATGAGAGAAGGTTGGGAAACACTGCTCTAACCAACTGAGCCACCTCGCCAGGGCCTGTCCGCTAACATTTTGAGCAAAAGCCACATATAACAAGGTGACTTGAGCTTCTGAAGCATACAAAATCAGTCTTCTTTTGGAGTCACATGATTCAGGCAGAGTGAGCATACAGTAAAGCTTGAAAGAATGCAATTGTGGATGCAGAAAATACCCTTCACTTTCTTCTGCAATTATCTGCCCTACCTTCTCCCAAGGTTCCAGGCTTCCATCAAAAAATCTCTTCCAGCAGGCCAGTGCGACTCAGTGGTTGGCTCTATCCCCAGAGGGGATGTGCAGGAAGCCGCCAATCAATGATTTCTCTCATCTATGTTTTTATCTCTCTCCCTCTTTCTTCCTCCCTCTAAAAATAAAAATAAATAGAAATAAAATTTTTTTAAAAAAATCTCTTCCAAGAATCCTGTGGTATTCACTACATTTCCACCTGTGGCTGATGTTCCAAAGTGATTTTGCTTGAAATTTCAAGATGTGTCATGTGCACAAGTAGACAACGGCTTATATTCACTTCCCTAAAGAGTTAATTGAACTTAATTGGCCTAGCCTCAGGAATTCTCTTTTCCGCCCCAGCACACTGTTACTAGAGATTTCCTAACCTCACTGCCTTTCCGGCCTCCAGGCTCACTGACAGCAATGAGCCCTGCCACCACTGGGGCTCCTGGCAGCACAGACGCTTCCTGCTCCCCACCTCCCGAAAAACCCCCTCCGGGGTAGCCTCTGGTGCAGGGTTTTAACTTCGGTGGCACATTAGAAACACCAAACACCGCAGCAACTGAACTCTGTACAATGCCTTACTTCGCCCACTCCGAGATTCAGAATCGACTTGGGAGAAGGCCTGGCGTGTGTGTGTGTGTGTGTGTGTGTGTGTGTGTGTGTGTGTATTTTTTTTTAATATATATTTTATTTTTTTACAGAGAGAAAGGGAGAGGGAGAGTTAGAAACATTGATGAGAGAGAAACACCAACCAGCTGCCTCCTGCACACCCCCATTGGGTATGTGCCACAACCAAGGTACATGCCCTTGACCAGAATCGAACCTGGGACCCTTAAGTCCGCAGGGAGATGCCCTATCCACTGAGCCAAACTGGTTAGAGCCATATATTTTTGGTTTTGTTTTGTCATTAATCCTCATCCGAGGTTATTTTTTCCAATAATTTTTAGAGAGAGTGGAAGGGACAGAGAGAGAAACATTGATGTGAGAGAGAAACATGAAACATCTGACTTGTTGCCTCCTGAACACACTCTGATAGGGCTGGGAATCGAACCTGCAGCCCAGGTACTTCCCCTTGACTAGGAATTGAACCCAAGACCCTTTGGTGTGCAGGCTGTCATTCTAACTATCCAGCAACACCAGCCAGGGGCATAAGTTTTTTTCTAGCCTTCCCAAATACACACACACACACACACACACACACACACACACATTTTTGGGGGGGTATAGCAAAAGGTGGAAATTTATTGAGAAACAAGCACAGACTCCCATGTGGAAAGGGGAAGAGTCCCATTGATCCCTTTTCTCTATGGTTAATTAAGGCTGCAGATCTTTGTGCCTTGATATCCCCTCTAATTGCTCACTATCTCCCTAGATTGGTTACTATGGCAACTTGAGAGCTCAAACCTCACATGAAGTACGTGAGGTTCCCTCCTTTTTCTCCCCATTGTTTCCCGATTCCCTCTAAAAATATATTTTTATTGATTTCAGAGAGGAAGGGAGAAGAGACACAGAAACATCTATGATGAGAATCAACTGACTGCCTCCTACATGCCCCACACTGGGGATCTAGCCTGCAACACAGCACGTGCCCTTGACCGGAATGGAACTGTGACTTCCTGGTTCATAGGTCAATGCTCAACCACTGGTCCATACTGGCCCGGCCTGAATGATTTTAATACCACTAGGTTAAAGAACCAGAACTTGAATGGCTTGAAGCTAAGAGATTTATTCCCTATATTGCTCTTTGTATATTCTATTATCATAGGCTATATTATACTTTACCTATCTGTGACTGAAACAGGCCTTTGAGAATTGGCAGTTACTAAAAGAACTCAAGACTCCTTTCCTCTACAAGCTTTTGTGAAGGGCTTCCTGTCATTTCTAAGATGTTTGGTTTCCCCAGAGGGTAATTTATTGAATGTGGAGTTTTAATTTTGTTTGACTTCAGAGCAGGTATTCCGGGCTGTGTCTGGCAGGAAGCAGGCGGTGTTCAGGACTAACTCTGCCAGGCAGGGAGAACCCCCTCCCCCCCCCCCGGGAGAGGGGGGGACTTGGTGGGAGGAAAGCCCATTTCCCTTCTCCCCAGCTCTAACAGCTTTTCTCTCTCCTTTGGGCATTAAACTTGCTATTACTTTAAATTGCTATTCCTTTGAGATTGTCCATAAGAAGGACAAAGGGGAACCGATTGTAAAAACAGGGACAAAAACACTGCTCAGAACCAGAGTCGAACAGCCCAGTGCCAAGTGCCCCGGCACCCAAACATCACTTGCGCCCATTTTGTCCTGGATGTGACTGCAGCGACACCTCACATGCTCCCCTACAAAAGAGCTTTAGGATGCCTGACCTGTAGAGGGCGGTGGGGGCAGGTTACTGGGGAGACAAAGAACCTGGGATAGTGCCCACCCCATCCTCTGTGGCCCCGCCCCGAACTCTCCAGCACATTTCTGCTCAGAACGCCCTTAGAACTGCGGAGTGAGGCCACCTGGATAAGACAAAAGGAGGCAGCCGGAACTGAGAGGATAAATAATTGCATATGATCTCCAGCTGGGTTTACAGAACCAGAGTGTAAACCTGCACCTCATTTTTGCAGGTTTGCCCTCCCTCAAATGTGAATGTATTTACTGTGTAACAGGAAGATTGGGAGACTCACAGGGCAGAAGTGGGCACTGAAAAGCTCTGCGAGTGCAAGTGAGGACCCATAGCCCCTGCTCTCGGCCTTTAACCCGCACCAGCCTCTCTACCCAAACCCCTTCAGCTGCTCCAGCCCCTACTTTCCCTATAACAAGGCCCACCCCAATCAAATGGCCACCTAGGATTTGTTTTCTGATACCGATGTCATTTACCACCTGGAATTAAGTCCCCACCAAATAGCCAGAGCCATGGCTTTTAACGTGTGCACCTTTCTTCAGAAGCTCTCCCTCTGACCGGCTATGGAATGCAGATATTTCAGAAGAGTCCATTAACTTCCCAAATAAAAACAGGCACAATTACTAACATTTTATTTTTCATCCTTAACTTACAAATTATAAAAAAGAAAAACATGACTTTTGACCTGTTTACAAAGTCCCCACGTCCAAAAAAAAAATAAGACAGAGGGTGGCAGTGTTGATTCATTTAAGAAAAGACACCCTAGAGAACCCAATTACATTACATGCCAAGAATTCTAGAGGACACATTGGTTATATCAAGAACAAACAAGCAAGTTAAACATGTTCACCTGGCTTTAGATTGAACTAAAAGTTAAAAAAACAAAAATACACACATAGGGCAACAGCAAGGTCCTTAGGTCCTTAGAGAAAAATAAGAAAAAAATAAGGTAGGGCCCCCTAATCCACCTCCTCAATGGTGGGGCCGGAGCCCGAAGCCCCTTTGGGGGCCTGAGCCCCAAAGCCAGCAGCCCCGGGGCCCCCCGCGCCCTGGTACAGCCCGCTGATGATGGGGTTACACACCTGCTCCAGCTCCTTCCTCTTGTGCTCGAACTCCTCCTTCTCCGCCAGCGTGTTGGCGTCCAGCCAGGAGATGACCTCCTGGCACTTGTCCAGCACCTTCTTCTTGTCCGCCTCGCTGATCTTGCCCTTGAGGCCCTCGTCCTCCACGGCGCTCTTCATGTTGAAGGCGTAGGACTCCAGGGCGTTCTTGGCGGCCACCCTCTCGCGCTGCACCTCGTCCTCGGCCTTGTACCTCTCGGCCTCCTGCACCATGCGCTCGATGTCCTCCTTGCTCAGGCGGCCCTTGTCGTTGGTGATGGTGATCTTGTTGGCCTTGCCGGTGCTCTTGTCCATGGCCGTGACGTTCAGGATGCCGTTGGCGTCGATGTCAAAGGTCACCTCGATCTGGGGCACGCCCCTGGGGGCCGGTGGGATGCCGCTGAGCTCGAAGCGCCCCAGCAGGTTGTTGTCCCTCGTCATGGCCCTCTCGCCCTCGAACACCTGGATCAGCACGCCCGGCTGGTTGTCCGAGTAGGTGGTGAAGATCTGCGTCTGCTTGGTGGGGATGGTGGAGTTGCGCTTGATGAGGGCGGTCATCACGCCCCCGGCCGTCTCCAGCCCCAGCGACAGGGGCGCCACGTCCAGCAGCAGCAGGTCCTGCACGTTCTCGGACTTGTCCCCCATCAGGATGGCCGCCTGCACCGCCGCCCCGTAGGCCACCGCCTCGTCGGGGTTGATGCTCTTGTTGAGGTCGCGGCCGTTGAAGAAGTCCTGCAGCAGCTTCTGCACCTTGGGGATGCGGGTGGAGCCGCCCACCAGCACCAGGTCGTGGATCTGGGCCTTGTCCAGCTTGGCGTCGCGCAGCGCCTTCTCCACGGGCTCCAGCGTGCCCCGGAACAGGTCCGAGCACAGCTCCTCGAACCGCGCCCTGGTGATGGACGTGTAGAAGTCGATGCCCTCGAACAGCGAGTCGATCTCCAGGCTGGCCTGCGTGCTGGACGACAGGGTCCTCTTGGCCCGCTCGCAGGCGGTGCGCAGCCGCCGCACGGCCCGCTTGTTCTGGCTGATGTCCTTCTTGTGCTTCCGCTTGAACTCCTCCACGAAGTGGTTCACCAGCCTGTTGTCAAAGTCCTCGCCGCCCAGGTGGGTGTCGCCGGCCGTGGCCTTCACCTCGAAGATGCCGTCGTCGATCGTCAGGATGGACACGTCGAACGTGCCCCCGCCCAGGTCGAAGATGAGCACGTTGCGCTCCCCCTTGCCCGTGCGGTCCAGGCCGTAGGCGATGGCGGCCGCCGTGGGCTCGTTGATGATCCGCAGCACGTTCAGCCCCGCGATCACCCCCGCATCCTTGGTGGCCTGGCGCTGCGAGTCGTTGAAGTAGGCCGGCACGGTGATCACCGCGTTGGTCACCGCGTAGCCCAGGTACGCCTCGGCGATCTCCTTCATCTTGGTCAGCACCATGGACGAGATCTCCTCGGGGAAGAAGGCCTTGGTCTCGCCCTTGTAGCTCACCTGCACCTTGGGCTTGTCGCCGTCGCTGATCACCTGGAACGGCCAGTGCTTCATGTCCGACTGCACCACCGCGTCGCCGAACTTGCGGCCGATCAGCCGCTTGGCGTCGAACACGGTGTTCTGCGGGTTCAGCGCCACCTGGTTCTTGGCCGCGTCCCCGATGAGCCGCTCGGTGTCGGTGAAGGCCACGTAGCTGGGCGTGGTGCGGTTGCCCTGGTCGTTGGCGATGATCTCCACCTTGCCGTGCTGGAACACCCCCACGCACGAGTACGTGGTGCCCAGGTCGATGCCGATGGCCGTGGTTTTAGCCATGCCGGCGCCCTGCTCTCTCGCCGCGCTGGGCTCGGCCTTTCCTGGAAGCGGCGGTCCCGGCCGGGAACGGGAACGGGAACGGGAAGCGCGGTCTCTTCCGAAGCGGGAGGCTGCCGCGGGCTGCGGAGGCCGGTCCTCGGAGCTGCGGGTCTGCGGAGGGCGGGCGGCGACCACCGGCGGGAAGAGCGCGAGGCGGGCAGGTCGTGGCGGGCTCGCTGCTCCTCGGGGCGGGCGCTGCGCTTATAACCCCCATCGAGCCCCGCCCCCCGCCCACGCTCGCCCAATCCCCGGGCTCGGCGGGGCGGCGGGTCGGGAACGTTCCAGGGGCTTCCCGGCGCGCCCGGCCCCCACGCTCCCTCTGGCCAATCAGCGCCCTGGGCGCCGCCCTCCCAGAACTCTCCAGACGCTTCTGGGCCCGAGGGGCGGGGCGCGTCCGCAGGGGAGGCAGCGGCCTCGGAAGTGGGGGTGCTGGCCCCGCCCTCTCTGAGGGGTCCCGCCCCCGCCCCCGCCGCCCAGCTGAATCGGCCACGGGGGGGTGTCGGGCGGTGGCTCTCTAGCTGGTTGGTTTCCGAGCGGAAACTTCCGGGGTTTCTTAAGGAGGGTGGGTATGTGCGGGCCAAGGCGACTCTGATTGGCCCTGGGCGCTGACGGACGCGGCGCTGGGGCCGCTCGCGGGGTCCCGGCAGCCCAGCCCGCGGCGGCTGCGGAGGACGGCCTCGGCCCTCCGTTTCCCTGCTCATTTGTAAAACGGGAAGCAGAAAAGAGGTCATGCGATATCGTTTTGACATCAAGTTTACTCTACAAGGAATAGCTGGGGGTGGGGACATCTAAATTTCCAAAAGAAAAGCAATCAGGTAAATAGGCAGCTCTTCCTCCCATATTTTATTATTTTAAATACATTTTTTATTGTTGGGAGTATTACAGATTATCTTATTTTTCTCTCCTTACCCGCTCCTCCCAGCCCCTCACACCTTCCGGAACTGGCAGTTCTTAAACTGGAAGAGGGAACGTGCTGGGTGGGGGAGGGAAGGAGCCGGGCGGGGTGAGGTGGGGGCGGGCAGGGGGGAGCGAAAGGGTGGGGGAGAAAGGCCTGGCGGGTCCTCTGCGTCCCTGTTCTCCCCCAGTCTCTCCCTCCCCTTTGCCTGGGGCCAGCCTCCCGCCAGAGAAAGGAACAAATGTTTTGCTATAGAATTTGTCTTGAAGGCCTTTCGGGCTTCCCTCTCACTCATCCTTCGGGGCCTGGTCCCAGCCTCTCCCTCCCTCCTCTCTGCCTGCCTTCTCCTTTCTGGCTTCAGCTGCGTGTGGCCTAGGCCCAGGGTTAGCCTCAGTCCCTGCAGCCCGCAGGCCCTCCCAGGATTTTAAAATAAATGCGATGGTGAGTCTGCCAGGGAGGAGACTGCGGGATGTTCAGTTCTCTGTGGACCCAGGAACCAGGAGGTCAAGGTTCAATTCCCAGCCAGGGCACATGCCCTGGTTCCACTGGATACCCAGGACGGGGTGGAGAGGGGGGCAGCTGACCAATGATTCTCTCTCATCATTGATCTCCCTCCCTCCCCATCCTCTCTGAGAACAATAAAATATACGTGTATATTGAACAGCATCATGGCGCAGCTGGTCAGCAGGGGGCCAGTCTTAAGCTAACAGGCGGGAATCACCCAGTGAGGTGGAAGGGTTGGGGGACCCAGTTCCAGCTCCTCTAAACTTCAGGTTATTTGCGGTGCACATAATTCACCCACTTGCTTATCTTGTCCCCCATTCCAACTCAACTGCGCATTCCCCTCCCTTCTGTTTGAAAGATGGTCACTGGTCGTTTATTTTGGCTTTTTTCCTTGTTCATCCTTTTGGGCATCAGGACCCCTTGTTAGGTGCATGAAATGAAAATGTGAGGGACATTAAAGCAAATGTAAGGCCCTAGCTAGTTTGGCCCAGTGGATAGAGTGTGGGCTTGTGGACTGAAGGGTCCGGGGTTCAATTCCAGTCAAGGGCACATGCCTGGGTTACAGGCTCGATCCCCATTGGGAGGCATGCAGGAGGCGGCCAGTCAATGATTGTCTCTCATCATTGATGTTTCTATCTCTCCCTTCCTCTCTGAAACGAATAAAATATGTTTTAAAAAGTAAAGCAAAAGTAAGGGGCTTACAACCCACTGAAAGGACTTGTTGCTACAGCCACGTGTCTTTTTTTGGCTAAATCCTTACCCGAGGATGTGTTTTTATTGATTTTTAGAGAGAGGAAGGGAAAGAGAGAAACATCAGTGGATTGCCTCCTGGCGCCTGGGGATCAAACCTGAAACCCACTTATGTGTCCGGATCAGCAGTACAGGAGGGTGCTCCACCAGCAGAGCCGCCGGACAGGCCCACCCACGTGTATTTTTTAAATTGAATTTGTGCGGAGGATATTGGTTAATACCAATAAGTAGTTTCAAGTGTGTAATCTATAATAGTCACCTGTGTATTGTGTGCTCACCCAAAGTCCTCCCAGACCCTCTTCTGCCTGCCCACCCTGTATCCACAGCACAGAAAACCAGCGTGCAAGCGGGAGGGGCCTTTTACCGAAGGGAAGGAGTCTTGCTTTTGAACATCTTGTTCAATTGGCATTACACTCACACACACACACACACACACACACACACACACACCATCAAAACACCAAGCCAAGGACATCCAGCTGGTTTTTTCTCTTTTAATTTGTCTTTATTGTTGAAAGTATTATGAATACCCCCCTTCTCCCCACATTGACTTCCTCAAGCGTCACCCCCGTCCTCTCCCCCGCAAGCCTACTGCACTATTTTTGTTGTTGTTAATCCTCACCAGAGGAGTTTTTCCCTTGCTTTTCAGCGATTAGAGGGGGGTCAGGGGGAAAGAGAGAGAAATGTCAACTGGTTAAATCTAATACATGCCCTTGGCCAGGAATAAGCCAAAGACCCGTGGGTGCTGGTGCTGGTGCTGGTGCTAGGCCAACACTCTAACCACTGAGTCACACTGGCCAGGCTAGTTATGATTTACTCAAACTGATCTAAAGTAATGTTGCAAAAGGTTGTTGGAAAGATGCTGTGTGTGTGTGTGTGTGTGTGTGTGTGTGTGTGTGTGGCCCTGGCCGGTGTGGGTTACTAGTTGGAGTGTCAGCACAAGCACCAAAGGGCCTCAGGTTTGATTCCTGGTCAAGGGCACCTATCTGGGTTGCCAGTGGAGCCCCGTATGCCTGGCTGGTGAGGGCACGTGGGGAGGCAACCCATGGCTGATGTTTCTCCGCTCAACACACTCCTTCCCTCCTTCCCTTTCACTCTTTGAGGAATAAAAAAAAAAAAAAAAAAAAAAAAAAATCAATGGAAAAAATATCTTTGGGTGAGGATTATCAACAAAAATAGAAAAGACGCTGTGTGTCTTTGTAAGTAGTAACCTTTTTTACTCCAGTTGTAGCTCCCTAATGAATCAAATCTAAGAAATTTTCTATTTCTTTATATTATCTGGGAATTCTTCAAACTTCCATCTTTTTTGTTTTATATTTTATTGATTTTTTTAATACAGAGGGATAGATAATTAGAAACATCAATGAGGGAGAAACACCCATCAGCTGCCTCTTGCGCGCCTCCTACTGGGGATGTGCCCGCAACCAAGGTGCATTCCCTTGACCGGAATCGAACCTGGGACCTTTAAGTCCACAGACCAACACTCTACCCACTGAGCCAAACCGGTTTTGGCCAAACTTCCATCTTAACTGCCCAATGTATGAGCACTTATCCAGACTCCTTAAGCCACCCCACCCCCTCCGCCCTTTAGCTTCCTCACCATCAGCTGCTACCAGCTGCAGCCTAATTCTCTCCTTCCTTCTCTACAAATCTGCAATTTGGAATACTTTTTTTTTTTTTTAAGTTTGTGTTGTTATTAATCCTCACTGTAGTTTATTTTCCCATTAGCTCCTTTTTTAGAGAGAGTGGAAGGGAGGGGGAGAGACAGAGAAACATCCATGTGAAAGAGACACATCAGTTGGTTGCCTCCCACATGGCCCTGGTTGGGAATTGAGATTCCAACTGGAATCGAACCTAGCACCCTTCAGTCTGAGAGCCAAAGTTCTATCGCTGAGCCAAGCGAGGGCTGGGATGCTTCCTTATTGGTTGGAAGCAAAGGGCGGCACTGTCTACTGCCTGGCAGGAACACTTGGTGATGGGGGCTCAACTCGCCCTCCTGGTGGAATAGCAGGAAAAATCCACTAGAAATGCTGTTTTCCATGAATCACAGTCATCTGCACTATAGCTTAACTACTTTTTTTATAGAGAGGAAGAGAGAGGGATAGAGAGAAACATCGATGAGAGAGAATCATCTATCAGCTGCCTCTTGCACACCCCCCACTGGGGATGTGCCCGCAACCAAGGTACATGCCCTTGACCGGAATCGAACCCGGGACCTTTCAGTCCGCAGTCCGACGCTCTATCCTCTGAGCCAAACCGGTCCCGGCAACTTTTTGAAAATATCTCTGTGGATTGATCTGGAAACCTAAACATCTAGATATATTTGTTTTCTATTTCCTGGGAAGAAGGGGGTCTCTTTAATTTTTGTCTTTCATATACACTGATGCTTCCCATGGCAAGAACCTAGTCATAGCCCAGCCAGTGTGGCTCAGTGGTTGAACATCAACCTATGAGCCAGGAGGTCACAGTTCCATTCCTGGTCAGGGCACATGCCCCGGTTGTGAGCTCCATCCCCAGTCAGGGGTGTGGAGGAGGCAGCCAATCAGTGATTCTCATCATTGATGTTTCTATCTCTCTCCCTCTCCCTCCCTTTCTGAAATCAATAAAAATAAATATATTTTTTAAAAAGAAAATTACTGACATTTCAAAAGTATGTTATCTTAAATGTGTGAAAGAAAAGAGCCACATGCTAACTTGACAAGCTCAGGGAAGGCCTGTGTGGCAGTCTTGCAAACTCAGAGACCTAAAGTAACTTCAAAAGACGGTTTGAAAATTAAATATCTAACTACAAACAGGTTACAGTGGGTAGTCCTGTCCTAGACCCATATTTCACCTGACAAAGATCAACTTAGATCTCCTTTCCTGAGCCCATTTGCCTTCCTGCCTCTAAGATAACATATCTGTGAGATGTCTGGGTAACTTGTAACTTCCTTTTCACCCCGGACCCCTCAGGGCACAACAAATGGCCTGGAGACATTCCCTCGTTGTTATTGTTATCAAGTTAATTGTCATCTGTTAATTAGTTAGAGTATCCTGTATCCATCTCTGTAAAAGAAGCTCATGTCCATCATTTCACCTTTTACCCTATCCCAGAGGTCCCCCCCTTTTCTCTGTCCCACCTCCCTAATCTATCACCAATGAATTTCATGTAACTCACCTACGTCCCTTTCCTTTGATTTCAGTGTATAAATACAGAAATGTAACCCGCCATTCTTCAGAGCATTATCTCAATCCTTTGAGGTTCTGCTTTCCGGCATATGTTGACAGTTTGGCTCAAATAAACTCACAAAAATTCTTCACAGGTTTCAATGTTTTTTTCTGTTAACACTTGGCAATATCAGCAGGATTCCAAAGAAGCTCACCAGGACCGCCCTGCGGACTAGCCTCGGTGCTAGGATCCAGCAGGGGCCCATTGAGCCCCACCAGCTCCCGCCGTGTCAGGTGAATTTGGGTGAGTTGTCTCTTGGATCCAGGACCTTCCCATGTTTTAGTAGAGGGTCTGACTTTATTTGAGCTGTGTTTTAAAATCCTGGAGGTGGAACAAAGACTAAGGGTTAATAGAACCCAGGTTAAGGCAAGACTGGAGGAAAAACAGGTGGCTGGTTTTGATTTTGGTTTTTCAATTGGAATTGCTTTCTGAGAGTCTGAGCAAAAAACCTTTGCTGAACTCGTTCAGCTCCGAAGATAAAGGGCACATCCTCCCTCCTGCCCGATTCTCGGGTGTTCTTAGGCGACTGAGAACCTTGTGGAGGTGTCAGAGGTCATCCCTCACGACTGAAGGAGCCCCATAGGGAAATTCAACTCAACTGTAATTAACTGACTGGCTTGTCCGGGGGGAGCGCCCATAAGGCCTGGTAAGCCAGCGCCCCGAGCCCTTCTGGCTGTTTTAGACAGCCAGGAGGGAAACCGAGGCACGTAAGAGGGTTGAATTGCAACATGAGGGTGACAGCCTCGTGGAGCTCATCCCATAAGCAGTACAGTTTGCAATCCACCACATGACACCCCTAGAAAGATTTGCTCAGACTCTGCAGATATTCAATAATAATAATAATAAATTTTAGCTGAAACCAGTTTGGCTCAGTGGTAGAGCGTCGGTCTGCGGACTGAAAGGTCCCAGGTTTGATTCCGGTCAGGGGCATGTATATTGGTTGCGGGCACATCCCTGGTGTACAGGAGGCAGCTGGTCGATGTTTCTCTCTCATCAACATTTCTAGCTCTCTCTCTCCCTTCCTCTCTGTAAAAAATCAATAAAATATATATTTTAAAAAATAATAATTTTAAAGATGTGAAATTGCACCTCTGAGGTTGCTAAACCCCAAGAATCCCAGCCCCCTGTTAACACTCCAGCACAGTACATGTATAATTCATATGGAATTTCAACTTGCAAGTATTTACAAAAACGGGAAAATTTAACTAAAAATGATACCAACTTCAAATGGCCAAAGTGGGGAACTTTTGACACCCTCACACTGATTTTTCTGCGTGCTCAATTAGCTGACTCTAAAATTAAATGAATGGGAAGCTTATCTTGATTGGAAATTAGAGGCTTCTAGGGGAGGATTGGATAAAATATCTTCCCTACAAGACGTCAATAAGAAAATTTTGGAGACCATCTCTGAACTGAAGAAGGCCACTGAAGCAAGTAAGTGCCGAGACCCCACTCCTCCCTCTCTCTCACTGCTCCTCCCCTATACCCTTTGCTGTCTGAGCTTCCTTGCACAGACTTGCCCTCCATCTTTCTTCTCCTCCTTCTACTTCTCCTCAACCACCATTCCCTGCTGATCTAGGGAAAATTGAGAATACAGACTCAGAGAAAGATGATTCAAGAATTCTAACAGCTTATTTCCGGGAAAAGCCTGTTTCAGGTAAAGGGGACTAGAACAGAAATAAGAAACCTTGCTAAAGATTTTCCTGACCCTCTGCAGGACCCTGATGGGTTTGCAAAAGAATTCAATTTAACTGTTAGAACATATGATCCTGGCTATTCTGACCTGTTGCAATTACCATGTTTCCTCGAAAATAAGACATCCTCCGAAAATAAGACCTACTTACAGGTTTCCTTCTGAGTGAAACATAAGGCATCCCCCCGAAAATAAGATCCCCCCTAGGCTAAACATAAGAGATTTGCTTCACTGATTCTGAAAGAAATGGAGTCACAAGAAATTCACCAGGAAATTCAGGAATTAGATTGTTATGATGATGTTCCAGAAGATGATGACATGATTGTCATTGAATAAATGAGTAAATTCTTGATACTGTAGGATTCACAGTTTGTGTGGTTTGTGTTGACAACTACCGTACTACCATACCGTATACAGGTAATGAATTTCCTTTATTTTCATTTAACAATAAATGTGTACCAGATTCTTCTTCATGGAAAAATAAGACATCCCCTGAAAATAAGATCTAGCGTATCTTTGGGAGCAAAATTAATATAAGACACTGTCTTATTTTCGGGGAAACAGGGTAATATACCTACTGGTTTTGAGAGTAAGGCAACAGAATGGCTGAATAAGGTTCGCTGGAATACTCCTGTAGATGATTTTTTATTTTTTTTATTTTTTTTTAAATATATTTTATTGATTTTTTACAGAGAGGAAGGGAGAGAGATAGAGAGCTAGAAACGTCGATGAGAGAGAAACATCGACCAGCTGCCTCCTGCAAACCCCCTTCTGGGGATGTGCCCGCAACCAATGTACATGCCCTCGACCGGAATCGAACCCGGGACCCTTCAGTCCGCAGACCGACGCTCTACCACTGAGCCAAACCGGCTTCGGCCTGTAGATGATTTTTTAAAACAGAAAGAGACAGACAGTGAAAAATGCAGGGAATTGGCCTATCGGCTTTATCAAGCCATACCTGAAATTTTTCCTCAGAGAATGGACTGGACCAAGACCCAGCAATGTAAAAGAAAGCCTGATGAACCAGTGCTTGATTTCTTTGAACATTTTGAAAAGACTTTCAAACAATATTCAGGTCTATCGCCAGACAGTTTCAAGGATCATCAAAATGACCCCTTACTAAATTCGGCATTTTTGGAAGGACTAGATGAAGAACTTGTAGCTCTGATCAAACAACATAAATTGAACTGGCAGACTACCCATGCTGATGAACTGGCTCTTCTGGCTGATCAGCTATCTAAAACTATCCAAAAGAGAGAAAAAGATAAAGTTACTCAAATTATGAACTTACAGCTTCAACAATTAAGCAACCAAGCCAGTTCTCCAAAATCTCTAAGAAAAGGAGAGAAAGGAGTCTGTTTTTACTGCAAAAAGCCAGGCCACCATAAGAAAGAGTAGAAAACTGAAATGGGATTTGAAAAGAGAAAACAGACAGAAGCAAGCAGAGGGCTGCTCCGAGGACTATGAGAGGGTACTTCCCCTTCTCCTTACTAATACTTTAGGAGAAATTGAAATTATCATAAAAGGAGAAGTTACTAAAGCCCTTGTGGATACTGGGGCCACTTTATCCGTTCTTAACCCTACCCATCTAAGTTTCCCTCTCCCTCGGAGCAAAGCTTCTGTACAAATGGTAGGGTGTCTAACCAACCAATGACTGTTTTTTGTTTGTTTGTTTGTTTGTTTGTTTTTTTCAGTGTATGAAACCTCTTTTATTTACTGAAAGAAGCCTAGAACTTTACATGTGTGTCACACAAGTCTTGAAAGGGAGAAACAGCGGAGACCGCTTTGGCTCAGTGGGTAGAGCGTCGGCTTGGGGACTGATGGGTCCTGGGTTCGATTCTGGTCAAGGGCATGTAATGACTGTTTTTAAGTCGGAACCCATCCCCTTTCAACTAGGGGATGTTACGGGGCAACATATATTCTTACTGTCAAATCAGCCCCAATTCACCTGATAGGGAGATTTTCTTGAAACCCATGATGCTCATATATCTTTTTCCCAAAAAAGATATATGAAATGTATTTAGAACTACATGAATGAGATACTGAACCAATTGGGAAAATAATGGTTTTAAAAGAACTTTCACCAGAGGAAAATAATCTTAAAACTGAACGTTTGTTGCAAAAATTTCCAATGCAACTTTGGGCTCTTTCCAGTACAGATATTGGCAAGATTGAGTCAGCAACTCCTATTAAAATAACTATTGATAGTGCTTTGCCTTTACCTAATATTCGCCAATATCCTCTAAGACCTGATGCACTAGCTGGAATTAAGCCCATTATACAATGTTACTTAAAAAGAGGACTTATAATTCCATGTACAAGTCCCTGTAATTCTCCTATCTTTCCAGTAAAGAAACCAAATGGGAAAGGGTGGAGATTTGTGCAGGATCTCAGAGCTATAAATAGGATAGTTATTCCCCGACATCCTGTGGTTCCAAACCCACATACTTTATTATCAACTATTCCTGAGGACTGCCAATATTTTTCAGTAATAGATTTATGTAGTGCTTTTTTCAGCATTCCTGTAGAAAAGGACAGTCAATATCTCTCTGCTTTCACTTGGGAAGATCGACAATTTACTTGGACTGTAATGGCCCAAGGCTATACAGAAAGTCCCATCTATTTCTTCCAGATATCAAAAGCTGATCTAAGTGATGTTAAATTTCCTAGAGATTCCATTCTAATTCAGTATGTGGATGATTTACTTGTATGCTCTAGGACATTACTAGACTCTCAAAAGGACACAATTTACTTACTACAACAGCTAGCTGTAAAGGGACATAAGGTCTCAGAGGATAAGCTTCAATTTTGCTTACTCAAGAAAAATACCTTGGCCACCGCGTATCAAAGCATGGCCTATTGCTTAACCCGGAAAGACTTAGAGGAATCCGATCTTTCCCTCTTCCAAAAACAAAAAAGCAGCTTAGAGGATTCCTGGGCTTGCCCGGATATTGTAGAAATTGGGTTCCAAGCTTTTCATTGGTAGCCCAGCCTCTCTATGCCCTGTTAAAATCAGATACACCTATCCAATTCAGTGGAACCCTGAAGGGAAACAAGCTGTAGAGGCTCTGAAGGAGGTACTGTCCTGAGCTCCTACTCTGGGGCATCCAAACTATAAACTTCCCTTCTTCCTTTTCACACATGAAAGTAAGGGCAATGCTTTAGGAGTTCTAACTCAGACCACCATAGAACTATAGTGTACTATAGTCAGCAACTAGACTCAGTGGCCAAAGGGCTCCCTCCCTGCATGAGGGCCATCTCAGCTACAGCCTTGTTATGTAAACAGACAGAAGAGATAGTCCTGGGCTCCCCTTTAACTATATATGTTCCTCATTCTGTTGAATCCTTGCTGAATTTTCATCACACTCAACACTTCTCTGTCAGTCGACTGGCTTCTTATGAAGTACTCCTGCTCTCTGCACCTAATATTACTTTAACTAGGTGTAATCGCCTTAACCCTGCCACATTGTTACCCTCTTTACAGGATGGAGACACCCACACTGTGTTTTACTTACTGACCACCTTCTTACTCCTAGGAATGATTTACAGGAAACTCCTATTGATAATGCTGACTTAATTTGGCTCACAGATGAATCCTATCTAAAAATGAGGGTCTTATTATTCTTATGCATTAAAAATGACCAAGTAGACCCTTTTAAATTATATTTACTACCTTAAGCTTGCAAGGATATAGATTTATGTTGTGGACTGTGCATATATTTACCTCTTTGTTCCCTCAAACATTGGTGTATTTGAAAGAACTTTGGCACTAAAATTCATAAGAATGAAAAAGGGTGATCCAGCCAAATAAGCAAGTCCTCGTGGCGATGCAGAGGACACGGTGATCAAAGGATTTCTTTCTTTTTGGAGCTTTCTATGTTCGCGTTGCAGATACTTGCACATTGTGGCATTTTAAAGACTCACTGCGTTTCTTAGGCCCTCCCCACGGAAGTGGGGGTAGTAAGCAGAGTGTAACTACAGATTGTGAATATATTTATTTTCAAGTTGCATTCTTTGTCTTTTTAAGCAATCACATTTCCAGAGAACTCAAGCTTCCGTAGTGGAAATCCTTCCCTAAACTATCTCAACAGTCTCCTTGCCCTCCATTGAAGCTGTTTGTCTCAAGACGCCTTCGTGTGGGGTTGGATTTTTATCTAACTCTTCTCTTTCTAATCTTGTTAGATAAATTAGCTCATATGGTAAAAAAAAAAAAAAAAAAAAAAAAAAAAAAAAAAAAAAAAAAGGATGAACAAGGACATTTCTAAGCTGGATATGCCGTAGTTTCCACGGTGGATATAATTGAAAGTTCTTATCTGCCTGGAATCAGTTCTGCCCAGCAAGCTGAACTCATTGCTTTGACTCGGTCTTGCCAATTGGCCAAAGGTCAGGTAGCCAATCTCTACACTGATAGTCGCTATGCATTTGGTGTAGCTCATGACTTTGGAATGTTATGGAAGCAGCGAGGCTTCTTAACTTCCTCTGGGCAGCCCATAAAAAATGGAAACCTAAAAAAAAAAAATGGAAACCTGGTTGCAGAACTTTTCTTTTATTATTATTTTTAAATATATATATTTTATTGATTTTTTACAGAGAGGAAGAGAGAGGTACAGTTAGAAACATCGATGAGAGAGAATCATCGATCAGCTGCCTCTTACACACCCCCTACTGGGGATGTGCCTGCAACCAAGTTATGCCCTTGACCGGAATCAAACCTGGGACCTTTTGGTCCGCAGGCCAACACTCTATGCACTGAGTCAAACCAGTTTCAGCAAAACATTTAGATGCCTTACAGCAACCAAAACAATTGGCAATTATAAAAATCCCAGGACAGAGAGAATCCAAGATGGCTGCACAGGTAAACACCTAGCCGCAGCCACACACAACAATTTCAATAAAATACAACTAAGCCAGAACCGGTTTGGCTCAGTGGATAGAGCGTCAGCCTGTGGACTGAAAGGTCCCAGGTTCGATTCCGGTCAAGGGCATATACCTTGGTTGCGGGCACATCCCCAGTAGGGGGTGTGTAAGAGGCAGCTGATCGATGATTCTCTCTCATCAATGTTTCTAACTGTACCTCTCTCTTCCTCTCTGTAAAAAATCAATAAAATATATTTTAAAATAATAATAATAAATAAATAAATAAATAATAAAATAATAAAATGGACATTACCCAGAACTACAGGAAAGTTGACTGACTGGAAATTCTACAATGAGAAGCAAGGAGAAAACCAGAAGGAAGAGCGGAGGAGCTGGAGAAGCCTAAGGTACAGAGACACACAGAGAGTACAGAGCCGGAGAGGAGGGGCTGCTGAGTGCCTGGCTGGCGTTCCCTAGCGGGAAGGAGATAAAACTCCGACTGTGCTGAACCCCAGACCCGACAGCGCTGAACCCCAGTTCTAGGCCAGACTGTGGGGACCAAGGCTCATAGAGAGGGAGCATGGGCTGTGAGGCGGAATACCAGGGGAGCGGTGAAAGGCAGAGCCCCCGGAGCCGCTCACATTGCGCGCAGAGGACGGACTGTTGAGTCTGCTGCTAGATTGCCCTGGCGGGAAGGAGACAAAGGCTCCGGACTGTGCTGGGCCCCAGTTCCGACTGCTCTGAACCCCAGTTCTAGGCCAGACCCCGGGGACCCAGGTTCACACAGAGGGAGCTGAGCTGTAAGGTGGAACCCCAGGGGAGCGGCGAAAGGAGGTCCTGGAGGCGCGCACATTGCTCACAGAGAAAGGACTGTTGGCTGTGCCACGGGATTGCCCTGTGGGAAGGAGACAAAAGCTCCAGACTGCTCTCAACGCCACCTCCAACTCCACTTCCAACTGAACTGAACCCCAGTTCCGGGCTCATTGGGGGAGAGCCTAGACTGTTTGGTAGCAGGCGAAAATTGAGGGCACCTTTCTCTCAGAGGTGCTTGCAGTGAGTACTGAAGGACCCTGGGGAATACTGAGACTCAAGAGCCGCATAGGGCAGGGCTGACGGAAGCCAGGCCATAGGCTCCACCCTGATACTCCGCCCCATCAGGGAAGCTGCAAAAATGCTGAGACAAGGAAATAGATCACAAACGAAAGAAATGGAGGACAAAAAGTGACTGGATATAGGGTTCAAATCTACGCTTATAAGGTTTTTCAAGAATTTCCTAGAAAAGGTCGATAAGACCTATGAGGATATGAAAAGGGATCAACTAGAATTAATTAAGAATCAACAAGAAATAATAAGAGATCAACAAGAAATAAATAATACATTGTCTGAAATAAAAAATATTATACAGAAGTCCTAAAAACAGAATGGAAGATCACAAGAATCAAGTCAAAGATTTGGAGCATAAAGAGCCAGAAGACACTCCTCCGCAGAAGCAAGAAGGCAAGAGAATCCAGAAAATTGAAGATAATGTAAGAAATCTCTGGCACAACTTCAAATGAACCAACATCAGAATTATGGGGGTCCCAGAAGATGAGAGAGAGCAAGATATCGAAAACATACTGAAAGAAATAGTGACAGAAAACTTCCCCCACCTGGTGAAAGAATTTGACTTACAAGTCCAGGAAGCGCACAGAACTCCAAACAAAAGGAATCCAAAAAGGACCACACCAAGACAAATCATAATTAAAATTCCAAGAGCAAAAGACAAAGAGAGAATATTAAAAGCAGCAAGAACAAAGCAGGTAGTTACCTATAAAGGAGCACCTATATGATTGTCAGCTGATTTCTCAACAGAAACCATACAGGCCAGATGGGAATGGCAAGAAATATTCAAGGTGATGAATAGTAAGAACCTACAGCCAAAAATAATCTATCCAGCAAAGCTATCACTCAGAATCGAAGGTCAGATAAAGAGCTTCACTAATAAAAAAAAAAAGCTAAAGGAGTTCATCACCACCAAACCAGAATTATATGAATTGCTGAAGGGGGTTCTTTTGGAAGAGAAAGTAAATAAAGATAAAAATTATGAACAACAAATACGTAACTATCAACAAGTGAATCTAAAAACCAAGGAAATTAAAAAAAAAATTTGATGAACAATATTAACTGTTGAATATAATAGAATCAGAGGTATGGAAGGGGAGTGAACTGACGATTTTGGGGGAAAAGGGGAGAGGGGGATGTGGGAAGAGACTGAACATAAACTGTGCACCTATGGATGAGGACAATGGGGGGTGGGGAAAGGGCAGAGGGTGGGGTGGGAACCTGGTGGAGGAGAGCAATGGGAGGGGGGGGGAAGAGGAACATTTGTAATAATATGAACAATAAAGATTTATTTAAAAATAAATAAATAGAAAGTCGACTGACTGGAAATCCTACAACAAGAAGCAAGGAGAAAACCAGAAGGAAGCACGGAGGAGCTGTAAAAGCCTAAGGTACGCGGCGCACGCGAAGAGGACGGAGCTGGAGAGGAGGGAGGCCGAGTGCCTGGCGGGCGTTCCCTAGCGGAAAGGAGATAAAACTCCGACTGTGCTGGGCCCCTGACTGCTCTGAACCCCCGTTCTGGGCCAGACCCCGGGGACTCAGGCTCAGCCATAGGGAGCTGGGCTGTAAGTCGGAACCCCGGGGTAGCGGAGAAAGGAGGTCCCGGAGGCGCGCACACTGCCCCCAGAGAAGGGACGGTCGGCTGTGCCGCGGGATTGCCCTGACGGGAAGGAGACTGGGGCTCCAGACTGCTCTGAACGCCACCTCCAACTCCACTTCCAACTGAACTGAACCCCAATACCGGGCTCATTGTGGGAGAGCATAGACTGTTTGGCAGCAGGTGAAAATCGAGGGCACCTTTCTCTCAGAGGCGCCGGCAGCAAGCACTGAAGGACCCGCATAGGGCGGGGCTGACGGAAGCCAAAGCTGCAGGCTCCACCCTGAAACCCCGTCCCATCTGTAACTGCGAAATGCGACAACAAAATAGATCACAAACGAAAGAAATGGAGGACAAAAAGCATCTGGATATAGAGTTCAAATCTACGCTTATAAGGTTTTTCAAGAATTTCCTAGAAAAGATGGATAAGGCCTATGAGGATATGAAAAGAGATCAACTAGAATTAATAAGGAGTCAACAAGAAATGATAAGGGATCAACAAGAAATAAAGAATACATTGTCTGAAATAAAAAATATTCTACAGAGTCCTAAAAACAGAAGGGAAGATCGCAAGAATCAAGTCAAAGATTTGGAACATAAAGAGCCAGAAGACACTCCTCCACAGAAGCTAGAAGGCAAGAGAATCCAGAAAATTGAAGATAATGTAAGAAACCTCTGGGACAACTTCAAGCGAACCAACATCAGAATTATGGGGGTTCCAGAAGATGAAAGAGAGCAAGATATCGAAAACATACTGAAAGAAATAGTGACAGAAAACTTCCCCCACCTGGTGAAAGAATTTGACTTACAAGTCCAGGAAGCGCACAGAACTCCAAACAAAAGGAATCCAAAAAGAACCACACCGAGACACATCATTATTAAAATTCCAAGAGCAAAAGATAAAGAGAGAATATTAAAAGAAGCAAGAGCAAAGAAGGTAGTAACTCATAAAGGAGCACCTATACGATTGTCAGCTGACTTCTCAACAGAAACCATGCAGGCCAGAAGGGAATGGCAAGAAATATTCAAGGTGATGAATAGCAAGAACCAAAAATAAGCTACCCAGCAAAGCTATCACTCAGAATCGAAGGCCAGATAAAGAGCTTCACTAATAAAAAAAAGCTAAAGGAGTTCATCACCACCAAACCAGAATTATATGAATTGCTGAAGGGGGTTCTTTCAGAAGAGAAAGTAAACAAAGATAAAAATTATGAACAACAAATACGTAATTATCAACAAGTGAATCTAAAAACCAAGGAAATTAAAAAAATCTGATGAACAATATTAACTGTTGAATATAATAGAATCAGAGGTATGGAAGGGGAGTGAACTGACGATTCTTGGGGAAAAGGGGAGAGGGGGGCGTGGGAAGAGACTGAACATAAACTGTGCACCTATGGATGAGGACAATGGGGAGAGGGGAAAGGGCAGAGGGTGGGGTGGGAACCTGGTGGAGGAGAGCAATGGTGGGGGGGGGAAGGAACATTTGTAATAATATGAAAAATAAAAACTTATTAAAAAAATAAATAAATAAATAAAAATAAATAAATAAAAATAAATAAATAAAAATAAATAAATAAAATAAAATAAATAAAATAAAATTTAAAAATCCCAGGGCATTCTAAAGCCAGCACCATGGAAGTGAAAGGAAATCATTTTGCTGATGCTGCAGCTAAGCAGGCAGCATTGAACAGTCAAGTTATCCAGACTCAAGAATGTTCTTTACTTCCTATTAAATCAATAAAAGATTATCTTTTACAGTTTCAACACACACCCATGGAAGACAAAAAGAGAATATGGCAACAAAAAGGGGGAACTTTTGATCTAGACAGACAGATATGGCTTGGACCCAATCAGAAACCTATTTTACCTGTAGGGGCCCAACTACCTGTACTTCAGCATGTACATGAGCTGACACATTGGGGTCCTGAAAAGATGATATCATGGAGTAAACAATATTACTGGAAACCTTCTCCTACAGTAGCTCAAAGTGTACAGTAAATGCTCTATCTGTCCAAAATATAACCCAGGAAAACCACTCCATGGATCCCAAGGACACTTCCCGCTTCCTTTGGGCCCATTGAGATATGGCAATTGGATTTTATCCAAATGCCATCATTTCAAGGTTACAAATATATATTGGTGATGATTTGTATGTTTTCTCACTGGGTTGAGGCATTCCCTTGCAGGAGAGCAACAGCCTTAACAGTTGGTAAATTGTTACTAGAAAAAATAATTCCTAATTGGGGAATTCCCTCTGAGTTGCATAGTGACCGAGGGACTCATTTCACTGGGCAAATAATAAAATCCATCTGTAATATTTGGCCTATACTACAGCATTTCCATTGTGCCTATCACCCCCAGTCTTCTGGACTGGTGGAACGTACCAACGGTATAATCAAAACTCAACTAGCCAACATTTCAGAAGCCTTTCATCTCCCCTGGACAAAAGCTCTCCCTATAGTACTCCTCAACCTGAGATCTATTCCTTTTGGTAAACATAAGCTTTCTCCTCATGAAATAGTCACTGGTCGCCCTATGCATCTGGATGAAGGAGCATATGAACCAACTTTACTAAAAGGAGACATTTTACATTATTGTCAAGGGCTTATTAACCAACTTAAAGAAATTGATAAATTGGTAACAGATTCATTTCACAGTGCACTCCCGGGAGACGAAGATTTCAAAGATCACAGGAGATTTGGTGTATTGGAAAAGACATCAAATAAAAGCTTCTCTCCAACCTCGTTGGGAGGGACCTTACCAGGTATTACTAACTAACCCATGTGCACCTAAACTTAAAGGAGTTAGCTCATGGATTCACATTTCTCGTTTAAAAAAGGCACTTGTCTGTGAATGAATGTCTACTTCCATCTCCGTCTGCAGCGGAGATCAAGACTTTTCAAGGACAAGAAACAGCTGATAACTTTCGAGGACGAGAAGTCGCCGACCACCGAGGCAGACAGCTATCCCAAGACGACATCAACAAGGCCTGTATGCTCACAAACTGATACTGCTTGAACCTTGTTTTTATATCATCTGATTGTTATTGGTTGAATGTATATAAAATGATTTTCATATTATTATTATTATTATCCTTATGGTTCCCTAGTGGAAATAATATCTGCCTCCCCAGACCTCCTCCCTTATTAGATATGAAAAATTTAACTTGGATACCTGCTAATCTTTCCCACCTAGTACACAATGATGTTCTGATTACAGGTATGATAGTGAAATCAATGCTTTGTTAGCCACACATTGGTCTTCTCCTATCAATATAAGCTTTGGTACATTTTTTTTCTGGCTATATCTTCTATAAAGAACCCACCTTAAGCAAATACCTCCAAGAACACCTCCCTGATAATTCCACTGGTAGAATTGTATATGGATCTAACCTGGATGAATATTGTATAGCTATAGAGATGGATGATGAAAAGCTAAGAAAAACACCTAAAACACCTGGATATGATGGCCAAAGGCTTGCAGCAGCCTGTCCTATCTGTCATAGCATATTGTGTCCTCGGACTCACCAGCCATGTTCTTGTGGATGGATGTCTGTGAAGCAAGAAAGAAATCAGTGGGTCCCCATTTCAGAAATTATTGGCATTACTTGGTGGGTAGAAATGTCTGTAACCACTCCCCCATCCTTGCGTCCTGGACGCTTGTGGGAAGCCCTATAGAATAGTCAAACTCTAGCTCATTTGGGGGTCACCTCCACCCATTTAACTATGGCATGGGAAACTCAACATTTTTGGGTCCACTCAGTCTACCCTAACTGCTCCCAAGCCATAGCTACTCAATGGCAACAACATTCCTGGTGGATCCAGCAACATTGGCCCCCTAAAAGAAGCAAAACAGGAATTCTTGGAGGAGTAGGGCTGGCCTTGGTGTCCTGGGACAAGTTGAACTTGCAGCAAATGAAGAAAGTCATTCATTAGAAAAAGGTTTTTAGCCGAGACCGGTTTGGCTCAATGGATAGAGCGTCGGCTTGGGGACTGAAGGGTCCCGGGTTCGATTCCGGTCAGGGGCATGTACCTTGGTTGCGGGCATGTCCCTAGTAGGAGGTGTGCAAGAGGCAGCTGATCGATGATTCTCTCTCATTGATGTTTCTAATTCTCTCTCTCCTTTCCTCTCTGTACAAAATCAATAAAATATATTTAAAAAAAAAAAAAAAAGAAAAAAGAAAAAGAAAAAGGTTTTTATCTCAAATAGGTCATACAGAGGGAATGCTGTTTCAGGAAGAAGGAAAAGGATGGGAAGCAGCATGGAAAGACAGTAAGCCTTAGTTTCATGGATAGAATAGACTCCACAGACTATAAAAACTCATGCACAAACCCAACAATGGGAACGGGCCTGTGCCCTAACGCAACAGGGCCTATTGTCTATGCTAATGCAAATGGAATCTGAAGTGGCTGTGAAACAATGGCCAACTATAATGCCTGCAGAAGCCCAGGCCGGACACTTATGGGACTCATATGGTTCCCCAGGAATTTGGAAAATTTTATTGATAAATGAAAAATGTGTTCTAAGCCAAAACCGGTTTGGCTCAGTGGTAGAGCGTCAGTCTGTGGACTGAAAGGTCCCAGGTTCAATTCAAGGGCATGTACATTGGTTGCGGGCACATCCCCGGTAGGGGGTGTGCAAGAGGCAGCTGGTCGATGTTTCTCTCTCATCGACGTTTCTAGCTCTCTATCTCTCTCCCTTCCTCTCTGTAAAAAAATCAATAAAATATATATTTTTTTTAAAAAGAAAGAAAGAGAAATGTGTTCTATAACATTGTGTTTTTAAAAGCCCAGGTGCCAATTAAATCCTAAACTTAAAATTCCCAGTAGTTCAACTGGCTGGTGTAAGGACCATCCTCAATAATACTAGAATACTTCCAATGGGAAGTAGATGGGCCATATTTAAAAATAATAAACAATGTGAACCCATCTCACTGTCTGTTTGTGAAAATTGGAAAGGTGAGCCGAGACCAGTTTGGCTCAATGGATAGAGCGTCGGCTTGGGGACTCAAGGGACCCGGGTTCGATTCCGGTCAAGGGCATGTACCTTGGTTGCGGGCATATCCCCAGTAGGGGGTGTGCAAGAGGCAGCTGATCGATGACTCTCTCTCATTGATGTTTCTAGCTCTCTATCTCTCTCCCTTCCTCTCTGTACAAAATCAATAAAATATATTTTAAAAAAAAATTGGAAAGGTGAATGGTTATGCCCCCAATCCATATGGATACTGAATTCACCCAGTCCTGGCCTATTGTATCTACCCCCATGAATAACAACATATAGTATATAGGAAAGGGGTGTTTTTGCTGGGAAGGGTTAAAAACAATTTTTACTCTAATATCACCAAGTTTACATTAAATAATACTAGAATAAGGTGTAATACTGAAATTATAGGCAGAATGACCTTGCCTCATGTTCATAAAATCTGTGATAATATTAATACTGAAAAACCAATGTATTGGGAAATTGAATTCCTCCCCATGAAGCCATTTTATGGGAACTAACCGGCCAGAAGAAAATTAGAGCTTATAGATAATGAAATAGTAGAGAGTCTTAATTCATCTGGCCAAACATGTCATAAGGTACAAATGAAAGTGGATGAAGGAGGAAAGCTTATAATTAGCTTAATAAAAATTATGATAATACATGTAAAGGGTTTTTGGTTGGCTGGGATGCTTGTTACCCTTAGACTTTTTCTTGCCTAGTATTAGACATCTTCTGTTCCTAATCACTGTTATTGGTTTACTATTGTTACTTTTGTCCATGATATGTAAATGTTATATCAGATGCAGAAAGGCAAAACATAAGACACACAGCAAAAAGATGTGGATCATGGTGGCTCAAAAATTAGAAATGATCCAGAATACTTTTTAATAAGGACATATAGGATCTGACTGCCTCCCATTTACCTGCCTTTTTTTATTTTTTTATTTTATTGATTTTTTACAGAGAGGAAGAGAGAGGGATAGAGAATTAGAAACATCGATGAGAGAGAAACATCGATCAGCCGCCTCCTACACACCCCCCATCTGGGATGTGCCTGCAACCAAGGAACCTGCCCTTGACCGGAATCGAACCCGGGACCCCTCAGTCTGCAGACCGACGCTTTATCCACTGAGCCAAACCGGTTTCAGCTACCTGCCTTTTTAAAATATATAATTCGACCTTAAATGCCATCTAAGGTTATGGTCTTGTCCCCATCCCCAGTGGTCCACTGGTTCAGCAAGACATGCTGACACTGAGACATCCTAGGAATGAGCCTTCCTAGCGCGGTGGGACTCCATTATTTAACCAGAAGGTTGGTCATCAATGCATCCTTTGGATTGATTTATGACTAAAAGGGGAATGTGTGAAAGAAAGGGGCCACATGCTGACCTGACAAGCTAGGGGAGGCCTGTGTGGCAGTCTTGCAAACTCAGAGACCTAAAATAACCACAAAAGACGGTTTGAAAATTAAATATCTAACTACAAACAGGTTACAGTGGGTAGTGATGTCCTAGACCCATATTTCACCTGACAAAGATCAACTTTGATCTTCTTTCCTGAGCCCATTTGCCTTCCTGCCTCTAAGATAACACATCTGTGAGATGTCTGGGTAACTTGTAACTTCCTTTTCACCCCGGACCCCTCAGGGCACAACAAATGGCCTGGAGACATTCCCTCGTTGTTATTGTTATCAAGGTAATTGTCATCTGTTAATTAGTTAGAGTATCCAGTATCCATCTCTGTAAAAGAAGCTCATGTCCATCATTTCACCTTTTACCCTATCCCAGAGGTCCCCCCCTTTTCTCTGTCTCACCTCCCTAATCTATCACCAATAAATTTCATGTAACTCACCTACGTCCCTTTCCTTTGATTTCAATGTATAAATATAGAAACGTAACCCGCCATTCTCCGGAGCATTATCTCAATCCGTTGAGGTTCTGCTTCCTGGCATATGTCAACAGTTTGGTTCAAATAAACTCACAAAAATTCTTTACAGGTTTCAATGCTTGTTTGTCTTTCAGTTAACAAATGTAGAAGGACAGTGGACGGAGCTTTCTTAAGGAAGCTAGAAGCTCCCGGCCTGGGACGGGCCTCGCTGCTGCGGGCTGCCCAGTGAGGCATTTGTGACCAGACCGCCCGGTGTTACTTTGGTCACTGAGCTCGGCAGCCTGCCGCGGCAGCCCCGGAGCTTGTCAGGATCATTGCATAGCCCCCTCTTCGTCCACAGGCTGTCATCAGGATTGGTGTTGGAAGGAGTGAGGCTCAGGTTCTCCACGCTGGATGGGCTGTGGGGTCCTCGTAGGGCGAGGACTGGAGGGAGTGCCAGGAAGCTGCTGCCTTCGGCAGGAAGTGTGGGGCAGGGAGGCTTCCTCTGTACTCACATTTATTTTCCTCTTTTGTTCCTATAGATTCTCAAACAGCACCGTTTTTCTTCAATTTTATTTGTTTAAAAAATGGCATGATACTACTTATCCAGAAAAAAAGCAAAGAAGCCGAATCCAGTTTGGATTAATGGATGTAGCATCGGCCTGCGGACTGAAGGGTCCCGAGTTCGATTCCGGTCAGGGGCATGTGCATTGGTTGCAGGCACATCCCCATTGGGGGGCATGCAGGAGGCAGCTGATTGATGACTCTCTCTCATCAATGTTTCTAGCTCTCTATTCCTCTCCCTTCCTCTCTGTAAAAAATCAATAAAATATATTTTTTTAAAAAAAGCAAAAAGGTATTAACCCTAGAGTCAAGCATTTAAAGAAATTTTTTTATTGATTTCAGAGAGGAAAGGAGAGGTAAAGAGAAACAGACATCAATGATGAGAGAGATTCATTGGTTGGCTGCCTTCCGCACGCCTCCCACTGGGAATCGAGCCCACAACCTAGGCATGCGCCCTTAACTGGATTCAAACCCAGGACCCTTCAGTCCACAGGCTGATGCTATATCCCATGAGCCAAAACAGCTTAGGTGAGCCAAGCATTTTTTTAAAATATATTTTTGTTGATTTCAGAGAGGAAGGGACAGGGAAACATCAATGATGAGAGAGAATCATTGACTGGCTGCCTCTGTACACCCCACACTGGGGATCAAACCCACAATCCAGGCATGTGCCCTGACTGGGAATTGAAGTGTAACCTCTAGGTTCATGGGTCAACCACTGAGCCAAGCCAGCTAGGCTAGAGTCAAACATTTTTAACCCAATAGAAAGACTTCAATTAACTTCAATGACCTGGGAACCCTGTGGACTCTGGCAGCATGAGGAGAAAGGCCTGGAATGGGGGAGACCTACGTTGTACCTGAACACTACTTCCTTGTTGAAGTTTTTCATTTTTTAGCAAATAAGTATTCAGAAGTTAACTAAATTACATATCTATCTATATATAAAAGCCTAAGCAACCATTATAACCAGTTGACCAGTCGCTATGATGCACATTGACCAACAGGGGGCAGGTGCTCAATGCAGGAGCTGCCTCCTGGTGGTCAGTGCACTCCCAGAGTCAACCTCCTGGCCAGCCAACCTCCCTGGGTCCCTCCCCCTGGCCAGCCGGCCCTGCTGGGCCCCAATCGGGGTGGGTGAGAGGGCCAGGCTGAGGGACCCTGGCCTCTAGTATCTCTATAACAGTTAGCATCGGTTTCACAGGTGATAAAAATATGATTGGTAGGACTGTAAGGCCTTTAGTTTAGTGCCTGTGAGCTAGTGTTCAAAGGTTGCTGCCTTCTCCCTTGGTTGGGGTCCCCTATTCTCAGGTCTGAGGGAAGAGACCTCTCATTCATTCTCATTGAGGCTCTCACAGGGCTGGGTGAAATATAGTGGCAACCATACTTTGGTAAAAACTGCTGTTTGAATTTTAACCTTGCTATCTGACTTCGACCTTCAATTACTTGCTTAAACAATAAGGTAGTTACAGGAGATTGACTCCCACTGACTCAGTAGCTTCAGGGGTAGAAACTGTGGATAACCTTTAGTTCTGCTTTTGTGTTATGGGCAGGGTAGGGCCACAATCCAATGTCTAGCAGGATGTGACTGCGAACCAACCCTGCGCGCTGTCCCCAGTCTTTAGAATTTAGTCTTTAGGATTTTAGGAACAAAAGGAAAATGCTTGCGGTTTAAACCTTTAAAAGGAATTGCCTACCACTGAAATGGGGCAGTCGTTTGGAGACCACCTGCGTGTGGTGCTCTCCCGGCTGTCCTGGCCAGTCAATAAATCCTTGCCTGCTTTTTTTAATTAATTAATCAGCCTCCGGTGGTCTTATTTTTGAACCCAGGGTTCGACCCCACAACACTGGGGACGGGCACCAGGACGATGGCATTGCTTCTGGTTTGTTGTAGGGACGGCCTTAAGCTTTCTAGGCAGAGGACATTCAGCCAAACCTTTTCCTTCCGGAGATGAGCACATAGGATGGGAGCTGGGAGGCTGGGCCTGGCCATGGAGACAGGCAGCAGAGAACCAGTGACTGAGCCTGCTCGCCCTTACACTCCCTATTTGAAATCCTGCCAACACTGGCCCACGGGCCCATGGCTTCCTTCTCTGGAAGCAGCCAGGAGAGAAGGGGCTGAAAAGGGAATTGTCAGAGACACGCGCATCAGGGGCTCCCTGCCGGTGCCTAGTGACCCGCAGGTCTCCCCTCCTGGAAAGGTTTCACTCAGGACAATCCCCACAAGCTGCCCCCGCCCCCCAGCTCCTCCCCGCCCCGCCGGCCCTTCCCTGCTGACAGGATGGGAGGCCGCTGGCTCAGGGCTCACGGACTCCCCTGGAATTAATTGTGGAGCCGTGACTCAGCTCTATGTTTGAGGGCGGATTGGGGGAGGGAGTCTTGGGTGGTGCGGTTTGTTTGCAGAGGCGTGTGCTAGGAGTCCGTGCCCGCCTGCCGGGCCAGAAAACTCCAGAAAGTTCCAGGCACAGCCCGAAAGCCCCAGGAGCTTCAGCCCCATCCCCACCCCCTCACCCCCACTTCCTACCCCCCCACCCCCTCACCCCCGCACCCCGCCTCCGCCCGGCCTCCTTCCTCCCCACCTCTGCCCCAGCATCCCCCCTCCCACCTCTGCACACTCCGTGGCGCCACAAGCTGCTTGCCCCATCTTGTGTATTTGTGTGTGTGGTTTAAAAAAACAAAACAAAACAAAACAAGCCAAAACCGGTTTGGCTCAGTCGTAGAGTGTCGGTCTGTGGACTAAAAGGTCCCGGGTTCGATTCTGGTCAGGGGCATGTACGTTGGTTGCGGGCACATATCCGGTGGGGGGTGTGCAGGAGGCGGCTGGTCGATGTTTCTCTCTCATCAATATTTCTGGCTCTCTATCTCTCTCCCTTCCTCTCTGTAAAAAATCAATAAAATATATTTTAAAAACAAACAAACATATATTTTTATATGAGAGAAACATCAATGATGAGAGAGAATCATTGGTTGGCTGCTTCCCACATGCCTCCCACTAGGGACCGAGTCCACAACCCGGGCATGTGCCCTTAACTGGATTCAAACCCAGGACCCTTCAGTCCACAGGCCGATGCTCTGTCCCCTGAGCCAAACCAGATAAGGTGAGCCAAGCATTTTTTTAAAAAATATATTTTATTTATTTTTCACAGAGAGGAAGAGAGAGAGATAGAGAGCTAGAAACATAGATGAGAGAGACATTGCCTCTTGCAAACCCCCTACTGGGGATGTGCCCGCAACCAAGGTAGATGCCCTTGACCAGAATCGAACCCGGGACCTTTCAGTCCGCAGGCCAACGCTCTATCCACTGAGCCAAACCGGTCTCGGCTTTTTTAAAAATATATTTTTGTTGATTTCAGAGAGGAAGGGACAGGGAAACATCAATGATGAGAGAGAATCATTGACTGGCTGCCTCTGTACACCCCACACTGGGGATCAAACCCACAATCCAGGCATGTGCCCTGACTGGGAATTGAAGTGTGACCTCTAGGTTCATGGGTCAACCACTGAGCCAAGCCAGCTAGGCTAGAGTCAAACATTTTTAACCCAATAGCAGAGACTTCAGTTAACTCCAATGACCTGGGAACCCTGTGGACTCTGGCAGCATGAGGAGAAAGGCCTGGAATGGGGGAGACCTACGTTGTACCTGAACACTACTTCCTTGTTGAAGTTTTTCATTTTTTAGCAAATAAGTATTCAGAAGTTAACTAAATTATACATCTTTATCTATCCTATATAATAAAAGAGTAATAGGCAAATTAACCATCACTCCGCTACACCCATAAGCCACGCCCATCAGCCAATCAAGAGCAAGTAGGCAATTAATCCCAACCAAGATGGCTGCAGCCCTGGAGAGAGCAGGGAGGCTTGGGTTTCCCTGGCAGTGGAGCTCTCCACACACCCTGGCGGGCCCAGGCCTCCACTCAAGGGTACAAAGTTTCAATTATAGAAGATAAACAAATTACAACAGAAATGGCTACAGCCACGGAGCAAGCAGGAGGCTTGGCTCCGCTCCAGGCAGCAAAGTTTCAGTCATAGAAGATAAATAAACCCAGATACCAGGGTCTCTGCTCGGGTCGCTGGGGTGTGCGGCCTGCCTGCAAACCCTCACAGGCCCCTTGCCCAGGCCGCCCCAAGGGAACCCCCACCTGATCCAGGACACCCTTCAGGGCAAACCAGGTGGTCCTCACCCATGCACCAAGCCTCAATCCTATCTAATAAAAGAGTAATATGCAGATTGACCATTACTCAAACACACAACATGGCTATCCCCATGTGGTCAAAGATCCTGCCCCCATGTGGATGCAAGATGGCCACCACAAGATGGCCAGCAGGGGAGGGAAGTTGAGAGGGACCAGGCCTGCAGGGGAGGGCAGTTGTGGGTGATCAGGCCAGCAGGGGAGGGCAGTTGGGAGGGCCTAGGCTGGCAAGGGAGGACAGTTGGGGGCAATCAAGCCTGCAGGGGAGGGCAGCTAGGAGTGACCAGACCAGCAGAGGAGGGAAGTTGGGGGTGACTGGGCCTGAAGGGAAGGGCAGTTGGGAGGCTCCAAGCCTGCAGTAGAGAACAGTTGAGGGGGGACCTGGTCTGCAGGGGAGAGCAGTTGAGGGAGACCAGGCCTGCAGGGAGGCAGTTAGGGGCCAACAGGCTGGCAGGGGAGCAGTTAGGCATCAATCTGGTTGGCAGAGGAGTGGTTAGGGGGTAATCAGTCTGGCAGGCAGAAGTGGTTAGGGGCAATCAGGAAGGCAGGCAGGTGAGCAGTTGGGAGCCAGCAGTCCAGGTAGGATCGGAACCTGGATCGGGCCTAAACGGGCAGTCGGACATCTCCAGAGGGGTCCCAGATTGGAGAGGGTGCAGGCTAGTCTGAGGGACAACCCTCCCTCTCCCCCCCGCAGTGCACAAATTCTGTGCACCAGGCCTCTAGTATGTCTAACCTAATAATATACAAACATGTAAATTGACTGTACCTCTGCTATGCCCACAGCCAATCAGGAGTTAGTATGCAAACTAACCTGACAAAGATGGCATGTTAATTTGCATATGCAGGTGTGGAGTGGCTGGGAGGGGGGAACACATGCTATGAGGAGGAGGGCGGGTGGTGGAGGGAGCTCCAGGAGTGGTGCTCCTGCAGGGAGAGAGGATTTGGGGGCTCCCAGGCGCAAGGACTTGCTGGCTCCCAGGCGGCCAGGAGTGAAGCCAGGGGAAGGAAAGCCTATTATTGCACGAATATCATGCAGCGGACCTCTAGTGTGTGTGTGTGTGTGTGTGTGTGTGTGTGTGTATATGTGTGGCTAAGCAACTACTATGATTGGTTTGACCAGTCGCTATGATTCGCCCTCACCAGCAGGGGGCAGGTGCTCAATGCAGGAGCTGCCTCCTGATGGTCAGTGCACTACCACAGCCAACTTCCTGGCCAGCCAACCTCCCTCAGTCCGGTCCCTCCCCCTGGCCAGCCGGCCCTGCTGCGCCCCAATCGGGGTGGGTGAGAGGGCCAGGCTGAGGGACCCTGGCCTCTAGTATCTCTATAACAGTTAGCATCGGTTTCACAGGTGATAAAAATATGATTGGTAGGACTGTAAGGCCTTTAGTTTAGTGCCTGTGAGCTAGTGTTCAAAGGTTGCTGCCTTCTCCCTTGGTTGGGGTCCCCTATTCTCAGGTCTGAGGGAAGAGACCTCTCAGTCATTCTCATTGAGGCTCTCACAGGGCTGGGGACGGGCACCAGGACGATGGCATTGCTTCTGGTTTGTTGTAGGGACGGCCTTAAGCTTTCTAGGCAGAGGACATTCAGCCAAACCTTTTCCTTCCGGAGATGAGCACATAGGATGGGAGCTGGGAGGCTGGGCCTGGCCATGGAGACAGGCAGCAGAGAACCAGTGACTGAGCCTGCTCGCCCTTACACTCCCTATTTGAAATCCTGCCAACACTGGCCCACGGGCCCATGGCTTCCTTCTCTGGAAGCAGCCAGGAGAGAAGGGGCTGAAAAGGGAATTGTCAGAGACACGCGCATAAGGGGCTCCCTGCCGGTGCCTAGTGACCCGCAGGTCTCCCCTCCTGGAAAGGTTTCACTCAGGACAATCCCCACAAGCTGCCCCCGCCCCCCAGCTCCTCCCCGCCCCGCCGGCCCTTCCCTGCTGACAGGATGGGAGGCCGCTGGCTCAGGGCTCACGGACTCCCCTGGAATTAATTGTGGAGCCGTGACTCAGCTCTATGTTTGAGGGCGGATTGGGGGAGGGAGTCTTGGGTGGTGCGGTTTGTTTGCAGAGGCGTGTGCTAGGAGTCCGTGCCCGCCTGCCGGGCCAGAAAACTCCAGAAAGTTCCAGGCACAGCCCGAAAGCCCCAGGAGCTTCCGCCCCATCCCCACCCCCTCAGCCCCGCACCCCGCCTCCGCCCGGCCTCCTTCCTCCCCGCCTCCGCCCCGGCATCCCTCCCCCCTCTGCACCCTCCGTGGGCCACAAGCTGCCTGCGCGGTCTTGTGAATGTGTTTGTGTGGTTTTGTTTTTTTAAAAACATATTTTTATTGATTTCATTGAGGAAGGAAGAGGGAGAGAGAGAGAGAGACATCAATGGTGGGAGAGATCATTGGTCGGCTGCCTCCCATACGCCCACCACTGGGGACCGAACTCGCAACCCTGGCACGTGCCCCTGGAGCAGAATCGAACCCGGGACCCTTCAGTCCGCAGGCCGACGCTTTATCCACCGAGCCAAAGCGGCTAGAACTTGGTCTTGTGTTTTTGAGTTTTTCCCCCCGAAAACGTGATTGAAGAAGCCGAGAAAAGGAGACCTTTGCTTCTCGCGGTCGCCTGTGTGTCAGACAAACCACTGGGAGCGTAACGCACCCGAGCAGAGGCGGGGGTGGCCACACGGGGATGGAAGGTGCCCAGGCCCCGGCGCGCTCCGGCCGGGCTGGGCCGCCGGCTCCTGCCGCCGCCACCTCGCCCGGCTCCGGACCTTCCGAGGGGGCCGCCCTGGGAGCCGCTCCTCTTCCGGACGCGCCTCCCCTGTGCCCGCCTCCTCCCGCGGTGCTGGACGGGGCGTGGGCAGGTGCGGCCCACTGACTGCGCGGCCGGCAGGGGAGGGCGACCGGTTAGCGGGGCGGGTGATAGTGATGGGTGCTCACTCCTACGGGAAGGCTCGCCCCTGAGAAAGCGCCAGCAGCGCCCTAACCGGTTTGCTCAGTGGATAGAGCGGCGGCCTGAGGACTGAAAGGTCCCAGGTTCGATTCCGGTGAAGGGCATGTACCTTGGTTGCGGGGACATCCCCAGGAGGCGTACAAGAGGCAGCTGGTTGATGTTCCTCTCCCATGGATTTGTCTAACTCTATCCCTCTCCCTTCCTCTCTGTAAAAAAAAAAAAAAAAAAAAAAAAATCGCCAGCAGGGCTCTTCACCTGAAATAGCCCAGTTTCCTCTTTTACCCAAAAGCCCACTTCTTTCACATTTATAGAGTAATTTTGTTTGGGTATATTTTATGCATTTAAAAAATGTATTTTGGTTGCTTATAGAGAAGAGGGAGAGGGAGAGAGATAGAAACATCAATAATGAGGGGGGTGGGAACATATGTGGAGAGGGGTTTGGGATGGGAATGGTGGGATGAGGACAATTATGTGATACCATAATCAATAAAGAAATTTTAAAAAATAAAAAAGAAACATCAATGATGAGAGAACCATTGATTGGCTGCCTCCTGCACTCCCCACACTGGGGACCCAGCCCACACTCCCCACATGTGCCCTGACCAGTCACACAGTGTCCTCCTGGTTCATATAGGTCGACACTCAACCACTGAGCCAGCCAGCAGGGCCTGGTTATTTTCTGCATTTTTGATTACGGAAGCCTGTTAAATATCAGGACTAACAGTAAGTTACTATTATAAATTACTAATTAAGCAATATCTTGGTTCAAAGGGATATGAAATCAGCCGCATTAAAAAAAAGAATCAGGGCCGAAACCGGTTTAGCTCAATGGATAGAGCGTTGGCTTGGGGACTGAAGGGTTCCGGGTTCGATTCCGGTCAAGGGCATGTACCTTGGTTGCGGGCATATCCCCAGTAGGGGGTGTGCAAGAGGCAGCTGATTGATGACTCTCATCGGTGTTTCTAACTCTATCTCTCTCCCTTCCTCTCTGTACAAAATCAATAAAATATATTTTAAAAAAAAAGAATCAGGGAAGGTATTCGATTTTAAAATTGTCTCATCACCTACAATAACTTCTTTCTCGAGGCACAGCTCCTCCCACATTCTTTTGCTACCCAAAACATCACCTGCTCCAGGATGGCCCGCAGAACCTCCTGTGAATGCTACAGTTTCCTCAGCCTCCTTGAGCTTACAAAGTGATTTTTTTTTTAAGTGGTAGTGTTTTTCACAAAGGTATTGATGAAAGAAAATCATTGATTGGTTGCTCCTTGCACGCCCCCTACTGGGGGGATCGAGCCCACAACCGCAGCATGTGCCCTTGGCTTGGATCGATCATGGGACCTTTTATTTTTTAATTTTTATTTTTTTAAAATATACTTTATTGATTTTTTACAGAGAGGAAGGGAGAGAGATAGAGAGCCAGAAACGTCGACGAGAGAAACATCGACTTACCGGGGATGTGTCCGCAACCAATGTACATGCTCCTGCCCGGAATCGAACCTGGGACCTTTCAGTCCGCAGACCGACGCTCTACCACTGAGCCAAACCGGCTTTGGCCGATCATGGGACCTTTTAATCTGCAGGCCAAAACTTTATCCACTGAGCCAAACCAGCTAGGGCTAAAAGTGATTTGTGTGTGTGTGTGTGTTTATTAAAAACTAGAGGGCCTGGTGCACAAAATTCGTTTATGGGTAGGGTCCCTAGCCCTGGACAGCAATCAGAGCTGATTTGTGGGGTGACCATCTGGGCAATTAGGGTGGGGAGGGGCCTGTGGGCACCCATCTTGACTGGCCTGGGGCCTGTGGGTTGGGGACAGCTCCTGCACGCCTTAGCGACTGATCATTCTGCCCTTTGGTTGATTTGCATATTAGGCTTTTATTACAAAGGATTTTAAAAAAATATATATTTTATTGATTTTAAAAATATATATTTTATTGATTTTTTACAGAGAGGAAGAGGGATAGAGTTAGAAACATCAATGAAAGCGAAACATTGACCAGCTGCCTCCTGCACACCCCCTCCTGGGGATGTGCCCGCAATCAAGGTACATGCCCTTGACCAGAATCGAACCTGGAACCCTTCAGTCCACAGGCCGACGCTCTATCCACTGAGCCAAACTAGTTTCAGCTATTTTATTGATTTTTTATAGAGAGGAGGAGAGTGGGATAGAGAGTTAGACACATTGATCAGCTGCTTCCTGCACACCCCCCAATGGGGATATGCCCACAACCAAGGGATACAGGCCAACGCTCCATCTACTGAGCCAAACTGGTTTCGGCTACATAGGATTTTTTAAGACAGAGAAACATCAATGTGGGGAAACATTGATGGGTTGCCTCCTGCATGCCCCTGACAAGGACTGAACCTGCATCCAAGGTATGTGCCCGACTGGGAACCAAAACCTCAGCTACCCAGTGCACCAGATGCTCCAGCCAGCTGAGCCACACTAGCCAGAGCCAACGTGATTATTTGCAAAGTACTCAGTGCAAGGAAATGCAGGCAATAACATTTTATATTTATTTTTCATATTTATTGATTGATTTCAGAGAGGAAGGGAGGGGGGAGATAGAAACATCAATGATAAGAATCATTGATTGGCTGTGTCCTGCATGCCCCCTACTGGGGATGGAGCCCGAAACCTGGGCATGTGCCCCGACTGGGAATCAAACCGTGACCTCCTGGTTCATAGCTTGATGCTCAAACACTGAGCTACACCAGCTGGGCTATATTTATTTCTTAATACCTACTCAATAACCTTGACTGATCTAGCCCTAGGAACTGTATTTTTCTCCAAGGTTATTTCAGATTTCCCAAGCTCTATTTCTTTTTATTTTTTATATATTTTTATTGATTTCAGAGAGGAAAGGAAAGGGAGAGAGAGATAGAAACATCAATGAGAATCACTGATCGGGTGCTTCCTGCATGGCCCCTGCTGGGGATGGAGCCTGCAACCCGGGCATGTGCCCTTGACAGAAACCAAACCTGGGACCCTTCACTCTGCAGGCCTATGTTCTATCCACTGGCCAAACTGGCTAGGCCAAGCTCGATTTCTCTCTCTCTTCTTTTAAAAATTTATTTTTATTGATTTTAGAGAGGAAGGGAGAGAGAGAAACATCAATGACGAGAATGAATTATTGATTGGCTGCCTCCTGAACATGCCCTTGGCTGAACTGGAATCCAGGTCCCTTCACTCTACAAGCCAATCCAGGTAGGGCCCAAGCTCTGTTTTTTAACAAAGGTGTTTGGTGGGTCCTTGGCCTTCTCTATCCTGTTCCAGGCCCCTCCCTCCCTCCACCCCAAGCTGGCTTGAAAAGTCACTGTTGCCTGCAGTGACAGTCACAGAGGCCCCTGCAGTTCTGAGGGTCCTGTCGCAAATGCACATCCCCAGGAAGACTGATTTATGAGTGGCTAAGTGTCCACGGTGCTCCGTTCAACTACTCTGACTGTTAACTGTGCCTTTTTATAAGCTAGCCTGGAAGTCTAAGCACCTCTTAGATTTCCAGTCACAAACTTACAAAGCAAAGTCTGCCTGTAGTGCCATTCCCTGACACTGGATTTCCCTCAAAGGCAAGTATCTAGTGAAAGGCTTGTTAGCTTTGAGATACACATAAGCTCACAAAGTGCTCTTATGGAATGTTGATACAATTTTTTTGTACTGTATTTATTGTTAAAGTGAAATGCACATGACACAAAATAACTATTTACACCCTAGCCGGTTTGGCTAAGTGGATAGAGTCTTGGCCTGTGGACCGAAGGGTCCCAGGTTGGATCTGGTCAAGAGCACATGCCCGACTTTCTTTTCGGGCTCAATTCCCAGTGGGGGGCGTGCAGAAGGCAGCCGATCAATGATTCTCTCATCTTTGATGTTTCTATTTCTCCCTCCTCCTTCCTTTCTGAAATCAATTTAAAATATTTTTTAAAAAACACATTTTCAAGTGTATAATTCAGTGGTATTCAGTACATCTTACAATGTCGTGCAACTATCACCTCAATCTAGTTCTAAAACATCTTTGTAATCCCCAAATGCAAATGATTTTTAAATCCCCAAATGCAAATGCCAGGCCTTTTCCACAAGGAGGCTGTGAGGACTACTTCTAGGGTGCAAGCAGCTGGGACTGAAGCATCTTCAGGGGAAGGGAGCGCTGAAGGACTCCCGGTGTGGGACTGCAAGTTCCTCCCTCTTCCAAATGACCGGATACCAACCTGCGGTCGTCAATTTACCGCTTAGCTGGCACACTGGTTTAGGACGGCAGAGAGAAGGTAGAGGGTGCTGGTTGTGAAACCGAGGCGTAGCCCAGAGCCAGGCAAGCACAAACAAGCCCCGTGGCCAAAGCCTGCAAAACCTGAGTAGGAGTCCAGGTTCAACATCTTTGCTGAACTGGCTCTTATTTTTAACCTTTAAATAATTTTAGTTAAGCAAGTACTTTTAAGTTCCCCCACGTGCTCACCCGTGAAAGTCAAATACCACGTAAACTCAGTGTGGTGGAACAAGGGTTAGTAAACATACAAGGCCCCAGTACCTGGCACATAAAAGCACTAAGTCTAAGACATTGGAGTCCTTCTCAGGCACCCAGTTCTCAATGAGGCCTCTCTAAGGTACTCAGCGGTACACTTAGAATGTGGTTAACTACTGCTAGAAATGTGGCATTTCTCTCTCAGCATCCTTTCATAAATAACTATAAGCTGAGGCATCAGCCAAACCCTTTCATTTTAAAAATACAAGATTAGCTCTGGCTTGTGTGCCTCAATGGTTAGGGCCAGCACACTGGAGGGTCTCAGGATTGATTCCTGGTCAAGGCAAGAACCTGGGTTGCAGATTCAATCCCAGCCCTGGTTGGGGCATGTGTGGGAGGGAGCTGATTGATGTGTCTCTCTCAAATCATGTTTCCCTCCGCCCCCAACTCTGTAAAAATCAATGAAAAAGTTTCCTCAGGTGAGAATGAACAAAAAATAAAATATAAGAATTAGGGATCAGAGTGGCTAATGCCCTTGTGCATGACTGAGCAATCCGGCGTTTGAACTCACACCTCCTGACTGCTAGTTTAAGCCTCCAGTCCTCTTTGATTTGAATCCAGATTAAATATCAGGGCTTTGATATATCAAATGTACCTGTAGAGATTACTATCCATGACCTTCCCATCCTATTGCCTCTCCTCTGCCTGTTCAGGAATAGCCCCAAGTCCCTTTTGAGGCCACCCTTCCATGGGGTCAAACCTCTCCACCCATCTTGAGGTACCCATGCCAGTAGCCCTTATTTTTTGTGCACCCATAAACCCAACCCACCGTAAATGGCAGGTTTAATTTATTATTTTTGTTTAAAAAATTTTTTATTGCTGAAATCGGTTTGGCTCAGTGGTAGTCTGTGGACTGAAAGGTCCTGGGTTCGATTCCGGTCAAGGGCATGTACCTTGGTTGCGGGCACATCCCCGGTAGGGGGTGTGCAAGAGGCAGCTGGTTCATGTTACTCTCTCATTCACGTTCCTAGCTCTCTATCTCCCTTCCTCTCTGTAAAAAATCAATAAAATATATTTAAATTTTTTTTTAAATTGATTTCAGAGAGGAAGGGAGAGGGATAGAAACATCAATGATGAGAGAATCATTGGTCGGCTGCCTCCAAGCAGGTTTTATTTTTGATCTCCTAAGAATACCATTTGTCTAAAAGAAAGAGATCACAATGCAATTAATACTCTTATTTGTTAGATTCCTAACCTTTTCTAAGAGGAAAATTACCATTGATTTTAGATTTTGTAAAAAACACAAACACTGCAGACCCTTCTGACCTCAAAATAAAACAGAGACAGACAAGAAATCGCTAAACTTATTTCGAGTTTATTTACTTTGAAGTAAACAGTTGGGGGGGAAAAACGAGTTTGGTATGAGTATTAAAAAAAAGGGCAAAAGGTGGCAGTATAAGCGCATCTCTACATTTCACCAAGGGGAAAAAAGCAAGTTCATAACTTCACAAAAACACACAATTCAACTTTGCAAACAGTCTCCGAAGTTCAGAGTTGCTGAAAGGCAAACACTTAAGGCAATGCAAACCCTTGCATCCCACCCCTCTCCTAGCAAACGTGAGCGGTCCGCGAAAGACCCCTAATCCACCTCCTCAATGGTGGGGCCGGAGCCCGAAGCCCCTTTGGGGGCCTGAGCCCCAAAGCCAGCAGCCCCGGGGCCCCCCGCGCCCTGGTACAGTCCGCTGATGATGGGGTTACACACCTGCTCCAGCTCCTTCCTCTTGTGCTCGAACTCCTCCTTCTCCGCCAGCGTGTTGGCGTCCAGCCAGGAGATGACCTCCTGGCACTTGTCCAGCACCTTCTTCTTGTCCGCCTCGCTGATCTTGCCCTTGAGGCCCTCGTCCTCCACGGCGCTCTTCATGTTGAAGGCGTAGGACTCCAGGGCGTTCTTGGCGGCCACCCTCTCGCGCTGCACCTCGTCCTCGGCCTTGTACCTCTCGGCCTCCTGCACCATGCGCTCGATGTCCTCCTTGCTCAGGCGGCCCTTGTCGTTGGTGATGGTGATCTTGTTGGCCTTGCCGGTGCTCTTGTCCATGGCCGTGACGTTCAGGATGCCGTTGGCGTCGATGTCAAAGGTCACCTCGATCTGGGGCACGCCCCTGGGGGCCGGTGGGATGCCGCTGAGCTCGAAGCGCCCCAGCAGGTTGTTGTCCCTCGTCATGGCCCTCTCGCCCTCGAACACCTGGATCAGCACGCCCGGCTGGTTGTCCGAGTAGGTGGTGAAGATCTGCGTCTGCTTGGTGGGGATGGTGGAGTTGCGCTTGATGAGGGCGGTCATCACGCCCCCGGCCGTCTCCAGCCCCAGCGACAGGGGCGCCACGTCCAGCAGCAGCAGGTCCTGCACGTTCTCGGACTTGTCCCCCATCAGGATGGCCGCCTGCACCGCCGCCCCGTAGGCCACCGCCTCGTCGGGGTTGATGCTCTTGTTGAGGTCGCGGCCGTTGAAGAAGTCCTGCAGCAGCTTCTGCACCTTGGGGATGCGGGTGGAGCCGCCCACCAGCACCAGGTCGTGGATCTGGGCCTTGTCCAGCTTGGCGTCGCGCAGCGCCTTCTCCACGGGCTCCAGCGTGCCCCGGAACAGGTCCGAGCACAGCTCCTCGAACCGCGCCCTGGTGATGGACGTGTAGAAGTCGATGCCCTCGAACAGCGAGTCGATCTCCAGGCTGGCCTGCGTGCTGGACGACAGGGTCCTCTTGGCCCGCTCGCAGGCGGTGCGCAGCCGCCGCACGGCCCGCTTGTTCTGGCTGATGTCCTTCTTGTGCTTCCGCTTGAACTCCTCCACGAAGTGGTTCACCAGCCTGTTGTCAAAGTCCTCGCCGCCCAGGTGGGTGTCGCCGGCCGTGGCCTTCACCTCGAAGATGCCGTCGTCGATCGTCAGGATGGACACGTCGAACGTGCCCCCGCCCAGGTCGAAGATGAGCACGTTGCGCTCCCCCTTGCCCGTGCGGTCCAGGCCGTAGGCGATGGCGGCCGCCGTGGGCTCGTTGATGATCCGCAGCACGTTCAGCCCCGCGATCACCCCCGCATCCTTGGTGGCCTGGCGCTGCGAGTCGTTGAAGTAGGCCGGCACGGTGATCACCGCGTTGGTCACCGCGTAGCCCAGGTACGCCTCGGCGATCTCCTTCATCTTGGTCAGCACCATGGACGAGATCTCCTCGGGGAAGAAGGCCTTGGTCTCGCCCTTGTAGCTCACCTGCACCTTGGGCTTGTCGCCGTCGCTGATCACCTGGAACGGCCAGTGCTTCATGTCCGACTGCACCACCGCGTCGCCGAACTTGCGGCCGATCAGCCGCTTGGCGTCGAACACGGTGTTCTGCGGGTTCAGCGCCACCTGGTTCTTGGCCGCGTCCCCGATGAGCCGCTCGGTGTCGGTGAAGGCCACGTAGCTGGGCGTGGTGCGGTTGCCCTGGTCGTTGGCGATGATCTCCACCTTGCCGTGCTGGAACACCCCCACGCACGAGTACGTGGTGCCCAGGTCGATGCCGATGGCCGTGGTTTTAGCCATGCCGGCGCCCTGCTCTCTCGCCGCGCTGGGCTCGGCCTTTCCTGGAAGCGGCGGTCCCGGCCGGGAACGGGAACAAGAACGGGAACGGGAAGCGCGGTCTCTTCCGAAGCGGGAGGCTGCCGCGGGCTGCGGAGGCCGGTCCTCGGAGCTGCGGGTCTGCGGAGGGCGGGCGGCGACCACCGGCGGGAAGAGCGCGGGGCGGGCAGGTCGTGGCGGGCTCGCTGCTCCCCGGGGCGGGCGCTGCGCTTATAACCCCCATCGAGCCCCGCCCCCCGCCCACGCTCGCCCAATCCCCGGGCTCGGCGGGGCGGCGGGTCGGGAACGTTCCAGGGGCTTCCCGGCGCGCCCGGCCCCCAGGCTCCCTCTGGCCAATCAGCGCCCTGGGCGCCGCCCTCCCAGAACTCTCCAGACGCTTCTGGGGCTTGCTGGGCGGGCGCAGTTCTGGTGGGGGAGGAGGGGCGGGCGGGGTGCGGGGGCGGAGGGCCAACTGGAGGGGCGGGGAGGGGGTCAGGGGGCGGGGTGGAGGGCGGGGTTAGGAGAGGGGCGGGGGGCGGGGAGAGCGGGGCCCTCCGAGCGGCGGCGGTGACGCTGGGAAGGGCGCAGCGGGTCTGAGGCGCTGACGCGGCGCCCACAGTCGCGTTACAATGGCCGCGGCCTCTGACCTCACGGTTGGGTTGGAAGCAGGATGACAGGGCCGCAGCCGCTCACAGCTTTAGGGCGGGCGGGCGGGTGGGGGGTGGGGGGACACCGGCTGCGCACCGTAGATGTTGAGGGAGTGCCCACCGGCTGGGGCTTCGCAGTCCGAACGTTACCAAGCTGGAGCGAAGGCGCAGGGAGAGCAGGTGAAGCGGCAGGGCTGTTTGTCAGGGTGGGTCCCGGGTGGGACGTGCTGGAAGGCTCCCAGGTCTGTTCAGTCTGAGGTGTGAGGTGCCGCCAGCCCCGAGGGCCCTTTGAGGGGCGCAGGTGCGCGGCCGGTCACTGCCTCGGAAAGGGGCGGAGGGGCTGGTCTGTCAGTGTCTCTGGATGGCAGGATTGGTTTAGCTCAGTGATCGGCAAACTTATTAGTCAGCAGAGCCAAATAGTCAGCAGAGCCAAATATCAACAGTAAACAATTGAAATTTCCTTTAAGAGCCAAATTTTTTAAACTTAAACTTTTTAAAAATATATATTTTATTGATTTTTTACAGAGAGGAAGGGAGAGAGATAGAGAGCTAGAAATGTCGATGAAAGAGAAACATCATCGACCAGCTGCCTCCTGCACACCCCCCACTGGGGATGCACCCGCAACCAATGTGCATGCCCTTGACCGGAATCGAACCCGGGACCTTTCAGTCCGCAGACCGACCCTCTGCCACTGAGCCAAACCGGTTTCAGCATAAACTTAAACTTCTTCTAGCGCCACTTCTTTGAAATAGACTCACCCCAGCCACACTCAAGGGGCCAAGGAGCCACATATGGCTCTCGAGCCGCAGTTTGCCGACCAGGGGTTTAGGTAAAAGGTGAGTCAGAGCCGGGACCGGTTTGGCTCAGTGGATAGAGCGTCGGCCTGCGGACTGAAAGGTCCCGGGTTCGATTCCGGTCAAGGGCATGTACCTTGGTTGCGAGCACATCCCCAGTAGGGGGTGTGCAAGAGACAGCTGATCGATGATTCTCTCTCATCGATGTTTCTAACTCTCTATCCCTCTCTCTTCCTCTTTGTGAAAAATCAATAAAATATATTTAAAAAAAAAAAAAAAAAAAGGTGAGTCAGAGAGACTACTGGGAGCGGCCATCTCACCTGACTTACTCCCACAAAGCCCTAGTAGCGGGTACAGGAGCCCAGGAAGGCAGCTACTGTGTCTGCAGAGACCAGAAGGTAAATCATTTTAAGCCAGCGGGAGTCAACCTCGGTAAAGATGTCAGAGACATAGGACAGGGCAATTGCGTCAGGACCTGTGAAAATTGAAAACAGGGACACCCACTGCCTTCCCACGAAGAATGCTTTGTTCTGTCTCTTCAAAAGCATGGAAGCCCTAGCTGGTTTGGCTGAGTGGATAAGAGCATCAGCTTTCCGCCTGAATGGTGCTGGGTTCGATTCCTGGTCAGGGGCACATGCCAGGGTTGCAGGCTCAATCCCCGCTAGGTGTTGTGCAGGAGGCAGCTGACCAATGATTTTCTCATCATTGATGTTTCTCTCTCTTCCTCTCTGAAATCAAACATATTTTTTGAAATATATTTTATTGATTTTTTACAGAGAGGAAGAGAGAGGGATAGAGTTAGAAACATCGATCAGTTGCCTCTTGCACACCCCCTACTGGGGATGTGCCCACAACCATGCTACATACCCTTGACCAGAATCCAACCTGGGACCTTTCAGTCTGCAGACTGACACTCTATCCACTGAGCCAAACCGGTTTCAGCCAAACACATTTTTTTTTAAAAAGCATGGAAGATTGTCTGGAAGAGATATTTGCACACCAAAAAGAAACTTGTGCCCAGGGTTCATGGCAGCATTATTCACAGTAGCCATGAGGTAGAAGCAGCCCAAGAGTTCTGGAGGGAGTAAATGAATAAAATGTGGATATATAATGCAACATTCAGTCTTAAAAAGAAAGGAAAATGAGACACATGCTATAGTGTATAATTCCACTAATCCGTGCTATCCAAAGTAGTTGAATTCAGAGACAGAAAGTGGTGATTTTGGGAATTGGGAATTTCCTCTCTGTGTTTGGGCTATTCGGTTCTTTCCGGGCTGCTTTGTAGCAGTTTGAAAGTTGTGAGCATCACCTGCTTGAACTCTTTGGGGACAGAATCCACGAGGAACTTGAGGCTGAGACTAGACTTCAAATGGACTCACCAGAGCAGCTCAGCCCACCCTCGGCCTGGGAGTTTTCTCAGATGCCTGATGAAGAAGAGCCAGCTGGCATGCAAGCTGTCTCAGAAGTGCTAGCAAAGAACCTGAGGAACTTGACTCTCAACCCTAATACCAAACTCCCTTCCACCAAAATGGTCACCCCCAACAGCAGAACAGAGAAAAACTTCACGGGGTCTGGGCTGGGGCTGAGGCAAGTCACGAGGAGATGAGTGAGGACAGTGGCAAAGGTTCGGAAAGAAATGAAAGAAAGGTTGTGATGAAGGGTGATAAGGACTGAGGTTATTATATACCACGTGTCTGAATCAATCAGGAGGCCCAAGATTTAAATGTAGCTGTAGTTATTGGCTATTACATGGAGATCTTTCTAATGGTATTATCATTGAGAATTATGACATGGAAGTCATTTAGGTATACACCTTATTCTTGTACTTATTTGAATTGTAACAAATTTTTTGATGTGCTGTTTCCATTTTTAGTAGCAAATGTGTGTAGAGGGCATCTTATTAAAATTTTGAGGCATAGCTGAAAAAGAAAATAAAAAAGAAATTGGTGATTTCCAGGAGCTGGTGGGAATAGGGGATGGTGAGCTATTTAATGGACATAGAATTTCAGTTTCTGCAAGATAAAGAGTCCTGGAGATTGGTTGGACAACAATGTGCATGAACTTACTACTGAACTGTACAGCTAGAAATGGTTCAGATGGTAAATTGCATGTTACATGTGCTTAGCACAATTAAAAACAGTACACAGACTAAAGTAGTACCCTGCCAAGACTTCATCTCACTTTTTCTCAACAGGTCTCGGAAAACCATGGCGGCTGCTAAGGGGATGGCCATCGGCATCGACCTGGGCACCACGTACTCGTGCGTGGGGGTGTTCCAGCACGGCAAGGTGGAGATCATCGCCAACGACCAGGGCAACCGCACCACGCCCAGCTATGTGGCCTTCACGGACACCGAGCGCCTCATCGGGGACGCGGCTAAGAACCAGGTAGCCATGAATCCTCAGAATACTGTCTTTGATGCCAAACGCCTGATTGGCAGAAAATTTAATGATCCTGTAGTACAATCAGATATGAAACTATGGCCTTTTCAAGTAATCAATGAAGGAAGCAAGCCCAAAGTATTGGTATCCTACAAAGGGGAAAAAAAGGCTTTCTACCCAGAAGAAATCTCTTCTATGGTGCTGACTAAGATGAAGGAGACTGCTGAGGCTTTTTTGGGCCATCCCATCACCAACGCTGTGATCACCGTGCCCGCCTATTTCAACGACTCTCAACGCCAGGCCACCAAGGATGCAGGCGTGATCGCAGGTCTCAATGTGCTAAGAATAATCAATGAACCAACAGCTGCTGCCATTGCCTATGGCTTAGATAAAGCTGGTCAGGGAGAGCGACAGGTCCTGATCTTTGATCTGGGTGGAGGCACATTTGACGTGTCCATCCTGACCATAGATGATGGGATTTTTGAGGTGAAGGCCACGGCTGGGGACACCCACCTGGGCGGCGAGGACTTTGACAACAGGCTGGTGAACCACTTCGTGGAGGAGTTCAAGCGGAAGCACAAGAAGGACATCAGCCAGAACAAGCGGGCCGTGCGGCGGCTGCGCACCGCCTGCGAGCGGGCCAAGAGGACCCTGTCGTCCAGCACGCAGGCCAACTTGGAAATTGATTCACTTTATGAGGGCATCGACTTTTACACGTCCATCACCAGGGCCCGCTTTGAAGAGCTGTGTGCGGACCTGTTCCGGGGCACGCTGGAGCCCGTGGAGAAGGCGCTGCGCGACGCCAAGATAGATAAGGGGAAAATCCATGACATTGTTCTAGTGGGGGGCTCCACCCGCATCCCCAAGGTGCAGAAGCTGCTGCAGGACTACTTCAACGGCCGCGACCTCAACAAGAGCATCAACCCCGACGAGGCGGTGGCCTACGGGGCGGCGGTGCAGGCGGCCATCCTGATGGGGGACAAGTCCGAGAACGTGCAGGACCTGCTGCTGCTGGACGTGGCGCCCCTGTCGCTGGGGCTGGAGACGGCCGGGGGCGTGATGACCGTCCTGATCAAGCGCAACTCCACCATCCCCACCAAGCAGACGCAGATCTTCACCACCTACTCGGACAACCAGCCGGGCGTGCTGATCCAGGTGTTCGAGGGCGAGAGGGCCATGACGAGGGACAACAACCTGCTGGGGCGCTTTGACCTGACTGGAATCCCTCCTGCACCGAGGGGGGTTCCTCAGATTGAAGTGACTTTTGACATCGACGCCAATGGCATCCTGAACGTCACGGCCATGGACAAGAGCACCGGCAAGGCCAACAAGATCACCATCACCAACGACAAGGGCCGCCTGAGCAAGGAGGACATCGAGCGCATGGTGCAGGATGCTGAGAAATATAAAGCTGAAGATGAGATCCAGAGAGAGAAAATTGGTGCAAAAAATGCCTTAGAATCCTATGCTTTTAACATGAAGAGTGCTGTGAGTGATGAAGGCTTGAAGGGTAAGATTAGTGAGTCTGATAAAAAGAAAATTCTGGATAAATGCAATGAGGTCCTTTTGTGGCTAGAGGCCAATCAACTGGCTGAGAAGGATGAGTTTGATCATAAGAGAAAGGAACTGGAGCAAGTGTGTAACCCAGTCATCACCAAACTCTACCAGGAGGGATGCACTGGGCCGACCTGTGGAACAGGATTCTCTCCCGGGAGGCCTGCCACAGGCCCCACCATTGAAGAAGTAGATTAATCTTATCTGGAGCTGGAGGGTCCGAGGGTGCCTCTAAGGTGAATTTGTTCCCTTCATCATCAAACACTGTATGACTCTTGAATTGACTGGACCTGAGCCCAAGTTACCACCGTTTTGGAATGCTAATGGCCGAGTCTCATGTGCCATCTTTTTACACTCCAGTGCCCTGTTTCTGAGTTTGGAATCAGACTCTTAGGAAAACTAGGCCCCTCTCTGAACCATTTGATGAATCTGATATTTAGTTCCAGCCTCCCCAACTTTCTTTTTCCTGTGTGGATGGTTGTCACTCAGTAAATTTGTTCCTGAAACAAATTTCTTCTGGTATCATTAGACTGTGAGTGTCTAAAGGAAAGGAAAGTTCATGGAAAGAGCATGTGTGGTCTGATTGTGAGCTAATTGTGAATGATTAAGTGGGTAAGGACAAAGTATTTGACTTTTCACGAGCTATTGTTTCAAGCAGGAACATGTCTTGCCCATCAGGCACTTTCAGCCCCAGCGGGAGCAGTTGCTAAGTCATTACTATTTATATTCAATGATAGACTAGTTTAGGTGCTTAGGTTGGGTGTGGGTAGCCAAACTTCTCCTTGATGTTACCTACAGGTGGGGTCTAGATCCAGTATCTGTGCACTGAGTCCATTATTACATCTTTTTTAAAAATTTGTTTTTGTTGCTTTTATTTTTTTATTTTTTATTTTATTAATTTTTTACAGAAAGGAAGGGAGAGGGATAGAGAGTTAGAAACATCAATGAGAGAGAAACATGGACCAGCTGCCTCCTGCACACCCCCCACCGGGGATGTGCCTGCAACCAATGTACATGCCCTTGACTGGAATCGAACCTGGGACCTTTCAGACCGAAGACCGACGTTCTATCCACTGAGCCAAACTGGTTTCAGCTGTTTTTGTTGCTTTTAGAGAAATAGGGAGAGGGAGAGGAAATATTGACTAGCTGCCTCCTGCATGCCCTCTACCTAGGATCAAGCTGCAACCAAGGCCTGTGTCCTGATGGGGAACCAAACCAGTGACTCCTAAGAGCAAAGGCTGATGCTCAACCAATGGAGCCCCCTGGCCAGGGCTGCTAGTATGTCTTTTATGTGTGTAAAACATTTCTACAACACACTCCTGACAAATGAGTACTTTTGTGCAAGATGAGAAATGGAGGACTTAGTATGGTCTTATTCCTTAAAAAAATATTTTCACCTATTATATCATTTATAAAAATGTTGGTGACATGGGCATAGAACTATGAATAACTGCGTTTGTAGCCCTTTGTATTTGAGGGGGCATATTTGGATGTGATTGTTACCAAACTCAAGGGGTTTTTGCCAATCAGGTGCTCTGTTCAGGGTAGTTTTACTTGCAGCAAATCAAGGAGATGGGATTCATAGCCAAAGCTCTGTCTCCTTAATCATTGCTTATGTAAACTGTTAGGTCAATGACATGTTGATTTCTTCTCTGCAGTTGCCCGAATTTATCGGGTTGCGTTTCCTGTCCTCATCCTGCTTACTGCTGCCTCTGCAGAATATTGCTATATATTAACATTTAGCAGGAAATAGCATTTAGAACTGTCCAGACCCTTGTCCTAGCTAACAACGAGGATGGCTATTTATTTTCATCCTCCAGGCAGCCTGCTTGTTTCACTCAGTCCATCCCAGGACAGCCCGAGGCAAAAGTGTGTAAGATATGTGGCCTGAGATGGGTCCTTGAGAGAAATATATTGGGAGGGAACCTTTAATAAAACCAAGACTTGTGCTCAAGCTTCTGATCTTGTCACTTTCTTCTTTTTTTTCACCGGAGGATATTTTTCCTTTGATTTTTAGAGAGCGTGGGAGAGGGAAAGAGAAATATCAATGTGAGAGAAACACATCAATGGGTTGCCCCCAGCACAGCCCTGACTGGGCCTGTAGTGGAGGGACCGAATCGAACCCGGAACCTTTTAGTCCGCAGGCTATGCTCTAGCCACTGAGCCAAACCCGCACGGCAACGCAGCATTCCCTTTTACTTTTAAGGAAGTGTAACAGACACAGAGTGGAGAGATTCTGGAGTCTCACAAACTCCCCAGCAGCTTCCGGCTGGGGTCGCACTGCGCCGCCACTGGGAAAAGGAGGGAGGGCTTCCGCGGCCCCAGGCCGGCCGCGCCTGCGCGGTGAGCCCGGGCGGAGGCCGCCGGGAGGAGGAAGCCCCGCCCCGGCCCGGCCCCTCCCCCTCCCGTGAGCCCTGCCTCGCGGACCCCTGTGCTGGCGGGCGCCCGCTTCTGCACCCCGAGCTCCCCGGCGCTCCCGCCCGCCCGGCCCTGCGCCGCCCCGCGCCCGCTCCCCGCCCGGCCTCTGGCCCCGGGCCCAGGCCCCCGCTTCCCCGGGCCGGCCGGCTGTCCGCCGCGCGAGCACCATGGTAGGTACTGTGACGTCACAAGGAGGCGCCCTGGGGAGAGCGCGCGGGTCGGTCGGTTGGGGTCGGGGTGGGGGTCCCGGCTGCGTCCGGGGTCCCCTCCGCCCTTAGTTCCTGCACTTCAAGTTCCCCGGGAAGACATCTGGGACGCAAGGGCTTTTTTCCCTTTTAAGGGAAAGTTTAAGAACCCGAGGGAGAGTCGGCAGGGACCCGTTAGAGGGGAAGTCAGGCCTCTAGGAGCACTTTCTCGACGGAGACCAGGCTTGGGAGGATTGCGGGGGGCGGGGGGAGGACCCAGGAGAGAGGGCGGACTGAGAGCGAGCTCCAGAGCCCGAGGGCGCCAGGGCGCAGGGAAGAGCGCGTGGTCGTTGGGGCTCTAGCAGTCCCTCCGTCGCCCAGTCTTCTCTCCTGGGGAGCCGAGACCTGCCCCGACCTGCCCCGGTGAGGGTGCGGGGTGAGGGTGCTGGGCGGATACCGGTGTAGCAGAAGGCCGCTCCCTGCCGTGTCTCTTCCCGTGTGATGGTTTCCCCTCTCTTCCCAATAGCTCTTCTATTCCTTTTTCAAGTCCCTTGTGGGCAAGGATGTGGTCGTGGAACTCAAGAATGACCTGAGGTAGGTACCTATTTCAACAAGTCTGCAGGGAGTGGATGTGCCCAGAGCCCTGAAACCTATTGATTTATTTATACTTTTTATTTATTCATTTAAAAATATGTTATTGATTTCATAGAGGAAAGGAGAGGGAGAGAGAGAGAACATCAATGACAAGAGAGAATCATTGATCGGCTGCCTCCTGCATGCCCCCTACTGGAGATGGAGCCTGCAACCCAGGCTTGTGCCCTGACTGGAAATCGAACCATGACCTCTTGGTTCATAGGTCAATGCTCAACTACTGAGACACACGGGCTGGGCCCTGAAACCTCTTTAATTGAACAAGTGTTATTTGAGGGCTGGGTAAGGTGGGAGAGAGAAAGAATGACTGGTGCCTTAAGCTGACAGATGAGCTGTGGAACTGTTTCTTGTATTTGAAAAGAAATACAAAGAAATACATACCTATGTATAAAAAACCCTAAGTAACCAGTCGACTGCTGTACTAGTGGACAGTTTGGTCACTAGGATGCACACTGACCACTAGTGGGTAGACGCTCAACGCAGGAGCTGCCCCCTAGTGGTCAGTGCGCTCCTACAGGGGAGCACCTGGAGCCGTGGCAGCAGCAGCAGGTGCAGTGGGGCTGGGATGAGCCAGAGCAGCACAGTGCCCAACCTGGGCTTGGGCTCCTCCCTGGCCGCCTGCCATTTCTCGCACTACTACATCCCTCGGGGGATATCAGACTGCAGGTTTCAGCCTGATGCCCAAGGGTCCCGGGCTGCGCGGGCACAGGCTAGGCCGAGGGAACCCACCGGTGCACATATCCGTGCACCAGGCCTCTAGAACTATATACAGAGTTAGTACAGAGAGGTCAGAGGCTGGAGGCATCAGCATTTTTTCTGATTAAATTATATCTCCTTTGACCCAAGAGTCAATTCCACAAGTAAAGATGTAAGGACAAAGATGTTTGTAAGTTTTCTTTGCAGTAACCAAAAATGGAAAACAAGTGGCTATCCATAGGGACTGGGTTAAATTGTGGCTTCTATGTTCCACAGCTGTCACATCAGAATGAGATGTGCTGATGTGGAAAATTGTTGCGAAATAGTATATGTGGCATAATCTCCCTTTTGCTCAAGAAAATGTAAAGGATAAACAGGAGACCAATCCCTTCTGACTGTATTGCTTTTCCATTCCTTACCCCTTATATCATAACGCCTAATCATCTTTCAGAATTGGGAATTAAATGCTGTATCCTTGGACTTTTCCTGTTTTTTCTAGCCAAGTAGATTCTTCTACCAGAGTCTTATTTTCTTCGTAGTGGGTGCTTCTCAAATTGTGACTTCAGAAAAATGTTTACTGTTTTAGGCCTGTCCTTCAGACAGGGCCCTGGACCGTGTTTAAGCTCACCATCGTTTCTAATGTGTACAATAAGCCTGACACATAGTAGGAGCTTAATGTGTGCTGAAAGTAGAGTAGCTAACATTTGAGAACTCCTTTTGAGTAGGCACTATTCTGCATACATTTAACTCATTGAATTCTCATAACACCCCTGTGACATATACTGCTGTTGCTGCTTTATATGTGAGGAAATTGGAAGCTTGGATAGGTTAAGAAACTTAAACTCAAGTCTATGCAACTAGTAAATGACAGCAAAAACTGAAATCCAGTTCTGTCTGGATTATCTTTTTTTTTTTTTTTTTTGAGCAAAAGGAAGGGGGAAGAGACATTAATTTGTTGTTCCACTTATGTGTGCATTCATTGGTTGATTCTTATGTGTGCTCTGATGGGGGATCAAACCTGAAACCTTGACGTATTAGGTCGATGCTCTAACCCACTGAGCTGCCCAGCCAGGGCTTTTTGTACAAGTTATAAACAGGATCATGTTCTCTCTGCAGTTTTGAAACTTGCTTTTCACTTAGCAGATGTGGACATTTCTCGTCAATAAAGGTGATCTTTAACTTTCTTAATGTCTGCATGGCATCTTTATTAACCAAGGCCTTGCTGTTGGACAGGCATTTTCCAATTCTTAAAAGCAATTTTTAAAAAATGTTTTTATTTCCTAGCCAGTTTGGCTCAGTGGATAGAGTGTTAACCCATGGACTGAAGGGACCCAGACTCAATTCTAGTCAAGGGCATGTACCTCTGTTGCTGGCTCAATCCCCAGCCCTGGTTGGGGCACGTGAGGGAGGCAGCCAATCGATATGTCTCTCTCACATTGATGTTTCTCTCTGTCTTTTCCCCTCCCTCCCACCTCTCTAAAAGTCAATGGAAAAATATCCTTGGGTGAGGATAAACAAAGTGTTTGTATTGATTTTAGAGAGGAAGGGTGAGGATAGAGAAAACATCTATGAAAGAGAAACATCAACATTGATAGGCTGTCTTCTGGACAGCCCCCCACCCCCAATCTGGGACAGACCGAAATCTGGGCATGTGCTCTGACCAGAAATTGAACCTGTGACTTCTTGGTCCATAGGTTGACACTCATCCACTGAGCCACACTAGCTGGGCAGTTTCCAGTTCTTTAGGGGGAAAATCGTTTAAATGAGAGGTACATTTAAAATAGAGCCAAAACCCATTTGGCTCCGTGGATAGAGCATCGGCCTGGGAACTCAAGGGTCCCAGGTTCGATTCCGGTCAAGGGCATGTACCTTGTTGTGGGCACATCCCCAGTAGGGGGTGTGCTGGAGGCAACTGATCGATGTTTCTCTCTCATCAATGTTTCTGACTCTCCCTCTTCCTTACTCTCTGCACAAAATCAATATATTTTTCTAACTATCTCTCTCTGACATGGCAGAGTGGCGAGGAGAGGTATTCTACATCAGAGATTTGGTGTATGACGTGGGCAATGCATATGGTCCTGATGGCGTAGAGATGAGGGCCAGAGAGAGAGAGTGTGGGAGCCCGTACCAACCCTAGGCAGTTCTGGGAGTGACTTGTTTTCTTTTCCTCTTTTCTCCCCCCTGGCCTCCCACATGGCAAAACACTTAGTTTTAGCTCCAGGTCCCAAAGCAAGGATGTAAGGTGGGAAGGAATGCCATTGGACTGGGAGAGGAGCTTTCGCAGGCTTGTTGTCAGACCGCTCTCAATGAACTGAATGAAGTGCCACCACCTTATCCAATTCCTGAAGTCACCACCGCTGCACATGGTGGTGAGGTGCTGTCAAAGGCTGTTCAGCCAGGGATGTGGCAAAACCACCACCAGCGCAGCGGGCCTCAGACACTGGATTTCAAAGACAGGATTTTACAAAAATAGGGTCCAGTAGAGAACTGCCAACTTTATTTTTGGCAAGATAAAAGACATTTTTAAAAAACTGCCTTTCATGATAATTTTATTTTTAAAAATTTAATACCAAAAATAATAGTAAGGACAATCAAAGAACAGCTATTTTTTAGTCCTGGTCAGGTAACTCAGTTGGTTAGAGCTTCATCCCCATATATGGGGTTGCAAGTTCAATCCCTGATCAGAATACATAAAAGAATTAACCAATGAATGCATAAATAAGTTGATTTTTTAAAAAAATCAATGTTTTGCCGAAACCGGTTTGGCTCAGTGGATAGAGCGTCAGCCTGTGGACTGAAGAGTCCCAAGTTCAATTCTGGTTGACTGCTTGATCCCCAGTAGGGGGCGTGCAGGAGGCAGCTGAAAAATTATTCTCATCATTGATGTTTCTATCTCTCCCTCTTCTTTCCTCTCTGAAACCAATAAAAAGAAATATTTAAATTGATGTTTCTTTCTCTTTCCCCCTTCCTCTTCCTAAAATAAAATTTAAAGTTATTGACAACCTTTAGCATACAGCATACACAATACTACTGGCCTGTGTTTCCTCTTTTGTCATGGACTTCTGACACCTTTTAGCACATGTCAGTGTTTGAGAACCAGTGGTCCTAAGGATGGTGAAGAGGAGGGTGGCCACGTGGGAAGGTGGCCTGGATTGAGGTGTAAAGTAATAGGACCTTGGTTTGTAGAAATCAAACTTGAAAGAGAATTACAGAAATATTAGACATCAGCAAATGCCAGGGATTTATGGGATATGCAGGGCAGAGCTACAATTCATGGGATTGGAAGTTGTGAGACTTGGGAAAGAAGATGAACACCATCTGACAAGTTTTATAAGTTGGGAGAGAGCATTGCTCACGAACGTTTCAGGGTCTCAAGCAGTGGGGAGGGAGAGGGTATCTCTTGTCCCTTCGAGAGCAATGCTGGCTGCTTTATCTACTGTATATGCTGGGCTCCGGTTCCAAGTCCATGAATGAAACAGCTGATGGTCTGAGTCCTTGTTTGTTCTAAAATTGGGCAAGTTAAACACCCTCTCTGATCCCCTGGATGGTAATAGCTACTTTGTAAAGTTGCTAAAGATTATAAAAGTGGCTGTAAAAATTATACATGCCATACAGGAGAAATGTAAGATGGTAGCTCTCAAGAGTGGATTGGTATAGGGAAAAATGTATAATCTAAAATAACGTACTTCTAGGGAGTGGGGAAGGCAGTCCTAATATATGGTGACAGAAGGTTTGACTGGGTGGTGAGCACATGGTTCAGTATACACACCTTGTAACACTCATCCCTGAAACCTGTATGATCATGTTGACCGGTGTCACCCCAATAAAGTTAATTAAAAAAAAAAACTGTTCTGGAAGCACTGTCTTTCCTACTCTACAGCTTAGGAATGCCCCCTTTTGTTTCCACCTATTCTGGCTTTGTCAAGTCCTTGATTTTCCCAAACTATGTTCTTAGCTCTCAAGTCACCTCTGTGTTGACTTTGGTGTAAACTAATTTGGTTCTTCCTTTCCTCTGCCCCTGACAGCATCTGTGGGACCCTCCATTCTGTGGATCAGGTGAGACAAAGCAAGAGCCCAGGACTGGTATTGGGGAAAGAGGAGGGGAGGGAGGGTGGAGTACTTGTACTTGTCTCTACGGCTAACGATGTTGTTCATCTTCTTTCTTTAGTATCTCAACATCAAACTAACTGACATCAGTGTCACAGACCCTGAGAAATACCCTCACATGGTGAGTGAGGGCTGGTGGGAAAGAGCAAACACCTCTGAACACAGGAGGCCCCTGGGTGGGTAGAGGAAATTTTTAAGAGTGTTTTCACGTTTGCCTACCTTTGTCTAGTTATCAGTGAAGAACTGCTTCATCCGGGGCTCGGTGGTCCGCTATGTGCAGTTGCCTGCAGATGAGGTGGACACGCAGCTGCTACAGGACGCAGCGAGGAAGGAGGCCCTGCAGCAGAAACAGTGACGGCTCCTCCACTCCCTCCCCTCTTCCAGCCCAGGACCCCTCCTTCGTACTTGAGATGTTTATTGTTTTTCAATAGTGAAGGCGCTTTTTTTTTTTTTAAGGGGATAAGTAGACTAGAGGACTAACCATGGTGGGAGCAGCTCTCCTCAGTGAGAAGGAAGATGAGCTGTCTGGGGAACTGCAGTGTTCCTGGTCCCCAGCACCTGCCTTCCTTCCTCCTTCCCCAGAGATGGTGGGAGAATCTACATCTCTCCAGGGCAGCATGTGATTCATTTTGGGGGTGGAAGGAACCTGTCCCGCATCGGGAATAAATTTGTGGTGCAAATTTCTGGAGTGTGTGTGTTTGGGAAGGAGGCTGGAGGGTGGGAAAGGGATGTTGAGTTCATCGAGCTCTTGCCCTGCATTACCCCAGCCAAGACCCCACGCAAGGCAGTGTCCAGCATTGCTGCCGCTGCTGAGTGAACCGTGCGCTCCCCGGCGGCCCCCCGGCTTCCGAGCACCCCCTGCCTCATGGCCTTTGCTCAGACCGCACCTGCCATGAGCGCCCGCTCCCTTCCCGAGGGACAGTTGTCAGACACCAAGATGCGGTCGGTCGACGCTGCTGATTTCCCCTCAACCCAGCCAGGGGGGCACACTGAAGTCTGGCAGATTCTTTCAAACAAGTGACAGGTTCCCGCTGTGCGGTGGGCGGTTCCGCTCCAGGCCTCGCCAGCCCCGCCCGCGGCGCCGCTTCCGCCCCCTCCGCCGGGGGCGCGAGGACCCGCGCGGGCTGCCCGCGGCGGCGCCTGGCGGGAGCGCGGTCCTAGGGCGCCCCGAGCTGTGGCCGCCCCTGTCCTATGCCCGCCCCCGGCCTGTGCCCGCGCCCCTCCTCAGAGCGCGGGGACGGCGCGCCCCGGCCGGGGTCCGAGGGGCGGCTGCACACGCAGGCGGGGCCCGGCCGCCCACGCCAGGACCCGCGCCGGAAGCGCTCGCTGTCACAAAGGCCACACGTGGGTGCTCGGGCGGCGGTCCCAGGAGCCAGGGTCCCCGGAGAACTGCCCGCCGTCCCCGCCGCCCGACTCCTCGGCCCCGGCCGCCAGGCCGGCCCAGCTTCGGCCGGCGCCGGCTCGGCCTGACCCCCGCCCCCCAGTACGTACCTGCGGCCCGAGCCCGCCCTGCCGGGCCGAGGGGCCCTCCGGCTCCACTCTCCCCGAGGACCGGGCCCGGCCGTCCCCGCCACTCCGCAGCCAGACCCGGGCTCCTGAGGCCTGACGGGCCCCCAGGCCCTGGGGCCTCGGCGCCCGCGGAGAGGAGCCCATGAGGGTCCCCTCTTACTCAGGTAGGACCCGGGGCCCTCAGTCTTCGTCTCCCTCTCCTAGGTCTGTCCCACCTGGCGCGGACCCTGCAGAACCATGTCCATCCTCTACGTCTCCCCGCACCCCGATGCCTTCCCCAGCCTCCGAGCCCTCATAGCGGCGCGCTACGGGGAGGCGGGGGAGGGGCCGGGCTGGGGGGGCGCGCACCCCCGCATCTGCCTCCAGCCGCCTCCGGCCAGCAGGACCCCGTTCCCCCCGCCCCGCCTGCCCGCCCTGGAGAAGGGGCCCGGCGGGCTCTGGGTGTGGGGGGCCACTGCTGTGGCCCAGCTGCTGTGGCCCGCAGGCCTGGGGGGCCCTGGGGGCAGCCGGGCAGCCGTCCTCGTCCAGCAGTGGGTCAGCTACGCCGACACGGAGCTCATACCCGCTGCCTGCGGGGCCACGCTGCCCGCCGTGGGACTCCGCGGCTCCGTCCAGGACCCCCAGGTGAGGGGGGAAGGGGGCGGGAAGTTTAGGAGAAGGAAGCAAGAGTTGGGGTGGATAATGAGACAGGAAGATAGCGTGTCGGGTGTGGAAAAAGATTGATCAAGTCCCACATGGCCACATGGTAACCTCTCTGAGCCTTGGTCTTCTTTTTGTCTCTGAAAACTTTAGTTTCCATGTTGAGAAAATAAAAAGAAGTGTGCAGAGCACACGGTGTAGTGCCAAGCGCTTTAGAGTGAGTAAAAGCTTGATGAGTCGGAAACCCACAGAAGTTATGGATTGTAGGGAAAGTGGGTGAGGGAGAGATGAGAAGAGGCAGGTTGGGCCAGGAGAGATAACGGTGCCCCGAGGCGGGTAGGAGAGATGAAAAGGGGGGAAGGGAGAGGAGAGACAACCACACCATGTTGTAAACAATCCTTTCAGAGTGGCTGTGCCTCTGGTCCTTATCAAACACGGTAGATATGAATGAATGAATGAATGAATGAATGAATGAATATATGACTTAGACCCTGGCTGGCTCCTTCATATCCAGATTACACGATCTAAAATAGAGGCCCTCCTCTTTGAAATTCCTTGTCTCCCTCAACCTGATTTATTTTCTTCATAGCACTTAAGGAGAAAAATAGGGTTAATGTATTATATATTTGTTCATTTACTGTCTCCCAATTAGAATGTAAACTCCCATCAGGTCAGGGGTCCTGTTCAAATTCTCTCCTCATTCCTTAGGGAGGTATGTGGCATGTAGTAGGTGCTTAACAAATATTGTTGTGTGTTTTTTGGTTTTTTTTTAATATATTTTATTGATTTTGTACAGAGAGGAAGGGCGAGAGATAGAGAGTCAGAAACATCGATGAGAGAGAGTCATCGATCAGCTGCCTCTTGCACACCCCCACTGGGGATATGCCCGCAACCAAGGTACATGCCCTTGACCGGAATCGAACCTGGGACCTTTCAGTCCCCAAGCTGACACTCTATCCATTGAGCCAAACCGGTCCCGGCTTAACAAATATTGTTGAAGCAATTATTGTGTTGCCTTACTTAATCTTTAACTTCTTGTACTTAATATATTGCAACTGATACATAGTAAATGTTCAGTAGGAATTTTCTGAATGAATGAAGCACCAGGGCTTCTTCTTTTAAAAAAAATACATTTTTATTGACTTCGGAGAGGAAGGGAGAGGGAGAGAGAGACAGAAATACAAATGATGAGAGAGAATCATTGGTCCCCTGCCTCCTGCACACCCCACATTGGGGATTGAGCCCACAACCTGGGCATGTGCCCTGACCGGAATCGAACCTGGGACCTTTCAGTTGCAGGCCAACACTCTATCCACTGAGCCAGACCGGCCAGGGCAGGGCTTCTTTTTATTATGACCATTTCAAAGAAGATGAAACTGGCCTCAGAGGTGATGATTTGTGGGAGTGGACGGAGGCCACGCCCTGTCTCACATCCCTCCCCGTTCCTGCTAGGCTGCGCTGGGGGCCCTGGGCAGGGCCCTGAGCCCCTTGGAGGAGTGGCTCCGGCAGCACACCTATCTGGCCGGGGAGGCCCCCACCCTGGCGGACCTGGCGGCTGTCACAGCCTTGCTGCTGCCCTTCCGATACGTGAGTCACTAGGGCCCGGGAGGGACGGGGCGGTTCCTCTGACCTCACCACAGGTGGCTGAGGACGTTGCTTTCTTCCCCCTCTCAGGTCCTGGACCCCTGTGCGCGCCGGATCTGGGGGAATGTCACTCGCTGGTTCATCACCTGTGTCCAGCAGCCAGAATTCCGGGCCGTGCTGGGAGAGGTGGTTCTGTACTCAGGGGCCCGGCCGCTCTTCCATCAGCCAGGTAAGGAGTAGGACTGGGGAGGTGGGGGGGGAGGGGTTCCTTGCGGTCTCCCATGCAGCTCACTTTCTTTCTTTCTTTCTTTCTTTTTTTTTTTTTTTTTAAATATATTTTATTGATTTTTTACAGAGAGGAAGGGAGAGAGATAGAGAGCTAGAAACGTCGATGAGAGAGAAACATGGACCAGCTGCCTCCTGCACACCCCCTACTGGGGATGTGCCCGCAACCAATGTACATGCCCTTGACTGGAATAGAACCTGGGACCCTCCAGTCCGCAGACCGACGCTCTACCACTGAGCCAAACCGGCTTCGGCTAGCTCACTTTCTTATCTCAGAATGGCAGAACGCGTGGAGGGAGGGCCGGTGGGAGGTCCGCAGGGGGAAGCCTTGAGCAGCGGGAATAACGGTCTGAGACCCAGCAGCATCCTCAGAGGCCTCAGCGGCTGAGTCTGCACTGCTGGGCCTCCCACCAGGCCCTGAGGCCACTGCACCTCCAAAGACACCTGCTCAACTCAAGAAAGAGGCAAAGAAACGGGAGAAGCTAGAGAAATTCCAACAGAAGCAGAAGATCCAGCAGCAGCAACCGCCGCCCAGGGAGGTGAGAGGCTAAGATGGGAAGGATGCTGTGTCATAGTCGGGCAAGGGGAGAGGCTGATATCGGAGTCTGTATCTTCCCTCCCAAGCAGAAGAAACCAAAACCAGAGAAGAGGGAGAAGCGGGATCCTGGAGTTGTTACCTATGACCTCCCAACCCCACCCGGGGAAAGGAAAGGTACTGGTCAGGGAAGGGACCAACCCTCCCTCCTCCCGCCTCAGCTGCTGCTGCTCCTGTTTCCCCTTCCTGCTTGCCCCGGCTCCCACCACTCTCTTGGTGAAGATCTGCAGAGGCCCAGGCCCTTCTGTCTCCCCCCACCGTGCCTCCGCCACCCCGTCCTCTTCCCAGCGGCCCAGCCTCCACACTGACGCCTGCCTTCCTCTCCCCAGATGTCAGCGGCACTATGCCCGACTCCTACAGCCCTCAGTACGTGGAGGCAGCCTGGTACCCGTGGTGGGAGCAGCAGGGCTTCTTTAAGCCAGAGTATGGAGTGAGTGGCACTGCCCCCAGGCCTGGGGCGGGGGGCGGGAGAGGTGACCTGGAGTCTTAGCATGTGCCCATCCTTCCTCCCCACAGCGTTCCAGCGTGTCAGCACCTAATCCACGGGGCGTCTTCATGATGTGCATCCCCCCCCCAAACGTGACAGGCTCCCTGCACCTGGGCCACGCGCTCACCAACGCCATCCAGGACTCCCTGACCCGATGGTGAGCTCCTGTCCTCTCCACTGCTTCCTCCGCTGCCTTCTCTTCCCGGACTCTCCTTCCTTTTGGCCTCAGCTCTGCCCCCTGGTGGTGGTACACTTCTCTCATTCCTCCCCTCTGGTCACTTCCTGGTAGCTTCCTCCCCTAGGCAGGGACCACTTCTCTCCCTCCTCTTGGGACATGAGACAGGGCTGGCCTCCTTCCACTCCCACACACCATGACCCTCTGAGAAGAATAAGAGTAGTTTGAATTAAACAAGAAATACACGAAATATTCTTGTAAGAAATGTAAAGCTACGAGTCTCCTTGACAACCCCCTCCAGACCTACTTCCCAAGACGTAGCCTTTGTTATCACTTTGTGGATCTTTCTAGATCTTTCCTGTCTATTACTTACAGGTACATGTACCCATAGAAATTTATAGTTTTCCTTTCGGGTGGATTTTTTTTTTCTGTCATGCTATTCTTCAGCCTTCTTCTTACACTGAATAGTTTGTCTTAGAGATCTTTCCTTACCCTTACCCACAGACCGATCCATTCTCTCTCACTGCCCCATAGCATTCCATACTGTGACTATGACATATGGAGTCACTTGCTTAAAAAAACAAAAATTAATGGTTGTTCCTAATTTTTCTCTGTTGAAAATCGCTTGAATGCACACTCCGGCACAGGCTTTCTCAGGCACACAGACAGCTTCGCTGGCGTAGCTCCCAGGAAGTGAAGCTGCTAGGTCGGAGAGGCCTGCCCACGTTAAGTACAAGCAGAAGCTGTCACTTTGCCTACAAAACAGCTTTACCCATTTAACCTCCCTGTGAGGGTGTTCGTTTGCCCATGGCCTTGCTAACTCCGGACGTGATCTTCATTTTGCTGAGATGGGGAAATGGCACCCGTGTAATTTCTGACTCCCAGCGAGCTGTGCCGCTTCCTGTGTCCGGGCTGGGCTGGTTTCCCTCATGTGAACTGTCTGTGCGTCGCTGGTTGCCCATCTTCCTGTTGATTGATTTTTTTGTTGTTGTTTACTTTTTAAATTGGTTGTTGTTGGATTCTTTACATATTTTGGGTATTGTTTTTTTTTTTTTGTTATATATTATAAATACTCCTGTTCTAGCACTTGCTTCCTCTGCCTTATCATCCTGCCCCACTGTCAATAGTTTAGTTAACAGATACAAAGTTAATATTCTAGGTGACAAATTCTTTTAAAAAGTATTTTAAGCCGAAACCGATTTGGCACAGTGGTAGAGCGTCGGTCTGCGGACTGAAAGGTCCCAGGTTTGATTCCGGTCAGGGGCATGTACATTGGTTGCAGGCACATCCCCGGTGGGGGGTGTGCAGGAGGCAGCTGGTCGATATTGCTCTCACATCGATGTTTCTAGCTCTCTATCTCTCTCCCTTCCTCTCTGTAAAAAAATCAATAAAATATATTTTTTAAAAAAAAAGTATTTTAAGTCCTGGCCAGTGTTGCTCAGTGGGTTGAACAAGATCCCATGCACCTGAAGGTCACTGGTTCCATTCCTTGTCAGGGGACATGATCCCCAGCGGGGGATGTGCGGGAGGCAGCCTATTGATGGTTCTCTCTCTCCCTCTCCCTTTCTCTAAAATCAAAAACACTTTTTTAAAAAGCATTTTAAAACAGCTTTTTATCTTTGGAAACTAGGGTTATTATATTTTAAGTTTTGAGACATTTTTCTGGTGTCTTGCTTACTAAATTAATTTAATCAAAAAATATTTCAGGACATCATTGTGTGCCTGCACTGCTCTGGGTACTGGGGGATAATGTCAGATCTAGTATTTTTCAAGGGATTGAGAGCTGGCAAAGAGTTTTATTAAATACATATAACAAGAATGGCCAAGTTATTTACATGAAAATAGTTAACACTTCTTTAAAAAAAAATATATATATATATACATATATTTTTAAAAATATATTTTATTGATTTTTTTACAGAGAGGAAGAGAGAGGGATGGAGAGTCAGAAACATCGATGAGAGAGAATCATCGACCAGCTGCCTCTTGCACCACCCACACTGGGGATGTGCCCGCAACCAAGGTACATGCCTTTGACTGGAATCGAACTTGGGACCTTTCAGTCCACAGGCTGACGCTCTATCCACTGAGCCACACCGGTCTCGGCAATAGTTAACACTTCTTACAAAACTCCTAGCGTAGCCACATTTTTTTCTAATGAACATGATTTAAACAAGATGTTAGAAAGTACCATTGCTTGCCGAAGCCGGTTTGGCTCAGTGGATAGAGCATCGGCCTGCGGACTGAAAGGTCCCAAGTTCGATTCCAGTCAAGGGCATGTATCTTGGTTGCGGGCACATCCCCAGTAGGGGGCGTGCAGGAGGCAGCTGGTCGATGGATCTCTCTCATCGATGTTTCTGACTCTCTGTCTCTCTCTTCCTCTCTGTAAAAAATCAATAAAATATATTTTTTTAAAAATTAAAAAAAGAAAGTACCATTGCTTACATGGAGTAAATTTATATCAATATTTTTGAATAAAAATAATGTGAAAATAAAATAATGTGAAATGCAGCTTTAAATATCTCCACCAATAAGAGTTGAATAGCTATATTTTTTCTTCCTCCAGCAGAGAATAAGGTGCTTTTCTACAAATATCCTTGATATTAATTTAGTTTTTGCTAATTTTATGTGATTCCCAAGATATACTTTTAGTGAAAAAATAGTTTTACCTTCCTTTCTTTTGTTAACTTCTTTAATAATAATATTTAACAGTATCTTGAAGTTCAGAAAATGTTTATACCCTTTAATTAATTATTTATTTTTTAATATATTTTATTAATTTCAGAGAAGGGAGAGAGAAAAAAACATCAATGATGAGAGAGAATCATTGATCGGCTGCCTCCTGCATATCTCAGTCTGGGGATTAAGCTCTGACAGAGAATCTACCATGACATCCTGGTTCATAGCTCGACGCTAACCACTGAACCACTCTGGCCGGGCTGTACATGTCCTTTATGTAACCAGCATTTCTATCAGTTACCTGCAAGAGAATGGAGTTGCTGCAGTCTCTGTGCCCAGGGAGATGTGAACATAGTGAGATAAACAGACTAAAATAATGAATACAACCCTGGCCGATATGCAAAGTGGTTAGACCGCATATCTGGATTGTGGGTTTGATCCCAGACCCTGGTCAGGTACATGTGGAAGGCAACCCATCGGCGTTTCTCTCTTTTCCTCCCTCCGTCCCTCCCTCCTTCTCTCTCTAAAAAGTCAATGGGAGAAACATCCTCAGGTGAAGGATAAAAAAACAGAACACAATACCGTGTGATGATTCACTAAAAACAAGGTGTGTGTGAACAGAGGGTGATGTGTTTCTGCCCTGATTTCCTCTGCCCCCTGGGATGCACCTAGTGCTGCAGGGAAAGAAGGCCCCTGTGCCTCCCTCAGGGCTTCACTCTCATTCCTCTGGTTAATTCCCTAAAACACAGCTAGCTGCCTGTCATTTTCTCTAAAATGGTCTACCACTTGCTTTTTTATTTTTTCAATATATTTTTATTGATTTCAGAGAGGAAGGGAGAGGGAAAGATAGAAGCATCAATGATGAGAGAGAATCATTGATCGGCTGCCTCCTGTACACCCCACACTGGGGATTGAGCCTGCAACCTAGGCATATGCTCTTGACCGGAATCAAACCTGGGACCCTTCAGTCCACAGACTGATGCCTATCCACTGAGCCACGCCAGCTGGGGCCACCAGTTGCTTTTTAACTTCACTGAGAGGTGTTGCTGTTCTGAGGTTGTGCGTTTTGCTGTAATCAGTTCGACAATGTCCTTAGACTTCATCTTGCATCTCTGGTTTAGGATGGCTTTCCTGCCTCAGAGTTACGCACATGGCCACCTGTGTTACTGACTTCTTTATTTACCTTTTGGGAAATTGTCATTTTCTGAGACTTTTCTTACATCCTGTTTTTCTATATTGAATTCTTTAATCTGACTAGAAATTATTTATTTATTGTTAATCCTCACTTAAGGGTTTTTCCATTGATTTTTAGAGAGAGTGGAAAGGAGGGGGGCGAGGGAGGGAGAAAGAGAGAGAAACTAATGTGTCTCTCTTACGTCAATTGGTTGCCTCCCATACATACCCCGGCCAGGTCAGGGATTGAAATGCAACCCAGGTACGTGCACTTGATTGAGAATCAAACCCGAGACCCTGCAGTGCTGGAGCCAACACTGTAACCATTGAGCAGCACCGGCCAGGGCTGACTATAACTTATTTTTGTGAATATTGGGAAGTAGGGAGATGTTTTTCCAACTAAGTAGTTGTTCCAAAGAAATGTTTGCATTGTTTTCCTTTTTCATCCTGAGAGGAAGTGCCGCCTGGCCCATGGATCGGCCTGGGTGTGTTTCCAGGCGCAGTTTGGTCTTTAACTGTTCCCTGTGGTGACTAGTTGCTTGAATAATCATAGCTGTCATGTTTTGCTATCTAGTTGGGCAGGAGCTTCCTCTTTGTTCTTTTGCCAAATGGCTTGGGCTATCCTTGCCGTATCCCCCCAGACTGAAACTTTAGAATTGGGGTCCCTCTCCACCACCCTTTCCCTCCCGAGCCCAGTGACCTCCCCCAAAGCCCCTCCAGGTGCCAGCTCTGCTGCCTGCTCACCGCCGCCCCCCGCTCTCCCCACAGGCACCGCATGCGCGGGGAGACCACCCTGTGGAACCCCGGCTGCGACCACGCAGGCATCGCCACGCAGGTGGTCGTGGAGAAGAAGCTGTGGCGCGAGCAGGGGCTGACCCGCCACCAGCTGGGCCGCGAGGCCTTTCTGCGGGAGGTCTGGAAGTGGAAGGAGGAGTGAGTGCATCCGCCCCGGCCCCGGCCCCATAAGACCTGTCACCTGCCACCTGGTCACAGGCTGCACAGAACCTCTCACAGAGGCTGAGGGTCGGTGGCTTCAGGTCGAGGTCCATTTCAGAGAATGAGGGGTGCCCACGCTCCCCGCCAGCCCCCCGATGTCTCCCTGCTGCCAGCCTGAGTGCTGACCGCCGCCTGTCCACTTCCAGGAAAGGGGACCGGATCTACCACCAGCTGCGGAAGCTCGGCAGCTCCTTGGATTGGGACCGAGCCTGTTTCACCATGGACCCCGTGAGTGCGGGAGGGGGGGGGGGGACAGGAGGCTCCCCAGGGCCCCATAGGGAGCACCTGCTGTGCCTCCTGCGGATTGGACCCACACGTAGGGAAGCGCTGAAGGCTCAGCTGCAAATCTCATTCTGGTCCCGGGCCATGGCCCTGTGCTCCCGGCCCCTCTGGGAGCTCACAGTCCTCCAGGTGCATATGCTCCTCCCCGCCCCAGCCTGCCGTCTCCAGGATCACCTCCCGGCCTGTCCCTGCGTTCCCAAAGCCCCCGCCGTGGGCCCCTCTCCCCTCAGGACGCATTTCCCCTTGCAGCCCTCGGAGGGTCGGGTGCCGGGCAGTGGGACTCTGGACCCTGCTGCCCTGGAACGTCTGCCTGGCCCCTCCCTGCTCCCCTAGAAACTGTCCGTGGCCGTGACAGAGGCCTTCGTCCGGCTCCACGAGGAAGGCATCATCTACCGCAGTACCCGCCTCGTCAACTGGTCCTGCACCCTCAACTCGGCCATCTCCGACATCGAGGTGTGCCCGCCGGGCTCTCCAGCCCCGCCCCGCCCCACCCCGGCCCGGCCGCTTCCTAACACCCCCTTCCCAGGTGGACAAGAAGGAGCTGACGGGCCGCACGCTGCTCTCCGTGCCTGGCTACAAGGAAAAGGTGGAGTTCGGGGTCCTCATCTCCTTCGCTTACAAGGTCCAAGGCTCAGGTAGGAGCCAGGGGTCACGGGGTCCTGGGCAGGACGGGCTGGGGCCTGGAGGGGACCAGCACTGAGACCGTAAGTCGCCTGTCACCCCAGAGAGCGGGGAGGAGGTGGTGGTGGCGACCACTCGGATTGAGACGATGCTGGGAGATGTGGCCGTGGCTGTGCACCCCGACGACCCCAGATACCAGGTGTGCGAGGGCGCTGCCGCGGAGGGGTCCCTGCTGACGGCCGCCAAGGGGAGAGGGCTGATGAGGGGGGCCTTGGGGTGTTGGGAGGGGGCGGCCGGCCTCCGTGTGTTGAGCCCCTCTGTTCGCAGCACCTGAAGGGGCGGAGTGTGGTCCACCCGTTCCTGCCTCGCAGCCTCCCCGTGGTCTTCGATGACTTCGTGGACATGGAGTTCGGCACAGGTGAGCAGGGCTGTCCTGAGCCGCGGGGGAGCGGGAGGAGCCCCGAGGCACATCCCGCATCCCTCCTCCTGCTGAGGCCAGGAGCACGAGCTTCACCTAAGCAGACAGGCCTGGGCCTGGGTCTCGGGACTGTCCTGGGGAAGTGGGGGGCAGGCGGTCTTCAGCAAAAGGGGGTGCGTGTGGAAGGGACGCGCTGAGTCCTGTGGCCCTGCCCCCGGCCCCAGGTGCGGTGAAGATCACCCCTGCACATGACCAGAACGACTACGAGGTCGGGCGGCGGCACGGGCTGGAGGCCGTCAGCATCATGGACTCCCGGGGGGCCCTGGTCAACGTGCCCCCCCCCTTCCTGGTGAGACCCCTGGGTGTGGGGCCTGGTCCCGAGGGCGGGTCCTGAGGCACAGCCGTGATGAGGCCTGTCCCCCAGGGCCTGCCCAGGTTTGAGGCCCGGAAGGCGGTGCTGGCGGCGCTGAAGGAGCGGGGCCTGTTCCGCGGCGTCCAGGACAACCCCATGGTGGTGCCGCTTTGCAAGTGAGGGCGGGGCCAGAGGAAGGGGGGTGGCTCCTGGGGCTCCCCCGTTACCCCCCCTACCCCCCTGTGTGTGCCTGCAGCCGGTCCAAGGACGTGGTGGAGCCCCTGCTGCGGCCGCAGTGGTACGTGCGCTGCGCGGAGATGGCCCAGGCGGCCAGTGCCGCCGTGACGCGGGGCGACCTGCGCATCCTGCCCGAGGCCCACCAGCGGACGTGGCACGCCTGGATGGACAACATCCGGTGCGTGGGCTCGCTGGGCGGGGCCTGGGGGGCTGAGCGGCACGGCCAGGCCCCGCCTCCTTGACCCCTCCGCCCTCTGCAGGGACTGGTGCATCTCCCGGCAGCTGTGGTGGGGCCATCGCATCCCCGCCTACTTCGTCACCGTCCACGACCCGGCCGTCCCGCCCGGGGAGGTGAGTGCGGCCGCAGGCGGTGCCGCCGCTGGTGGGAGGCAGGGGCGGGCACGGCAGGGGTGGCCCTGGGCATTCACGGCACCTGTGGCAGGATCCCGACGGGCGGTACTGGGTGAGTGGGCGCTGCGAGGCCGAGGCGCAAGAGAAGGCAGCCAAGGAGTTTGGAGTGTCCCCTGACAAGATCAGCCTCCAGCAAGGCAAGGCAGGGCCTTGGGGGTGGGGGCAGGGCCTGGCCTGAACCTCACCGCTGACCTCTGACCTCTGACCTTTGGCTTCCCTCAGATGAGGACGTATTGGACACCTGGTTTTCCTCTGGCCTCTTCCCCTTCTCCATCCTGGGCTGGCCCAACCAGGTACGTCCTGGGGGCCAGCTCGGGTGGGGCCGGGCCTGAGGGTGCTGAGCTCCCGTCACGCTCTGCTCTGCCCCAGTCAGAGGACCTGAGTGTGTTCTACCCGGGGACCCTGCTGGAGACCGGCCACGACATCCTGTTCTTCTGGGTGGCCCGGATGGTCATGCTGGGCCTGCAGCTCACCGGCAGGCTGCCCTTCCGAGAGGTGCGTGCGGCTCAGGCCTCGCTCGGCCGGCCGCAGGGCCGTGGGACTGAGCCTCCGGGGACCTGCAGCGATTGTGCCTGGGCTTCCCGGGGAGGGGCTCCTCTAAGCCCCTGAAGGGGGCGGGGCACCTGGGGCCTGAGGTTCAGAGTGGGGCCTGCGGGGAGGCGGAGCCTCACGGCCCTTGCCCCTCAGGTCTACCTCCACGCCATCGTGCGAGATGCCCATGGCCGGAAGATGAGCAAGTCGCTGGGCAATGTCATTGACCCCCTGGACGTCATCCACGGAGTCTCCCTGCAGGTGGGGCTGGGTGCCCGGAGGCCGGGAGAGCTTGTGGGGGCTACTGGGCCGTGGCCATGCCCGACCCCTCCCACTGCCCCCTCAGGGCCTCCACGACCAGTTACTGAACAGCAACCTGGATCCCAGCGAGGTGGAGAGGGCTAAGGAAGGCCAGGTACGCGGGCGGGCCGCCGGGCGTGGGCAGAGGGAGGCGGGGCTGGCTCAAACTCCCGCCCGGCTCCCCCGCAGAAGGCAGACTTCCCGGCCGGGATTCCCGAGTGCGGCACCGATGCCCTCCGGTTTGGACTGTGCGCCTACACGTCTCAGGGTAGGACCCCAATCTCTCCGCCGCCCCTTCCTCCCTGACCCCCCCCCCCCCCCCCCCCGGCAGGTGGGAGGGGTGCTGAGGACACTTCCCGCACCAGGGCGCGACATCAACCTGGACGTGAACCGGATCCTGGGCTACCGCCACTTCTGCAACAAGCTCTGGAACGCCACCAAGTTTGCCCTGCGCGGCCTTGGCAAGGGTTTCGTGCCCTCGGCCACCCCAGAGGTGAGGGCCTGGTGGGCGGGAGTGACCCCCACAGGCTGCACCCTGCCGCTCGTCATCAGGCATGACCAGGAGCCCCCTGTGGGGGACGGAGCAGAGGCCACAGGAGCCGCCGGGCATTGGGTCCTCCCCCACGGGCACACGTGGCTTCCCGCTGGCCCTGAATGCCTGCTCGCCCATGGGTTCTGGCTCCCTGCCCCGGCACCCCTCCCTTCCACTGGTGGCCCTGCTGATCGCCGCCCCCCCCCCCCCCCGCCCCCCCAGCCCGGAGGCCGCGAGAGCCTGGTGGACCGCTGGATCCGCAGCCGGCTGACCGAGGCCGTGAGGCTCAGCAACCAAGGCTTCCAGGCCTACGACTTCCCGGCCGTCACCACCGCCCAGTACAGCTTCTGGCTGTACGAGCTCTGTGACGTCTACCTGGTGAGGACGGGGCGGGCGGCCAGCCTGACCCGCTGCCACGGGCCCAGCGAGGGCTGGAGGGACCCTCCAGCTCTGAGCCCACCTGCCCCCCCAGGAGTGCCTGAAGCCTGTGCTGAGCGGGGTGGACCCGGGGGCCGCTGAGTGCGCCCGCCAGACCCTCTACACCTGCCTGGATGTTGGCCTGCGGCTGCTCTCGCCGTTCATGCCCTTCGTGACGGAGGAGCTGTTCCAGAGGCTGCCCCGGCGGCTGCCAGACGCACCCCCCAGCCTCTGCGTCACCCCCTTCCCGGAGCCCTCAGAGGTACGGTGTGGGCGGGGCGGGCTCGGGCCTGTGCCCGGCCCTCCTCACCCCCTCCTCCGCCCCGCAGTGCTCCTGGAAGGACCCAGAGGCAGAGGCGGCCTTGGAGCTGGCCCTGAGCATTGCCCGCGCCGTCCGCTCGCTGCGCGCCGACTACAACCTCGTCCGGACCCGGCCTGACTGTGAGCCCCCTCTGGGCCTCCGCCGCCCGCTGTCCTGGCCGCGCTCCATGTGGCCGCCTCACCACCACCTCTCCCGCAGGTTTCCTGGAAGTGGCCGACGAAGCCACAGGCGCCCTGGCGTCGGCGGTGTCGGGCTACGTGCAGGCGCTGGCCAACGCGGGCGTGGTGGCCGTCTTGGCGCTGGGGGCTCCCGTGCCCCAGGGCTGCGCGGTGGCCCTGGCCTCCGACCGCTGCTCCGTGCACCTGCAGCTGCAGGGGCTGGTGGACCCGGCCCGGGAGCTGGGCAAGCTGCAGGCCCGGCGCGGGGAGGCGCAGCGGCAGGCCCAGCGCCTGCGGGAGCGCCGCGCCGCCCTGGGCTACCCGGCCAAGGTGCCCCTCAAGGTCCAGGAGGCGGACGCGGCCAAGGTGCGTGGTGGCTGGGCGAGTCCTTCCCACCGGCCTCCGGCCCAGCCCCGCACTCTGCCCAGCCCCAGGCAGCCCGTGGGCTCAGACCAGGCCCTGAGCAGGTGGGACTGCGGGCGGGGGCACGACACGGGGAAGACAGGCAGACCCAGAGCCCGGCACCTGCCGCCCGGCCAGGCTCCTTGCGCCCATCCGGCCCCGGGAACGTGGCGTCCCACACGGGGAGGGGGGGGGCGGAGAGCAGGAGCCCTCCAGGCAGCAGCCCCGGGTAAGCCCGGAGGGCGCAGGGAGGCCGCGCGGGCCGTGGCGGGACTGGCCGGTCTCCCAGGAGCCCTGGGCAGCACCCCCTGCTGGTGCGGCCCGGGAGCCTGTGCCCCTCACCCGCCCGCTTGCCCTGGGCCCTGAGCCGCTGGCCCTCAGGGCTGCGTCCACCATGCCGCCCACAACGTGCCCCTGGCCCTGGGCTCCGTGCTGCTGCCACTACAGCTGCTGCCCCCATTGGCCTTGGGGACTGACCGCTCTGGGAAAGAAAACCCCGCGATGGTGGAAGAGAAGGGGGTGCTGGTGGGGAGGCTGCTGAGCATTTGGGGAGCACCCAGCCTAGCACAGTCCCTGACCTGCTCCCCACCCATGGCCCCACCTGCCTTTCCAACTCAGCCCTCTGCCCTCCTGGGCGCCTGGGTCTCAGCCCGGTCCTCCGCCCACCAGCCTTTCCCCGCAGCTCCAGCAGACCGAGGCCGAGCTCAGGAAGATGGACGAGGCCATCGCCCTGTTCCAGAGGATGCTGTGACCGCCACCCTCAGGCCCCCCCCCCCCCGGGCTCCTTCAGGGCAGCAATAAATATTTTACCACAAAACCATCTCTTGTCTGTGTATGCTAGACCGGAGAGGGGCGCTGAGGGGAGGGAGGGAGGGAGGGAGGGAGGGGCACTGAGGGCTGGGTGGGCACAGAGCCCTGTGGTCATTGGTGCACCTGGGTCTGCCCTGGCCCCCAGCCAGGCCTGAGTCACGCTGCGCCACCCGCCGGCGGGCGCCCTCCCCCGCTCACCTCCCGCTGCGGCGGGGCCACCAGTGCGGTGGCTTTGGGCCGGACAGGCCAGGGGTCAGTCCAGCCCACCTCTGGGCCTGTCCTCCCGCCGGTCCCAGGCCGGTTAATTATAGCTCTGACCTCAGGGCCTGGGACAGCCTGGCCGCCCTGCTGAGGACCCAGCACCAGGTAGGGGCTTCCCGTGCTGGGGTGGAGGGGTGTCAGGCCGGGTGGGGAGGGGTCCCGGGGAGGAGCCTTGGCCCCTCTTGCTGGTGAAGGTGCCAGCTGGCCTGTGAGGCCCTCGGGCTGGCTGGGCAGGGAGCGGGGAGGGGGGAGCGGCGGAGCCGGAGCCGGGGCAGAAGCAGGAGCGCCCGCAGGTGCCCAGGCCGGGGCCGCCTGCCCAGGGGTTGCTTCTCCTCCAGGAGCGCTCCGGCCCCAGGTCCGCGCCGCTATGCCCCCCGCCGGCATGGCCCTGGCCCTGGCCCTGGCCCCTGTGCTGCTGCTGCTACCGCTGCTGCCGCCCACATCTGCCTTCTTCCCCAACATCTGGAGCCTCCTGGCCGCCCCCGGCTCGGTCACCCACCAGGACCTGACAGAGGCGGCGGCTCTCAATGCCACCCTGCAGCTCTTCCTGGAGCGGCCGCCCCCGGGCCGGGCCCCCCTGCGCCTCGAGGACTTCCTGGTGCGTGTGCCTGGGTCCTGCCACCTGCCCGCGGCCCCTCCCCTCCGCCCCGCAGCCCAACACCCTCCCGCCGCCCTCCGCCCCCAGCCCGGGAGCAGGCACCGGGTCCGAGGCCCTGCCCCTGCCTCTCCAGGGCCGCACCCTCCTCGCCGACGACCTCTTTGCCGCCTACTTCGGACCCGGGGCCCCTGCCCGGCGGTTCCGAGCAGCCTTAGGCGAGGTGTCTCGGGCCAACGCAGCCCAGGACTTCCTGCCACCTGCCCGGGGCGACCCCGACTGGCACTTCGATGCTGAGCGGCTGGGCCCGGGGCGCGCGCGCCTGGCGGGGGCGCTGCGGGAGGCGCTGGCGGCTGCCCAGGCCGGGGAGCAGGCGCTGGCCCGGCAGCGCCTGGGGGCGGCCCTCCACGCCCTGCAGGTGAGGAGGACGAGCGGGCGGCCCCTCACCCCCTCTCCCCTCCCCGCCCCCATCCCCTCCCCGCACCTCTCCCCTCACCGGCCCCCGCTCCCCTCACCCCCCACTCCCCTCACCCCCGCTCCCCTCACCGGCCCCCGCTCCCCTCACTCCCCGCTCCCCTCACCCCCGCTCCCCTCACCGGCCCCCGCTCCCCTCACTCCCCGCTCCCCTCACCCCCCCGCTCCCCTCACCGCCCCCCCCTCCCCTCACCGCCCCCGTCCCCTCACCGCACCTCTCCCCTCACCAGCCCCCGCTCCCCTCACCCCCCTCTCCCCTCACCCCCCCCCCGCTCCCCTCCCCGCCCCCGGGCTCCGCCTCAGCCCCGCGCCCCCGCTCCCCTCAGCCCCCGCTCCCCTCACCGGCCCCCCGCTCCCCTCACCCCCCACTCCCCTCACCCCCGCTCCCCTCACCGGCCCCGTCCCCTCACCGCACCTCTCCCCTCACCGGCCCCCTCTCCCCTCACCCCTCCCCCCGCTCCCCTCCCCCCCCCCCCCCGCTCCCTTCACGCCCCTCTCCCCTCACCGGCCCCCTCTCCCCTCACCCCCCCCCCCGCTCCCCTCACCCCCCCGCTCCCCTCACCCCCCCGCTCCCCTCACCCCCCCGCTCCCCTCACCCCCCGCTCCCCTCACCCCCCCCCCCTCCCTTCACGCCCCTCTCCCCTCACCGCCCGGCTCCCCTCAGCCCCCGCTCCCCTCACGCCCCTCTCCCCTCGCCGGCGGCGCCTTGTCGGCCAGGCCTCTGGGGGCCCCTCCCCGGTCCCCACGTCCGCCCGGCGGTGAGGGGGCAGCGGAGACAGACAGCCGCCCCTCTCCTTCCGGAGCAGGACTTCTACAGTCACAGCAACTGGGTGGAGCTGGGGCAGCGGCGGCCACACCCGCACCTCCTCCGGCCGAGGCAGGAGCTGGGCGGCCTGGCGCGAGGTACGGCCATCCCCACCGCCTCCGCCCCGCGCCCCGCGCCCCCCGCCCCCCGGCTCCGCCCCCGGCTCCGCCCCCGGCTCCGCCCCCGCCCCCGGCTCCGCCTCCGCCCCGCGCCCCCCGCCCCCGGCTCCGCCCCGCCCCCGGCTCCGCCTCCGCCCCGCGCCCCCCGCCCCCCGGCTCCGCCTCCGCCCCGCGCCCCCCGCCCCCCGGCTCCGCCTCCGCCCCGCGCCCCCCGCCCCCCGGCTCCGCCCCACGCCCCCCACCCCCCCCACGCCCCCCGGCTCCGCCTCCGCCCCGTGCCCCCCGCCCCCCGGCTCCGCCTCCGCCCCGCGCCCCCCGCCCCCCGGCTCCGCCTCCGCCCCCCCCCCCCGCCCCCCGGCTCCGCCTCCGCCTCCGCCCCGCGCCCCGCCCCCCCCCCCCCCCCCCCCCCCCCCCCGGGCTCAGCTCAACCAGGCCCATCCGAGGCTTCCCGGGCCACCGGGAAGACCGCCAGGCCAGGCTGCGCACCCAGCTAGTCTCCTTCGGGGCGGGGGGCGGGGGGTGTCCCGGGCTTTCTCTCGGCCCCTCAGACTCCCAGCCGAGCGAGGACCGCAGCTGCCTCCGTGCCCAGTGCCGCCCCCCGCCCCGCAGACTGGCTCCCCGGCAGCCCGGCTCAGGGTCAGCTCGGGCCGGGGGCGGGGTGGCCCCTGAGGGCTGCCGCCGGGGCGCGGAGGAACGGCTGCCGGGCCGGACAGGGTAGGGCCGGGCGGCAGGCAGGCTCCAGGCCGTGGCCTCCCTTGCAGAGGGAGACCCCACCTGCGCCGACTGCGCGGAGCTGAGCTGCCCCGGGAACCTGCTGGGCTCCGCCCGCCTCACCTCCGGCTACTTTGGAGCTTATCCCGCCAAGCCTCCAGGTACCAGGCAGAGAAGCCTCGGAAGTAGGGGAGGGTCATGTCCTCCCCGGCCCTGTCCCAGGGACCTCAGGCTCTAGGTCCTCGCCCCACTTCCTGAGGAGAGAAAGCGGGCCGGCAGGATGGGTGGATGAAGGCCTGAGAGTGGCCAGGACTTGTAGGGGAGGGGCGGGAGCAGCTAACGAGGCCTCCATTGCCGGAGGGCCTGGAGGGCTGGGGACCCCGCAGGTGCTGTGCGATGTCCCCCCAGAATGCCATCACTTCCTGCCGGGCCTCCGCCGAGCAGTGAGCCACGGGCCAGCTCAGAGAGGGCCCGGCTCCTGGGAAGCGGCGGGTGTTGTACTTCCACCCTCCAGACCCCTTCCCCCAACCAGGAAAGTGTAGCCACGGGGGCCGTTTTGACCAGAGCAGCGCCCAGCCCCCACGGGGAGGCATCAACAAGGACAGCACAGCCCCCGGATTCTCCCCGCACCACGCGCTCCACCTCCAGGCTGCCCAGCTGGCCCTCCTGGCCTCCATCCAGGCCTTCGGGCTCCTGCGGAGCCGCCTGGGCGACCCGGGCTTCTCCAGGTGAGCGGCTGGAGGGGCTCCCTCGGCGCTCCGGGCCGGGCCGAGTGCAGACCCCGCTGTGGCTCTCCCCAGGCTGCTGGCCATCACCCCTGCCTCCAGCCTGAGCTTTGTGCTGGACACCACGGGCAGCATGGGCGAGGAGATCCAGGCCGCCAAAAGCCAGGCTCGCCACATCGCGGAGCAGCGGCGGGGCGGCCCCGCGGAGCCCGCCCACTACGTCCTGGTGCCTTTTCACGACCCAGGTGCCGGCCCCGGGACAGCGGAGGGAAGGGAAGCGGCACCCTGAGCAGGCTTCCCGGGAACAATCGCCCTGCTTCCCTGCTCCCAAAGGCCCCAGCACCCACGCTCAGGCGGCAGCCTGCTTCCTTAGGCCCAGCCATTGTCAGGTCTCCTACTTCCCACAGGCGGGGGCGGGGCGGGGCGGAGCTGGCGGGCGCAGGCCTCTGCAGAGTATCTGAGACAGACAGTTACGTGGCATTGAACGGGCAATCTGACCTGGGCTAGCCTCACTGTGTGTCCTGAGATTGGTCATATAACGTTGCCTCAGTTTCATCATCCATAAATGGGTTCGCACTAGCTCCCCCCTGCCTGTCTCCCAGGGTTGAAATGATCATCAGCCTATAGGACTGAGTTTTCCCCGGGCCGTCTGAGTCTGCATGAATCTCGTAGCTGGCAGGTAGCAGATCCTCACTTATCCGGTGAAGGCATGAGCAAGTGAATAATGAATGCAGCCACTTAAGTGTCAAAGGCACTCTTCCATGATCCACAAAAGCAGTTCCTTTAGTCTCCCAGTCCCCCCCTCCCCCCAGGTGAGTGCTGCTACTGCTCTGGCCCTGCGGGGGGAAGCCGAGCGGCCGTTTTCATCCGTACACACGTTTCCGGACAGGCCCCAGGCCCAGGGAGCGCCCCTTGCTGAGGAAACGAGGCCCACTCCGAGCAGAGGCCGAGCCTCGCAGTACGGGGCACCTGCATTCAGGGCTGCCCGCCCAGGGGCGTGCGGAGGGGGCTCCTCACTCTCTCCACCGTTTCCTCCTCCCAGGGTTTGGCCCGGTCTTCAGCACCAGTGACCCTGACAGCTTCTGGCAGCTGCTCAGTGAGATCCAGGCCGTGGGGGGCGGAGACGAGCCTGAGATGAGCCTGTCAGCCCTGGAGGTCCGCCCTCCCCGCCCCGCTCTCCCCCTTCTCAGGCCCCACCATCAGGGGGCGTGAGAGCCTTCCTGGGACCCTGTCCCCATCCCTCCCTGTCTGGCCCCACTCGTTCACTCCAGCTCTTCCTTGCCCTGCCCATCCCTGCCGCCGTCTTCACACCAGCGTTTCCTCCCTGCCAGCTGGCCCTGCTGCACACCTCCCCCCTCTCAGACATCTTTGTCTTCACCGACGCCTCCCCCAAGGACGCCTTTCTCACCCACCGCGTGGAAGCCCTGGCTCAGGAGCGACGCTGCAGAGTGAGCATGGCGGGGGCGACGCGGTGTTAGCTCCCAGGGTCACAGGGGACCCGGCTCACAACAGGGCCACCCCCCTGGTGGTCCACGCAGCGTGCATGGCGTGGGAGCCTGGACAATGAGCTTGGCATTTCCAGATCCCTTCGCAACTGAAGAGTGGGAGGCCCTGCCCTCCCCGACGGACCTGGTATCTGAACCTGCCCCCAGCAACCCATCGCAACACCTGAGACCTCGCTGCCAACAACCCACTGTGTGGGCGGCACGGCAATGGTCACAGGAGAGGCAGCAGCTAACGGGGCGGGCGGTGCCCCTGGGAGGCCTTCGCCAGCGGGAGCCCGCGGGACTGGAGCACAGGCCCGCCGCGGAGGTGCCCCCTGAGTGCTGGCTCCTGCGCAGGTGACATTCCTGGTGACTGCAGACCCATCGCAGGCGCGGCGCCGGCGCCAGGCCTTGTCCCCGCTGCGCTTTGAGCCTTATGAAGGGGTGGCCCTGGCCTCTGGCGGGGAGGTGATCTTCACCACAGATCAGCACATCCGGGACGTGGCAGCCGTGGTTGGGGACAGCGTGGCCGACCTGGTGAGTGCAGGGACCGAGGGACAGGCTTTCAGCTCAGGCTGCACTTCTCTCGCATTGCGCCGTGTTGCCAGAAGGCGTCGGGTGGGAAGGGCTGTTTGTCTTCCCGGAGAGCCAGGCCACCCACCTCCCACTGCCCCTCCCATGTCAGCCCCGCCCGTCCCCAATCTGGGCTCCAGTGTCCATCCTGGGGACAAGTGAGGGACTCCTAGGCCCTCGCTCCAGCCTCACTGTGTGCCCGGCTCCCGCCCCCTCTGGTCACCGTCACTTAGCTTCTTTCTGTCTCTGTTCCGCCTCATTCCCGCCTCATCTCTCCCCCATGGGGCCTGCCATCCTTCAGGTGGTCCTGCCCCTGGGGCCCCCGGGGCCGGAGCCTGGGCCGCTGGTGTTCACTGTGGACGGGCTGCTCCGGGGCGTGACGGTCCGCATCCACGGGGCGGTGCGCAGCTTCCGCATCCGGAGCCCTGCAGGTGCGTCCGTGTGCCAGGCGGAGGGCGAACAGGAGGAGACTGAGGCAGAGGGAGTGTTTCCTGTGACAGCGGCCCTCCATCCCACCAGGGCTCTCCCAGGGCCAGGAGGAAGGCCAGGGGCCTCTAGGCCTCACACGCCGCTTTGGGCAGTTCTGGGTGGTGAGCGTGAGTGACCCCCCCCAGACAGGGACCTGGGAGATCCAGATGGCCGCGGAGGGCAGCCCCCGGGTGAGAGTGCAAGGTGAGGAGGAGGGCATTCCGGGGAGGGAGGGGAGGGGAGGGCAGCTGCAGAGCTCAGAGCTAGATCAGTCACTGCGGCCTCGGACTGCCTTCCCTCTCTCAGCTCGGTCGGAGCTGGACTTCCTCTTCCACTTTGGGATCCCTCTGGAGGACGGCCCCCACCCTGGCCTCTACCCCTTGACCCAGCCGGTGGCAGGTGCATCTACCCCTCACCCCTAAACTCTCTATGTGTTTAACTTTCCATTGGCTTACAACTTACACGTTTTACCTAAATGTGCACCGAACTCCCCCCTGGCCTCCCCAACACTCCCCAGGGGTACCCTGTTCCGAAAGCCATTCACTCTCTTTTCTCCGGGACCCCTGTCCTCCCGCCTCCGCCCAGGTCTGCGCACCCAGCTGCTGGTGGAGGTGACGGGGCTGCCCTCCAGCCGCCGGGCGGGGCCGCCGCCCCTCTTCTCCCACGTGGTGCTGCGAGGGGCTCCGGAGGGCGCCGAGCTGGGCCGCGTGCGCCTGGAGCCCAGGGGCGCCCCGGAGCGCGGCCTCCTGGTGGCCTCGCTCCCGCCCCCGCTGCTGTCCGCCGCGGGGCCCTTCTCGCTGGAGCTGCTGGGCCGGGACGGCGGCGGGCGGGAGCTGCGCCGCGCGGCCCCCCAGCCCTGCCTGGTGGTCCCGGTCCTCCTGGAGGTGAGCCGCTGGGGAAGGAAGGCCCGCCGGGGTGGGAGGGGCGGCCCCTGCCTGACCCGCCCTCCCCCCCGCAGCTCAGTGGCCCGGGGGGCTCCCTGGCCCCGGGCAGCAAGGCCCCGCTCAGCCTTCGCATCGCCAGCTTCTCGGGGCCGCGGGACCTCGACCTCAGGACGTGGGTCAACTCCAGCTTCACCCTCACCTCCAACCTCTCCAGGTGAGGCCGGCTGCTCCCCAGCCACCCCAGCCCCGCCCCCGCCCCATTGGCCCTCAGTCCCACCGCCCTTCCGCCGGCGCCGGCCCCGCCCTTCGCTCCCCCTTCCGCCGGCGCCGGCCCCGCCCTTCGCTCCCGGCTCTAGGGCCCGGCTGTGTCCGCCCCGCAGGGTCCGCCTGGAGCACAACCAGTCCGCCTGGGGGCGCCTGTGGCTGGAGGTCCCACAGTCCGCGGCCCCGCGCTCCGTGGTGGTGGTGACTGTGGCTGCGATGGGTCGAGAAGCCGGACCAGTGCCCCCGACCCATGCCTTCCTCCGGCTCCTGGTGCTGGCCCCGGACCCACAGGTGCCGCGCCCCCACTCCATCGCAGGGTAGGCAGGGGAGGGCGGCTTAACTTGGGTGTAGACACCCAGACAGGCTTTCCCTCTCCTCCGCAGGACCAGCTCGCTGTCCCTGCCCACTGGTCCGGCCCCGTCCTCACCACGGCCAGCCCCATCCTTCCTCCCTCCCCTCTGGTGACTTGGGGCAGGGCTGGGGGAGGGCCGGCAGGCAACCCCTGGTGGGGCACAGTCGGAGGGATGCTGCTCCTTCTAGGCCTGGCCTCCTGGTGACAGCAGCCCCAAAGGGTGGGCTCCAGCGCTATTTCCAACCCCTCCCGTTGGCGAGAAGATGGCCTGGGCCTGGGCCTGGGCCTACCTCCCCCAGCGGGGCTGGAGGTTTTCCTTCTCATGCAAGATTGGGATAAAGGGTGATCGATTTCCCCACAATGCACTTTCCCTAACCCTCGTGGGAAGCAAACCAAAGACTTGGGGTAGGAAGGTACTAGAAAGTGTTATTTATAGAATTGTTTTTATTAGAAATTCTGGAGAAGCTTCTATTTTATTTTTGTATTTAAATTTGAAGGACAGTTTCAATAAACATGTCTTTTCCCCAGAGAGGTTTCAAAGAAAGATCATTTGTGCACAGCATCCGGGAGAGTGAGAGCTTCAAATGCCAAGAAGGTGAAACGGGAGTTTTCAGGGGCAGAGAAAAACCTTTACACCCTCATGTTCCACTTCAGCGGGCCCACCACCCGGAGCCACTTAGCTGTGGAGTCAGGAGGCAGAACAGGGGGTTCTGACAGCCTCTCCGTCCCAACTGAGGGGAAGGAGGGAGCCTTAGACACTGCTAGGCCTCCACCGTGGGGAAGCCTGGCCGAGCCACCTCCCCTTGTGGCTGAATGGTTCCCTTTGCTGCGCTGACAACCCCAGAGAGAAGTTCGGGCACCTGTGCTCTGCCTTTCTCCCTGTGCCCCTGTTTACCTGTTGCTGCCACGAGCCCTGCTTCCTTGGCCTTCCCTTCCGCCCTGGGCGGCACAGGACGTGGGGAGAACGGGATATTTGATGTTCTCCGTTAAACCAGTGTTGACCCCAAACCTCTACCCCAACCTCTCAAAAGTCTCAACGAAAACAATAAACACCTTTCCCTGAATCAGATTCTCAAACAGATGTTCACCTTTTGAATCTGGGCTAACTGGACTACCAGGCTCTGAGTGTGAATGTTGGAAAATTCTAGAAGAGGAGCTGGAGGCTGACAGTGTGAAAACGTGAGGCCCATCTGCCACTCTCCTGTCACCACAGGCCATCCTTTTCCATGTGAGTCCCTCATCCCGATACTCTCCCCTCCATCTCTTAAAGGCCAGGGCCTCCGTCCCCTCAAGTAGCACATTACCCTCTTTCCCTGTTCTTCTTTTATTTTTAATTTTAATATATTTTATTGATTTTTCACAGAGAGGAAGAGAGAGGGACAGAGAGCTAGAAACATCCACTGAGCCAAACCGGTTTCGGCTCCCTGTTCTTTTTTTTAAAGCTGTGTTGTTGTTGTTAACCCTCAGCCGAGGACATTTTTCCCATTGCTTTTTCAGAAAAAAGGGAAAGAGACAAAGGAGAGAGAAATATTGATGTGAGAGGCACATCGATTGGTTGCCTCCTGCACGTGCCCTGACCAGGGCTAGGGATCGAACCTGCAACCCAGGTTTGTGCCCTTGACCAGGAATCGAACCTGTGGCCCTTCTGCGCATGGGTTGATATTCTAAATACTGAACCATGCCGGCCAGGGCTCTTTTTTTTTTTTTGAACACAAAGTTTTCGTTAATTATTCTTTGGGGGAAAGGGATACCACCCTCCCACTCAATTAAGAGAAACATTTTTATCAGCACAGAAGTCTTTTTTCCACTTATCATTCATGAACTCACAGGGAAAGGGTTCCAGCCGCTCAGGCCCGTTTCCATGGTCCTCACAGTGTGCTGCTCTGGGAGGGGCAGGCTGGCGTTTCAGCTGAGCCCAGGTACCTCTCTGGCTTCTCTTTCCGATCCCCGTTCTTCATGACGCCTCCTTGTCCATCCCTGGCCCATCACCTCAGTGGTGATCCAGTCCCATCCCACTGAACAGAAGGCAGACCGCCTCCTCCAACGCCAGCAGCGCTCGCCTAGCACTTGGTGGTGGCATCCTGGCCTTACAGTGCTGCTCCTAATTCCTCATCTCTGGCCACTGTCTCCTTTCCAGGGCAGTGTCAGGCTGTGTCCACATGTGGTCCCTGCCCCCTCCCCCACATCCTGGGGCTGTCCCGCATCTCACCCAAGGCCCCGCACGCACAGAGCCGCTGCTGCTGTGCCTCCCACCAGGCCTGGCCACGCTCCAGCAGCTCCAGCCCTGCAGCCCCGGCACAGGGCACCCTGTTCCCGCTCCAGGGCCTGCCTCCTCGCAGCTGGAAAATGCAAGAAGCAGAGGCTTACTCCACATTAGGGCTCCGGGCCACGGCCTTTCTAGAAAGCCCTGCTGGGTTCTGTGGTCACTGAATGCCAGCCCAGACTGCCACAGAGGGTGAGGGAACGCAGGGGGGAAGACTTATGAGTCCTCAAAACTGAGTGGAAACATAGAGGGCAGATCTAGGAAGAGGGGCTTCCGCTGGGTCCTCTCTGTGGACTAATACCCAGAGGAAGAAGCTTCAGGCCACTGGGGTTTTTGTTTGTTTGTTTTTTAATATATCTTTATTGATTTCAGAAAGGAAGGGAGAGGGAGAGAGAAAAACATCGGTGATGAGAGAGAATCATTGATCAGCTGCCTCCAGCAAGCCCCCTACTGGGGATTGAGCCTGAAACCCAGGCATGTGCCCTTGATCAGAATCGAACCTGGGACCCTTCAGTGTGCAGACTGACGCTCTATCCACTGAGCCAAACGGGCTAGGGCAGGCTGCTGGGTCTTGGTGGCTTGTCCCAGCAGAACTGGAAGGGGCCTGCAGCAGAGCAGGACCCTGGCTCCCCGGGGCTCTGAGGTGGGAAGGGTGGAGCCACGCCGTCTAGCGACCTGGCCTGGCCCCCTCTCTCCCTGCTCCTTGCAACCTCCTACCTAGTCTTTCAGCCTCAGAGCTCTTCCTGCTGCGTCTGAGACCGGGAAAGACCCTCTCCCGTAGCTCCTGTCTTCCCGCTCTCTGTTCTGTAGGGTCTGAAGTTGGTTCTCATCAAGTCCCCCTGGGTAGTTTTTGATTGAAGTCACTGTAGTTTTTGATTGAATTCATTGGGCTGACATTGGTTAATGAAATTACACAGGTCGCCGAAACCGGTTTGGCTCAGTGGATAGAGCGTCGGTCTGCGGACTGAAAGGTCCCGGGTTCGATTCCGGTCAAGGGCATGTACCTTGGTTGCTGGCACATCCCCAGTAGGGGGTGTGCAAGAGGCAGCTGATCAATGATTCTCTCTCATCGATGTTTCTAATTCTCTATCCCTCTCCCTTCCTCTCTATAAAAAAATCAATAAAATATATATTTTAAAAAATTACACAGGTGTCAGTGTACACGTCTATCATGCAACATCTGGGCAGAGAATGTGGTCACACCCCAAGGCAAGTCTCCTTCCATCACCTTTATCCCCCACCACCCCTCCGAGTGAGGCAGGGCAGGTCCCTCTGTGGACTCCTACTTGGTGTCTCCTCGCTTTTTTAGTCTCTTGCTGTGTTTTGGCTGGTCTAAGGAAACAACTTTCTCCAAAATAAACTTTATTCCTAACGTGAAACACAATTTCGGGGGAAACCGAGAGCTCTGGGTCTGAAGAAACAAAGGGCGCGGCAGCCCCAGGGTTTGGGAAGTGGAGGCGGGCAGAGAAGGACTAGAGGATGGTGGCGGCTGCAGGGAGCACTTCCTGGCTCATGAAAGTGTCCAGGTCCAGGTTGGGATCTTCCAAATCCAGCTTCAGAAACTTGTCTACTAATGCCTGGCAGCTGAGGGAGAGCACAGAGGGCTGCATGAGGGAGCGGGTAACACCCTGCGGGGGAGGTGCAGAGGAAGCCCGGCCTGGGAAACTTAGGGATTTCAGAAAGAAACCGGGTCACTGAAAGGCAAAAAGACCTTCTGAGTCCCTGAAATGGGAAACGAGCTGCAGTAGATGCTAGAACAGGACCCTGGTCACCCACTCACTTTTCCATTTGCTTCTCCTTCAGCAGCTCCCTGAGAGGCTTGATGGGCTTACCACTGCGGATCAAGTCCGAGACCTGGGGACAGGAGGAGGGGCGGGTGGGGAACTGGGTACGAAAGGAAGAGTTGCCAGGGGCCCAGGAGCCCGGCTCTGCGAGGAGCAGGAACGGTAGGAGGGAGCCCTGATGCATTGACGGGGTAGACGTGAATCTCATCACCTCCTTGCCGCGGGCTATGAGTTTGTCGGGAAGCCTGGCTTGGGCAGCTGTGTGGGAGGCATGGCTGGCGTTGGCCACACCTTCGCAAACCCGATAGAAGAAGACAAGGTCATTCCCATCCTCACAGGTCTCCATGCTCTTAAAAAAGAACAAAAGGGGACAGTGTGTCATTGTCACTCAGCGTCTCTCCCCCGAGCCCCGCCCCCAAACCCATAGCCATCCCTCTGGGAGTGAGGAGAGGGAAGGGACATGGTCCCTGTGGTAGGGTGCCCGTTCTGATGAAGGAGCCAGTCTTCAGCTCTGGGGACGCCTGGCTTAGGGACCCCGAGGGGACCAGATTCATTTCCTCACCAAATACTGCACAAGGGGCCCCTGTGGCAACAAGGGTAGCTGCACGAGGCTCAGAAAGTTGGTGGCCACAAAGATGTGGGGGCATGTGGGCCCCTGTGCCAGCCAGTGTCGGAGCACAGCGGCCAGCAGCGCGAGCCCATCCACCTGTGCGGAGGACAGGGTGAGGGTGCAGAACCACGGTGCCCCTGTCCCCCCTGCCCTGCCTTTTCATCCTGCACTTTTCTGTTTCTTTTCGGCCCTCACACACCTTTTTTCTGAAGCCCGACCTCCCCCTCCTCCTTTGCCCGCCTCCATTTCCCCTCACCGTGTTGGTTCCCTTTCCAAATTCATCAATAAGGACCAGAGACCGCTCGGTGGCATTGTTCACTGCTTTTGCCACCTGCTGGGTACGAGGTGGACAAAGAGAGTTTCATTAGCATTCGAGGCCTGTAGCACTGACCAGTCTGCCATGAATACAGCTGCTTGTGTGTCTACGCCAGTGGCCTGGGAAGTCTTTAATGAGAGGTGCATGCTTTGTTCACCCTTTCATTGCCAACATGCAAAGCAAGGATTCAAAAGAGATTCCCTAGCTCTGGCCAGTGGTGCTCAGCGGTTAAAGCACTGGCCCTCACACTGAAGGGTTACGGGTTCGATTCCTGGTCAAGGGCATGTACCCGGGTTGCAGGTTCGGTCCCTGGTCGGGGCACATGCAGAAGGCAGCCGGTTCATTTGTCATGTTTCTCTAATTCTCTCCCCCACACCCCCTCCCTTCCATTTTAAAAATCAATGGAAAATATATCCTTGGGGGAGGATTAGTCCCCCCCAAAAGAGGTTCCCTAGTGTAGAGGGCAGGCAGCAGAGGGAATGATTTTCCTGATCATTTTCCAGGGGCAGAGTTCCTTCCCCATCCCCCCATCCCAATCCCACCCCTCTTCACTCCCTTTGACCTGGTTGAGGTCGATCATGAAAGTGGAGAGGCCAAGGGAGATGGATTCGCAGCTGTGAATGCGGGTGAAGATGGCGTCTACCGCCCCGATTTCGGCCTCCTCTGCTGGCACAAAGCTGCCCACCAAGGCCATGAATGTGATCAAGCCTACCTAAGCAGGGAAGGAGAGAGTCTGGGCCTGGTGGTAGGGGCTGAGGCTAAACTAAGGGGTGAGTGAGAGATCAAGGAGACACAGACAGTTCTTCCACTCACTTTAGTCAGCAGAGAGGGACAGGGAGTGGGCGGAAGCACTGGGGAATGGCACGGACCTATTCAGGGGTGGGGGAGCGGATTGAGGCCATGGAAAGCTCTATTAGGGCATGGCTCTCCCTCAAGGGAAGGTGAGGAGCAGGGTGTGGTTATAGTGTCTGCCTGACAGGCAGGGTCAGAGCATAGCAGAAGAGCTGAGCGACCTGGGTAGGCTAGCAGGTGGGGGAGGAGATGATGTAGGGTTCTCCTACCTGTTTGAGGTATATGCTCTTCCCTGAGGAGTTGGGTCCAGTGATGACTTTGACCCTCCCTTTGTCCCCACCACACTCTGCGGAGTTGGGCACAAAGGTTCGGGCACAGAGTTCCATCAGAGGATGTCTGCGGTGGGTGGAGAGGTATTTCACACATCGCCCAGATGGGTGAAGCCCCCAGAATATGGGGTTTTCAGGCCCTGTGTCTATGCCTCCACCCCCTTCTGTTCTCACCTGCCATTCTGGATTCGTACCCCAAAGAGTCGGGGAGAGTAACGGGGCCTTGAGTAGCCATAGTCCCGGGCAGCACTGGCGAGAGCCAGCAGGACGTCCAGGCGGGAAGCAAGGTCCAACACCCGGGTCAAGACAGCCGCCCGAGCCAGCACCTGACACTGCAGCTGGTGCATCAGCAGCGTCTCCTGGTCTGATGGTAGGTGAGGGAGGAGCTGGGGTCAGCTCCGGGGGATCGTGAAGGAGAGAGAGGAGCCAGCAGAGGGACTGGAAACAGGCTGGCAGCTACCGTGTGAGACACCCAGAGACATTCAGAAGATTGGGAGTCCAAGTGCAGAGCGGGAGCAGGAAGAACAGGAGCCTGCTGGGGTCACCCAAAGCTGCCCACGCCCAGCCTCTCCCTCGCTGCTCCTCACCGCGGATGTCGCAGTGCAGGTCCCCCAGCAATGCGTCCAGCTCCTTGGTTCGAGCACTGCGATAGTGCAGCTTCTCCTCTGAGAGGAACTGGGTAAGGGGCTCAAGCTGTGGGCTTTGCATCTCCCACATTTATAACCCCGTCTGCAGGCCCCCACCCGACTTCTTTCTCCTGCATCTCAGAGCTAATAAAGATGAAAGTAAAAGGACAGAAGAGAGATCCCATATTGGGCAGTGCCGATAGGGCTAGGCCTCCTGGCAGCTGCTGATTCATTTTCCTTATCACCTCCCTACAGAGGTCAAGGGTCTTACCATGAAGTCCAGTCCCTCGATCTCAAAGTCACTGGCCTCCACCATGGAAGGCAGGCGGGGAATAGAAAGAAGGAAGCCGATCTGGAGCGCATAAAAGATAAAGCAGAGCATGATATACTGAGGGCTCCCCTCAGGGGCTAGAGCCACCACACGGTGTTCATGTTCTTCAAACTTCTCCAGAAGTTTCCTTATCTATTAATGTGTCCTTCATAAGCTCCCATCTCCCCCAAAGCCCCAGAGGCACACCCTCACCAGAGGGATGTAGATGACGCTGCAGGAAGGAATGCGGCAGTCCAGATTCTCCAGCTCCTTCCGAGCGACCTCAGTGAGGAAACTGGGAAGTCCCACCAGCCTTCGTTTCTCTGGGGGGAGACACTTGGATATCGACAGGAAGGTTCCTGCCTGGCTGCCACGATTATGCTGCTGTAGTGGCAGCATCTCATCACGGTGCAGGCTTGTGTTCAGGGCTCACAGGCCCGTCCCCACACCCAATACTCACTCTCATCGATTTCAGGATCTATGTTGGGGAGGACTGTGAAGCGATTTGCAGCGAGACTGCCCTCAAAGTCCACCTGCGGAGGCAAGAAGTCCAGCTGCTTATCAGCCAGCACCATCTCTGTCCTGTTGCTCTCCCCCAGCGGAGCTCCAATTCTCCCTGCAGCCCCTGATTTAACCCTCCCCTTCCAAGCACATGCCTGATGTTCTGCCACCTCCTCTCACCACTCCACTTATTGGTCATCAGCTGACCTCAGTGCCTCCCAGGCTTCCCCATCTTCCAAGCATATCTCTTGCCCCTAGTTCCCCAGGGGCTTGGCCTTTTTCCTTCTACTCACCACTTTGCCGATGAGGCTGGCGATGTGGTGCAAGTCATCAGAGAACTCTTGGGCAATGTCCCGAAAGAGCTGGATGGCCTGGGGCAGTGAGCGACAAGCATCCCGCAGGCCCAGGGCACTGTACACAGTCTGTAGGAGAAATGGACAGAGGATGGTGGCCCCACCAGCCCTGGCTGAGGAGAGGGGACAAGGATGAACTGAGAACAAAGATCAACGAGGAAAAACACAATAACAAAGACAGAGAGAAAATGTGCCAGGCACGGCACTGAACACAGGTAAAAAGGCAACCACAATGTGGTCCCTGTCCACGTGAGCTTACAGTCTTGGGGAGAAGATACATTTTTTAAAATTTTTATTGATTTACTTTTAAATTTATTTGTTTAGTTAATTTTCACCAAGGATATTTTTTTCCATTTTTTTTTTTTTTTTTTAGAGAGAGTGGATGTGGGGAGAGAGAGACAAACATTGCTGTGAGATAGACTATTGATTGGTTGCCTCCTGCATCCCAACCTGTTACGAGATGGAATCTGCAATCCAGGTACAGGCCCTTAACAGGGAATCGAACCTGCAACCCTTTGGTTTGCAGGCCAACGCTCTAATCACTGAGTACACTGGCCCAGGCTATGTCTTTAATGTGGAAAGTATTACAAATGTCCCATTGGCCACCTCCACTCCACTGCTGCCCCTTTCCAGGCCTTCACTGCATTATTGTCTGTGTCCATGGAATATTTATTTATTTTTGAGAGAGAGGAAGGGAAAAAGGAGAGAGAAAGAGAGGGAGAGAAACAACAATGATTTCTTGTCCCACTTATGCATTCATTGGTTGATCTGGTATGTGCCCTGACCAGGGATCAAAGTCGCAACCGTAGTGTATCAGGACGGTGCTCTAACCAACTGAGCTACCCGGCCAGGGCAAGACATATTTTTAAAAAGAAAAGATTATTACCCGGCTGGTGTGGCTCGGTGGAGTCCCCTAGCTGAGCATCCACCTATGAACCAGGAGGTCACGGTATGATTCCTGGTTGGACATTTCCCCCGGTTGGTCTCAAACCCCAGTGTGAGGCATGCAGGAAGGCAGCCGATCAATGATTCTCTCATCATTGATGTTTCTATCTCTCTCTTCTTCCTCTCTAAAATCAATAAAAAATATTTTTTAAAATCTTTAAAAAAGAAAAAGAAAAGATGATCTGAAGGTGGCAAGAGGGGCCGGGATAGAAGCTAGAATTAGTTGATTATATCTTTGGGAGATTTGACTTTGGAACTATGTAAATATTTTACATAATTCTATAATTAAATTAAAAATTTTAAAGAAATTCCTAATAATAATTTTAAAAAAAACAGTCAAAACTGGTGTGGCTCAGTGAATAGACCGTCGGTCTGTGGACTGAAGGGTCCCAGGTTCGATTCTGATCAAGGGCATGTACTTTGGTTGTGGGCACATCCCCAGTGGGGGGTGTGCAGGAGGCAGCTAATCGATGTTTCTCTCTCATTAATGTTTCTAACTTTCTATCCCTCTCCCTTCATCTCTGTAAAAAGTCAATAAAATATACATATTTTTAAAAACAGAATGAGCCAAAACCGGTTTGGCTCAGTGGTAGAGCGTTGGTCTGCAGACTGAAAGGTCCCGGGTTCGATTCCGGTCAAGGGCATGTACATTGGTTGCGGCACATCCCCAGTAGGGGGTGTGCAAGAGGCAGCTGGCCGATGTTTCTCTCTCATCGACGTTTCTAGCTCTCTATCCCTCTCTCCTCCTCTCTGTAAAAAATCAATAAAATATATTAAAAAGAAAAAAACAGAATGAAACAAAGGAACATAAATATGTATGTCCATATAGTGGCATAACCACACAGACTGGAACTTTTCCAAGTGTCTAAAATACAGTGATTTGTATATCCCTAGTGGGGACAAAAAGGACTTCCCTCTCTCCCCTCAAAAACATCTTAACAGCCCTGGCCATTTTGGCTCAGTGGATAGAGCGTCGACCTGGAGACAGAAGGGTCCCGGGTTCAATTCCAGCAGAGGGCACATGCCCAGGTTTCTGGCTCAATCCTCAGTAGGGGGCGTTCAGGAGGCAGCCAATCAATGATTCTATCTCATCACTGATATTTCTATCTCTCCCTCTCTGAAATAATTATTATACATATTAATATATATATATTCTCATAATTGATGTTTCTATATCTCCCTCTCTGAAATAATATATATCTATATCTGAAGTTTTCAATAATCATAACTTGGTAGTAGTGCTGATATTTCCATAAGATTATTATGGATATAATGTAGGAAAAAGCAAATGATATTGTAATTTTATAATTCCTAGTGTTACTCAGAACCAGAATTTCCAATATGGAAGAAGAAAATATTGAAAAGATAAGTATAGTAAAGGAATATACAAGTTAAGAATACTGTGGTTCTAGGTGTAAAATGGTGGTATTAGTGCTAATTTATCATGCATTTTATTGTTTTTAAAGTTCCCAGATCTGTTCATAGAAAAGACCTAGAAGCAATAACAAAACATGATGAGTACCCTCTAATCTGCAGACTGTGGTACAGAAATAACACTCTCACTAAAAAGAATCAGGGCTCCTTGGAGAAATGTCTGGTTCCAGGTCAGATCAGGAGATGTAAATTATAAACCTTGTCAAACCAGAGAGCAGGGAAACTATCAAAATCTACCAGAGTTGCCCTAGCCAGTTTGGCTCAGTGGATAGAGCGTCAGTCTACAGACAGGAGTCCCAGGTTCTATTCTGATCAAGGGCACATGCCTGTGTTGTGGGCTCAACCCCCAGTAGGGGGTGTGCAAGAGGCAACTGATCAATAATTCTCTCTCATCATTGATGTTTCTCTCTCTCTCTCCCTCTCCCTTTCTCTCTGAAATCAATACAAACATATATATTTTTTAAAAATCTACCAGAACTGTTTAAAGGACTCAGAAGCCAACTTCAAGAGGCTCCCATCAGCAAAAGACAGAATAATGTGAGCACGTATAAGATTAAAAATGCAGATTCCAGCTGAGGAGGAAGAGCCGCAGGCGGCTGCAGATCTCACAGCCGCTCGGGAACCCTGTAGGTGATCTGAGGATTGTAATTCCAGGTCTCCTTGACGGATGGAAAACCTGAAGTAACCTCAGGCTAACCTTGGTGTTTTCAGAAAATTAGACTTGCTGGTGAAGTAACAGGGTGACAGGATATTGAATGACTATTTTTGCACAGCCACATACAAAGTGTTGGCTGCTTTCCAGCACAGACGGATCAAATGCGAAAAAAAAAAAAAAAAAAAAAGATTAAAAATGCAGTGGACTGAAGCATGTGTAAATCTATGAGTTCATAATGATACTAAAACAACAACAACAACAAACTCATTGGCTACCTGGGCTGATTTAGGGGCTAGTTTACTAAGATGACAGCTGGCAAATAAAGGCAGAGAAAAAAGTCAGGCAACTTTCTGTGATATGAACTGTATCATGGGTAACCAAAGAGCAGACAAGAGGAAGGTTTCTTTTCTTTTCTTTCTTTTTTTTTTTATATATATATTTTATTAATTTCTTACAGAGAGGAAGGGAGAGGGATAGAGAGTTAGAAACATCAATGAGAGAGAATCATCGTTCAGCTGCCTCCTGCACACCCCCCACTGGGGATGTGCCCACATGCCCTTGACCGGAATCGAACCCAGGCAGGACCCTCCAGTGGCAGGCCGACACTCTATCCACCAAGCCAAACCAATTTCGGCGAGAGGAAGGATTTCTTTAAGGAAACATTCTGGCTAATAAATAAAGAATGAGAGAATTAAAATAACCACTTTGCATCTGGATGGTGTGGTTCAGTGGTTAAGCATTGACCCATGTACCAAAAGGTCGCTGATTTCTGATTTCATTCCTGGTCTGGGCACATGCCCGGGTTGTGGGCTCAATCCCCAGTGGGGACAGTGCAGAAGGCAGTGGATCGATGTTTCTATCTCTACTCCTCCCTTCCACTCTCTCTAAAAATTAATGGGGGAGAAATATCCTTGGGTGAGGATTTGAGGATTAACAAAAAAAAAACAAACAAAAAAAACCCAACAACATATATATAAAAGATATTCTAGGAGAGACAGAAACATGTCAAAATCACCTAGGGATTATAATCAGCAAAACCCAGGCTAAGGGAAGCTCTATAGGACAAATGACTCAGCTTCTTCAACAAATAACTTGTAAGAATGAAAATGAGAGAAAGAGAGAGAGGGAACGAACAGAGAGGAGAGACAGATACACAAAGACAGAGAAAGACAGAGAGAAAGAGAAGAAGGAACCCATATAAGAGACTTAAAGGGGACATCATCCCATTGCCATATGTTGAACATATTTGATTCCTAATTAAACAAACTAATTTTTAAAATGATGACATTTAAGAAATAATTAGATATTTAGACATTAGATAGTTGGTGATATTAAATAATTGTTAATTTTAGGTAAGATAATGGTAGTTATTCTTTAAAAATTTTTTTGTTAATCCTCCCTCAAGGTATTTTTTATTTTATTTTTATTTATTTATTTTATTTATTTTTAAAAAATATATTTTATTGATTTTGTACAGAGAGGAAAGGAGAGAGATAGAGAGTTAGAAACATCGATGAGAGAGAGTCATCGATCAGCCGCCTCTTGCACACCCCCTACTGGGGATATGCCCACAACCAAGGTACATGCCCTTGACCGGAGTCGAACCCGGGACCTTTCAGTCCCCAAGCCAATGCTCTATCTATTGAGCCAAACCGGTTTCAGCTCCACTGATTTTTTTTTTTTTTTTTTTTTTTTTTTTTTTTTATTGGTTTTTTGTACCGAGAGGAAGGGAGAGAGATAGAGAGTTAGAAACATCGATGAGAGAGAGTCATCGATCAGCTGCCTCTTGCACACCCCCTACTGGGGATATGCCCGCAACCAAGGTACATGCCCTTGACCGGAATCGAACCCGGGACCTTTCAGTCCCCAAGCCGACGCTCTATCCATTGAGCCAAACCGGTCCCGGCTCCACTGATTTTTTAAAAGGAAAATCCTTTTTAAATTTTATTTATTATTTATTTATTTATTTTTTATTTTTTTAATATATTTTATTGATTTTTTACAGAGAGGAGGAGAGAGGGATAGAGAGCTAGAAACGTCGATGAGAGAGAAACATCGACCAGCTGCCTCTTGCACACCCCCTACCGGGGATGTGCCCGCAACCAATGTACATGCCCTTGACCGGAATCGAACCTGGGACCTTTCAGTCCGCAGACCAACGCTCTATCCACTGAGCCAAACCAGTTTCGGCTTAAATTTTATTTTTAAAATATGTTTTTACTTATTTTAGAGAGAGAGGAAAGAAGAGAGGGGAAGGGAGCCGAAACTGGTTTGGCTAAATGGATAGAGCGTCGGCTTGGGGACTGAAGGGTCCCGGGTTCGATTCCGGTCAAGGGCATGTACCTTGGTTCGGGCATATCCCCAGTAGGGGGTATGCAAGAGGCAGCTGATTGAAGACTCTCTCTCATCGATGTTTCTAACTCTCTATCTGTCTCCCTTCCTCTCTGTACAAAATCAATAAAATATATTTAAAAAAAAAAAAAAAGAAGAGAGGGGAAGGGAAAGAGAAAGAGAGAAACATTGATGTGAGAGACACATCAATAGGTTGCTTCCAACATGCACCCCAATTGGGGCCTTGAATCGAATCTGCAACCCAGGATGTGCCCTTCACCAGGAATTGGACTTGCAACCCTTCTGTGTGCTGGCTAACAATCCAACCACTAAGTCATACCAGCCAGGGCAGTAGTTATTTTTTCTCAAAAATTATTTTCTTTTAGAAATCATATTTAAACATTTATGGGTAAAATGATATGATAGCTGGGAATTGCTTCAAAATAAATAATCCAGGAAGTGGAAAGTGGGAGAAAATATACATGAAATAAGTGCTGAAGCTGCAAGGTAGATACATGAGGGTTAATTTTATTTTTCTCTCTAAATTTTTTGGACAGCCCTGGCCAGTGTGGCTCAGTTGGTTGGAGTGTCGTCTCATGTACTGAAAGGTTGCTGGTTCGATTCTGAGTCAGGACACATACCTAGGTTGTGGGTTGGATCCCCGTGGGGGTGTGTACGGGAAACAACCAATTCATGTTTCTCTCATACATCAATGTTTCTCTCTCCCTTTCCCTTTCTCTAAAATCAGTAAAAAAAAAAATTTATATATATATATTCTGGTGAAGATTAAAAACAAAATAAATATTTTGGACAATATCTACAATACAAGCTTAAAAATGGTATTGGGATAAAGTTGGACAAGATAACCACAGTACAGAGAGTCTAGAACACAACTGAGGGAATTAACCTGAACTGCTAGGATTCAAGGTCCTACCTTGTAGAGAACCTGCCAGTCGCTGACCTTGGTGTGGGACAACTTCATGCGTTTCAGAATCAGCTACAGTCAGATAAGGACAGTCAGACAGGAGACGACTGTTTTCCCTATCCCACTCTAATGCCCCTCAGGAAGCCTCAACTCCTTCCCCACCTCCTTGCCCCCAACCCTGGGCTCACAGGCACGTTCTTGATGTGACCCAGCAACCGATGCAGCATTTGAGCCATGTCCAGGTTCTGGGGTAGCAGGAAAAACTGAATGACGTCCAGACGAGAATTTAGTTCCCCCAGGTCATGAGTGGGACGTGTGAACCACAGCCTGGAAGCGAAGGTTGGGGTGAGAAAACCTGAAATTACATCTGTTCTCAGCATTGTCATGATCTCAATTTGTGAAAAGGTGTGTTTGCAGGTCCCTGACAATTGTGGCAATACAGTATTGTATCTATGCAGGGGTGCTTACATGCACCTACTGAATCTCTCTGGATATGAGCACAACTGTGTCTGTATCAGTTTTGATGGATATGATCATGTGTGTCATCCCATGTGGGTATGTGATAGAGCTTGTCAATATTTTAGAGGGAAGGTGATGTCTTGAAGCATCTGTATGACAGCAATCTAGTTTTCTTGGTGGCTAAGTAGGAGAGGGTAAATATGAATGAGTTTGTATAGCTGTGAAAGTGTCTCCGGTGTAATAGTACAAGCATCCGTCTTTTCCTGTTTAAGTATATAATTGTCCCATGTGTAATGATTTAAGTTCTCAATTCATGATAATAGTCTTCTCTACAGAGAATAGAGGATTGGGGAGGGACATCTAAGGGACTTCAATAACACTAATTTTTAGATTGACTGGTAGAAACACAGTTTATAATATTATTAATATTTATATTTTGTGTATCTGAGGTACTTAATTATGTTAGTGTACAGAAATAAATGTCTCATCTAGTTTATCCAGTTCTGGGTGTCCCTATCTCCCTATAGCTATGAAAAGTGTGAGATTCTGAAAGGACTGTGAGCCCACAGATTCTTTTCTACATTAGAGCAAGCCATTATCCTATATAATAAAAGGCTAATATGCAAATTGTCCCTACGGGTGGGAGTTCGACCAATTGGGAGTTAGATGTGCACTGACCAACAGGGGGCAGCATAGAACATGGCAGGAGTCTGCAATGTGACGCTGGTAGCAGATGGCAGTGGAGGTGCTGCCAGCCTGATGGGTTCTGATGACAGCAGGACCGTGGCAGGATGGCAGGGCAGGTGAGTGGGCAGCACCAGGCCAAAGTGGGTGCAAGGGGAGGTCCCTGCTGGCAGCTGCTAGGGACTCTACCCATGCACAAATTCCATGTACTGGGTCTCTAGTCTATAATAATAAAAGTGTAATATGCTAATTAGTTCAGACGACCTTCTGAAGAAAGTCAGGGCTGTGAGGGAAGCCGGCTGGCAGCAGGGAGGAAGGCCTACTTTTGCAAAAATTTCGTGCACCAGGCCTCTAGTTTTATATGAGACGTGTAGGACACTTGGGTCTGAGGATATGTATGTCACACTGTGGTCTATGCCAGTTACCCTGGGTTAGAACACCCCAGGTTAGAATAAAGTGGAGGACTCAGTTGGATTCGAGGGTGGGTTTTAGGTACCTCTGCTCATTGACCACAAAAGGCTGATCCACCCAGGGCAGTGTAGCCAGTCTATGAATGTCTTTCCCCACCTTAGAGCGCACATGAGCTTCACCAAGCTAACCTTCATGTAAAACATATGGGTTTTTACTGCTCGTGCCAGGATACTTTAACCAAGCCAAGCTTCCTCATTTTACCCGAGGAAATGAGGCCCTTCAGCATAAGCAATTTATCCAAAGTCATACTGCTAGGAAGAAGTAAAGCTGGGACTCAAACTCAGGTCTCTGGAGTACTAAGAGTGCTTTTTAGAGCATACTTGACATTTACTTAATTTCCTGGTGTCCTGTCCAGCTTTAGGCCAGCTGGGCCCATAGTTCATCATTTGGGTCATGATTCCATGCCTTGGGGAATCTTATCTGGATTATCTGCATTCCTTCCCAGCTTTAACTCAGTTCTCTTCTCCATTGAGAATTCTTTCCTTCTCTTCCCTGGTTGAGATTATATCACCCTCCAATTATCTGGAAATTATCCTAAATTAACATTCAAAAGACACACATTGTAGGTGGGTGTGGTGGGGAAGAGTGTGCACCCGTAGGCTAGCAAAGGGTTCTGCTGAGTTTTTAGAGATGATGCCACCTGTATGCTTGCATCTATGCATTGTGCTTACTCACTGAGTGCTACTGAGGGCAGGGCCACGTGGCCGGCACTGAGGTAGCAGGAATGGCCACTGCACAGAGTTCACAGTACAAGGGCCAGCAAATTCACAGATGACTAATTCCATATGCAAGTAGGAAAGGTAAACAAGCACTACAGGAAGGGGAATGTCCGTCTCCTTACAAGGGCCTATGAAAGCTTCACGAAAAGGTGACAGTTGGGTTGCACCTTGAAGTAAGAGTTTGGTAATAGAACAGGGGCTTTCCAAAAGGAACAGTATAAACACAGGCATGATGTAGTTCCAGGATGGCCAGAGGCCCTAAATGACTGGAACATAGGCTGAATCCAGGAAGTAAGGAGGGGTGATGGGAAGGTAAGCCTATTAATGAAACTTGGGGTGAATGGAAGGAGTCCTGAGCATCATACTGCTAAAGAGGCTAATCTTCATCCTGCAGGTAATGGGGAAGCCTCCTCTTCTTTTTCTACCTAAGGTTTTTTAAAAAGTGGAGTGACATGCTCAAATCTCTGTTTTGAATTAACCGTATTTTAGAATAAGAGATAGACTGGGAAAAATAACAGAGTAGAGGCAGAGATGCCCATTTGGAGGCATATGCAATGCTCCCATTTAGAAATGATAGCCAGAATTAGAGCAGTGGAAAGAGGGAGAAAGGAATGGCCAAGACATTGGAGGCTAGGAACAACAGCCCTAGCGAATGATTAAACATGGAGGTTGAGGGAGAAGCATCGATCCAGGAGTCAGAGCGTGGGAAGCTATACTGCCAGCAGTGCTATCACCCAGAATCCGGAATGCAGGAAGAGGAACAGGACCAGGGGGTGTCGATTTGGGGCTCAGAGTTTGAGCTGCCTGTGGAAATTGCAGATAGCAATGATATGTAATTAGCATTCTACATACGGAGCTCTGAACTAGACACACAAATTTGAGAGTTATCAGAGAATAACTCTAATTGAAGGGTGGTTTTCATAATTAAAAATATTACCATGTATACATTAGGGTTTTGTGATTGTGTTTCTGCTGCTTCTATGTGTCCAAGTCAGAGGCTCATTAATGAGTATATGCTTATCTGTGCTGACACTGTAAAATGATGATACTAGCTACCACGTGGGGTCATTGTACGGATTAAATGCGTTTAGTCAGCACTACAGAAAGGGCAGTTGTTTTTATTACTACTACATGGGTGGTGTGTATGTGTGCAGACTGCATGCATTAGCTTATAGCACGAGTACCAGTCCCACTCACCTGAGCAGCTTCTCTCCCCACTTACAGCGGCATCTGTTGAGAATTCCTGTGGAGGTGAGGGGGCAGGGAAAGGAATGTGTGGCTGTGTCTAAGCTGAGGCACGGGATCAGAGATTCCAATGTTGGGCAGGCTGGCCTGGGGGGCATTTCCCAGATGCAGGACACAAAGGCAGCCGAAGTCAGCAGCTGGCCACAAGTCTGAGCCAGTATTACCTTACATGGGCTTAGGAGAGGGAACACCCAGCCAAAAAAAAAAAAAGGGGCAGAGCAAGCTTAGCTAGACTCACAAAGAGTCGAATACATATGTGTAAACATTAGACACAACCCACTGATATATGCATAGTGAAACCAGGTGGATACTTGGGGCGATGTCCCCAATACACCCTAAAGTCAGTAACAACTGATAAAGACTCAATGCAAATCAAATATGGGCAATTCATAGTTACTAACTCTCCTCTATACAAAGGGCCTCCCAAGTTCTCAGACAGGTACACAGCTAGTGGAGACATTCATACAAACCTAAGGAATAAACTGGAATTTGTAAAGTAAGAGATATGCTAATGACATTGTGTAACTACAGGGTGAGGAGAGGTGCCCAAGTTCAGGAAGGGTACAAAAAGGATAAGAACGTTGGGTTGGAGTACAAGAGGCACCTGGCAATGGGAATGAAGTGGGAAGAGGGGCTGGCACACATCTTCTGAGGCAGTGCTTTTCTGGAAGGCTTCTGTAGTGTGGGATGAGGGATGGGACACACATACCAAAGAGGCTGAGCCCCTCCTTCAGTCCACTGGCCACTTTGTACACTGAGGGGTGAGCCTCACTCTTAAATATCTGCAGCACACTGTCAGGGAGAAATGGGGGAGTTCTGCATAACTTTTTTTTTTTTTTTAATCCTCGCCCAAGTATATTTTTTCATTGATTTTCAGAGACTGGAAAAGAAAAGGAAAGACAGCCGAGACTGGTTTGGCTCCGTGGATAGAGCGTCGGCCTGTGGACTCAAGGGTCCCGGGTTCGATTCTGGTCAAGGGCATGTACCTTTGGTTGTGGGCACATCCCCAGTTGGGGGTGTGCAGGAGGCAGCTGGTCGATGTTTCTCTCTCATTGATATTTCTAACTCTCTATCCCTCTCACTTCTTCTCTGTAAAAAACCAATAATATATATGTAAAAAAAAAAAAAAAAAAAAAAAAAAAGGGACAGAGAAATGTTGATATGAGAGAAACATCCATTGGTTGCCTCCTGCATGTGCCCCAACCAGGGCCCAGGCTAGGGAGGAGCCTGCAACTGAGGTACATGCGCTTGACTGGAATCAAACATGGGACCCTTTGGTCTGTAGGCCATTGCTCTATCCACTGAGCCAAACCAGCTAAGGCTGGATTATTAAAGGGAATTGAGAGTATAGAATGGGTTGAGAACACCCTGCTGAGATCAAGTCTTGATGTAAGTTTTGTCTCTCTGCCTCAGTTTCTTCAGAAAAGAAGAGTGACACCTTTATGCTTTTCTTCTTCTCTCCCACTCACTCCCACTTCTTTTTCCTTCAAGGAGATGTATCCTAATAGCCCCAGGATTAAAAATAACTGGAGCTGCCTGAGCCCGTTTGGCTCGGTGGATAGAGTGTGGGCCTGTGGACTGAAAGGTCCCAGGTTCGATTCCGGTCAAGGGCATGTATGTTGGTTGCGGGTAGGGGGTGTGTGCAAGAGGCAGCTGATCGATGATTCTCTATCATCGATGTTTCTAACTTTCTATCTCTCTTCTCTTCCTCTCTGTAAAAAATCAATAAAATATATTAAAAAATTAATAACTGGAGCCTCATTAGGATTATTAGAGCATTAAGCCTAATCCTTCTCCCTTCCCAGAGATAGAGCCTGCCTCCACCTCCTTACCTGTAAGTATCTTGATCTATGCTCACTAGATGGGTCCTGAGGGCAAAAAATAAACAGAAGGGAAGGAGCTGGGGTATGAGGTCAGAGCTCATTTCTCAGTTTCATCCCCTTTGCCCCACCTTCCAGGACACTGTCTCAAGCTTGTCCCGAGCTCCACGTCCCCTCAGGTGCTCCAGTGTGTCCTAGAGCACTTTAGCTGATAGGTCACTGCCCCCCATCACCACCTCCCACCCCACCTTGTTACTGGTCAGACTTCCCATCTTACTTTGGCTGAGGTTAGGGTAAATCACCTACAACACAAATTTCTTAAAGCCCAGGATGGGAACGCTGACATTATAGTCTTCCAGTTCAACCCCGATTCTTCTTCGACCCAGGAACTTGAGCAGCCCTCCAAGTGCTCGAACCTGAGAGAGGATCAAGAGCGGAGCTGGGGGCCCGACCAGTGTGGCTCAGTGGTTGAGCAGTGACCCATGACCCAGGAGATCACTGGTGAGATTCCTGGTCAGGGCACATGCCCAGGTTGGGCTGGGCCCCCAGTGGGGGGTGTGAGGCAGCTGATCAATGATTCTCATCATTAATGTTTCTCTCTCTTCCTTTCTCTGAAATCAATGAACAACTTTTTTTAAAAGGGTGGAGCTGGGTAAATCCCAATGTCTTGAAGGCTGGACAATACCAGGGAAAACTATTATTTTCCAGGGCTGGGCTAGAAACTCCCAGGACTCAACCCAAGGACTGAGTGCTTTTGCCTTTCTTCAACCTGTAGCACCCCAGCCCTGACTTCCCAGGACCCATCTCACCATGAGAAGGCAGTCGAAGGGAATTATGGAGGAGAGGAAGAGAATTTTCTCAGTGGTGGTCATGGAGTCTGGGATAAAAGAGTAGCTTCCAGAAAGGAGGCGTTGTTTGCTTATCTCCAGACCTATTTTGTAAAGAGAAAGGTCTTGTAATCCAATTTTCTCTATTTTAAGAAAGAAAATAGAAGACAGATGATCTGATTTGTCGTTTACACAGGCAAATTGTTAACAGAAAACTGATACAAGAACCAAATTTTCAGACCCTTGGTCTAATTATCTATATAAAATATAAAGATGTTTGGCTTGCCGAAACCAGTTTGGCTCAGTGGATAGAACATCGGCCTGTGGACTAAGGGGTCCCAGGTTCGATTCCGGTCAAGGGTATGTACCTTGGTTGCTGGCACATCCCCAGTTGGGGATGTGCAGGAGGCAGCTTATCGATGTCTCTCTCTCTCTCTCTCTCATCGATGTTTCTAACTCTCTGTCCCTCTCCCTTCCTCTCTGTAAAAAATCAATAATATATATATATATTTTAAGAAAAAAGATGTTTGGCTTGAAATCACAGCCTAAGAAAGATATCTGTCTGGAATTGGGATTTTTGGTGAAAAAGATCATATAAGACTAATGTGTTAACATCTAATTAGGATAGAACATTCCTATCTTTTTTGCAAATCTGGGGAGGTTATGGAAGTGCCTTATGGATCATCAAGGTCGCTGAGGCAATAGCTTCCCCTGCCACCCCAACAAATGCTTTAGCTTAAAGGGGGGAATTCCAATTCCAAATAGTGTCACCACTCTCTTCTCAGGGGAGGCCTGCATTCCTAAACACACCTAAGTGGAGGTTTCATAGGAAGTGCAGTTATTAAAGGTAGGGAGCAGGAGCGATCCTGAGGAGACTGGTCATGGTGCTTGGAGGACACAAAGGTTCAGGATGAGATAAGGCTGAGGAGAGACCTCTGACGATGGGGTGGAATTAGGAGAAAGGGTTGGGAAACTGGGATGCAGAAATGAGCAAAGCAAAAGGAGATACCGAAATCCACACTTGGCAAAAATATGATTTCAGGTCTCTTGGGCTCTCGGTGTTCCTGGGAGGCTGTGAGGAAAACAAAGAAGGGGCCATTAGCCTGTACATTCCAGTCCTTCTCTCTCACCCTGACTCCACCTCCCTCCAAGGCCCTTCAATCTCCTGTAAGATTCCATACTTTGCCCAGTCCTTACCAAGCTTTCCCAGAAACCGAGTCATATTCTCATCCTGTTTGGCACTGGTAACAACAGACCGGGGGTTGATTTCATCCAGAACTTGGAAGCAGAATGCAGACCGAATGAGTTAGTCTTCATCCCTTTACCAGGAGGAAACCCACAGCCTCCTTGCTGCCTCCCTCCCCATCTCAAACACATTTCCTCTGAGTAGGGAGTACCCAGCACATTGGGAGCCTGGTGGGGAGCCAGGCGTGAGAACTGGGAGAGGAGAGGGCAGCGGCCTGGGGAGGTGGTGGGAGGGAGAAGGTGCCTGGAGATGGTCACTGGAGTATAAACCCACCCAAGAGGACAGACATGGATGGTCTGCCCAGGACCGTATCTCCAGCACCTGACACCTTGCAGACACCCAAAAAATATCTGTTGAATCATGAAATAGAGTCTTAAAAGCAACAGACCTTCCTCTGGAAGTCAAGTAATAAAACCGATTGAGTCGGTGAGCGCCCGCGAGACGCCGGGCGGGCGGAGGCGGGGCCCACCTCTCTGCAGCAGCTGCAGGCTCTCCAGGTCCGGCGCGTCCGGCATGAAGTGGATGGCGGCGTCACTGGTGTCGTAGTAGGCCATGCCCAGGCAGCCCGCGCCCCACAGCACGCACAGGTGGGTCTTCAGGAAACAGGGAGGCGGCGTGGGAACCCCTCCTGGCGCAGGGCCTCCTTTAACTGTCACCGCTCCTCAGCCCTCCGCGGGGAGGGCCCCGCTGGGTGCGTGTGCGGCTGCCCGCCCTCCCCGCCCCGTTCCAAGCCCGACGTCCCGGCCGCTCCCGCCTCCCGCCTCCTGCCCCCTCGCCCCGCTGCCCCGCCTCGCGCCCCAGAGACCTCCGCCGGCTCCTCCGCGTCGTCCTCCGGCCCCGCGGGGCCCGGCGCGGGGGCCGGGCTGGGGAAGCTGGCGGCGGCCGCCCCGGCTCCCGGCCCCTGCCGCATCCCGCCGGCGGTCGCCCCCGCCGAGGCCATGGGCACGGAGCTCTGCGCTGCGAACAACGAAGGCGGTTCAGGGCGAGGCGGGCGCCAGGGCACAGGGAAGTCTGAGGCGAGGGAGAGGGCGCTTTATTTTCGCCATCTGTGGGGCATTTCGAGGGGGCTCTCGGTATTTCCAGGACGGACCGTCTGTGGATCCTCGCCCACCCACATTTCTGTCACGCCGAGGTTGCTCTGGGATGGAGACGTCTGCGGGCCGTGTGGGCGGGCGGTGCCAGCCTCCGCTCCCGCCCCGCCAACCGCGCCCCTGAGGCCGCGGGCCCCGCTCTAGGCTTCCCCGCCCCACAGGCGGACAACTTGCGAGTTTTCCCGCCTTTTCTGTCACCGGGACCTGGACGTGCGCGAGACCGAGTCACCTCCAGCGGCGAGACTGCAGGAGGAGCGCGCGGGCGCCCGGGCGGGTGCGCGCGCACAGGCCCCACCCCCTGGCCGCTATTGGTCAGAGACTCCGGTCGGCCTGGAGAGCCAGCGGCGCGGGGGGGTTGGGGGGCGCGGTCCCTAAGAAGGCTGGACGCTGATTGGCCAGTTCTTAAGCGGGGTGGTGCCAGGATGTTCAAACTTCCCGCCCTCGGCCGTCGCTCAGCCCCTGGACCTGCGCCCCAGGGTTTCCGGGAGCCGATTACCGCGGGGTGGAGCCTGGAGGGGCCGGAAGCGCGCTGCAGTCCTTGCCTGGGGAACTGTTCTGGGGGCTTGGCCGGGGCCGGGAGTCTGGGGAGGAGAACGACTTTAAAAGGCCAGAGGCGCATTCTTTTTTCCGGAGAGTGGAGATAAGCAACAGTAATTCAACTGTGTCAACAACTCTAAGTTAATATTTGTTACTCTTGGTTTATTTATAAAGAGCTTAGAACAGTACCCGGCAAACGTGGTAAGAGCTATGTGTTATAAATAAACAAGCAGAAATTAAGTGAGACTCGTATCTCAGCCCTCCTCTGCCGATTTCCTGGGTACAGTGTATAAACACGCCACGGGGCCACTACAGGGCATAATTTATAATTTCAGGCTCACCCCACCCTGAAGTGAAAGCGTTGGAATTGCACCCAATTCTGACAGAGTAGACCTGAAGAACACCTACGCTCCTTTGGGGACATGCCCAACCCCTGTGCACACACACCCTGTAAGGACAGAGGGTGTCATCATTCCTACAGCAACTATATAGTGTCTGCTCTGGGTGGTGGACTCACAGTAATGAACATAATTAAGTCTGAGCTCCATGAAGCTAACTTTTGAGTGTGTGTGAGTGTAGGAGAAGCAAGGAGATTGTGAACAGAAATAAATGCATACCTTTAAGAGACAGACCCCAGCTGAAACCGGTTTGGCTCAGTGGATGGAGCATCGGCCTGCGTAGTCCCAGGTTCGATTCTGGTCAAGGGCATGTACCTTGGTTGCAGGCACATACCCAGTAGGGGATGTGCAGGAGGCAGCTGATCGATGTTTCTCTCTCATCGATGTTTCTAGTTCTCTCTCTCCCCCCCGCTTCTCTCTTCCTCTCTGTAAAAAAATCAATAAAATATACTTGAAAAGAAAAGAAAAAAACAGACCTCTTAAGATACATATTCCTCTCAGCTTTGTCCTGGGTACCCTGTGATTGAGAAATCCCACCCAAGACGTTAGGAAAGATGGTGGGGTAACCTGGCTCTGCTAAACGGTGACTGGAGAATCCCCTCTATCCAGATAGGTGGGAAAGCTAGTTAAGGGCAAGTTAATGGTTACCCTTTGCAAACTGTTGAGCAACGGAACTATGGAAACCCGGAGAAGGCTGTGAGGCGTGTCTGAGGAGTGTCTGGGAGGGACACACCTTCCGATCTGGGGTGGGAAGAGATTAGGGACTGGTTTACCGAGCCCAGGAAGGGGAGAGAGTGGAAAGGAAAACCTGCCCAGAAAAGGAAAGGGGAGATACTGCGACAGGAGAAATCGGGGGCAAGCAGATGAAATGGGGGACCTGTGAAGAGGTTTGGGGCATTGCTGGATGGGACCAGGAGAGGGCAGCATCACCTGTCATCTGGGAGATTAAGGCAAAAATACCTTGTGGCTAGCCATGCCAACAGCTAAAGTCAATATTGATGATCAAGGCAGCTCTAGCTGTAAAGTGTGGGAAAGAAAAGAGGCGGGGAGAAGTTGCCAAACCTGCTTGAGTTCAGGGCTGGCCCCACTTGCTTGAGGGGCAGCTTCTCTGGGGCACAGGACAAGCTGGAGCAAAAGAGGACCTGGGAATAGGGCTCTGTGACCTCCCTCAGCTGCAAGGTTTGAGGGTTACCATGGAAGGAACCCCTTTCTGAGGAATCATCCGACGTCGTCCTATGTCCTATGTCGTTACAGGATGTTACAACGCAAAGGAACAAACATCCTGAGAGGAAAGATTACCCCCATCCCCCCAAGGCGGAAACCCACAGAAGAGGAAGCAGGAGAGGAAACCACTAACTGCTGGCCTCCGGCAGCCCTGTCACCCCACCCCGCTCCTGCCCCAAGTTCCTCCGTGTTCTCAAGTCTCAAGCTTTGCTTTGCTCCGGTGTCCTAGCACTCCAGCGAGTTTTCCTGGAGCTGTAGGTCTTGTTAGGCAGAGGAGGCGAGAAGAAAGAGGGATGGTAGATGGAGTCAGATGCAGGGGCTGGAAAACACCAGTTTGGAGTACCTGTTCTTGGGCGTTTCAGAGGTCACAGTTTACAGACCTCCAACACCCAGGCGACTGGGAGGGCAAGGGCCACTGTCCCTCAGCCCTTACTCATCTGTGCCCCCAGGCCTCCGCTCCTCCACCTGCTCTGGCTGCTCTTCTTACCCGGAAAGGCCCGGTACCCCTCTGCCCCCCTCTGCCCCCATCCCCCGAGATTCCTGGGGCCAAAACCACCTCCCCTTTCACCCCACCTTCAAGCAGCCTGTCAGTGAGAGGGCGGAGGGCACAGGAAGGGCCCGTTGCGGGCAGGAGTGGCGGCATTGGAGCCGAGGGGCTTCAGGGCAGCAGGCCTCCCCAGGGGTGCGGCTCGGCCTCGGTGGGTCCCAGCACAGGGCTGGGTGCCCCCTCCCCTGCCCTGCCTCGCACCACTCCTCCCCACCTGGAACCGGACTGAATGGGGAAGGAGCTCCGGGAGAGGGATGAACGACGGGCGCCGGGGCTAACGTCTCCCTGGGGGCACCGGGGCCTCGCGGTGCCCGCCTGTGCGTGCCCCCTGTGCGTGCCCGCCCTGTGGGTGCCCTCCCTGTGGGTGCCCCCTGTGAGTGCCCCCTGTGGGTGCCCCCTGTGGGTGCCCGCCCTGTGAGTGCCCCCTGTGGGTGCCCCCTGTGGGTGCCCCCTGTGGGTGCCCGCCCTGTGGGTGCCCCCTGTGAGTGCCCCCTGTGAGTGCCCCCTGTGAGTGCCCCCTGTGGGTGCCCGCCCTGTGGGTGCCCGCCCTGTGCGTGCCCCCTGTGGGTGCCCGCCCTGTGGGTGCCCCCTGTGGGTGCCCGCCCTGTGGGTGCCCGCCCTGTGCGTGCCCCCTGTGCGTGCCCCCTGTGGGTGCCCGCCCTGTGGGTGCCCCCTGTGAGTGCCCCCTGTGGGTGCCCCCTGTGGGTGCCAGCTTTCGGAGGGCGGAGGGGGGGCCCTGCCTGATGAAGCCGGGAGACGGGCCCGCGTTCGGGGGGCTGGCGGAGGGAGACCCCCGCCCCGGGCCCGCCCTCGCGCCCCTCCCGGTCCGGCGGCCCGTGACTCAGCCCCGGGCGGACGGGCGGACGGACGGAAGGCGGGAGGGAGGGCCGGAGGCTCCGGCTGCGGCGCGGGGCGAGGCGGCGGCCGGGGGCGGCGAGTGGGAGCGCCGCCCGGAGCCGCGAGGGGCGCCGGCCCGGCCTCCGGGCCCGCCCCGCCCCGCCCCGCGGACGGCGCTTCCTGGTCGGCGCAGCCATGGCCGAGGAGCAGCCGCAGGTCGAGCTGTTCGTGAAGGTGAGCCCCGGCCTCCGCCCTGGGCCCGCTCCGCCGAGCCCGGCCCCCCCCCCGGGCCCCCGGCCCCCGCCCCCGCCCCCGCCCCGGCGGCCCCGGGGGCTGGCTCCGGGGGGCACTGACGTGGCGGAGGAAGAATTCTAGGCTCCACCTGGGAAGCTGGTAAAAGTGCAGGTTGCCCTCGGCCGCAGGACCACAGGGCGGAGAAGGGGGTCCTGGGGGGCAGGCCGGGGAAGGACGGAGGAGGGGAGGGGAGGGGCTGTGGAGGGCCGGCGGCCTCAGGAGGGCGAGGGGCGGGAGACCTGGAGAAGTGTGTGTGTGTGTGTGTGGGTATGAGTGTGTGTGTGTTTGAGTGTGTGTGTGTGTGGGGGTGAGTGTGTGTGTGTGTGGGTGAGTGTGTGTGTGTGTGTGATTGTGTGTGTGGGGGTGAGTGTGTGTGTGTGGGGGTGAGTGTGTGTGTGTGGGGGTGAGTGTGTGTGTGTGGGGGTGAGTGTGTGTGTGTGTTGGGGAGTGAGTGGGTGTGTGTATGAGTGTGTGTGTATGTGTGAGAGTGAGTGTGTGTGTGTGTGGGGGGTGAGTGGGTGTGTGTGTGGGGTGAGTGGGTGTGTGTGGGTATGAGTGTGTGTGTGTTTGAGTGTGTGTGTGAGAGTGAGTGTGAGTGTGTGTGTGGGGGTGAGTGGGTGTGTGGGGTGAGTGGGTGTGTGTATGAGTGTGTGAGTGTGTATGTGTGAGAGTGTGAGTGGGTGTGTGTGAGTGGGTGTGTGTGTGTGTTTGAGGGTGTGTGTGTGTGTGAGAGTGAGTGTGAATGGGTGTGGTAGGATCTATCAGTAGGGAGACCTGGGAGCGGTCCTTTGGGAAGGGGTGGAAGGACGGGAGTGGAGTGGAATGCAGGAAGCTGCGCTGGGGGGCGGTGGAGAAGGGGGGATGGTGGAGGGGGGTGCGGTGGTGGAGGGGGGGGCGGTGGAGAAGGGGGGGCGGTGGTGGAGAAGAGGGGGCGGTGGTGGAGGGGGGGGCGGTGGTGGAGAAGGGGGGGCGGTGGAGAAGGGGGGATGGTGGAGGGGGGTGCGGTGGTGGAGAGGGGGCGGTGGTGGAGAAGAGGGGGCGGTGGTGGAGGGGGGGCGGTGGTGGAGGGGGGGGCGGTGGTGGAGAAGGGGGGGCGGTGGTGGAGAAGGGGGGGCGGTGGTGGAGAAGGGGGGGCGGTGGTGGAGAGGGGGGGCGGTGGTTGAGGGGGGCGGTGGTGGAGAAGGGGGGGCGGTGGAGGAGAAGGGGGGGCGGTGGAGAAGGGGGGGCGGTGGTGGAGAAGGGGGGGCGGTGGTGGAGAAGGGGGGGCGGTGGTGGAGAGGGGGGGCGGTGGTTGAGGGGGGCGGTGGTGGAGAAGGGGGGGCGGTGGAGGAGAAGGGGGGGTGGTGGAGAAGGGGGGGCGGTGGTGGAGAAGGGGGGGCGGTGGTGGAGGGGGGGGGCGGTGGTTGAGGGGGGCGGTGGTGGAGAAGGGGGGGCGGTGGAGGAGAAGGGGGGGCGGTGGAGAAGGGGGGGCGGTGGTGGAGAAGGGGGGGCGGTGGAGGAGGGGGGGCGGTGGTGGAGGGGGGGGCGGTGGTGGAGAAAGGCCGGGGACTGGGGATGAGAGGAAGGGAGGGGATGAGAGCTCCGCTGTGGCTCCCTCCGCTGGGTGAGATCAGAGAGGGGGAGGCGGGCTAGGCTTGGGTTGGAGGCTGTGAGGCAGGAGAGAAAGAATTGCCCAGCTCTCCTCTGTGCTGGGTGTGGATGAGGAGACGCGGGCCCATAGCGTTAGGGTATCAGAACCGCAGGCCAGGCTGCCAGGTGCTCAGTCGGTTAGAGTTGTCCGGATACACCAAGGTTGCAGGTTCGATCACGGTCAGGGCACATACAGGAACCCACCAATGAATGAATAAGTAAGAGGAACAGCACATCGATGTTTTCACCACCCCTTCCCGTTTCCTCTCTCTCTCTCTCTCTCTCTCTCTCTCTCTCTCTCTCTCTCTCTCATCGATTAAAAAAACAGCAGCAACACCCGCAGGCCAAGGCCTTCACCCTTCCCCTAGGGCCGGCCTCTCCCCTCTCTGGACCTCCTCTCTTCGCCCTCCTTCCCCTGGCGGACGCCCTTCTGTTTGCCTGTTCTCCCCGCCCCCTCCCCTTCCTGCTTCCTTTCTCTCCTTCCCCCCTTTGGTTCGTCTTGTCTTTGTGTTCCTGCCTTTCTCCCTGGCTTCAGGCTTTACTTCTCCGCGGCCGTTCCCGTCCGCACTGGGGGGAGTGCTGGGCGCGGGCGTGGTCCCCTCCTCGCTCTCACACCCTCGAGGGCTGTTTTTGCCGCGGGTGAGTGTGTGCTGCAGAGACTCGGGCCTGTGCCCTGCGAGAGGAGGGTTGTCTGCGGCCAGAGGGGCTGTGCGGGGAGGCGCAGCGGGCAGTGCGGGAAGGGGCAGGTGGCCTTGCCACTGGCCCTCCGCCTCACGGCCCTGCCCCCACTCCTTGGCAGGAAGGAAGCTGCTGAGCCTGGAGACACCGATGAGTGAATCATCAGGAGCCTAGGGGGAGGTGTCCCTGGGGGGATGAGGTCACCACGTGCCAATTAGAGAGCAGCCCCTACCTCTCTAGGGCGAGGCTGGGAGCCCCTCTCCCCGCGCAGCCGCCCAGAAACAGCGGGCGGAGGGGGCGGGAACAGCTCTGCTGGCGGCCCCGCCCGCCCCTTTCCTCAGGCTCTTCTCCAGCCCCACCCAGGCCGCCGGCCTAGTCTCTGGCCTCTCAAAGTCCCTCTCGGGGCCACTGCGTGGGCTGGTCTGAGCATTAGTGAGTTGTGTGTGTGAAGGACTTGGAGAGAAGCAGCTAAACTACGCTACTGCCAGTCTTCCCTCTCCGGGGGCCAGATCCTTTCATTTCTCCACACCATCCCTCTGCCCACCTCTCGCCTGTACTTCAGTATTTGGAAGACCAGAAGCCAACCTTTGTACAAAATGTTTCCGCTGATCTGCTCCAGACTTGACCGAGGCCAGGGTGGAGAACCCAGTTCTGGAGAGCCCTGTGTTTGTGTGTGTGTGTGTGTGTGTGTGTGTGTGTGTGTCTGGGAATAGGATATGCCCAGAATGGCCTGGGTTGGGTGGGGTACACCAGGCCTAAGTGGAGGTGGGGCTTGCTTTGCAGGCTGGCAGTGACGGAGCCAAGATCGGGAACTGCCCCTTCTCCCAGAGACTGTTCATGGTGCTCTGGCTCAAGGGCGTCACCTTCAACGTCACCACCGTTGACACCAAGAGGTAGGCCCCCATCTGTTCCTCTGAACACCCTTTGTGCTCACACATAAACACACACACCCAGTCACCGAGTTCTCCATCTGGAACTTTCCCCTTCTACCAAGAGCCCCTTTCTCTTCCCACATCCCCCATCTCCTTCTTCTGCTTCTCTCTGATCCCCTTCCCTGCCCCGATGCTTGCCTCTCTCCCCTACAGGCGAACCGAGACAGTACAGAAGCTGTGCCCAGGGGGGCAGCTCCCTTTTCTGCTGTATGGCACCGAGGTGCACACAGACACCAACAAGATTGAGGAGTTTCTGGAGGCAGTGCTGTGTCCTCCCAGGTAGTGGGGTACATTGGAGGGGGGTGGGAGCTGGGAGGCTCTGAAGAAATAAAAACCAGATGGCGCCCTGGCCGCTTACTCAGTGGTTAGAGTGTCAGCCCGAGAACCAGGTTCGATTCCTGGTCAAGGGCATGCACCTGGGTTGCAGGTTCAATCCCTGGCGAGCAGGAGGCAACTAGTGGATGTGTCTCTCTCACATAGATGTTTCTTTTCTCTCTTTCTGCCCCTTCTCCTCCCTTCCACTCTCTCTGAAAATCAACGGGGAAAATATCCTCATTCCTTAGGGTAGGGGTGTCGAACTCAATCATAGAAGGGGCCAAAATCTAAAATCCAGCCTAAATCGCGGGCCGAATGGTTTACTGAACAGTCATAAATTGACAATGTCATAAACTGACAGCGGAGTGCAGTGATGACAGCGCGGTGCGGGCCACATTGCAAGGCCTGGCGGGCTGGATTTGGCCCTCGGGCCTTGTGTTTGACACATGTGCCTTAGGGTGAAGATTAAAAAATATCAGATGGTTTCTTAGGGGCTCAGGCAGGGGAGCTGAGGCTCCTCCCAGGAAGATTTCTGATTTCTCCCATTGGCTCTCAGGTACCCCAAGCTGGCAGCTCTGAACCCCGAATCAAACACAGCTGGCCTGGACATATTTGCCAAGTTTTCTGCCTACATCAAGAACTCAAACCCAGCGCTCAATGACAGTGAGTCCTGTGGGCCTGAGGCTGGGTTCAGAAGGTTCGAGAAGACCCAGGGGATCGGAGGCCTTTGGGCGCCTAGAAACTCAGACCTCAGCATCGAGACGTTGGCTTACCCCCCTCTCCTTGCATTCTCACTGACCGCGGCTCTGGAGCATCTCTCATTTCCCCGCCTCTTCTCGCCTGGGGTCGTTAATTGGGTTGGCTTGGCTGCTGGCTTGTTTTCTGGCAGAACATGGTTGTGCTTAAGGACAGTGACTCTAGCCCTAGCTGTTTGTCTCAACGAATAGAGTGTTACACTGAAGGATCCTGGGTTCGATTCTGGTCTAGTGCATATGCTTGGGTTGTGGGCTTGATCTCCAGGTAGAGGGTGCAGGAGACAGCCAATCAATGATTTTCTCCCATCATTGATGTTTCTCTCTCTCTCTCTCTCTCTCTCTCTCTCTCTCTTCCTCTCTGAAATCAATAAAATATATTAAAAAAGAACAAACAAACAAAAACAACAGTAACTCTAGATCCAGACTACCTGAGTACAGATCCTACTCGCTGGATGACTTTGGGCAATTCATTTACCCTCTCTATAAACCTATTTCCAGATCTGTAAAATGAGGACAGCAATTCCTATTTTGTGGGTTGATGTGAGAATTAAATGAGTTTGTATATAAAGTGCTTACAGTAGCAGAAAGCTAATACATTAGCTGTTGTTAATTTGGACTGGCCTCAGCATTAGTATTCACCCTCTCACCGCAACCCGCCCCAGAACCTTCTGTGTCAATCATCTGGCGCTCTTGCCAATGCCCTCTCTTGTGCAGACCTGGAGAAGGGGCTCCTGAAGGCCCTGAAAGTGTTAGACAACTACCTGGCAGCCCCGCTCCCCGAGGAAGTGGACGAGACCAGTGCTGAGGACGAGGGCGTGTCTCAGAGGAAGTTTCTGGATGGAAACGAGCTCACCCTGGCTGACTGCAACCTGCTGCCCAAGCTCCACATCGTGCAGGTGGGCGGCCGCGGCGGGAGGGGGAGAGCGGCTGGGTGGCTCCCGTGCCCACCGTCCAAAGGCCTTTCTTTCTTGGGGCGGTTCCTGTAGATCGCCACCAATAGCAGATGCCACCCCTTCCTTCTCAGCGGTCATTCCGACAAGACTGTTGCTTGTGAAAGGTGAAAACCGTTGGTTCCCATCTTTTGCCACAGCCTGGAGCTGTGGCTTTGGTTTGTGGAGTCTGGGCCCGAGGTTAGTCTGCTCAGAGCGCGCACTGAACTCTGGAAGGCAAAGCTGTGTGATGATTGGTCCTTGCCCCAAATGAAACCAAGAGAAAAGTCGCTGTGGAAATCTCAAGAGAAAAATGTAATCGTTTGTGAATTAGAGCTCAGTAAAACCAAGAGCAGAAAAGTAGTGCCATTGGAATTGGTCTGAAAGGGGCTGGTTATCAGGAAGGAGAGAGGAAAGGGAAGACAGGGCACCGCAGCAAAGAGCTAAGAACGCCACTTGGAGAAGAGGACTCAGGTGGCAGGGAGGAATCAGAGGAAAGCATGAGAGTGGAGACAACGCCTGGCCAAGAAGGCTGGGGGAAGGGAAGACCACAGGCGCTGCCACTCTGGCTCCCTGAGGCTGAGTTTGCTCCTCTCGCCCAGGTGGTGTGTAAGAAGTACCGCGGATTCTCCATCCCCGAGGCCTTCCGCGGCGTGCACCGGTACTTGCGCAATGCCTATGCGCGCGAAGAGTTCGCCTCCACCTGTCCCGACGACGAGGAGATTGAGCTGGCCTATGAGCAAGTGGCCAAGGCCCTCAAATAAGCTCCTTCGGGCTCCCTCTCCCCCCCCTCCCCCGCCCCAAAGGCCCCGGTGGTTTCCCTTGTCTACCCAAGGGACACACTCCGTCCGGTGGGCAGTGAACGCTGGAGACTTGCGCAGGCCTGCCTGGGGTGCAGGGAAGGATGGGGATCTGGGTGAGGTTTTTATCGTGGGGTGGGGTGGGGTGGGATAGATTGGCAGGACATGTATTTCAGTAATAAAATACAGAATGAAAATCTAGTGTTGTAATTACACAAAGGGGGCTCGAAATGTGGGTAACGCGAATGCAGGTGGGTCAGTGGCCTTGAGCCCGGGGCAGAAGCCAGGAATCAGGAGAAGGGTGCTTGCGGTGATTTTGCCATTTTTACTGCCAACCCATTGTCGCGTGGCCCTGGGGCCCGCGCTGCGTTCGCTGCCCAGCCGTCAGGGACGGCCATGTCTGGGTGGGCCTGTGCGGCTCGCCGGGCGGGGCCAGTTCTGGGAAGGGGGGCGCGGGCGCGGCGGCGGGGCGGGGGCGTGGCCTGCGGAGCCCGGCCCTGTCCCGCTCAGACAATGCCCTGGAGCCGCCCGGCGCCGAGCCCCTGCCCCGCCGCCGCGCCCGCCCCGGCCTAGCCGGGGGCTCCGCACAGCTAGAGCTCCAGCCCCCCAGGCTTGTCTCCGCCAACTCTGTCCCCACGGGGCTTGGGGCCCCGGCCCAGATCCCGGAGCGGCGGGAGTAGGGGTGGGCGTCGGAGGTGAGTCTGGAGCGGGCGGCGTCCCCGGACTGCTGGGGCCGGAGTCGGGGGGCCGGGCCCGTGCCTGCGCCGGACAGAGCGCGGGGGCCGGCATTTGAGTTGCGGAGCTGCCTGGGGGAGACAGAGCGGGCGGGAAGGGACCGGGTCCTGAGCCTGGAGCGGCGCCCGCCCCGCCCCGCTCTCCCGGGACCTCTCCCGGTCCTCCGGGACTCGCGGGGCCCGGCCGGGCGCGCCGGGGTGGAGATGCTATTTAACTGCGGAGACTCTAATAATTCCTCCCTCCTTGCCCCTCTCCCTTTCTGGTTTGGACCCCAGACTTCCATCCCCGGGCCCTCCCGGCTGCCTCCGGTCCCGGAACCCCGTGGGCTCCCGCCGCACTCGGGGTCCGCGCCGCGCGAGCAGCGGAGGGTTAAGGGGGCGGGGCCGCCGCATTTTTGGGGAGTGAGCGCATCCTAGCGGCTGCCAGAGGGGCGCCGGGCGGGAACCGCCAAGCTCCCGAGCCGGGGCAACAGGTGTTGGAGATGCCGGGGTCCTGCCCCGCGGACGCCCCAGGAGAAGCGGGTCGCGGTGGTGCGGGCGCTGGGTGGGCAGCGGAGGAAGGCCTGCGGGATGCGGCCGGAAGGAGACCCCGCGCTCTGACACCTTCCCACGCCCCTCTGGCTCTCTCCCCCGCCCCGTTCTGTCTCCTCGCAGACGGCTGACGTGAGAAGAGGAAAGGGAGAAGTCGGGCTGCCGGAGAGGCGGCGTGTGGATGGGATGGGGACGCCGGGGGAGGGGCTGGGCCGCTGCTCCCACGCCCTGATCCGCGGGGTCCCGGAGAGCCTGGCGTCGGGGGAGGGTGCGGGGGCCGGCCTCCCCGCCTTGGACCTGGCCAAAGCTCAGCGGGAGCACGGGGTGCTGGGCGGCAAGTTGAGGCAGCGGCTGGGGCTTCAGCTGCTGGAACTGCCTCCCGAAGAGTCGCTGCCGCTGGGACCGCTGCTCGGCGACACCGCCGTGATCCAGGGGGACACGGCCCTGATCGCGCGGCCCTGGAGCCCGGCCCGCAGGCCCGAGGTGACGCCGGGGCGCGGGGAGGGGGCACCCCAAGCTTCAGGGAAGAGCTTGGCGGGAATGTCTCAGCCCTCCTCCTCCCGCCCTCAGGTGGATGGGGTCCGCCAAGCCCTCCAGGACCTGGGGCTCCGGATTGTGGAGATGGGGGACGAGAACGCGACGCTGGATGGCACCGATGTCCTCTTCACCGGTGAGGCCGGCGCCGCCCGGGAGCGGGGAGCGGGGCCCGGGAGCAGTTGGGAGGCCAGACCCTCTGGGGTCTCGTTTCCCACGTCCCCCCTCCCCGCCCTTAACCCTCTGGCCTCGGGCGCAGGCCGCGAGTTCTTCGTGGGCCTCTCCAAGTGGACCAACCACCGAGGAGCCGAGATCGTGGCCGACACGTTCCGGGTGAGGGGCGGCCCGCCTCGGGAGGGGTGCCGGGCGCCGGGGGGGGGGGGGAGAGGCGGGAGCGGGCGGGGGCGGGGAATGTGGAGGGGGCTCTCACCTCCCGGTCCCTGAGGACTTGCCCCGTCCCCCAGGACTTCGCCGTCTCCACAGTGCCCGTCTCCGGCCCCTGCCACCTGCGCAGCCTCTGCGGCATGGGGGGACCCCGCACCGTGGTGGCGGGGAGCAGCGACGCCGCCCAAAAGGCGGTCCGGGTGAGCAGGGGCGGGGCCTGGCCGGGGCGGGGGCGGGGCTATGGGCCGGGGGCGGGGCTGGAGGCTCCGGAAATTGGCCCAGCCCCTGCCCTCAGGGCGCAGTTCATCAGTGAAAACCGGGAGTACTGCGGCCTGGGCACCAGAGACCAGGGAACAGAGTAGCTTCACATTTACACGGTCTTCCAAACCCCCGCAGGCATCTGCGCTGTGACGTGAAGGGTGGCTGGGGCCCTGGCGGGCCGGAGAAGGGGAGCGGGGGGAGAGGTTGCAGGTGGAAGGACTGCATGTGAATCTGAGGTGAAATTAGCAGAGGTAACCCAAGCGCGTAGACGGGGGTCTGACTCGCAGTGTGTGCTGCGCCATGATTATTTCACCGGCGTCACCGTCCCAGCACTCAGCCCGGGGGCGGGCACCAGGCTCCGGTGCAGAGGCTCCGAGACTTGAGTGCTGCCCTTCCCTCTACACCAGGCCATGGCGGCGCTGACGGACCACCCCTATGCCTCCCTGACCCTCCCCGATGACGCAGCCGCTGACTGTCTCTTCCTGCGCCCGGGGCTGCCGGGGGCGCCCCCTTTCCTGCTGCACCGCGGAGGGGGGGACCTGCCCAACAGCCAGGAGGTGAGGGGAGGCGGAGGGGGGGACCTGCCCCATAGCCAGGAGGTGAGGGGAGGCGGAAGCTCCACCAACAACCAGGAGAGGCATCTCAGCCTTCGCAGGAGGAGGAGGGAGGGGTCCTTTCCTGGAAGCCTGAGTGGGACGTTCTGATGTGGCTGCAAGGGGCTGTGGAAGTCTCTCTCCCATCTCCCTGTCCCATGTCCTCCCTGCAGGCACTGCAGAAGCTCTCCGATGTCACCCTGGTCCCGGTGTCCTGCTCTGAACTGGAGAAGGCAGGTGCTGGGCTCAGCTCCCTCTGCCTGGTACTCAGCACACGCCCCCACAGTTGAGGGCCTGGCCTTGGGGTCTGGGTTGGTCAGGGCTAGGGCAGTACAGGGCGCAGAAGGGGAAGGAGGGTTAGAGAAAGGATGGTGAATAGTGGGAACAGGGTCCCAAGGTAGGGGGAGGGCATAGTGTGGGAAGAAGGATAGAGACCATGGGGTGAGTCTTCTCTCCCAAAATAATAAAACAGAACTGACCTTTCAGACTAGGCTGTGGCTGCTGTGTTACTGGGGCGGAGGGACGGCGGGGCGGGACCTGAGGCAGGGGGGGGGGTAGTAGTGAGGGAAAGAGGCCCCTTCATTCCTCACGCCCTCGGCAACTCGCTGACTCATTGCCCAGCCCTGTGCCGTAGGTGCTTGGGCGCGAGCATGTACAAGGCAGAGGAGCGAGCATGAGTGGGTCACTAACCGAATTTATCTAAATCTCAGGTGACTCAGAGATTGGTAGATTACTAACCTGCCCGAAGTTGATAGGAAGAAATAACACTTGCAGAAATATTAATTTTTATTCACTCAGTTACTGAGGCTTGGCAGTGCATGAAAAGGGCCAGTCTCCTGATTCCAGGGAACTCACAGTTCTTGAACATTGCTCACCAACGGGAAGACGGTTGTGACGGAACAAGTCACGGGAGGCTGTTGCTATGAGAGACAAGGGGACTCCCCGGGTATCAAAATGCATGCAGCCTCGGCTTCCCGGAGGCCGCACTTGAACTGAGTCCTGAGGATTAGTAAGAACGAGCCAGGCAGGCAGTGGAGAGGAAGGAGAATTGTAATCAAAAGTGAAGAGGGCAGTGCCCGGCCAGAGGCACACAGCCGGGGCCTGCGGGGTTCCTCCACGGCTGGCGGTGACAGAGTAGGCAGCGTGCTGTGGTGTGTGACCCACAGCCAAGGCCCCTGGGCCCAGGGCTGCGGTTAAGGAAAGAAATACTGCCGATCTGAAATACAGGCGTCAGACGTAGGTTATATTTGGGAAGGATCTACCTTTGGGAAGGGGGTAGGGGAAAAGGGTGAGGTGGGTTTCTGGGTGACCCAGGGAAACGAGGAGCAAACACTCCGGTGCAGTGCGGGGCGTGGGGAGGGGGAGGGTTTGACGGTGACGTTGGAACTGGTGACGTGGCTCATCGTGTGACCGGAGGCGTGCTGCGTGACTCAGGCAAGAGAGAATGCAGAGGAGGATGGCAGGTTTGGAGACGGCATGAGTTCTGGACAGGCCGTATGGAGAATGTGGAGGGCCAGACAGACAGGGATGTCTGAGGGACAGTTCGGAAATCCCTCAGCTGACAGCTGAGCTGGAGCGTTCTGGGTGTCATTGCCAAGGTGAGGGCTGAGGCCAGGTGATAGATAACTCCCCGGAAGAGGAAGATAAAGGGACAAGCTACAATGGTGGGGAATACCATGGCGGTAGGGAGAAAGGAAGAGGAGTCCAGAAGGAAGACATCAGCATTAAAGAAAAGCAGCTTTATACCGGTGTGGCTCAGTGGATAGAGCATCGACCTGCGGACTGAAGCGTCCCACGTTCAATTCCGGTCAGGGGTATGTACCTTGGTTGTGGGCACATCCCCAGTGGAGGATGTGCAGGAGGCAGCTGATCTATGTTTCTCTCTCATTGATGTTTCTAGCTCTCTCTCCCTCTCCCTCCCCCTTCTCTCTTCCTTTCTGTAAAAAAGAAAAATCAATAAAATATATTTTTTTAAAAAGAAAGAAAAACAGCTTAAAGAAGGAGTTATCAAAAGCCAGGCCGGGGACAGAGTGCAGGAGAAGGAGGAGACAGGTGTAGCCCGGGTTCAAGGAGCTGGATTGGAAGGGAGGGAAGAGGGAGCCGCTCTCTTGGAGTGGCTGACGCCTCAGTTAAGGTGGGAAATGCCTCGGTGAGCTTTAGAGGGGCCGGTGGCGAAGGAGACATGGAGGTTCCAGGCGCTGGGGTAGCTGAAGGAGAGCTCAGTGGCAGAGGCAGCCCGGAGCCAGGTCTCCTGACTCCCAGCCCAGTGCTCATTCTATCCTGTGGTGCCTTCATTTCCGGGGAGTGAAGATGGAGAGGGTAGTTCTGGGGAGCTGGGAGCCCCAGCTTATGACGTATGGAGGAAGGGCTTTCCTTCAGACGACAACCGCGTAGATGGTGGAGGAGTCGGCAGGGGCCACTGGGGACAGCTGGCAGGGCCGTCTGAGCGCCGTGCGATCCAGGTCCGCATAGAGCAGGCTCTGCGGGGGGCAGGCGGGCAGCGTCTCGGAAGTCTGACTCCTTAGCAATCCAGGCCTGTCTCCCTGGGTCCGGATTTCTCAGGGCCCCTGGCCCGTGCCCCTCCCACCCCAAGCCCTCACCGACTCCTGGTCCAGGTCCCCCGCAGCCTTGGGCTCCTCGGCCTTTGCCGGTCTCTGGGGCTCGGCTGTCACTCGGGGGGCTATGTGGTGGGGGGGGGGGACAGAGCTGGAGGATTAAGAGAAGGTGACTAACTCGTCCGCTCCCCTAGGGCTCGGACGCGGCCTGAGGGCTGGGGATGTGCAGGAGGGAAAAGGAACGGGCCGGAGGGAGGCTCACCAGGTCTGGGGCAAGGCCGCGGCGGACGTGGGGGTGGACGCCTGTCAGGGCGTGAACAATCAGCTCTGAGAGACACCAGGGTCGCCTCCGGCTCCTCACCGCCACCCTGCGTTCTCGCAGGAGAGCGCAGGCTCCACCCCATCGGTGCTGCCCAGCTCAGATCCTGCCTCCAGCTGAGCGTCTGAGCCAGCTCCACCCCAGCCTGTGGCTCACCCCATTCTCCAAACCAAACGGCCACCGGGGCTCCACCACCCGGGGCTCCACCACCCAGGGCTCCAGAGCGGGCACCCCGCCCCCCCCCCCCCCCCCCGGCCCTGCCCCTCGAGCTCACCTGCGCCGCCACCAGACCGCGCCCAGCGCGCCCAGCGCCAGCACCAGCGCGGCGCCCAGCAGGGGGGTCAGGAGCAGGGGGTACACAGACCCTGGGGGCGGGGAGGGTGGTCAGCGGTCCGAGGGCAGACAGCTCGCTCTCCCTCTCTGTGGCCTGAAGCCCCGCGGAGGTTCCACCTACCCAGGCGGGGCCCGGAGCCCCCGCAGCCGGCCGCGTCGCCCAGCACGCGGAGCACCGTGTGGCTCTCGTCCTTGAGGCGGCCCCTGCAGATGAAGGTGCCCGAGTCCCCCGCGCTCAGAAGCAGCTCCAGCCGCCGGATCCCCGGGTGGTCCAGGGCGCGCAGGCGGCCGGCGAAGGGCGAGGCGGGAGAGTCGGTGGGGGTCCCGCTGGCGGAGACAGACAGGATGGGGCGGCGGCCTTTGGGCAGGCCCTTGCAAGCCGGGAAGCTCGGCGCCCAGACCCAGCGGACCGGCTGGGAGACCCCTGCGCAGGAGAGATTCACCCGCTCCCCTGGACGGCCGTCCAAGGAAACTGGGGAGGAGGGGGCGGCGGTGAGGGCGGGCCCACGGGCGAGGAGACCCCCCTCCCGCTGTCCGGGGTCTCCCCACACCCTGCCCCGCGGCCGCCCCGCCCGGCCTCAGACTTGCCTCGGTCCTGCGGGTTCCCCAGCGGGTCCCCCTGAACCCGCCACAGCAGCAGCGGCAGCAGCGGCAGGACCAGAGCCATGGCGGGCTGTGGCGGGGCGAGGAGGGAGTGAATCAGCGGAGGAGACCGGAGGGAAACGCGGGGGAGGAGCGGGCCGGCGGGTCTGGGGGCTGCGATAAGAGGGGGCGGGCCTCCGGGAAAAGCGGGGCAGGCTCACGGCCTCAAACCACGCGCTCTGGCAGGTCTCTGCGCAGCGGCTCCCAGGCTTTGGCTCCTGCAGCCCAGCAGGCCGCGCATCAGGAATGCTGGAGCCGCTGGGTCCAAACCTGCCCTCCACGGCCGGCTGCGGCTGCGGCTGCGAGCGCCGGCCTCGCCTCGGGCCTGTTGCTCGCCTGCAGAAGCACCTGCGTGGCAGAGGGTGTGAGCACTGCACGCATACTCCTGAACGCCCAGGACCAGGGCTGACGCACGGGAACACCAAGTACTTTCCACGAAGTGACTGTCTTACTGTCTGTCCTGTCAGCACGTGCTCCCTGCCTCTGTGCCCACGGGCCCTCAGCCCGCACCTCCCAAACCGCAGGCTCTGACGTCCGCAGGTGCACACGCTCCACATCCAGGGCCTCACGGGCTTTCACTGGACGGTGCACCCGAGGCCCGCCAGCCCAGCCCAGGCCTCTGCTGCTGTGACATCACAGACATCATTGGTGACACCCCAAACCCTCCTCCCTAGTCCTGTGGCTGGGGAGACCAAATAGGAGCTGAATGGAGATTGATTTGGCTCTTTCCATCCAAAACCTCTGCCCACGTTTACCAGTGGCCCCAGGGATCCAAAATTGGCAGTCCTCGTGGGCCACACTTACTGTCTATTTCCCAGGAGCCAGCAGCTGCTGGGGGGGGGGCGGGGGGGCGTGTAACATTGCAGGGGCCTTTGGGGATGCCTCTTCTGAGAGCAGAGGACTGGGCAAGCAGGGCTGGGGCGGGGGGGCGCCAGGAGGAGCACCTTGGTCTGAAACCAAGAACCAAAAGCTCACCTACATTCCACCCCAATCCTGCCCCACCTCCCTCGCGTCTCTCCCGCCTCCCCTCCCCCACCCAGTCCTGTTTAGCCCCTCCCCACCATAATGGGGAGGAGGGGCCAGGAGAGGCAGGGAAGGGAGGGACGTTGGGAGTATAAAAGCAAAAAGGCCACTCAACTCCCAGAGCTGGGTCCCCGGATATCTGCTCTGTCAGCCGCCGTTGCCACTCCCTCAGGACCCGCACCATGAGAGGCCTTCTGCTGCTCGCCTTGTCGTCTTTGCTCTGCTGGGTCTCAGGTGAGCACTTGGGGCCCCAAGGACCTGGTTCACCCAGTCCGGACTTCATACCTGCCCCACCCACCACCCCACTACCCACTCCTCAGGATCCCAGCACCGGCCCCAATGGCTGAGCTGTGCTTCCGGCCAGGTCTCCCTGTGCCAGGAGCCTGGCTCCATTCCCGGCGCATGCTCCCCCTCCAGGACCCACTCTTCCGTCAAGCCAGGGGCCAGTCCCCTTTCCCCCACTCCACGGAGCCCCTTCTTGGCCACCCTAATATCCAGTTCCCTTGCCGGCACCCACCCAGCCCACCTGCTTTCTCCGCTCCCCAGCACTCGGCAGGGTGTCCTCCGGAGCCTCGGCGCCCGCCTGGGGCTCCTTTTGCACCCCCGTCATCTGCTCCAGCAGGGACTTCCCGCTCAGCCTCTCGAGCAGCAGCCTTTCCTAGTGGCCTCCTGCTCCTCTCGGGGGCACATACCCCCAGGGACACAAGCTTTCTGGAAAGTGCCAAAGACTTCTTAGACCCTCCTAGGGAGCCAGGGACATTTCCCCTCCTTCTGGGCAGGGAGTGCCAGGGCTGCTACCCCAGGGCGGGGGCAGCCACAGACTTGTTCCTTGGACCAAATCCCTCCTTCACCAAACCTGCGTGCCCAGACCTTGCATTACTGAGGCAGACTGCGCTGCCACCTCTGCTCCAGGCGCAGCCTGATCTGGCCCGGACGGTGCCCTTCTCTGGTAGAGCTCCTGGGGGGGATCACTCAGGTCGGTGCCTCAGCCACTCGCTCGGTGGGCATAGGGGTGAAGAGTGAATGGCTGAAGCTGGCCGCACATGCCTTCTCACCAGCTTCCAGTTCCAAGCCACTTCTACGTGTGTTGTATCCTCCATGGTTTTTATTTTTATTTAAAATGTATTTTTATTGATTTCAGAGAGAGAGAAGGAGAGAGAGAAACATCAATGATGAGGGAGAATCATTGATCGGCTGCCTCCTGCAGGCCCCCTCTTGGGGACCGAGCCCACAACACGGGCAAGTACCTTGACTGGAATCGAACCCGGGATCCTTAGGTCCGCAGGCGGACGCTCTATCCACTGAGCTCAGCTGGCAAGGGCTATGATTCTTATTTTGAATAGTTCTTCCTATTTCAAGTCTCTCCTGTGTCCTCCTCTGGATTCTTTCTTCTTCCCCACCGCCTCCACCCATGGAATCCTCCCTTTCCATCTGGCCCAGCCCTGAGTTGCTGTTGTTGGTAGCAATGCCCTCCTGACTCATCCGCAGATGGAGTGGAGAGGAGAAAGGCAGCTAGGGTGTGGGCTGCTCACCGAGCAACAACTCCACCCTCACGCACTTCCACTTTTCCCCCGTCACTCACCTGCTCTGTCCCTGTCAGACCAAACCGGTCAGAACACCCACTACACTGGTTCTCCACCTTCCTCCCACCCCGAGTGGCTCAGCGCCAGCTGAGTCAGACACCCGTCACACAGCCTGATTTGTGTCTTCCCAGCTGACATTCGCTGTCACTCCTGCTACAAGGTCCCTGTGCTGGGCTGTGTGGACCGGAAGTCCTGCCGTCTGGAGCCAGGACACAAATGCCTGACAACGAATGTGTACCTCGGTAATCTGCCTTCTTTAGCGAGGACCAGGGGCCGGCGGGAGACTGTGGCTGAGGCTGAGGCCCAACTGGGGCTGAGGCTGAGCTGGAACAGAGAATGACAGCAATGAGAACTTTTGGCCAAAAGATGATCCACATTCTGTGTCTCTATGTGGATCGTTTCAATTTCTGTTCATGACAACCCTGTGATGTGGCCGTTATTATACCTTGGAAACAGCCCAGAGAGCGGCAGGAATAGGGCCAAGGCACCCCAGCCGGCAAGCGACAGGACGGGGCTTGGGTGAAGGGCAGGGTCTGGGAGAGACTGAGAGGAGAAAAGACGGGGAAGCTGGGGCAGAACTGGGAGGAAAGGAGTGTGAGTGGGTGCATGGGGTGGGGAAGGGGCACAAGCATCCCAGGTGCCCATCCCGCTGACACCATTGCCCACTCCCACCCCCAGGCAAGATGTGGGTTTTCTCCAACCTTCGCTGCGGCACGCCCGAAGAGCCCTGTCGGGAGGCCTTCAACCAAACCAACCATAAGCTGGGCCTGACCTACAACACCACCTGCTGCGAGAAGGACAGCTGCAACAGCGCCGCCCCGCGGCCCGCCCCGGCCCTGGGCCTGGGCCTCCTCGCCGCCTTGGCTGGCCTTGGCCTCTGGCTGCTGCACTGACACCCACTCCTCCCCGCCTCAGCCGCAGCCTCTCCCGTGTCTCCCGATCCCCTGGCTTCCCACAGTGGTCTCCCCTAGTTCCCTTTGCTCAGAAAAACATTTCTCTAGACCCTTCACATTTCTTTGATTAGACTGTGGTCTCCCTGTCCGTCATTCTACCCCACCCCTCCTCTCCGCTTTGCTCAGTGCCTTCCCCTGTCCCTCCAGACCACTCCAGACCTTCCTCTGGCGCCCAAAGGGCTCCCCTTTGTGCCCTGCACTCCTCCGTGCCCTGCTGAGGGGGCCTTGGGGTCTGGGCCTGTCCGCCGTGATGGCTCGAGAAGAGACCTGAGGACCTTGCCCTGCTCCCCTCTTTCCATTTTGAGTAATAAATGCCTGTGTCCGGCGAGTCGTGCGTTTATTGTCAGGAGCCCTGCTGTCCAGCCCCGCAGCCCCATCCGGCCCAGGACCCTTCAGGGAGTTCCCTGGCAGCTGGGCTGGGGCAAACGGAGAAACAGGTTTTTCTGGCCTCCACCCTCCCTCCCAGTATGGGGGTGGCACACAGGTCCCAGTGTTTGGAGACAATCCTTATCTCAAACGTAGGTCACACCTCTGAGGCTGCCAAGAAGGAGCAGCTCTGCTTGAGGGCTCCCCAAAAAGGGTAGGAAAATCACATGAGGATGGGACCCAGGACCCTCTTTGCAGGCGTCAGTCCCAAGGTGAGAGTCAGAGGCCCCCTGGCCGGGTTACTGAGTGGGCACTGAGTGAGCCGCCTAGCACAGGCTTCCATTCCTCTCCTCTCAGTTCCAGAGTCCTACTGGGAGCCGCGCTGCAGGCAGGGAAAAGAGAAGCACCCAGACACACAGTTCATTGGTTCTGTGAGCCCCACTCAGCCAGCGCCGCTCCCCTGGGCGATCCTCATCGCTGAGGAAGGCTCTCCCTAGCAACAAGGGCCAGGCGTAAGGTAGGGCAGACTCTGCTTTGTCCTCTGGGGTTGGGTCGGAAAAGGAATGCATCACCATAACCCTGAAACTAGTCATGTAACTCCTTCAGCCCTCCCACCAACAGAAGCGATGGAATTTTCCAGTCAGCTCTAGAGTCTCCGTAGATTTTAACAGCTCCCAGAGGAGTGTGTGTCTCCTCACCTCAGACCTCCTTCATTCCCTTGCTCCCTTCCGGTCTCCTAGTCCTGCTCCCCTCTCTGGAGTCCCGGCAAGACCCAGGCTGGGCGCTGTCTGGCGCAGCCAAGACGCAGCTGGGGCACAGGTCTCACCACAGGCCTCAGCGCCGCAGCCCTGCGGGCCTGGGAGTCCTCCAACCTGGCTTCCACCCAATTGCAGTGACGGGCCGTGGCACGGTGGCCGCTGGTGGCCACGGAGGCTGAGAGAGACGGAGGCGGAGGTGTCAGCCTCCTGGCTGGACGACTTGCCTTCGTTCCGGGCAGAACAGACGGGGTTTCGAGGAGCACGAAGGGATCCTCTGCTCCTCAGGAAACACCTCCCTAAAACCAGTGATCAGAGTTCTCACACTGGCATCGTGCCCCCGGTGACGCCCTGTGCTGTTCTTGCCAAGAGCTCAGGATCTAAATGTGAGAAAATGCCAGATAAACCCACATTGAGGGACGTCCTATGAAATAACTTACCAGACCCAGCCGGCATGGTCAGCCGTTGAGCATCGATCTATGAACCAGGAGGCCACGGTTCCATTCCCGGTCAGGGCACCTGCCGGGGTTGTGGGCTCCATCCCCAGTGTGGGGTGTGCAGGAGGCAGCCGATCAAGGGTTCTCATCATTGATGCTTCTATCTCTCCCTCCCTCTCCCTTTCTCTCTAAAATCAATAAAAATATTTTTTAAAAGTAAAATAACTTACCAGGACTCTTAAAAAGTTTCAAGGTCATGGAAGACAAAGACTCAGGACCATCACAGATTGGGGCGGTTAAAAAGACACGAGAGCCCAGGGCAATGTGGGCTTCTGGGATGCGCCCTGGGACTCTGGCTAAAGCAAGGGAGGCCCGCAGGCAGGCAGAAGAGCTGCACAGCGCCTTTGCTGGTTTTGATCATTGTACAGTTGGCCCCTGAACAATGAGGGTTTACACTTCAGGTCCACTTACATCAAGACCCCTCCCCCATAAGTATACAGTTGGTCTTCCTTTTCCGGGTTCCACATCTGCAGATCCAGCCAACTGCGGACTGAAAACAGGGCCGACTATGCGTTGTTCCATGCCACTTTATTATTTATTTTATTTTTGATGCCATTTTCTGAAAGGGACTTGAGAGAATCCAAGATGGCTGCTCGGGTAGGCAACTAGCCGCAGCCGCACACAACAATTTTAATAAAATACAACTAAAATATAAAATGGACATTACCCAGAACTACAGGAAAGTCGACTGACTGGAAATCCTACAACAAGAAGCAAGGAGAAAACCAGAAGGAAGAGCGGAGGAGCTGTAAAAGCCTAAGGTACAGAGACACGCGGCGCGCGCGGAGAGGACGGAGCCGGAGAGGAGGGAGGCCGAGTGCCTGGCGGGTGTTCCCAAGCGGGAAGGAGATAAACACTCCGACTGTGCTGGACCCCCGACTGCTCTGAACCCCCGTTCTGGGCCAGACCCCGGGGACTCAGGCTCAGCCATAGGGAGCTGGGCTGTAAGTCGGAACCCGGGGAAGCGGAGAAAGGAGGTCCCGGAGGCGCGCACACTGCCCCCAGAGAAGGGACGGTCGGCTGTGCCGCGGGATTGCCCTGACGGGAAGGAGACTGGGGCTCCAGACTGCTGTGAACGCCACCTCCAACTCCACTTCCAACTGAACTGAACCCCAATACCGGGCTCATTGTGGGAGAGCATAGACTGTTTGGCAGCAGGCGAAAATCGAGGGCACCTTTCTCTCAGAGGCGCCGGCAGCGAGCACTGAAGGACCCGCATAGGGCGGGGCTGACGGAAGCCAAAGCTGCAGGCTCCACCCTGAAACCTCGCCCCATCTGTAACTGCGAAATGCGACAACAAAATAGATCACAAACAAAAGAAATGGAGGACAAAAAGCGTCTGGATATAGAGTTCAAATCTACGCTTATAAGGTTTTTCAAGAATTTCCTAGAAAAGATGGATAAGGCCTATGAGGATATGAAAAGAGATCAACTAGAATTAATAAGGAGTCAACAAGAAATGATAAGGGATCAACAAGAAATAAAGAATACATTGTCTGAAATAAAAAATATTCTACAGAGTCCTAAAAACAGAAGGGAAGATCGCAAGAATCAAGTCAAAGATTTGGAACATAAAGAGCCAGAAGACACTCCTCCACAGAAGCTAGAAGGCAAGAGAATCCAGAAAATTGAAGATAATGTAAGAAACCTCTGGGACAACTTCAAGCGAACCAACATCAGAATTATGGGGGTTCCAGAAGATGAGAGAGAGCAAGATATCGAAAACATACTGAAAGAAATAGTGACAGAAAACTTCCCCCACCTGGTGAAAGAATTTGACTTACAAGTCCAGGAAGCGCACAGAACTCCAAACAAAAGGAATCCAAAGAGGACCACACCGAGACACATCATTATTAAAATTCCAAGAGCAAAAGATAAAGAGAGAATACTAAAAGAAGCAAGAGCAAAGAAGGTAGTAACTTATAAAGGAGCACCTATACGATTGTCAGCTGACTTCTCAACAGAAACCATGCAGGCCAGAAGGGAATGGCAAGAAATATTCAAGGTGATGAATAGCAAGAACCTACAGCCAAAAATAAGCTACCCAGCAAAGCTATCACTCAGAATCGAAGGCCAGATAAAGAGCTTCACTAATAAAAAAAAGCTAAAGGAGTTCATCACCACCAAACCAGAATTATATGAATTGCTGAAGGGGGTTCTTTCAGAAGAGAAAGTAAACAAAGATAAAAATTATGAACAACAAATACGTAATTATCAACAAGTGAATCTGAAAACCAAGGAAATTAAAAAAATCTGATGAACAATATTAACTGTTGAATATAATAGAATCAGAGGTATGGAAGGGGAGTGAACTGACGATTCTTGGGGAAAAAGGGAGAGGGGGGCGTGGGAAGAGACTGAACATAAACTGTGCACCTATGGATGAGGACAATGGGGAGAGGGGAAAGGGCAGAGGGTGGGGTGGGAACCTGGTGGAGGAGAGCAATGGTGGGGGGGGGGGAAGGAACATTTGTAATAATATGAAAAATAAAAACTTATTAAAAAAAAAAAAAAGAATATAAATAAATAAATAAGTAAATACAAATAAAAATTATTTATAAAAAAAAAAAAAAAAAAAAAAAAAGAAAGGGACTTGAGCGTGGGGGGTTTTGGTATCAGCAAGGGGGTGGGGATTGTGTTCTGGAAACAATCCCCCTCAGATACCAAGGGACACTTGGTACGTTTTGGGGGAGTCACAAGTTATACGCAGACTTTGACTGAGCCGATGTGGCACCGCTGACCCTGTGTGTGCAAGGGCAGCTGTACTCTGGCCATGTGAGCTGTGCACACTGGAGGAAGCGGGGGAAGGGTATACAGGCATTCTCTGTGCCATTTTTACAACTTTTCTGTCAATCTAAAATTATTTCAGATAAAAAATGTAAGCACACACCCCTCCCTGCTCCTTAGCTGATGCTGAAAAGTTGAATTTTGGTTTAATATTTTGTCCTTGCTCTCAAGGGACTGAGGTGTTTTGTTTTTTTTATCTTACCTAATAACAGATAAACATGTAAATTGACACTACCTCTGCTATGCCCACAGCCAATCAGAATGAGTATGCAAAATAACCCAACAAAGATGGTGAGTTAATTTGCATACGCAGGCATAGAGCAGCCAGGAGGGTTGGGATGCCTGTGAGGAGGGGGAGGGGCGGCGGCAGGGGGGGTACAGGAGTGGTGCTCCCGACAGAAGTGAGGACTTGCCTGCTCCCAGGCAGCTGGGAGTGATGCCAGGGGAAGGAAGGCCTAATCTTTTTCTTTTTTCTTTTTTAAGAATGTTTTATTGATTTTTTACAGAGAAGAAGAGAGAGGGATAGAGAGTCAGAAACATCGATGAGAGAGAAACATCCATCAGCTGCCTCTTGCACACCCCCCCCCCCCCCACTGGGGATGTGCCCACAGCCAAGGTACATGCCCTTGACCGGAATCAAACCCGGGACCCTTGAGTTCGCAGACCGACGCTCTATCCACTGAGCCAAACTGAGGTTTCTAACCGTGTGAGTGAGTGGACCTATGAGATTCTGGAGGGCAAAGAGGGGCAGGTGGGACACACGGACAGCAGACAGAGGTCCTGAGGGGCCCAGACTCAGCCTGACCCTGGAAGGTCTGCAAGCAGGAAAGCACGGGGCGGGGGTAGGGTGGGGGGTGGGGGAGAGACAGGACTCGCAGTTCACCGACAGCTTGCTCTGCCCGGGCTCGTTGGGGTTTGCCAGCGCGATGCGCAGGGGGCCCTCGCCGCAGGTGGTCACGGCTCGGCTCTGCCGGGGGCACTGCAGTCGAGAGGAGGCCTGGACCTGGGCAGAGGGCGACCCGCCTGTGCAGCAGGGGCCTTGGCTGCCTTCTCACCCGGGCAGCCCCACAAGGGGGGCATGTGTCTGCCCGGGTCAGGGCGCCTTCCCGCCCACGGCCCACGCCCGCCTGCCCTGGGCTGTGAGGCGGTGAAGGGCGCCGGGCCCCGAAGCGGGCACCGGGCACCCAGGCGGCAGCCCGCAGGCTGAGTGTGGGGGAGAGACGAAAGCCCAGCCGTCTTTGTTGGGAAAGAAGTGCTTTTTCGCAAAAACGTGTTAGGCTTCCATGGAGTGGGTCATTGTTTTAATTTTTAGGGAACCTATTTAAAATGTTCTGTTCTGATTTCTAAGAGAGTAAATGTTACTATAGCTCACTAAGAAGGCTCTTGGGGTCTTCAGTAACCTTTGAGAGCTGAAGAGGGCCTGAGACAGGAAAGCCCCAGTTCCAATGCCCCAACACCCCGATCCTGCTGCTCTGAGCAGAGCGGCACCTCCACGCCCGCCCCACCCAGTCCTGTCCTGGGACAGTCCCGCCCGAGTCTGCAGATGGCTGTGCCCTGCCCGGTCTCCCAAACCCCTGTCTCCCCGACTCCGCCCCTGCCCAAACCCTGTCCCCCTCCCTGGTCTTTCTGGCCCCTGCACTGACCTACCACGTGGAAACACACCAGGCCTCTGACCTCACACGCTGCTCAGGCGGTAAAGCCGGGAGAGACCGTACGGGAAGGGATGTTGGGCGTGAAGGGACCTGCGTTGCGTGGGGCCCTCCCTTAAGCAGCTGGGTTTGTGTTGGTGGTGGAAGGAGGTTGTTGATCCCACACTTAAACGGATCTGGGCCAAAACCGGTTTGGCTCAGTGGATAGAGCGTTGGCCTGTGGACCGAAAGGTCCCCAGTTCAATTCTGGTCAAGGGCATGTACCTTGGTTGCAGGCACATCCCCAGTAGGGGGTGTGTAAGGGGCAGCTGATCGATGCTTCTCTCTCATCGATGTTTCTAACTCTCTATCCCTCTCTCTTCCTCTCTGTAAAAATTCAATAAAATATATTTAAAAAAAATAAAATAAAATAAAAACGGGATCTGGGCCACGGCTGTTTGTAGGGTGACCCAGGGCATTAATGCCGAGAAGGGGAAAGAGGAAACTGAGACCAGGAGAAGAGCTGAGAGACAGCTTTCTAACGCTCCTACAACTCTCCAACAGCTTCAGCAAGGGCGGGGAGCGGCGGTGAGTGGGCAGGGAGGGGCTGGGGCGGGGAGGAGAGGAGGGAAGGTATCAGACACTCCGGAGCTCAGAGTCCCTGAGAGAACAGGCTTCTCAGGGCGGGAGGTGTGGGGGGGGGGCGGGGGGGGGGGCAGAGGGCTGCTTAGGCTGGGGAATGTGGCTGGTCCGCCGCTCCCAGCCTAGGTGTTTGTTACTGGTCCCTCCCAGTGACAGATGCTCCTGCCCTCGGCCGGGGCACTCAGCTGCAGTCACATTCGCCCCGACTCCTGGGCCCTGACCCAGCCATGGGCCCCTCCAGCGCCGCCCTCTGCATCCTGATCTTCGGTGGGGCGCTGGGTAAGGGAAGGCTGGGGTCCGCTGGGGCAGGGCGGGGAGCAGCAGGGCAGGTTCACGGAAAAGCCTGAGGCTGGGAGGTCTGAGAGAGCCAAGGAGAGTTTAGGAGCGTTAGAAAGGGGCTGCCGGGATGGCCAGCCTGCCCAGCCTCGGAAGGCACCGGAGATGCACGGCCTCTTCCCCGCCGCCTGTCTCCCGCGGTCTCACCTCTTGCTTCTTCGCCGGCTCCTTGGTGAAGGCAGTTCCAGTGTTCTCACCTCTTTGGCACCATCGCTAACCTACGGCCGCCTCCCACCTGGCGCCTGTGGTTCTCTCCGTTCTCTCCGTTCATCTGGCTCTCTCGGCTTCTGTTCACCTCTGTGTCTGTCTCTTTCCCCAACTCCTGCCCGGGCCGTGTCTCCTTCCCCACTTCTGTGGCCCTCCTGCCCCTTCAGCGCTTCCCTCTCCCACTCGAGGCCCTCACTCCGGGGCCCTCACTCCAGGGGGGGGGGGGGGCCCTGACTCTGGGGGCCGCTCACTCCGGGGCCCTCACTCCGGGGCCCTCACTCCGGGGTCCTCACTCCAGGGCCCTCACTCCGGGGCCCTCACTCCGGGGGGGGCCCTCACTCCGGGGTCCTCACTCCGGGGGGGCCCTCACTCCAGGGGGGGCCCTCACTCCAGGGGGCCCTCACTCCGGGGCCCTCACTCCGGGGGGCCCTCACTCCGGGGCCCTCACTCCAGGGGGGGCCCTCACTCCAGGGGGCCCTCACTCCGGGGCCCTCACTCCGGGGGGGGCCCTCACTCTGGGGCCCTCACTCCGGGGGGCCCTCACTCCGGGGCCCTCACTCCGGGGGGGGCCCTCACTCCGGGGCCCTCACTCCGGGGCCCTCACTCCGGGGGGCCCTCACTCCGGGGCCCTCACTCCGGGGGGGGCCCTCACTCTGGGGCCCTCACTCCGGGGGGCCCTCACTCCGGGGCCCTCACTCCGGGGGGGGCCCTCACTCCGGGGCCCTCACTCCGGGGCCCTCACTCCGGGGGGCCCTCACTCCGGGGCCCTCACTCCGGGGCCCTCACTCCGGGGGGGCCTCACTCCGGGGCCCTCACTCCAGGGGGCCCTCACTCCGGGGGGCCCTCACTCCGGGGCCCTCACTCGAGGGCCCGTCGGGGGTCCTGGCTCAGCCTCTCACAGCCTGTGCCTCTCCTCCGCCTCCTGGTCTCCTCCCGGCAGGTCTCACGGCCCCGGCCCGGGGGCGGCTCCGCTGTTACACCTGCAGCTTCGCCAAACCCTGCTACCCCGTTCCCATCGAGTGCCGGGACGATGAGGCTTGTGGCGTCAGCATCGGCACCTCAGGTAGGCTCGGTCCAACGGCCCTGCTCCCGGGGTTCCCCAGGCCCCCGTCCTGCCCGCCCTGCTGCCCGCCCTCCGTCCCTCCGTCCTGCCCGCCCTGCTGCCCGCCCTCCGTCCCTCCGTCCTGTCAGCCTCAGCGGAGCCCCTGCCTCCCACAGAGCAGAGCGAGGTCATCCAGCGGAAAGGCTGCCTCCCCAGAGCCCAGTGCCCGCTGCCCGGCCAGGCCACCTACTGGTCACGCTCCTACACGCTGCGGCACCACTGCTGCGAGCGGGACCTGTGCAACGCGGCCCCGGCCCCGCAGCGGCCCCCCGGGCCCCTCGTGCCCCCCCTGCTCCTCGCGGCCAGCCTCACCTGCGGGGGCCGCCTCCTCCACTAGCCTCCGGCCCGGCCCTCAGCCCAGGACGCCCTTCAGCTCCGCGGCCGGAGACCCGGCGAGGACCCCACGGGACAGGCAGGCCCGCCCCCTGGCCAAGGCCTCTGCGGAGCCCCTCGGAGGATGGACCCCGTGGGCACTGCTCCACACACACACTCACACTCACACACACACACCCGCCCAGAGCCCGGCCTCATAAGAATACTGTCCTGGGACTTGTCTTTTTTAGCGCCCAGGCTGACGCCCTCCCCAGCCCAGGCCTCTGGTGGGGCAGGTGGTTGGTGGAGCTGTGGGGCCCAGGCCGGGACGGAGGGGCGTGCATGGAGAGGAGGCTGTCTTGCTAGGGAGGGTGCATTGGGTAGGTCAGGAACTTAGGAAGGAGGGCACGGGGAATGATGGAGGGCAAATTTAATAAAGTGCTAAAGGGGCGTGGTAACACTGCCGTGTGTGTGTGTTTGTGTGTGTGTGTGTGTGTATGCATGCGTGCATGCGTGAGTGTGTGTGCACGTGTCTGTGTGTGTGCGCGCGCGCATGTGCATGTGTGAGTGTGTGCATGTGTCTGTGTGTCTCTGTGTGTGCGTGTGCGTGTGTGTGTGTGTGTGTGTGTGTGTGTTCTCTAAAGCAAACTGTAGCTCTGGGTGGTTGTGCTGGGCTGGAACCCGAACTCTGTCACCTGTTCTCTGTCTGCCACTCAAGCCTCCTTCTGCCGACAGACAGCTGAGGCCACACTGCAGAGGGGAGGCCTCAGGCCAGACGCCCAAGAAGCCTGTCCCAGCCGCGGACTCCAGCAGGCAGTGCGGCGCTGGAGGAGCTGCCTGTGCGGGGTGCGGGGAGCCCGCTCACCTGCCTGACCGCGCGGACGAGCTGGAGCGTCCCTGCCCGGCTCACCAGCCCACACCGGCCGGTGCTCCCCGACAGCCGCCCGGCGCCTCTCCCGCGGACACGCCTGCCCGGGGAGATAGTGTGTGACTTTGGGATCCCGGATGTCAGGGTGCCATAGCGGCTCGCCACTCCGGATGCCACGATGGAGCGCCCAGGATAAGGAGGGTGGCGGGGGAGGGCGAGGTGGGGCGAGCATGGGCCCCACATGGACCGGCTCCTCCCTTCCATCTGAGGGCGTCTGGGGTCTGAGTGGAGGTGCTGTTCTCTCAGGCTCCTCTGCTTCGCGGCGATGGAGCTGCCGGCTTCGTTCAGAGGCAGCTTGAGGCCCCTCCCCATCTCCCTGCCTCAGGCCTCCTGCCGTGGCTCCCATTTTCCCTGCCTCTGACCGGCTCACCTGGGTCTCACTTGAGTCTCCTCCCTTCTCTCCTCCTCAGTTTCCCCCATTTGCCCTCCGGCTCAAGGCCCTGGATTCCCGTCTCCTCTCTGCCCACCCGCCCTCCTCACCCCTGCCAGCTGCACTGCCAGCTGCACCAGGCTCCCCGAGCCCCATGCCTGTGGTTCAGGGCCACTCTCCCCTGGCTGCTACAGATAGAAGACCACACTTTTTCTTTTCCTTTCTTTTCTTTCTTTCTTTCTTTTTTTTTTTTTTTAAATATATTTTATTGATTTTTTTACAGAGAGGAAGGGAGAGTTAGAGATAGAGAGTTAGAAACATCAACCAGCTGCCTCCTGTACAACCTCACATGCAACCAAGGTACGTGCCCTTGACCGGAATCGAACCTGGGACCTTTCAGTCCTCAGGCCGACGCTCTATCCACTGAGCCAAACCGGTTTCGGCAGACCACACTTTTTCAAAGGTGACATCACAAAATAATGACTCTCCTTTCCTCCCCGCCGCCCCCAGCGCGCACAGCTGGCCTGGGGGAGACCCGCCCTCCCGCCGAGATGCTCAGGGGACCTCGCGGTGCCACCTGGCCAGGAGCGGCGGCCACGCTCCAGCAGGTGCCTGAGATCATCTGGCCTTGGGGGCAGGTGGGCTGTGGGTTTTGTGAAACAGAAAGACAGGTTAAGGACACTTCCATCCCTGCCCCTCAGGAACAGGACTGTGTGTGTGTGTGTGTGTGTGTGTGTGTGTGTGTGTGTATGTCCCCCGCCCTCGGGACTGAAGCCTCGGCCCTCGCCGTTCCTCACCTCAGACGGGCCAGGTGGATGTTCTCATAGACCTGGATTTCAGGTTTGAACTGAGGAACCGAGGCCTCTGGGGAGAAGGAGCCACAGGGAGTGAGGCTGGCAGTCACCGAGAGCCCAGAGCCGAGTCCCCTCCCCCGGAGAAGATGGGGCCCAAAGGCAGTGCTCTCTGCTTCCCTGTGCGGGCAGGTGGGGCCCCTCACCTCTGCACGGAGCCCCCTGGGCCCGCCGCCTCCAGAGCACGATGCTGAGGACCAGGATGGCGCAGGCCTGGCCGGCGGCGAACAGCAGCGTCAGGAGCCAGCGCACGTCCCAGCCCTCGGAAGGGGCACAGAGGGCAGGGGAGGCATCCGTGGGGGCTGCATAGGGAAGACGATCAGGCGGTGAGGGGTCTGTGCTGCGCCCCAAAGAGAGGCTCCCCTCAGCGACTGGTGGGCTCTCCCAAAAGAGGACTTCCTGGTCCCCCACTTCGCCCCTTTCTAGGTCGCTCACCCCACCCCGTGAGCCAGCATGGGCGGGAATGGCACCGCTCCCACACCCAGCCACACGGACAGCGCCTCCATCAGACGGCCTCCTGCATCCTCCTTCCAGCCACTCACGCCACCGCCGCCCGCCCGCCCGCCCGCCCGCCCGCCCGCGGTGCGCGGGTGCAGGGGCAGAAGGCCAGCGTTGGCCTTTGCCGATGGGAATGGTGGCCATGCTCCTCCCTCTGCTTGTGAAGGGGTTATCCCCACCCAATAGCATCCTTTCTTTGGGTAAGGGATGTTCTCTGGTAAAACAATCATTTTTCTCTCCTGCCTTTCCTATCAGTGGGCCATTATACCATCAGCGCATATGTCTTTTCTATTTCTCCCTCTCCGCTACGGGAGATTTCACACAAAGCACAGGCTAGCCTATTCTAAACAACTCCACAGAATGCTCCTCCTCCCGCTTGGCTAGTGTCTATTCCAGAAAGCCGGCTTAAGCAGCCCCTCCTCTGTCACAGGTTCAGGAGAAAGAGCCTCCTCCGCAGCGTGGTCCGTGCCACCGAACCGCCCCTCCTGCCCGCCTCCCTCCTCCTCCCCCGGCCGTGGGGTGGGGTGCCGGAAGCAGCCCCCTCCCAGACCCCACCCCGCCCCGTTACCTGCCAGGCTGAAGCTGAGCCCCTTGTGCGGAGGCACGACGCAGCGGACGAGCCTTGGCCTGCGGGCCCTGGCCTCAGGAAGCCCCTCCCCGGGACACACCAAGAGCAGGGCAGCCCCATCGCCCCAGAAGGCCTGCACATGGCCCCTCACGGGACCCTTCCCCTCCAGCCAGGCCACAGAGTCCAGGCGCCTGGCGGGGACCACAGCGCACAGAAGGACAGAGCAGGGGGCTCCGTCTGCAGCCTTTGCAGATAACTGGGATCCTGTGGGAGAGAGGGACCCCTCAGTTCCTTGCTCAGGCTCCCCCTTCTCCCAGTGGCCGTGGTCTCATGCTCACCTTTGAGCACGGAGACATCATACACCCTCCAGTTCTGGTATCCGTGGTGCTGCCCCAGCACCACGCACCAGTACCGCCCGGCGTCTCCCTCCTTGGCCCCTTCCAGCCACAGAGAGTAGTTCCCCAGCAGTTTGAGCCTGGATTCCCTTCCAGGCCTCCCAGGGCCTGGGGCTGGCCCGGCCACCGGGGCTCGGGCCACCAGGGCGGTGGAGGAGCCTGTGGCGGGGCTGCGGAACCAGGACAGGAGTTCGTCCCCGTGCAGGGTGGGCGGCGCGGGACAGGGCAGCTCCACTGCTTCCCCCAAGGCCACATAGAGGGCCTGGATGTCGTCTGTAGGGAGGGGCTTGTGTGAGGCCAGATACCCCCATGAGATCAACCCCTCACCCCCGCCCCAACTCAACCTCCAACCCCTGGCTTCCTTCCTTTCTGAGGCCTCCCAGCACTGGTCCGGCTACAAGCACGCTTCTCACGGGACGCTACAAAAACAGGTGCAGAGATGAGGGTAGCGCTTTCCTCCCCTCTCCCCAAATGAGTGAGGGAATCTGAGGGCAAGAGAGAAAAGGTGGGAATCGTTGGTAAACACCGTATCTCTTCCTCATATTTCTCCTTTTCTGGAAGCGTTTACTCACCGATTCTTATTTTCTCAAGGAAACTGTACCTGATCTGCATCCTCAGGGTCTCTGAGTCCAGCCCAGCATTAGAGACAGGGGGAGGTCAATTGGGGAAAATCTACCTTCTTGAATCCGATGCCTGCCCTGGGCCCCTAAGGAGAAATGGCGGCCTTGCAGAATCCCCACCGCCTGCCTTTTACCTGCAGCAGTCTGCGGAGGCCCCCGGAGCAGGGGGAGGAGCAGGAGGAGGAGGAATGAGACCGCCATGGGAGAGCCTTCCAAGTCCTCTGGTGCCCCGGGAGGAAGCGGAGCCCAGATAAAGGCCCGCACGCCCCGCTCTGGGTGACACAGGCTCTGGAGGGCATGGGAAGTCGGGGAGATAAAGCTTAGTTGCAAGCCTGCCTGTGGAAATGGCCACTGCCTTTCTGCCCGATGGGGAAAGGCCCGGTCCCGGCCTCTCCAAGGCAGCTCCTCGCCCTCTGACCCCTGCCCGCGGCTGAGGACTCAGCAGCCGCTCCAGGCTGAGCCTGCGCGGAGGGTCCTGCCAGTTTGGAAGCCTTCCTCCTCCACGCCGAGATGCCCGCCATGGGGGAAGGAACTGGGTCTCCAGGGAGGTCTCCATGGACCCCAGCGTGAGACTGTACACCCAGTCGGTACCTCGGAAATTATTTAAGCCGGCCTTCCTCGGGGCTGCCTGGCATGCCACAGACCGCCCCCACCGCCTCTGAGGGCACATTATTACTCACGGAGGAGAGTGGCGATGGCCTGGAAAATTCACTGGCTCGTCCCTTTGCCCCAGGCAGTGCTCTCAAGGCAGATCTTCAAGTGGCCTACAGTTCTTAAAGTCCACTTCTTTTCTTAATTTTATTTTTGTAAAATAGTCTATGTTAAGCCTGATCAAATAATTGAATCAATATCCCCTCCTCTGGGAACAGACCTTCAGACCGTTTCACAACGGACTTTCCCTTTCGTTTAGACCACATTCATGTGCTGAGACCGTTATCTCTCCCCTCCAGAGTTCCCCAGGATCCAGACCCGCACAGAGAACTCTCCACCCAGAAACAGCCCGTCTAGAGTCCTTTAAAAACCACTGGCTCCCCATCTTTGGGGGTGCTGGCACCATTTTGGGGCTCAGCCCAGCTGGTCTCCAGATGACCTAATCCTATATAATAAAAGCCCAATATGCTAAGTGTCTGGTCATCTGGTCTTCTGTTCAACCAATCAAAGCATAATATGGTAATGATATGCTAAAGCTGCTCAACCACTCACTATGACATGCACTGACCACCAGGGGGCAGATGTCCTGACCAGTAGGTTAGCTTGCTGCTGGGGTCTGGCGGATCGGGACTGAGCGAGACGGGCCAGACATGCCCTGGAGTCCTCCTGCACCCCTCCCTGGCTGGCCAACCTCGTGCATCCCTTCCCAGCCCTGATCATGCACTAGTGGGGTTCCTCGGCATGCCCTGTGCCCTCTCGCAATCCCAGACCCCTCAAGGGGGCACACTGACTGTCAGGTGGTTCCATCTATATAATAAAAGCCTAAGCCACCATTATGGTGGAACTCCCGAATGACCGGTCACTGTGATGCACACTGACCACCAAGGGGCAGACTCTCAACACAGGAGCTGCCCCCTCGTGGTCAGTGCACTCCCAGAGTGGGAGCACTGCTCAGCCGGAAGCCAGGCTTACACTGGCAAGCACAGCGGTGGTGGTGGGAGCCTCTCACTCTTCTGCAGCAGTGCTAAGGAGCAGCAAGCCAAGCAGTAAGGAGTGAGAAGGTGGGCGGTAAGGAGCACGGGGTCCTGGACTGTGAGAGGGTGCAGGCTGGGCTGAGAGACACCTCCCCCCCCCCCCAGTGTACGAATTTCATGCACTGGGCCTCTAATCTATATATATAAAGTCTAAGCAACTGGATCATCAGTGGACCATCTGATAGCTATGAAGCACACTGACCACCATGGGGCAGACACTCAATGCAGGAGCTGCCCACTAGTGGTCAGTGTTATCCCATAGTGGAGTGTACTCAGCTGACAGGCACCAGAAGCCCCTGCCCAGCTCATGGGAAGCTCAGCTGCACCAGAGGCATGAGCCTCTTTGGCGGACACTCCCCCCTGTGGCTCCTCCCCAACCACCTGCAGCTTCGCGCACTACTTTGTGCTGTGCAGGATCAAGGCAGCCAGCGGACTAGAGCCCGATGAACTGGTGGGTAAGGCTGGGCTGTGGCGGTGCAGAGGTCCACTGATCTCTGCAGGCCAGGATAAGGGACCCCACTGGTGCACAAATCCGTTCATCGGGCCTCTAGTAAACTTATAATCCCTTACCAATTTGGCCTCATGAGTTCCTCTTCTCGTGACCCTAACAGTCCATGCATACCAAAGATTATATCTAATGCACAACTGTATAACTGTATAAATAAACTGTGGTATAGTTAGACAATGGACCATTTGATAGCAATGAGAATGCACCAGCCATCATGATATGCAACCAGATTGAATCTCACAAAAATAAGGAGAGTAAAAGAAGTCACAAAATACACAAACAGGCAAAAGTAATCTAAGAAAATAAAGGTTGTGGTTACACTTTGTGGGGTGGTAGCGACTGCTAGTGACCTGCAGAGGGTTTCTAGGTGGTAATGATGTGTCCTTGAGGCACGGATACATGCAATTGGTGCACTTTTCTGTGTGCATCAACTGTAATAAAAAGCTAAAGGATGGCCCTTGCCTGTTTGGCTCAGAACATTGGCCTGTGGACTGAAGGGTCCCACGTTTGATTCTGTTCAAGGGCATGTACCTTGGTTGCAGGCTCAATCCCTGGCCCTGGTTGGGGCAGGTAAGGGAGGCAACCAATCGATATGTCTCTCTTACATTGATGCTTCTCTCTATCTCTCCCCCTCCCTCCCACCCTCTCTAAAAGTCAATAGAAAAATATCCTCTGGTGAGGACTTAAAAAGCTAACAGGTATATATATTATGTAGGTGCTGGAGGCTAAGTCCAGTGGGTCATAATAGATATGAGAAGTCTCAAAAGGTTGAATGGACTCTTTCAGCAGGGCTGAAAAATCTGCATATTGTCACCTGCTGCTGGAACAGCCAAAGGCAATTCCCCTAACCTGATAATCCTTTACTGTTTACCAAACCTTACCCTTGATATGTATTTTTGCTGAGCTACAGGGGAAAATGTGTTAATAAAAAGGATATGGTCTAGACTCTAGAGATTCAGAGAGCCCACTTCACTAGAAAGTGGAGCCTCCCCTGGTTCCCCCATGCCTTCCAAATTTATATTTATAGTTTCTCTACTCATTTATGTGCAGCCCTTCTCCAGATTCCTGAACCCTTAATGCTGGAAGACCCTAGCATTTATGGTGCCTGAGACAAGGACATCTGGAGAAGAAGATTCGCCAGAGCAAATAAAAGAAGTTAATCACCGGTAAGTGTGGGTTCACCGGTACATTTGGGGGGACATCCACTGCATGTAAAGCTCATACCAGCTTTGGAAGTCGAGATCCAAAGAGGGCAAGGACGTCTTTTGTTTCAAGCCAGGCCATGTGGGGAAGAATTTGGTTAAAAGGCAAAATTATAAAGAACTTAAAACGTCGAAAGTTACTTTTTCAAATCAGGCTCAAGGAAAGAATGCCATTGTCATATTTAACTATGTGGGTTCTTGTTCAAATTGTAAAATTCCTAAATCGTATTGGGGACCAAAAGTCTGTAAAAATTAAAAAGGCCCTGGATCCTCAACTTCAGGTGTCCAGAGGTTCAAAGGCAGCTAGAGAGGGTGGAGCTGTTAATCCTCTCACCAGGGAGTCTCTTTTGTTGTGGTGTAGATTTACTCAGAGTCCTTGGACTTGCTGCACAAGACTTTGCAGAAGACGGAAGCTAACAGATGCTAGCATGAGCAGGAACATGATTAAAGAAGTGGCTTCCACTTCAGCCTTTAATTTCTTCAGATGACTCCATGTTGGCACCTCAGTCCCTTGTGTAGCCTTCAGTTTTCTTCTCCCACTTTGCTGTCGTCTGGGCAACTCTCAGTCCCTTTGGGTAAAGGGACACAGGAGCTTCTCTGAGTCCATTGTGATGACGGACATAACACTCTGGCACCCGAATTGGCTGCATTGCTCCTTCTTTCCTTTCATTTTGAACCCAGGGTTCAACCCCACAACACTCCGGGCCTGGCTGCTCCGGGCCTGGCTGCTGCTGCTCTGGGCATGGCTGCTCCGGTCCTGGCTGCTGCTCTCTGGGCCTGGATGCTCCGGGCCTGGCTGCTGCTGCTTCGGGCCTGGCTGCTCTGGGCCTAGCTGCTGCTGCTTCAGGCCTGGATGCTCTGGGCCTGGCTGCTGCTGCTCTGGGCCTGGCTGCTGCTGCTCCAGGCCTGGCTGCTCTGGGCCTGGCTGCTGCTGCTCCAGGCCTGGATGCTCTGGGCCTGGCTGCTGCTGCTCCAGGCCTGGATGCTCTGGGCCTGGATGCTGCTGCTCCGGGCCTGGCTGCTCTGGGCCTGGCTGCTGCTGCTCCAGGCCTGGATGCTCTGGGCCTGGCTGCTGCTGCTGATACTTCGGGCCTGGATACTCCGGGCCTGGATGCTTCAGGCCTGGATGCTCCGGATCTGGATGCTGCTCTGGGACTGGCTGCTGCTGCTCCGGGCCTAGATACTCTGGGCCTGGCTGCTTATATACTTTTTTTTAATGGTGAGAGTTGCTGCAGTGATTGCTACCATAGTCTCTGTCTCTGTCTCTCTCTCTCTCTCTCTCTCTCTCTCTCTCTCTCTTTTTTACAGAGAGGAAGGGAGAGAGATAGAGAGCGAGAAACATCGATGAGAGAGAAACATTGACCAGCCGCCTCCTGCACACCCCACACCGGGGATATGCCTGCAACCAATGTACATGCCCTTGACTGGAATCGAACCCGGGACCTTTCAGTTCGCAGACCGATGCTCTACCACTGAGCCAAACCGGTTTCAGCTAGAGTATAATATTTTATATGGTCTAATTAAAAAAGAGGATTAGCCGAAACCGGTTTGGCTCAATGGATACAGCGTCGGACTGTGGACTGAAAGGTCCCAGGTTCGATTCCGGTCAAGGGCATGTACCTTGGTTGTGGGCACATCCTCAGTAGGGGGCGTGTAAGAGGCAGCTGATCGATGATTCTCTCTCATCGATGTTTCTAACTCTCTATCCCTCTCTATTCCTCTCTATAAAAAATCAATAAAATATATTTTTAAAAAAAGAGGATTAATTCTGTGGTCTCAACCAAATTTTTAATATAAAAAACAGTTTAAATTTACATAATATCTTTTAGAATAATTATAAAAAGTACATAATATAATCTTTGGAAATATAAATATATATATTTGACGGTCTTTCCTAGTTAAATTTCAAGAGTTTAACCAAGAGATGGCTTTTGAAGTATTCCAAGGGCCCTGGAGTGACTCAAGAATTTATTCTCTCTTCTAAAAAGAAATATTTTTTTAATTAGGCCAATTCTATATACTTGAAATCACATGGAAAACTTTATCAAATACAAATTAATAAATATATTTTATTTATATACATATATTTTAAATATTATAAAGTTTTAACCTCTAAGGGATGGCAATCAAAGTTGCTAAGTATTTCTTAAGTAAAGCCAGATCATTCAGCAGTGAAATTTTAAATATATTTTATTGATTTTGTACAGAGAGGAAGGGAGAGAGATAGCAAGTTAGAAACATCAATGAGAGAGAGTCATCGATCAGCTGCCTCTTGCACACCCACTACTGGGGATGTGCCTGCAACCAAGGTACATGCCCTTGACCGGAATCGAACCTGGGACCCTTCAGTCCCCAAGCCGACGCTCTATCCACTGAGCCAAACCATTTTCGGCTCAGCAGTGAAATTTTAAAAGACAAAAAGCCCTGGCGGCCTGCACTTCAGATAGACTGGGGGGATGGGACGTCATCTGTACTTCATAGCTCAAACGCATAAATGTGCTTACTTTACTTTTTCTATAAAGATGCCTACTTTAGCCCTAAGCGGTTGGGCTCAGTGGATAGAGTGTCGGCCTGTGGACTGAAAGGTCCCGGGTACGATTCCAGTCAAGGGCATGTACCTTGGTTGCGGGCACATTCCCAGTAGGGAGTGTGCAAGAGGCAGCTGATTGATGATTCTCTCTCATCGATGTTTCTAACTCTCTATCCCTCTCTCTTCCTCTCTGTAAAAAAAAAAAAAAATCAATAAAATATATTTTTTAAAAATGCTTATATATTTCCAGAAAACTCCTCCAAGCCCATGTGGATTCCTGCAACAATGGAACCAAGAGAGAAATTAGCCAGACTACTCCAGCTACAGATGGCCCCAGACAACATGCTGAGGAGACAGAGGAGAAACAGTCCAGAGAAGGGGAATAGTGAAGACGCCTTGCTAGCAGTCAGCAGCTGTGCATTGTGGCAGGTTGCCCAGGACAAGTTGAAGAAGGTCGGACCTGCATTGCCATTGCTCACGATTTATTCACCATCAAGAGCTGGAATACAATTGCTGTCATGTCACAGGGGAGAGTGATTGGGAAGGGAACCCATAAAAACTATTGGGCAGAGTGCGCCGGCGCAGTGCGCTCTCCTCAGGGCGGCGGAGGAAGGTGGAAGACTATCAGAGTGCGGAAGAGACCACTTTTGTTGTTGACGAAGTGAGCAACATCGTGAAAGAGGCCATAGAAAGTGCCATCGGAGGCAACGCCAATCAGCACAGCAAAGTCAACCAGTGGACCACAAATGTAGTAGAACAAACTTTAAGCCAACTCACCAAGCTGGGAAAACCGTTCAAATACATCGCAAATTATGCAGAAGAACGGAGCAGGACTATACACGGCGAGTTCTTGCTTCTGGGGCAGCTCTACTGACAGGAGCTGCACTGTGCGATGGGAGACAAGACCATGCACTGCATCGTCAGCGCCTTCGGACTGTCCACCTGACTGACTCCTCATCGCCCCGGCTTTCTCCTGTCTCAACTTTTCTGTCCGACCTCCTAACCACCAGCCATGAGTTCCTGAACAGCTTTCCCTCTGTTTTCTGTGGCACTGTCAACATGCAGAGAAAAACCCAATGACGGCCTGTTCTGTGGTCACACACCCAGTCACAGGATCCTCCGTCAGAACCTGGACTGCCATGTGTCCACACTCTGAATATCTCTGTTCAAAGGTGCTAAACACTCAGCCTGCTAGTGTGAACCTTTCTCTACTCTGAAATCATTCAAACACACTTTTTTCCATACTTTGCATTTTTATTAGAACAAATAATTCCAATTAAAAAAAACAAACAAACTATTGGCACTGATTGGAAAGGGGACTCAAAGAACTGTTGGTTCAGAAGGGAGCTTTCTCAAACTAGTTTCTTTGATGCCTGGAGGACATGAAAGAACCCAATCCTTTCCATTGTATCTAAAAATCTTTAACTGCAAATGGCATACATTCTTGTTAAATTTATTCAATCAAAAAGGGTGATATGCTGGAGGATAAGTCCAGTGGGACATAATAAATGCGAGAAGTCCTCAAAAGGTAGGTGTAAGGTACAAAAAATATAAAAAAATAAAACCTATGTTCTATTAAGGAACAGAATATTACCATTTCAACTAAAGATTATCTTTGCCGTGTAACACTTTTCCAAATTTGCTCTTTATCTTTCAGCTGTTCATTACATTTTACATGTTTTTGAACTTTATACAATGCTGGCATGTTATGTGTAATCTGTGGCTTCTTATTATTCCACTCAACATTACAGAGATAATGCGACCATTTTCTTTTTCACACAGCTTAACCATACTCAGTCTATCCATGATCATGGTGTAGTTGTCCATCGTTTACTTCTATTGAAAACTTTGTATATTTTTTCTTCATAAAATCTTGGATTCCTAGACACCTAACCTTTTTTGTTGTTGTTGTTCTTGTCAAGTGTTCCTAATCCTACCTCTCCTGCCCAATTTCGCTCCAGTGCCTACCGGTACTAAGTGATAGAAAAAGCTGATTGAACTATGCCCAGTAACTTGCTAACTCTCCGCGTTCCAACTCCTCTGACTAATTTCGGACCTTCGCCGCACCCGTAGGCCCGGGGCACCAGTCCCTCTCACGGGGCGGAAGGCGGCCGCCGGGCTGGAGGCGGGGCCAGTGCGTGATGACGTCAGGGCGCGCAGCCCCTGGAGGCCGGGGGCGGGGCTAGCGGGGAACTGCAGCCGGGGAGCGGCGGCCCGAGCCGGGGCCATGGCGAAGCTGCTGAGCTGCGTCCTCGGCCCCCGGCTCTACAAAGTCTACCGCGAAAGGTACTCTGAACGGCGCCCTGAGGCTCCAGCTTCCGTCACTGCCCCCCCTCCCAGCTCCTGGGTGAGTCGCGGTCTCCCCCCGTGGAGACATGGTACGGCCCGCGCCCCTTTGGGCCTTGCTCCGCGGAAGCGCCCATTATGGGAAATCGGGGGAGCCTGCTTGTCAAGTCAGTTGTGCGCACAGGCTGCGTGGTGCTTCCGGGTTCAGTCGCGCCTGTGGACTGGCCACCCTGAGGGCTGTCGCCCCCTCCTTCTCCTGGCTCCCTGCCTTTCCCGCGGGGCCCCGCCCGGGCGCCGAGGTTCCTGCCCGTCCCCGGGACTCCCGAGTCCTGGGGGAGACGCTGCGCAGCCTCGGGCGCTGGACGGCTTTGCCCCCAAACTCTCCATTTCTTCTTACTCTGTGCCCCTGGGTGCCTCCCGGCTCCGTTTTACCTTCCCGGTAGCACGCTTTGAATTTCAACACGACTTGTTCAACATACCCCTGTCGGCTGCCCTCCACCGCCCCAGCCCACTCCGGAGACCCCGGGGTCCTTGCACTCATGGAAGATGGGGATAGTGGTAGGCTGTGCCCTAAGTTCTCTTCCTTTTTATCTCACGTTAATGTTTGCGGTCTCCTATAACTGCCCACATTTCCTTTCGATGCTCTTCTTTTCCTCTTAAAGTTGCCATGATGTCTGTTCCTTTCTTCCCTGACCCCACTCTCCCCATAGGCCGTCCACAGCCCATTTGAAACAGGGTCTCCAGCCAGTCTGGCGTGGACCTAGGAGCCAGGAGGTCATGGTTCCATTTCCGGCCAGGGCACATGCCTGTGTTTCCGGCTGATCTCCAGTGTGGGGAGTTCAGGAAGCAACGGATCAATGATTCTGTCTCATCATTGATGTTTCTCTCTCTCTCTCCCCTTTCCTTTCTCTCTGAAGTAAAAAAACAAAAAACACTTAAAAAACAAACTGGGTTTTGAAAACCGAGCCAAAATCGTCCAATGCTGCTTGCTTTCACCTTTGCTTCTAAGTCCAACCCCCCAACCCCCTGTTCGTTCTCATGGGCTGGGCTGGAAATCAGGTTCAGAGCATGGCTGGGAAGGGGTTCTTTGGGAGCCTAGGAGGAACAGTTTTGGAGGCTAAAACCAGAGAACACACCTTAGGGCTTACCAATGGGCAGGATCCTTAATGTGGGCATCTGTTCTGGCAGGATACGTACTATCAGCCCCGGGCGCTGGAGAAACATGCCGACAGCATCCTGGCACTGGTATGTCTACCCTGGCACCTGGGCCAACTGCGTCTTTTCAGCCCCGATGGCCCTCCTGACCTTCCTCCTCCCAAGCCCGGGAGGGGAGTGTCCCTGGGTGGGTAAGCTCCAGGCTCTGCAGCTTACCTCTCCAACACACACACACATACGCACACACACACACACGAGCAAGCGCGTGCTTACCTGGCACTCCCTCTGGCTGTGCCCGCTTTCTCTGGGGGCAGCCTGAGCAGGAGAATTTGTTCGCTCCTGGAACCATCTGCAGGTGCTGAGTCCTGCAGTCCCCAGTGACCTGTCCTCCTGGCAACTGACCTCTTGGGCTGCAGGGACAGCTGTCTCTCTGGCAGGGTTCCCACGTGATGTTTGTGCATCTCTTGGGGACCAGGCTGTCTTGGCAGGAATGGATGAAAACACTTGATTAACTGGAGTAGAAAGAGAGCCTTGCCTTTCACTGTGATGGATTATGTCTAGAGATGATAAGAAAGGAGAACTTGTACTTACTTTTACCAGCCTGTTATGCTATCCATGGCCTTCAACAAAAACTGAGCACCTACCGTGTGCATGATGTCATGCACATGATAGGTGCTTCACATCATATCCCTCAGGTTATCCACTTTGTCAGAGCCTGGTCCTGGGAAGGGCAGGGTGTATATGCTTGTGTGTGTGTGTGTGTGTGTGTGTGTGTGTGAGTGTGTGTGT